>NC_077227.1:390241806-390986806 GCF_027887165.1 Monodelphis domestica | reverse complement strand
AGTGCAAGTTCATGCAGTACTTTATAATATCATACTGCTAGGCTTTTTTTTTTCCCATTCAGATACTTTTTAATTGTGTCCTACTCTTCATGACACCATTGGAATTTTCTTAGCAAAGATACACATTGTTTGGGAGCGTCTGAAGTCAAATTGGAATCCAGGACCTCCCATCTCCAGGCCAAAGTGGATTGCCATTTTCTTCTCCAGCTTATTTAGCAAATGAGGAAAATGAAACACAGGATGGAAGTGTCTTGTCCAGGGTCACATAGCTAGTGTCTGAAAGTGGGGTTGAACTCAGGTCTTTTTTTTTTGTCTTAAAATTTTTAAATTTAATTAATTAATTTAGAATATTTTTCCATGGTTATATGATTCATGTTCTTTCTCTCCTCTCCTCCCACCCCCTCCTGTAGCCACCATGCAATTCCACTGGGTTTTACATGTGTCATTGATCAAGACCTATTTCCATATTATTAATATTTGCATTAGGATGATCATTTGGAGTCTACATGCCCAGTCATATTCCCATCGATCCATGTGACCAAGCAGTTGTTTTTCTTCTGTGTTTCTACTCCCACAGTTCTTCCTCTGGATGTGGAATGTGGATAGTGTTCTTTCTCATAAGTCCCTCAGAATTGTCCTGCATCATTGTACTGCTGCTAGTAGAGAAGTCCATTACATTTGATTGTACCACAGTGTATCAGTCTCTGTGTACAATGTTTTCCTGGTTCTGTTCCTTTCACTCTCTCTACATCAATTCCTGGAGGTTGTTCCAGTCTCCATGGAATTCCTCCACTTTATTATTCCTTTGAGCACAATAATATTCCATCACCAACAGATACCACAATTTGTTCAGCCATTCCCCAATTGAAGGGCATCCCCTCATTTTCCAATTTTTGGCCACCACAAAGAGTGCTGCTATGAATATCCTTGTATGTGTCTTTTTACTTATTATCTCTTTGGGGTATAAACCAATTATGATATGGCTGGATCAAAGGGCAAGCAGTCTTTTAAAGCCCTTTGGGCATAGTTCCAATTTGCCCTCCCGAATGGTTGGATCAAGTCACAACTCTGCTCTGGTAAGAGCTCTGGGTCAAATGGGAAGACTTACATGGATTGCTGCAAAGTGAAGTAAGAAAAATCAGGGAAAAAATACACAAAACAGTTATGGCAATACAAATGGAAGAGTAATTGCAAAATCAAACAGTATATTGTAAAATTATAATGACCAAGCTTGACTGCAAAGAGGAAATATGAAAAGGCACCTCTGCCCCTTCTTTGAGATTATGGATGTGGAACATTGCCTATGTTGGACTTTTAAAATTATACTCATGGGGAGGCAGCTGGTGGCTCAGTATGAGAGCCAGGTCTAGATATGGGAGGTTCTGGGCTCAAATCTGGCCTCAGACACTTCCTAGCTGTGTGACCCTGGACAAGTCACTTAACCCCCATTGCCTAGCCCTTACCATTCTAATTTTGTGGAACCAATACACAGTATTGATTCTAAGACAGAAAGTAAGGGTTTAAAATAAATAAATAAAATTATACTTATGGGAGAATCTGAGTGACTCAGTGGATTTAGAGCCAGATCTAGAGATAGGAGGACCTCGATTCAAATGTGGTCTCAGTCACTTCCTAGTAGTATGATTCTGGACAAGTCACTTAACCCCCATTGCTTAGCTCTTACCTCTCTTCTGCCAGGGTTTAAAAAATATTCATTTTCCTGAAATATTTTTTCCCCTTTTAAAAATTCTTTGATATAAGAGATGACTCTCTAGGAAAGGGAGGCAAAGGAATATATTGGGAAATATACATGTAAATATATATAAATGAGCTGAAAACAAAAGATCTATAAAATTTATTAAAGAAATCAAGAAGGAACAGTTAAGTGGCTCAGTGGATAGAGTGCCAGGTCTGGAGATGGGAAATCCTTCATTCAAGGGTGACCTTAGATACTTCTTAGCTGGGTGACTCTGGGCAAGTCACTTGACCCCAATTGCCTACTCTTTACCACTCCTTCTACCTTAGAACCCATACCTAGTATTGATTCTCAGACCTGAGGCAAGGGTTTTAATTTAAAAGGAAGGCAGGAAGGAAACAAGCAGATAATCTACCTTTTAGTGATAAGCAAGGTGAAAATCTTGGGTGGGGGCAGGGAAATTCTAATGAACAAGCTCAGCTCTAAAGAAGAGATAAAGAGGAGGTGGTGGGTGTTGCTGCTGCTGCTGCTGTTGATTTATTTCAATTGTATCTCTCTTCATGAGGCATAGTAGGGCTTTGTTGGCAAAGATATTGGAGTCCTTCTCCAGTTCATTTCACAGATGAGGAAACTGAAGAAAAGCAGGTTAAGTGACTTGCGCAGGGTCACACAGCTAGCAAGTGTCTCAGGTCAGATTTGAACCCAGGAAGATGAGTCTTCCAGACCCCCAACCCATTGTCCAAAGAAAGTATTACCTCATTCTATTTTTAGCAGCAGTGGGAGGTAGATGGGAGTTCTGTGCATGGAGACAGAGGTGCTAGGAGTTTGGGATGCTGAAGAACAAAAGGTCAGGAGCGTTCAGAGAGGATGAGAGCTGGTGGAGGAGGAGAAGGCTGTGAGGCAGCTAAATGTGTCCTGGGGTAGAGGGAGAGTAACATAGAGTTCCCTAGATGACAGTAACGTGGGTTTGGGCAGGGAGAGGGGAAGATCTGAATGTGGCAATGAGTAAGGAGTGGTGCACACTCCTTGTCCCATGAGGGCTTGGACTGAACATATCGTCTTTCTACTCAGCGAACTCCAGCAACTCCCCATTGCCTCTTTGATCAGATAGAAACTCTTCTGTTTGGCCTTTCTGTCCTTGTATCTTACTGCCTTCCCTGTCCTCTTTAGTCCAGCCGTTCTGGCCTAGTTGACAGGATTCTGGCTGTCATATTCATGTATGACACTCTGTTTCTCGTCTTTTTGCCTTTATTCTGCCTGCCCCTCCCTCCATTCCCTCCTTATTTCCACTGATAGAAATCCTGATTTCCTTTAAGCCTGAGCCCAAGCAGCACCTTCTAAATGAGGCCTTTCCTGTCCCAGTCAGACCCTAGTGCTCTCACAACCAAAATATCTGTCTGTCTATCTATCTGTTCATCCGTACATCTGTGTGTCTATTTATCTGTTTATGTTTATCTATCTATCTGCCTGTCTATATTTGTATCTAGCTACCTACCTGTCTGTCTATCTTTCTGCCTGCCTGCCTATGTCTGTCTATCCATCTATCTGTCTATTTGTCTGTCCATCTACCTGTCCATTCATCCATTTATCTGTCTGTCTATATCTGTCTATTTATCTGTCTATATCTATCTTATCTGTCTGTCTATCTATCCAACTATCTGTCAATTTGTCCATCTATCTGTCCATTCATCCATTTATCTGTCTGTTTAACTATTTATCTGTCTCTATCTATCTTATCTGTCTGTCTGTCTATCTATTTATCTATCTATCTATCTATCTATCTATCTATCTATCTATCTATCTATCTATGAATGAGTTTTCTCTGGCATTAAACGTTGACTCTGAGGACAGGAACTGCTTGTCTTGTCTCTGAATCCCCAGTGCTTAGCACAAGGCTTGCTGGTGTTTAATGAGCTCTTGCTTGCTCCATGGTTTGGATTGGGTTATCTCTAAAGGTTATCTGTCTCCACCTCTATGAATCTGTGTGTCCCCTGGCATAAAAACAAAATCTGGCCAAGGAAAAAATTCATTTTCAAGCACTTTCCTTTCTCCTTCATCTGGTGATTTTGAAAAAGGGACAAATCTAGATCCCAGGGTTCTGTTCCAGGAACAAGGAGGGCCTTTTATTAACTGTCATTAGCATTTCCTTGTGACCCCGGAGTGATTTCTCTGGAGAAAAGCAAAACTTCAGGAGGGAGGAGGAACAGCAGAAGGTTACAGTTATTGCTGAGGCCCTGTGGGATGGCTGCAGTTTATATGTTGTGATCTTTATTTTCTTTCCTTGGAATAAGCTTGAGTTTCTCCTAGAATCCTTAGATAATGAAATTTCACAGAATCCTGCCTCGTTGTGGTAGCTGCAGCCCCCTGGGGTCCCTCCTCTGGATTTATTTATATGGTATCACATTGCAGTAATGAAAGATAATTTACTTTCATTACAAACTCAGTCTAACCCACTGAGATTCAATAGTGGAGCACTGGGGAGCCAGGCATGATAGGGAGAGGCTGGGATGCTTGAAGAGGTCATTCCCTAAATCACCAAAGGATCCATCTTGATCATAGCTCATGCTCCAGGGGGATAGAGCCCAAGGCCAGGGCCCCTAGAAGAAAAAGGGGACCATCTCCAATGGGAGCATTCAGTCCAAGACTGGAAAGGTATTTTATCAGGAGTGCCTTGACCTGGGGTTGTGTGTGACAGGAATGGTGTCCATCTGGAGGGAGTAGGGAAGTATGGACATTTCAGGGATAAGTGAATGAGTCTTCCCACTCTGGAATAAGAACAGCATCAGTTCTTTCCAAAAAGGAAAGGGAAATCAGTGGCTCTCCAAAATTAGAGTTTTATCTGCACTGGCTCCCATCTTTACATTTCCATAGAATGTTAGGATCAAGAGATTCCAAGGTCCTCTGGTGCAGGGATGCTTAAACATTTTGTGTGCATTAGACCCCTTTGGTAGTTGTCTGGTGAAGCCTATGGCCCTCTTCCCTAGATAATGTTTAAAAATGTATAAATGTAAATATATAAGATCACAGAGGAAACCAGTTCTATTAAAATAGTTATCAAAGCATTAAAAATAAAACAAGTTCCCAGATTTCAAATTAAGAACCCCTGATGTAGTTTTATAGATTATAACTGTATCCATCACTTTTACAGATCATAACTATAAAGCCTGAAAGATCCATAGAGGTCCTCTGGTCTGACCCCTTCATCTTACAGATGAAGATACCTCACAGAAGGGATGAAATTACTTCACCATTTTGTGACCTGATGAGTAAATAAAGGAGCAATGAGGTGGATAGAATGTCAGGCCTAGAACCAGAAGGACGTAAATTCATATCCAGCCTCAGACCCCTGCATAAGTTACTTCATCCTGTTGACCTTAGTTTCCTCATCTGTAAAATGAGCTAGAGAGGGAAATGGCAAACCACTCCAAGTATCTTTGCCAAGAAAACCCCAGATGGGGTCGTGAAGAGTTGGAAACAACTAACAACCACAACAAAGTAAATAAGAGCCAGGAAAAATTCAGGAAATCTCCTGACTCTAAATCCAGGTTTCTTTCCATTGTTTCTCATAACTTGTGAGCACCGTGATCCCTCTTATCAGTGACGCCTTGGGTGAAGTAGAACTCCTGCCCAGAAATGATGCTGCTGACACATGACAGCAGTTATGCAGGCTTCTCCACCAAACCTGAGAGAGTCAGCCTCTCAGTCCCAAAAGGGCTCTCTTGTTCCAGACACAGAAAAGAGGGATCAGTCAGTCCGCCAACCAGGACTTGTTAGGCTACTACTGTGTGCCAGGCAGGACGCTAAGTTCTGGGGAAACAAAGACAGGCAAAATTCAGTCTCTGCTGTTAAGAAACTCAGTCTAGCTGGAGAGGCAATATGCAAACAGCTGTGTACAAACATGATGCTGATGGGACAAACTGGAAGGCTCTAAGATTAAGGAGTTTGGGGAAGTCCCAGAAGTTGGGACATGAGCTGAGATCTGAAGGGAGACAGGGAAGCCAGGAGATAGGGATGAGGAGAGAGAGAGTGTTCCAGGCATGGGGGACAGCCAGTAAAACTGCTCAGAGTAAGGGACAATAATAATAAGATTATTATTATTATTATGCTATAAGAGTAATAATGGTTATTTCCCCAAGTCTCTCACTTACTGACTTCATGACTCTGGGCACATCTATCATTTAATCTCTCTTTACCTCAGTTTCCTCATCTAGAAAACGAGCACAGTAATACTTCACAAACTTAGAAGGAAAGAATTCTGCAAATATTAAAATGATATATTTTTTATGCACAAACTCATATACATTTTAAACCCTCACCTTCCATCTTAAAATCATTACTATATTTTGGTTCTAAGGCAGAAGAGCAGTAAGAGCTAAGCAATTGAGATTAAGTGACTTGCCCAGGGTGTCACCTAGCTAAGAAGTATCTGAGGCCAGATATGAACCTAGTACCTCCCATCCTTAGACCTGGCACTCAATCCGCTGTGCTAGGCAATGGGGATTAAGTGCCTTGCTTAGGCTCTCAATCCACCGAGCTGCTCTCCATGCAGTGTTTTTTAGAATATTAGTGTTATATGGTTCTGTCAGGAGGAGAGAGCAGGCTTCAACATCCCACTCCTGCTGCCGGCATAAGCCACAAATATCATTCTTTGATTGAACAATAGCCCTTTTGAAGGGAAGAACAACAAACTTTGATGGATCTGTGTCCAGGTCTCAGACCCTGGGAAGTGAATGTGATTGCTTGATCCTCAGTGGGCTTCAAATCTGAGTTTTAAGAGCATCTGATCTTTTTAAAAAATCCTCACCTGCCATCTTAGAATCAAAACTGTATATCGGTTCTGAGGCAAAGATACCAGAGTGGTTGGCCCTTTCCTTCTTCAGCTCATTTTACAGACGAGGAACTGAGTCAAACAGGATGAAGTGACTCATCCAAGGACACACAGATTTGAAGTCAGGAAGATGAGATGTTTAAATGCCGGAGGAGTTTGTCCTTTATTGTGTTTGTGTGTGTGTGTGTTTGGGGGGGGGGGTTGCAATATTTTTCCATGTTTCCATATTTCATTTTCTTGCCCTCCCCTTTTCCCTCCCCACTCCCAGAGCCGACGAGCAATTCCTCTGGATTGTACAGATGTTGTCACTTGTTGTGTTTCTGTTTTAAACTCTTACCTCCTATCTTGGAATCAATACTAAGTATTGGTTGCAAGGCAGAAGAGTAGCAAGGGCAGGCATTGGAGGTTAATTGACTTGCCCAGGGTTATATAGCTAGGAAGTGTCTGAGGTCAGATTTGAACCCAGGACTTCCCAATTCCAGGCCTGGCTCTCAGTCCACTAAGCCACCCAGCTGCCCCATTTGTACTCTATTGTAAAGGCATCTGGGAGCCACAGCAACTTTGTGAGGTTCAGTTGCTCTCCGTCAGCAGCCTGGGCACTCAGCTCGAGGAGCTTTCATTCGGCTTCATGATAGGTCTTGCTTGAACTGTGAACCATCTGTCCAAACACTCAGTGGCAAGAGACTAAGCTCCGTTATCCATTTTCAAAGCATCTAACTTAGAAGTTCTGGTGTTAAGTCCTAGACAAGTGGCCCAACTTGTCCATGAAAGGGAGGCATCAAAATTCGTTGGCTCGAGAAGATGGCACCAACCCCTCACTGTCCCCAAACTTGGCCATCCCCGAGTAACTTAAAATGGAGCCAGTGACACAATGAGGTCAGTAGAAAATCGCTGGCATCCTCTGCGGAGGGCTGAGAAGCCTCTCTGAGTGACCGGGTCCGGTTACAGCGTGTGGGCAGCTGGGCCCTAGAACAGCTCTCCAAAGGATGGCGGCCCCTTGGATCCCACTGTGCCTTTCAGCTGCTCCTCAGATCCGTGGCATTGGGAAATAGGGTGACTTCCAGAAGCGTCCCATCAGCCACCAGCCAGGCGCTTTCTGAAGCCTAGAAGTGAGCGCTTAGCAGAGGGTGTCCTAGAGAGCGAGGAAGGGGATCTCAGTCTTCTTTTTCAGTGCCACGCTGGTCAAGGTGAAGGGGATTCAATTACTGCCTCAGCGTGGACGCTGTCACCCTGCTGCTGTCACCTGTGAGGAATTGGTCGAGATAGAAATAACTTCAATAAAAATAGCTTTTGTTTGGGGTGCCTTGGGAAGCCAAAACAGGGGTTCTCAACCTTTCCTTGTGTCTGGTATGCCTTGAACAGTCTGGTAAAGGTTACGGACTTCTTTTTCTTTTTAAACACTTACACCTTCTGTCTTAGAATCAATACTGTATTGATTTTAAGGCAGAAGAGCAATAAAAGCTAGGCAATGGGAGTGATGTGACTTGCCCAGGGTCACACAGCTAGGAAGTCTCTGGGACCAGATTGGAACCCAGGACCTCCCATCTCTGGGCCTGACTCTTAATCCATTGAGCCACCTGGCAGTCCCTCATGGACCTCTTCTTATAATAATTTTTTCAAATGCATTAAATAGGGGGCTGCTAGGTAGCTCAGCAGATAAAGACCAAAGCTTGGAGATGGGAGGTCCTGGGTTCAAATTTGACCTCAGACACTTCCTAGCTGTGTGATCTTAGGGTAAATCATTGAACTCTCCATTGCCTAGCCCTTACTGCTCTTCTTTGAAACCAATACATTGTATTGATTCTAAGATGGAAGGTAAAGACTTAAATAATAAATATTATTAAAATATTTTTTTTATTTATTTTAAATTTAAACTTAAATTTAAACAGTGAAATTAAATTTAAAAATTTTAAATACATATTTTAATCAAATAATTATTATTATTCATTAAGTAAACATTAAATAAAACAGAGAATTACAAAGGAAACCAATCATGTTGAAATTCAGTTCTCAAAATATCTTTTTTTTAAGATGAAGTTCATGAATCCAGGTTAAGAACTCCCGAACTAAAGTAGTACCTTCCTCCCTGGATAAATTTGGCTCAGCCCCCCTTGGGTGTGATGTTTGGATACTTACTCTGTGTGTAATTACTCTTGCCTAATTGAGCTAAGTGTTAGGAAAACAAATGAGAAACATACAGATAGTCGTGGATCCAGGAGGGGAGCTCCCTGCAGGGAATGGGGAACATTCCTCATGAGCCACGGGGGCTCCAAAAACTGGTCCGTGCAGGGCAGCAGCAACAGCACCTCTCCCATCAATAGTGTGACTCAGTTTACGAGATTATCTTGCTGGTGTTGGGCCCTGGGAGGGGAGAGAGCACAAGATTTGGAGTCAGAAGCCTTGATCTCTATGTCTCTGCTTTGCCTTTAGTCACAGTGTGTCCCTGGGCAAGTAACCTCTTCAGACTCAGTTTTCTCGTTGGCAAATAGTGATAATAAACCTTACACTGACATTCTCACGGCATTGCGAGGAGGAAAGTACTTCGTAAACCTGAAAGCACTTAGTTTTTTCCTCCCATGAAGCTACTGATGCCATTATTTTTTTTGTTTGTTTTGTTTACAGCCTGGGTCACTTGTGATGATAAGAAAAGGAATCAGCATTGTTTTCTGCCAAAGTCTGCTAATAAGAAACAGCAGCCCCATGTGTAGACAGTTAACACATATCTATTAATCACAAAGATGAGGCCCAGTGGGGGTCATTTCTTCTTCATACATCATATTTTTCTTTGGATGCTAGGGCATTACATTTTTTCTAATTTAAAATTTTAATTTCCATTTTAAAAAAAGATTAATAATGCTGCTTTAAAAAAAAAAACCCATAGACTGCATGATTGAAAGCTTCCCTTGTCACCAGGAAAAATGGTGAAGCCAAACAAGTCAATATATAACAACCAAGTCTGCTAACACGTACAATCTTCTGCTCTCCCTGACCTACCCTCCTTCACGCCTGCTTTTCTACCAAGAGGAACAGAATGTTTTGTCTGTTCTCTGGGACCGAGAAAGGCAAAAAGGTACATTTAATCCTTAGGTACATGGATGAGGCAATTCGTTGTAGCAGAAAGAGTCCTGGAATCATTAGACTTGGGTTCTAATCCTGTCCTGGCCATTAAGTGGCTTTGCAACTTACACAAGTTCATTAACCTCCTTGGTCTCTGGTTTCTTTTTTTGTCTATAAAATAAGGATAAAGGACATAATAGTGTCTGTGTCCCCTCTGACTGTTTAAGAATCTGGCAGGTCATTAAAAATCTCTATAAATGTTGAGTTCTGCTTATTGCTATTGCCTTCCTTTCAGGGTTATTAAGAGAAGAAAATGCGACCCTATTTCAGATGCTTTGGCATTATAGAAATAGGAGCCATCACTCTGGCTTATCATCACTGATATTACTCTTATTAGCAAAGAGGTTTTATCACTGGTGTTAATTATCCCACCCTCTGTTTTGCAGAGTTGACACCGCTAAAGATCTGCACTGCATTTTCGCAGGTTCTTTCTCTGTAAGATCAGCTTATGTTCTTCCCTGAACCGGGCTGGCCAGCCTGGATTGTGTAGCTCAGGTTCTGGGGGCCCAACTTAGCATCTAATAACAATCATGACCTCGGCATTCCGCCAAGAATCAAAGCCTCACCGTACCCCTGAGGTCCGAGGCCTGAAATGGGTTTGCCACTGGCTAGCACAACGCCATTTAATTCTCCCTCTCTCTCTCTTTTTTCAAACCCTTACCTTCTGGGTTCAAATTTGACCTCAGAAACCTCCTAGCTGTTTGACCCTGGGCAGGTCACTTAACCCTAATTGTCCAGCCCTTTCCACTCTTCTCTCTTGGACCCAATGCTTAGTTTCAATTCTGAGACGGACAGTAAAAACTTAAAAAAAAAAAAAGAATTCTCCCTGCCACAGCTATGGAGAGATCACCATCCATTTCTCTCTGTGTGTCTCTGTCTGTCTGCCTGTTTCTCTGTCTCTCTCTGAGTGTGTATAATCTTTTAATTTTAAAGTAAAGCATCCATTTAGAGCTTACTCTGGTGGGTTGTTGGTTAAAACTTTTTCTGAAGGGGGCTCATGCTGCTTTCAGGCGGTTCTTGTCTAGTTAGGTTATGCTTTCCAGTTTGTTAAACAATGGTTTATTGAGTTTAATTGTTTCTGATCCTTGCTTATCTAGCCCGTTCCACTTATCTACTTTAAAAAAAAACTAGTACCAAATAGTTTTGATGGTTACTGTTTTATAACATGTGTTCAGATCTGGAAGTGTTATTCTCCCTTTATTCAAGGTGGGGTTTTTTTTCATTATTTCCCTTGAGATACTAGACCTTTTATTTCTCCAAATAAATTTTATTATTACTTTGTCTGACTCTGAAAAGTAAGCTGTTGGTATCTAGCATTGTATAGCACTAAAGTATTTAAGTAGTTATCGCCATTTTATTATATGGGCCACTGCCCAACCATGAACAATTACTATCTCTGCAATTGGTTTTCTTCCTTAATTTTTTTTTTAAGTCAGTTGGGGTTAAATTACTTGTGCAGAGTCATACAGCTAAGTGTCAGAAGCTAGATTTGGACCCAGGATCTCCTGCCTCCAGATGTGGGAACAGCAAAACAAGATCAGGGGCTTCCGTGTTGAATGCACCCCAGAATGCAAGGCTTCTGGATAGTTAGGAATGGAAAGCCCCGGCTCTTAACCCACTGAGTCACCTACCTGCTTCCTTAATTTAAAAAAATAGTATTGTGTCAATTTATTTACAAACTTTTGAATGTAGCTTGGAAGTTTGACTTCTAGATATTTTGTGAATTTTAAAGTTATCTTTTTTTTCTTTTTTTAATATATAATTTATTTAGAATATTTTTCCATGGTTACATGGTTCATGATTTTTCTCACCCCTTTCTCCCCCCCCCCATTCCAGGAGCTGACAATCCATTCCACTGGGTTATATATTTTGAACATCATTGTTCAAAGCCTACTTCCATGTTATTCATATTTGCAACAGAGTGATTGTTTAAAGCCAACATCCCCAATCATATCTCTATCAAGTCACGTGATCGATCATGGGTTTTTCTTCTGTGTTTCTACTCCCACAGTTCTTTCTCTAGATGTGAATAGCATTCTTTCTCATAAATTCCTCAGGACTGTCCTGTTTCATTGCATTTCTGCTAGTAGAAAAGCCTATTACATTAGACTGTGCCATAATGTATCAGTCTGTGTATAATGTTCTCCTGGTTTTGCTCCTTTTGCTCCATATCAGTTCCTGGAGGTCTTTCCAGTTCCCATGGAATTCCTCCAGTTGATTATTTCTTTGAGCACAATAATATTCCATCACCAATAGATTCCACAATTTGTTCAGTCATTCCCCAATCGATGGACACCTCCTCATGTTCCAGATTTTTTGTAAATCTCATATTTCTAACAGAATATGATAAAGATCTTAGAAGTTCATCTAAGCCACCTCCCCCTCCTACTTCTTTTTTTTTAATTTTATAATATTTTATTTGATCATTTCCAAGCATTATTCATTAAAGACAAAGATCATTTTCTTTTCCTCCCCCCCAACCCCCCATAGCCGACGCGTGATTCCACTGGGTATCACATGTGTTCTTGATTCGAACCCATTGCCATGTTGTTAATATTTGCATTAGAGTGTTCGTTTAGAGTCTCTCCTCTGTCATGTCCCCTCAACCGCTGTAGTCAGGCAGTTGCTTTTCCTCGGTGTTTCTACTCCCACAGTTTATCCTCTGCTTATGAATAGTGTTTTTTCTCCTAGATCCCTGCAGATTGTTCAGGGACATTACACCGCCACTAATGGAGAAGTCCATTACGTTCAATTATACCACAGTGTATTAGTCTTTGTGTACAATGTTCTCCTGGTTCTGCTCCTCTCACTCTGCATCACTTCCTGGAGATTGTTCCAGATTCCATGAAATTCCTCCACTTTATTATTCCTTTTTGCACAATAGTATTCTATCACCAACATATACTACAATTTGTTCAGCCATTCCCCAATTGATGGGCATCCCCTCGTTTTCCAATTTTTGGCCACCACAAAGAGTGCAGCTATGAATATTCTTGTACAAGTCTTTTTCTCCATTATCTCTTTGGGGTACACACCCAGCAGTGCTATGGCTAGATCAAAAGGTAGACATTCTTTTGTCGCCCTTTGGGCATAGTTCCAAATTGCCCTCCAGAATGGTTGGATCAGTTCACAACTCCACCAGCAATGAATTAATGTCCCTACTTTGCTACATCCCCTCCAGCATTCATTACTTTCCCTAGCTGTCATGTTAGCCAATCTGCTGGGTGTGAGGTGATACCTCAGAGTTGTTTTGATTTGCATCTCTCTGATTATAAGAGATTTAGAACACTTCTTCATGTGCTTATTAATAGTTTTGATTTCTTTATCTGAGAACTGCCTATCCATGTCCCTTGCCCATTTATCTATTGGAGAATGGCTTGGTTTTTTGTACAATTGATTTAGCTCTTTATAAATTTGAGTAATTAAACCTTTGTCAGAGGTTTCTATGAAGATTTTTTCCCAGTTTGTTGTTTCCCTTCTGATTTTAGTTACATTGGTTTTGTTTGTACAAAAGCTTTTTAATTTGATGTAGTCAAAATTATTTATTTTACATTTTGTGATTCTTTCTGTCTTGCTTGGTTTTAAAGCCTTTCCCTTCCCAAAGGTCTAACATGTATACTATTCTGTGTTACCCAATTTACTTATGGTTTCCTTCTTTATGTTTAAGTCATTCATCCATTTTGAATTTATCTTGGTGTAGGGTGTGAGGTGTTGATCTATTCCTAATCTCTCCCACAGTGTCTTCCAATTTTCCCAGCAGTTTTTATCGAATAGTGGATTTTTGTCCCAAAAGCTGGGATCTTTGGGTTTATTGTATACTATCTTGCTGAGGTCGCTTGCCCCCAGTCTATTCCACTGATCCTCCTTTCTGTCTCTTAGCCAGTACCAAATTGTTTTGATGATTGTAATATAGTTTAAGGTCTGGGACTGCAATGCCCCCATCATTTATGGGTTTTTTTTTTCATTATTTCCCTGGATATCCTTGATCTTTTGTTCTTCCAAATGAACTTTGTTATGGTGTTTTCTAAATCAGTAGAGAAATTTTTGGGAGTTCAATGGGTATGGCACTAAATAGATAAATAAGTTTGGGTAGGATGGTCATTTTTATTATATTGGCTCATCCTATCCATGAGCAGTTAATGTTTTTCCAATTGCTCAAGTCTAGTTTTAGTTGTGTAGAGTATTTTGTAGTTGTGTTCATAAAGTTCCTGTGTTTGTCTCGGGAGATAGATTTCTAAGTATTTTATTTTGTCTAAGGTAATTTTGAATGGGATTTCTCTTTCTAGTTTTTGCTGCTGAGCTGTGTTGGAGATATATAGAAATGCTGATGACTTATGTGGGTTTATTTTGTATCCTGCAACTTTGCTAAAGTTGTTGATTATTTCGATTAGCTTTTTGGTTGAATCTCTAGGATTCTTTAAGTAGACCATCATGTCATCTGCAAAGAGTGATAACTTGGTCTCCTCCTTGCCTATTTTGATGCCTTCAATTTCTTTTTCTTCTCTAATTGCTACTGCTAGTGTTTCTAGTACAATGTCAAATAGTAGAGGTGATAATGGGCATCCTTGTTTCCCTCCTGATCTTATTGGGAATGCATCTAGTTTATCCCCATTGCAGATGATATTAGCTGATGGTTTTAGATATATACTGTTTATTATTTTTAGGAATGACCCTTCTATTCCTATGCTTTCTAGTGTTTTTAATAGGAATGGGTGTTGTATTTTATCAAAGGCTTTTTCTGCGTCTATTGAGATAATCATGTGGTTCTTGTTGGTTTGCTTGTTGATGTGGTCAATTATGTGGATGGTTTTCCTAATATTGAACCAGCCCTGCATCCCTGGTATAAATCCTACTTGATCATGGTAGATGACCCTTCTGATCACTTGCTGGAGTCTTTTTTTTTAATTTTTTTTTAAACCCTTACCTTCCGTCTTGGAGTCAATACTGTGTATTGGCTGCTGGAGTCTTTTTGCTAGAATCCTATTTAAGATTTTTGCATCTATATTCATTAGGGAGATTGGTCTATAGTTTTCTTTCTCTGTTTTTGACCTGCCTGGTTTTGGAATCAGTACCATGTTTGTGTCGTAAAAGGAGTTTGGTAGAACTCCCTCTTTGCTTATTATGTCAAATAGTTTGTATAGTATTGGGATTCACTGTTCTCTGAATGTTTGATAGAATTCACTGGTGAATCCATCAGGCCCTGGGGATTTTTTCTTAGGAAGTTCTTTGATGGCTTGTTGGATTTCATTTTCTGATATGGGATTATTTAAGAATTCTATTTCTTCTTCTGTTAGTCTAGGCAGTTTGTATTTTTGTATATATTCATCCATATCACCTAAATTGGTGTATTTATTGCCATATAATTGGGCAAAGTAATTTTTAATGATTGCCTTAATTTCCTCTTCATTAGAGGTCATGTTCCCCCTTTTCATCTTTGATGCTGTTAATTTGCTTTTCTTCCTTCCTTTTTTTAATTAGATTAACCAGTACTTTGTCTATTTTGTTTGTTTTTTCAAGGTACCAGCTTCTGGTCTTATTTATTAAATCAATAGTTCTATCACTTTTGATTTTATTAATTTCTCCTTTAATTTTTAGGATTTCTAGTTTGGTTTTCTGCTGGGGTTTTTTAAATTGATCGCTTTTGAGTTTTTTTATTTGCATTTCCAATTGATTGATCTCTGCTCTCCCTAGTTTGTTAATATATGCACTCAGGGATATGAATTTACCTCTGATTACTGCTTTGGCTGCATCCCAAAAGGTTTGAAAGGATGTATCGCCATTGTCATTTTCCTCGATGAAATTATTAATTGTTTCTATGATTTCTTCTCTAACTAAATGATTTTGGAGTATCATATTGTTTAATTTCCAATTAATTTTTTATTTGGTTTTCCATGTACCATTACTGATCGTTATTTTTATTGCCTTGTGATCTGAAAAGGCTGCATTTATTATTTCTGCTTTTCTGCATTTGTGTGCCATGTTTCTGTGACCTAATGTATGGTCAATCTTTGTGAATGTGCCATGTGGTGCTGAGAAGAAGGTGTATTCCTTTTTTATCCCTATTTATTTTTCTCCATATGTCTATTAACTCTAATTTTTCTAAGATTTTATTCACTTCTTTTACCTCTTTCTTATTTATTTTTTGGTTTGATTTATCTAAATTTGATAGTGGTTGGTTCAAGTCTTCCACTAATATGGTTTTACTGTCTATTTACTCCTTCAATTCTCCTAGTTTCTCTATTAAAAATTTGGATGCTATACCATTTGGTGCATACATGTTGATTAATGATATTTCCTCATTGTCTATACTCCCTTTTAACAGAATATATTTACCTTCCCTATCCCTTTTGATCAGGTCTATTTTTGCTTTGGCTTTGTCAGATATCATGATTACAACTCCTGCCTTCTTTCAGTTGAGGCCCAAAAGGTCTTACTCCAACCTTTAATTCTAACCTTGTTTGTGTCAACCCGTCTCATATGTGTTTCTTGAAGACAACAAATGGTAGGGTTTGGGGTTCTAATCCAATCTGCTATTTGTCTACGTTTTATGGGTGAGTTCATCCTATTCACATTCAAAGTTATGACTGTCACTTGTGGACTCCCTGGCATTTTGATATCCTTCCCTAATTCTAACCTTTCTTCTTTAGCTCTACCTTTTAGTCCAGTGATCTACTTTAAATCAGTCCCCCTTGTCCCCTCCCTTGATATATTTCCCTTTCTAGTCCCTCCCTTTTTATTCCCTCCCCTTTCCCCCTCTTCTTCCCTCCCTTTTTTGTGTTCCCTCTCCCCTACCCCCCTTGGTTTTCCCTTCTCCCTTCCCTTGTTGGGTAAGATAGAATTCAAGATCCCAAAGGATCTGGATGTTCTTCCCTCTCAGAGTTAATTTCCCTGAGAGTAAGGTTTAAGTAAAAACTCTCTTCCTCTCCTTCTTATAGGAGTTTTCTTCCCCTCCCCTTCCCGTGTGAATCTTTGTGTGAGAAAGAATATTCTATTTGGTCTTTCTTTCCCCCCTATTTACACATTACATTTTCCCCACATGTTAGTATACATAGATTGATATAAATGTAGTCCTTATAGAAGAGAGTTTGAGTAAAAGAAAAAGATAACATTTTTCTCCTTTTCCCTTTCCTTCATATTTACGTTTTCAGGTTTTCCATGCTCTTTGTTTTTCGATATCGAACTTTCCACAGAGCTCTGGTCTTTTCTTTGCAAAAACTTGGAAATCTTCTATTTTGTTGAATGCCCATACTTTCCCTTGGAAGTATATAGTCAGTTTTGCTGGATAGCTGATTCTTGGTTGAAGACCCAACTCTCTTGCCTTTCTGAAAATCATGTTCCATGCCTTATGATCATTCAGAGTGGAACTTGCAAGGTCTTGTGTGACCCTGATTGGCATTCCTTTATATCTAAATTGTCTTTTTCTGTCTTCTTGTAGGATTTTTTTCTTTTGTTTGAAAGCTTTGGAATTTAGCAATTACATTCCTGGGAGTTGTCTTTTGGGGATTTAGTGTAGAGGATGTTCTGTGAGCTCTGTCAGTGGCTGTATTGCCCCCTTGTTCTAGAATCTCTGGGCAATTTTCTTTGATTATCTCTTGTATTACGATGTCGAGTTTGCTGTTTATTTCTGGCTTTTCTGGAAGTCCAATTATTCTTAAATTATCTCTTCTTCCTCTATTTTCCAAGTCGGTCACCTTGTCAGTGAGATATTTTGTGTTCTCTTCTAATTTCTTGGTCTTTTGGCTTTGCTTTATTAATTCTTGCTCGTTGTCTTTGAGTTGCCTGATTCTGACTTTTAAAGCCTGATTTTCCTTTTCACTTTGGTCAAACTGGTTTTGTAGATGCGTGAATTTCTTTTGCATTATTTCCTACTTTTTCTCCCAGAGGGCTTCCATCTTTTTGATCCTTTCCAATTCAAATTCTTCATGGGTTTGTGGAGAGTTTCCATTTCCTTTGGAAGGTTTTGGAGCATTTGCTTGTGTTTCCTCTTCTATCTCCTCTGTATTTTGTATTTTCGCTCCATAAAATGTGTCCAAAGTTGCCCCCTTCTTCTTGTTTTTCTTGGAATTTTGGGGCTTTTGTGCTTCTGTGGAGTTTGCCATCTCTATCTGAGTGGGGAGGACTGGCTTTTCTTATCTCTGTCTGGTGTTCAGAGGTTTTAGCCCTAGGCAGATTGTCCATTCTATGCAGTTGTTGTTTTGTCTTCCTGGGGAAGCCAGGAATTGCTGGTGTTTCCGTGTTACTGCCCTCCTCGGTTCCCTCCCGATGCTTCTCCTTTGCCTTACTTCCACGCTCTGAGCCTGGCTTGGCCCTTTCTGTGGGGTGTTTGTTCCTGTGCTTTAGCCGGCCAGGAGAGCCAACACTCTGACGGGGGAGGGGCCGCGGCTTCCTGGAGCTCCGAGGGCTCCTGATAGGATTAGTTTCCCTGGGTTAAACTGAGTATGCCCTGAGGGAGGGACCTTCCGTGAGACTCAGATGGAAGGATACAGCCGGGGGGTTACAAGCTCACCCCATCTCTCTCTGTTTCCCTGCTGTCTGTGTTGGGTGCCCCCTCGTCTGAGTCAGGTTGTTTTCAGGAAGCAGACTTCAGAATAGCGGGCCTTGAGCCTCTGAGGTTCCCTCTGCTGCCTTGGACTTGGCGCTCTGGGTTGGGGGGGGGGATGGGTCCTGGGACCTTCCTTCTGCCTACCCCTTAGGTCCGAGTGATCTCGGGTTCTGGCTTTTGGGGGTGGGGGAGTACCTTTTGATCCAGGTCCAGGAGGAGGATTCCCAGGGGCTATGCTGTTGTTCGTTTTAAATTTCGGTGCCCTAGGAGTATATAGTTTGAGTTCGGTAGGGAAGGGTTTCCGGAGATCTGAACTTTAGCTTTCTCTAAGCCGCCATCTTGACTGGAAGTTTAAAGTTATCTTAAATAAGATACTTCTTTTATATTTCTTCCTGCTTTCTTTATTGCTATAAAGAATAGAAATAAAGTCAATTTTATGGGGTTTTTTGGTATCCTAATTCTTAACTGAAGCTACAAGTTGTCTAAATTGGTTTCTTTGCTGAATCTCTGGAGCTTCTAACTAGACCATCGTGCTATCTGCAAATAGGGATCGTTTTATTTCCGTTTTACCATGTTTATGTTTCTAATTTCTTTCTCTTGGATTTTTGCTATCACAAGCATTTATATAATCATTTCAAGTGATGGTGGGAGAAGAGGCATCTTTGATTAACCCCTTATTTTGCTGAGAAAGCTTCTAATGTTTTTCCTTTGCAAATAATGCCTTTAGGTATAACTTTAATTATATTAAGAAATGTCCCTTCTATGCCTATATTTTCTGTGATTTTTTTCCCTTCTTTTTAGGATTGTGTATTTTGTCAAATATTTTTTCTTCATCTCTAAGTATGATCAAGTAGTTTTGGTTATTTTTGTTTAGAAAATATTTAATTATGCTAATTATTTCCTAATATTGAGCTGTCTTTGCATCCTTGATTTAAATCCAACTTGGTCTGAGTAAATACATTTCAAAATATATTTCTGGGGATAGCTAGGTGGCTTAGTTGGATAGAGAGCTAGGTCAAGAAATGGGAGGTCCTGGGTTCAAAACTGGTCTCAGAAACTGTCCAGCTCTGTGACCATGGGCGAGTCACTTGACCCCTAGTCCCTTATTACTCTTCTGCTTTGGAAGTGATTTTGTTAGAATTTAATTTAAAACTTTTGCATTGATATTCATTAGTGACATTGTTCTATAGTTTTCTTACTTTTCTGCATCCCTCCCTGTTTCATAAACTAGGGCTGTAGATATCTCATAAAGAGAGTTTGTTAGCATACTTTCCTCCTTAGTTTTAATGAGTAATTTGTGCAGTATTAGTTCACTAAATATTTAATAGAATTTGCATGTTAGGAAGAATAATTGACCAGCTAAAGTCTGTTCTAAGGAGGGGAAATTTGATGATGGGATTTAAATTCAGAATGATGGCTGTTTAAGAAGAAGAGAAGACTTAGGAAGAATATCACTGTCTATAGTATAGGTCAGACCATAATGCAGAGAAGGGATAAGGCTTGTTCTATTTGGATCTGTAGGAGAGAGCATAAGAAAAGTTATGGAGAAATAGAAGTCAGTTCCATTTAAAGAAAAACTTAACAATCAGAGTTATTCTAAAGTGAGATGGACTACTTTGGAGCTATCAAGTTTCATTCATTGGCTTCAATAAGAGGCTGGGTGAGCTTTTGCTAGAGAGGCAGAAGGAATTCCTATTCAACTATAAGATGATCTAGATCAGTGGTGTCAAACTCCAATAGAAATGGCAGAATGATGTAGAAAACCACAAATTCACATCACCTATGTTGTATTTTTTAATTGTTAAATATTTCCCAATTACATTTTAATCTGGTTCTTGTACAAGGTGCTGATGTTGACACCTTTGGGCTAGATGACTTCTGAGATTCCTTCCAAGTCAGAGATTTTGTGATTGTGCAGGAAGAACTATACTCTGTGTGTGTGATAAAAAATGTTAATGGCAAAATTCCTACCCTCAGAAAGCTTACAATCTAATGGGTGAGCAAAAGGGGAGACTGAAGATAGTAATAATCCAAACAAGAATCTGATAAATGTATAGTAGAAGCCAAACAGAGTAGTATGAGAGATTTGAGAAAAGAAGAACCCATTTTTTGTTAGAAGCATTAAAGGAAGCTTCATATAGGACATGGCATCAGGGCCCCACCCCGAGTTCTGAGAGTGTCAGTTTTCCGTGGGGTTCATTATCATTTTGAGATATGATTGGTCCTAGTAACAGTTGATTCTGTGCCAAATCAGAGGTCAGGGAGCCACAGATCCAAATGGCTAGGAAATGGTTGTCGTGTGTCAAGAGATTCTCTCTATCACTGATAGCTGACTTCGTTGTATGTAAGAGGACTAATATTCTCATTTATCTTTTAAGAAAAATAAACTAAATTATTTATTTTCTCTTTTAAAACACAGTAAAAAATAGTAGCTGAATCTCTCTAAAACATGTTTGGAGGTTCTTTTTTATTTCACTTTTCTCCTCCCAAATTCCTCCAATCCCCAAAAGAATCCCCTCTCTTTTCACAAAATGCATTTGTGAAAATACAATTCTTTGGCTGGATCTGACAGTATATGCTTCTGAATTCTGAATCTATCTATGTCTTTCTGTCTTTCCTCTCTGTCTTTCCACAAGGGGAGTCAGATTTCACCATCAGTCTTTTAAAATAATTTGAGTCTCTGCATTGGCAAGAGTTCTGAAATTCTTTCCATGGTGTTTTCCTTTCTGTTATTGTGGTCATCATGTAAATGCTTTTGGTTCTGTTCATATCAATTTACATAATTTCATGTGGTTTCCTATGTCTGCATATTTGTCCTTTCTTACAGTGTACCTGTTTAATAATGACTGGTCATTAATAATTATTAATATATCAATAAATAAAATGACTATATGGACATCCTTTATTAACATAATAAATCCTAAATGATAATGACTGATTATTAATAACCCTGAGATTATGAACACTGTGCAGTATTTATCAATGAGGAAAGAAATATTAAGCCTATTCTTCAGAAATTTCTGTGAGACTTCTACAGGACACATGATACGAGTACAGATACCCAGCTGTGGGAATTCATATCACTTAATCAGAAATTCATGATTAGTCAATGTAATTGGATGGGATTTGTCCTCTTGTTGGTCTTATCTTCTTGACCATGTATGTGGGAGATGGGCATTGGAGAGGAAGGGCTATGGGGTCAATGGTTTTGATTAGCATGGTTACCTGTTGGCAAATTGGGGGAGGGGGCACTTTCTACCCATCCCAGCATATTTTTAGTTCATGTATCCTCCATATTTTATCGATTGTCATACATCAAAGCATCTTTCTAAATAAAAACACATAACAGATAGCAAATCAGATCTTAACTGGATGCAGATGTTGATGGTATACTCTGCTTTCTTTTGAAACTACAGATGGACTCAGAGCCCTGGAGTGTATCATTCTTCTCTTTTTCCCTGACCCTGTTTGCCTCATATGTTCAATTAGAGCTAAGCTTTCCTGGGAGGTGGTTATAGCCACATCTTCACTCTGGGAACTGGTAGACATAACAGGATGGGACAGGAAGTTGGGTACCACCACAGGTGTCCAGCCACAAGAGGGATGTACAGGTTAGGCTGTGGCTTGTTTCAGGACAATGCATTTCTTAGAAAGTAAAAGGTTGAAGTTAGTTTGAGGATGTTTAAAAAGAAAAAAAAAGAAATACTAGGCCTCTGAAGGCAGACGTATAGGACACCCAAATAACTGGAAGTATGCAGAGTAATTTCATTTGGGGATATATTGGCAAAGTTTCTCAACCCATCACTTCCCCTCTGTGCAGAGCTTGGGGGAAATGTTCAGTCTTTCTTCTCCTGTTTCTGCATGCTTTTACTGCTTTCTCAGGGTGTCAGTGAAATGCATTTAATAACTGGGAACTCGATCAAAGGGATGTCTCTGAAGGGATTGCTCTTCAGTTTCTGTGTCCTGGGGAACAGAATCACCCTAAAATTCCCAGAATACCTTAGGAATTTTCTATGCCTAGTGAAGCAAAGCTGTTTGAAAAACCTTATTCCTGCTGATCTGTATCCTTCAAACTGGAGGGGATTTTAAGTTCCTCTGGCACCTGAGGAAAAGGGAGAAAGGTTAGATGTAGCAGAGAAGTAGAACTCTATTTGCTTTACTTTGAGAAAAAAAATTTTTTCAGGGACAATTAGATGGTTCAGTGGTTTGAGAATCCAGCCTAGAGACAGGAGGTCCTGGGTTCAAATCTGGTCTCAGACACTTCTTAGCTGTGTGACCCTGGGCAAGTCACTGAATCCCCATTGCCCAGATCTTACCATTCTTCTGCATTAGAACCAATATAATAAGAAAAAAGGTAAGGTTATTTTAAAGATTATTTTTCAATTAACAAAAAATTTATTTCCTCTACAATTCTACTCTTCTGCTAGGTAAAAAGAAAAACCAAAACTCTTGTAGCAAATATGCATAGTTAAATCAAACTAATTCCCATATCAGCCAGATCCAGAAGATATCTCATATGCAACTTGTGTCCATCACCTCTCTTTAAGGAGACAGGTAACTTTCTTCACAACTGATGCTCTAGAATTATGGTTTGTCATTACTTTGATGAGAGTTGGTCTGTCAAAATTGCTTGTCTTTACAAATTTGCTTTTACTGTATAAACTGTCCTCCTGGTTCGGCTCACTATGATCTCATACTTTTGTACTTATTTCTTTTGTTCTGGTTCTACTCACTTCACTCTTCATCAGTTTAGAGAGGACTTCCCATGTTCTCTGATGCCATCTCTTTTATCTTTTCTTGCAGCACAGTAGAATTCAATTATATTCATATCCTAGAACTTATTCAGTCGTTCTCCATTTGACGAATATGTGTGTGTGTGTGTGTGTGTGTGTGTGTGTGTGTGTGTGTAAAATGAGTCCTTTTCCCATCTTTTATTTCTTTGGGGTATAATAACTTCCCATTTTTTCTTCTTTGAACTTCTCTACCCCAGTTTCTAAAAAGAAATTTCTTTCTTAATCCTCTAATTTGTTTATGATTATGTCTAAGCCATGTAAGCATTTGGAGTGGGTTTTGCTAAATAGTGACTTCTTACCCCAGTAGCTGGAGTCTTTGGCATTCTAAGTGAGGTGGTCTTCAGGAGAGGCAGTGAGTACCACGGAAGCTGAGAGAACAAAGAATT
Source organism: Monodelphis domestica (assembly GCF_027887165.1). Taxonomy (NCBI): domain Eukaryota; kingdom Metazoa; phylum Chordata; class Mammalia; order Didelphimorphia; family Didelphidae; genus Monodelphis; species Monodelphis domestica. The sequence continues at coordinate 390,963,444 of NC_077227.1, read as the reverse complement.
TCTGGGGCAGCATGAATGTATAGAGTACTTCAGTGCAGAGTTCCTCTCTGAAATGAAACAGAAATATCTGTAGTGGTTGAAGGTTACGCAGTTAAATAAAGGCTTGCCTCCCGTTGTTCCTGCTGCAGGAGCAGTTATACAATTTCAGGTCCATAAATTGGTCCCTGAGAATGATATAACCACCAGTGAGGTGAGTTAAGGGCAGTGCCTATCTGTGTTCTACATAGAATGGGACGGTGGATATTCTTGACAAGTCATCTTTCAATATCCTAGAATCTTGGAGCTGGAAGGAACTACAAAAGTCTGTAGTCTTGGCCATACCAGAGCAAGGCATCCTCTAGTAATGGATCCCTGCAGGCTACATATTGATTTTGAAAACCACAAATTAATATTATCTATATATTGCTATATTTTTATGTATTTTGTTAAACATTTCCTAATTATGTTTTAATCTGGTTTGTCAGCATGGAGGGTGGAGATGATAACTCCATTCTACATTTTTTGGAGGCAGATAAGTGGCTTAGTAATAGAGAGCCAGACCTAGAGATGGGCAGCCCTGGGTTTAAATGTGGCCTTGGACACTTCCTAGCTGGGTGATCCTGGGTAAGTGACTTAACCCCTATTATCTAGTCCATACCATTCTTCTGCCTTGGAACCAAAACATAGTACTGATTCTAAGATAGAAGGCAAAAGTTTCTTTAAAAAAATAAAACAAAATAAAGACCTACAGGAATGGGAAGCTTATTTACTCCTTCCCAAAGTGGATAATTTACTTTTGAGGAGCCCTAATTGTTGAGAACTTTTTCCTTCCATTGAACCCAAGCCTGATTCTCTACCGTCGTCAGTTTTTTTTCCCATTTCTATCCCTTGTGCCAAGCAAAGCAATTTCAATTCTTTCCTCATATGACTGTCCTTCTGGTACTTGAAGGCTATGGTTACATTATCTAAATCACCTTTTCTCCAAACTAAAGATCCTTCTAGAGAAGGAAATGGCAAACCGCTCCAGGATCTTTGCCAAAAAAACCCCAAACCTCATGGACCATATAATTCATGAGGTCCCATAGAGCCACAAAGAGTAGGACATGACTGAACAACAGCAAAGTTCCTTCTGCTAGTTCTTCTGGGACATGTTCTTCACCAGTGTCCCAATTATCCTTGTTGCTCCTTGGTGGATACTCATCTTATCACTAAACTCAATCTGGATGTGGTCCCATTAGGGCAGAGGATAGTTGGATTTTCCCACTAACTTATAGGAATGTTTAACAACTGGGGAAAAAGCATGCATACATGCATACCTTCACATTTAATCTGCATTACTAACACTTTCTTAAATCTAGAAATCAACATAACAGCAAATCAAGTAGATTACCTGTTTCAGAGGTATAAATACACACAGTGAAAATTTATCTGGGGACAGGTAGGTAGGCTTGGTGGATAGAGAGCTGGGCCTAGAGACAGGAAGTCCTGGGTTAAAATCTAGTCTCAGACACTTCCTGGTTGTGGGACCCTGGACAGGTCATTTAACCCTTATTGCCAGTCCTTACTGGTCTTCTACCTTGGAACCAATACACAGAATTGATTTTAATATGGACAGTAAGGAGAAAAGAAAGAAAGGAAGAAAAGAAAAGAAGAAAGGAAGAAACTAGACAAGTCACTTAAACCCATTTACCTCACTCTCGCTCTTTTATTTTAGAGATGTTAGTAAAGCAGAAAGTAAGAGTTTAAAAAGAAAGGAAAAGAAAAAAGAAAATTTACTAATTTATGGTAATATCATGAGATATAGTAATACTGGTATCCTTGTTGTTCATATTTGTAATTAATAGATATTCCTAAGAATAAGAGAGTGGTTATAGCATTTATTGCAATTAAATTGGCATATTATGCATGGAAAAATATGGCAAAGGGGCCTGTGGCATATTCAACATTGAATCCTGATAGCAGTTCTGATTCTCCTTCTATTTGATCAAAAGGGGCGCAGTTTGTTTTGGCTAGTGTGGAAATATACCATGTTATGGCTAGGGGTCGTGTTGATGTGAGTGGTCACATATTTCCTTGGGTGATAGTGAGATATTTTAGGGTGAGTGAGCCATTGATGAGTATAGTTTGGATGCATTTAGAGTTCGATGCTCGGCCTGATTTTAACGGAGCTGCCATTCTCCATAGCAGGGACAACTGGTTAAGATCTTTCAATGAGCGAGCATTTATTAATCCCCTACTGTGTTCCAGGCACTGTGCTAGACTCTGCAGATAAAAGACAAAAGGAAAAATGATGAAAAAGTAATTACTGTGGTGGGAGACATAGATAGAATTAGTGTGAATGAGATGTTTTCCAAGGGAAAGTACCAATAAAATCACTCAAAGGACTTGTCTTTGAAATGTCCATCACGTGTCCTCCCAGTAATTTGGTTTGCTCTCAGATGTCTGGGAGCTTCCTGTATTGAAACATTTTACTAGTTTTATAAAATCCTTATCTTCTGTTTAATATCTGTCCTAGGCCACTAAACAATAAGGGCTGGGCAATGGACGTTAAGCGACTTGCCCAGGGACACACAGCTGGGAAGTTTCTGAGGCCACAGTTGAACCCAGGTCCCCCTGACTCCAGGCCTGGGGCTCTATCCACTGTGCTACCCAGCTGCCCTGACATTTCATTATTTATCCAGACTTGCAATAGCGATGTAAGTTGAAGTCTGCCATTAGATGACAACCGAATAGATGTATAATCTTCCTTGGTAATTGAAGAAGACAATCATAACGGTTCATGACATTTGATGAAGAATGTTAATAAGCTGGAGAGCGAGCATCCAGAGGGGCCACTCAGGATGGTGAAGGGCCTGGGTGAGTTCATGCCTTTCAAAGGTCACTTAAAGAAATTGGAAGTATTTAAGCCAATAGAAAAGGTTTCAGCTAGACACAGTAGCAGAAGGACTAGCCTATAGAGAAGCAGCTTGATACAGGAGTCGATCATCTTAATTAGTTGCTAAAACTTAAAAAAAATATTCCTCTCTGGTAACGGAATGTCCGAGCTCCCTGAGAGCAGGGACTGTCTTCTACCTATCTTTGTATCCCCCAGCACACTTAGCACAGTGCTTGACATGTTATTGTAGTGATTTTCATTCATGTCTGACTCTTCATGAGTCCATTTAGGGTTTTCTTGGCACAGATACTAAAGTGGTTTGTCATTTCCTTCTCCAACTCCTTTTACAGATGAAGAAACTGAGGCAGAATTAAGTGACTGACCCAGGGTCATGTAGCTAGTAAGTATTTAAAGTCAGATTTGAACTCCAGAAGATGAGACTTCCTGACTTTAGGCCCAAGACTATCTACTGCACCACCTAGATGCCCTACCCCAATATTTATAAGGTGTTTAAAGCCTATTTATTGATTTCCTAACTGACTGATACAATGCTTTTCTGAATTTATCTTGGCTAGTTCTCCTATGACAGATGTTCAGTCTGTTTCTAAGTCCACCTCTACATCCTAGTTGGACAGACTTCCAAAAACTAGAATTACTTCCACGCTGAGATTAATGAATGAGTAATGAACGAAAAAAGCATTTATTAAGGCATAATATAGGAGCAGCTAGGTGGTTCAGTGGATGGAAAGCCAGGCCTGGGTTCAGTCTGGCCTCAGATACTTCCTAGATGGGTGACCCTGGGTAAGTTACTTAATCCCAGTTGCCTAGTCCTTTCCACTTCTGCCTTGGAACCAATATTTAGTATTGATTCTAGGACAGAAGAAAGGATTGAAAAAAAAGGACATAATATGATAAGGTAGAAATATTGAGAGACAGTCCCTGCTTTCAAGGAGTTTGCCTTCTAATATGAGACAATGGCAGGTTCAAAGGAGTGGTGGCCAGGGAAAGGAATTCTGACTAGGGGAGTCACAGAGAGTGTACATTCAGCAGAAGCAGGTAGGTGATAAGGTGGTCTGGGCAGACAAATGGATGGCTGGTGTCCAAGGTGAGCAGTAAATAGAATGGAACAAGAGTACTATTTTGGACTCCCTCATCTATCAGCTGGGCTGAGTTCTAGGGCTTAAGCTACAAAGATGACTAGCATCAAAGAGGACTTTAAATGAGGAATACCAATATTAATAACAACACACACTTCTATTGAACTTTATGATGTACAAAGCACTCTCCTCACAACAAATCCATGAAGTAAGTGGGCTCATTTTATACATCGGAATAAAGAGCCAGGAAGGGTAAATTACTTGTCATTAGTCAAGAAACTAGAAACTGTCAGAAATCACAGCAACTGAGTTGGAAATGGCTTTAGAAGCCTATGAATTTAATAAAAAGCATTGTGGGATAGTGGAAGAAGCATTGGATATGGAATCAATGTTGTATACATTTTACCTCTCTTCTTATATCATAACTCCTACAAGAGCAAAACCATGTCTTATAACTTCATAGATCTCCTCCAACACCAAGCACATACAGGAGCTTTCACAATGTATTCACTTCAATATTTGATGGATGAGTGAATGAATGAATCCCACTGATTGAATGGCTGGGATTGTGAAAAAGCTCTTCCATAGGATGGGTCCAAATCTACTTTTCTAAAACTAGTCTATCCTCAGGAACTCAGTTAATGTTTGCTGAATTCAATTCTTTTAAGACTCCTTTCTTTTCTTTTATATTTTTTCAGATTATAAGTCAATTCAATTTTATTATTATTATTATTATTTTTTAAAACCCTTACCTTCCATTTTAGAATCAATACTGCATATTGGTTCCAAGGCAGAAGAGCAGTTAGGGCTAGGCAATGGGGGTTTAGTGATTTGTCCAAGGTCATAAAATAATAAATGTCTGAGGTCAAATTTGAACCCAGAATCTCCCATCTCTAGGCCTGACTCTCAATACACTGAACCACCTACCTGCCCCCTAAGTCAATACCATTTTTAAAAAGTAACCCTTATGGAAATGATTTACTTGTACAAAATATTTATAGCAGCTCCCTTTGAGGTGGCAAAGAATGGGAAATTGAGGGGCAGTTTGTCATTCAGGGAATGACTGAACAAATTGTGGTATATGTTAGTGATGGAATACTATTGTGATGAACAGAATGATTTCAGAAAGAGCTGGAAAGAGCTATGTGAATTGATGCAGAGTGAAATAAGCAGAACTAGGAGAACACTGTACATAGTAACAGCAATATTATGGGATGATCAACTGTGAAAGACTTAGCTCCTCTCAGTAATACAATGCTCTAGGACAACTGTGAAGGTCTTGTGACAAAAAAAAAATGCTATCCACCTCCAGAGAAAGAGCTATTGGACACAATTCTTTCTCTGAATAGGATAGCATACTATAACCTTCCATGTTAGTTTATTTAGTTTTATTTTGGAGTTTTGGTTTTAGATGAGTTTTCTCTTATAACAATGACTGATATGGAAGTGTGTTTTGCATGATAATACATGTATAATCCATATCAAGTTGCTTACCATATCTAAGAGGGGAGAAGGAAGGAAGGGAGAAAGACAATTTGGATCTTTAATTTTGGACACATATGTGTCCATCACATGTCATTGGGAAAATAAAATATCTTTGAATAAAAAAAATTACCCTTACCTTGTTGTCTTAGAATCAGTAATATTGGTTCTAAGGCAGAAGAGGGTAAGGGCTGGGCAACTGGGGTTAAATAACTTGCCCAGGCTCACGTGGGTCAATGCAATTTTAATAATCATTTTCTGAAATTTTGCAATCCATATTTCCTCTCTCCTATCCACTCCTCTCCACACCCCTAGTTCCTTCCCTGAGATGGCAGGTAATACGATATTGGTTGTATATGTGCTATCATGCAATATATATTTCCATGATTGTCATGTTGTGAAATAAAACATACATCTACTACAGAAAAATTCACAAAGGAAACAAAGTGAAGAGTTATATGCTTCAGTCTGCAGTCTACCAATTCCTTTTATGATGGTGGATATCCATTTTGTCATGAATCCCTTAGAATTATCCTGGATCCTTACATTGCCAACAGTAGTTCATTCATTCACAGTTGATCATCATACTTTATTGCTGTTACTGAGTACAATGTTCTTCTGGTTCTTTTCACTTCACTTTTCATCACTTCATATAGGTCTTTTCAGACTTTTTTGTGATCATCCTGTTTGTCATTTTCTTATGCCATAATATTATTCCAATACAACCATGTACCACAAGTTGTTCAGTCACTCCCCAATTGATAGACTTCCCTTCAGTTTCCAATTGTTTGCCACCACAAAAAAAGCTGCTATAAATATTTTTTATAGGTCTTATAGGTCTTTCCCCCATCTCTGATCTCTTTGGGACAAGAGTCTTAGTAATAATATGGCTAGTTCAGTGAATATACACAGTTTTAAGGCCCTTTGGGCATAGTTCCAAACTGGTCTCCACAGTGGTTTATTAGTTCACAGCTCTGTCAACAGTGTATTAGTGTCTCAATATTCCCACATCCCCTCCAATATTTATCATTTTCCTTTTTTGTTGTATTTGCCAGTCTGATAGATATTAGATGGTACATCAGAGTTGTTTTAATTTGTATTTTTCTAATTAATAGTGATTTGGAGCACATTAAGACTCCTTTATTTTGATAAATACTCTGTCTTTTTACCATGTGTAATGAAGGGATTAAATATGCTGAGTTGTTCATCCTTCTTTTTTCTAAGTAAGCCAATGACATCGAGATGGTGATGTCTTGACTTGCTACTGAGTTGGATTTCAGAGAGGCAGAGTTGGGCAAAGTCATCATCCTTAATCACCCTTCAGAGTATGCTGAGTACTCTGTGGGTCAAATCATCATCTTAGTGCCTGCTTGGAAAGATTCTGACAGAGACAAAATGATTGGGTCTTGTCCAAAGAATCGATTGATGTCACAAACTGACTCCATTTTGAGGGAATAAGCTTTATTTAGGAGAATTTAGTAAGGCGAGAGAGAGAGAGAGAGAGAAGGTAAAGGTTTTTAGGAATGCTTTTTATCCTGATTAGTTACTAAGGAAGGGGTCATTTGTTTGGGCAGTTGTTGTCTTATGTCTCCAGGGAACGAATGTCACTTCACCATGGTCCACTTTGGTCTGTGTGGCATTATCCATGGTTCACTCTGTTTGCCCACTGTGGTGGGGCAGGGGGAAGTTGGTAAACTGCAATATAAATAGGATATTAATAATATATTGAATAGCCAGGGAAATTTTAGGTTGTTTTGCTTTTTTTTTTCTTTTCTGCAGTTTCCAAGGAAATGTGGAAATTGAGCATTGTTTGAACCTGGTCCTGTGTGACTAGGAAACTGAACCTCCTGTAACTGTTGTCTGGAGACCCCAACAAATGACCTAGGGTTATGTCTAAATATTGATGTGAGGAGTTTTCTCGTAATCATGAATCTAAGCAACCCCTGTGTCTTATATGAAAAATAGCCCCGTCCTAATCAACTAGTTATTGTTTCTGTGTTCTTTTGATTGTGTATGGCTACTTGGCAGTGTTAGTGGGACATTTCAGTTCACATCAGTTTCATTCTAAAAAACGCAGAAGAAAAGATGAAGGGGTTGTTTTCAGAAGAGATGTAGTCTTTGGATATTTGAAAAGTGACTTCTCACAATAGAAAGCATAAATTGCATCCAATATGGAATGTGGAGGATCTGCCCCTGAACTCTAAATCTTCAGTCCCTACATCAGTGATCAAATACATTAGGCCCATGATTAGACCACATCACTCTGAAAGGCAAACACTCCAATTTGTTACAAACATAGCCTGTACAGGCACCAGCAGTGATCTCAGTGAAAGACAAAAGCCAGTGTGGTTTTATCCTAATGTGAGCCAGCTCCTCAGCCTTGCCCAGGGATAGCAGTAGCAGCATTTGTATGAGCAAAAATCACAAATGAAAGCCGATATCTTCTAGTTGGAGCCACAAAGGGGAAAGGATCAATCCCTGAGAAAAGAGACCTTGTTACTTCTGGGCTAAAGTAGGGAAAATAACTGTGAACTAATGTCTTCTTTCTCAAGGACCCTCATATTCCATGGAGTCAGGGTCCCCTGGTCCATTTTGCCCTCCGTTCCCATGTTTGGTGCAGTGTACTTTTTGAAAATCCTGTAGTTTTTGTTTTTGTTTTTAAAGGGAAGGGACTCCCCTCCAGAAAAAAATGAAAACATTTCTAAATATTTCTAAACGTTTCTAAATAAAAAGTGTCTAGAATTCCAAATCAAGTGCTCTTTCCAGTACTGCAAAGACGGTCTGATGGCAGATGTCTTTGGTGTTTTAGTTTTGCTTCTCAGGTATCAGGGTTCCTCGATGATTGGGTCCCGCAATTGCTGGTCCTTAAGATGGCCATGGGGCTTGGAATATGTACTCCCAGGAGGGGAAGTAACTTCTGCTAACCCTAATAGGCATCTTATTACTACAGCTCATCCCCCTGGGCTCTCGTGTCAGCACTTTGAGATCAACTTGGCAGCCCCGTCAGAAAGATACCCACAGCTCTGAGAGAGAATACAGCACAACTCCTCCAGTGCTCTGTCCCCATTCTCTCACATAAACTTTCTAGAACGTGCAGAAATTAGGGCTAGTTCTCCAGAGATGCTTCAGAAGTGTGCGCTCCATCTGTTTTCCAACATAGTCATCCAATCTTAAGGCAAACAAACTGAGGAACCACAGTTTGCCTGATTTACTATGTTGGTGGGCACTAACCTGTGTTCTCTTCTAGTTCCTCACTCTGGGTGCCTTGCTGAGTTTTCTCTCCTGGCATTCTGCTCTTGATGTTTCCCTCTTCTGTCCTGGAGGTAGCTCTGATGACTGGGTTGTGCCCTAAAAGCTTAGCTATAGTAGAATGTAAATTCCTTAAGAGTAAGGGATGGAGAGTAAAGTAGCAAGACTAGCAAGAAGGCCACTATCAATGGATCTATCATAGTGTATATGGAAGACAATAAAATGTAAAGATAGGAAGGGTTTAGGTTGTGAAAGAATTTAAAAGCTAAGCAGAGAGGGAGCAGCTGACCTCAGACACTACCCAGCTGTGTGACCCTGGGTAAGTCACTTAAGCCCCTTTGCCTAGCCTTTACCACTCTTCTGTCTTAGAACTTATACATGGTATTGATTCTAATATGGAAGGTAAGGTTTAAAAAAAAGTCAAGCAGAGGATTTTTTATTCACTACTACAAGTAAATAGGGAGCCACTAGAGCTTATTGAGGAGGGGAATGAGGGCATGTGTTGTGGTCAGACCTAAGCTTTGGAATACCTAAACACACAAAAACAGATCTGTCTTTAGAGGAGTTTGCATTTTGCTGGGGGGTGGGGGGAAACAACTTGTACACAGAGAAGGAAATACCAATTATATATAAAATAAATACAGAATAATTTGGGGATGGGAGGAGGGAGGTGAGGGAATAATAGACTATTATTTTCACTGGAGCTAACAAATACTGAATTGCAGATATTGCATATTCTTGCTAAGCAAAATAACCTTGATGCAAACACATTCTCCTTTTACTTCAGGTTGGAGAGGGGGAGGTGCTTCTATTCTCCTCCCCCCCCCCACCCCCCAGTTTGCAGTCCCCTTCCTTTTTTCCCTCCCCCACCCCCATATCCTTGGTAATCAGACTTCTGTTTTCATTGGGAAAGTAGTCCAGTTTTAGAATTTGGAGGGAATAAATTTGGAAAGAAATAAAAGAAAGGATTCAGTATGTGAAAACCCCTTAGGACAAGCCAAGGCAGGGCCCCCACTATCTCTCTGCTTATCTGTCTTTTGGGGGAATTGTTTTATGTTGTGGTAGCTTTTGGTTTGGGGAGGTTTTACAGTCTGACTACAAAACCGATATCCCCCTTCCCTGCCCAGAGGAAAGAGCAGATAAGCTTTTGAGATTAGAACTGCTCCCTATGGACTGCTTTAAGGCAGAGCTTGTAGGGAACTAGATCCTTGGTCACTAGAAGGAGATGTTAATGGAATTGTTCACCTGTCTTACTTAGATGGTTTCTTGGTCCCTTCCTGCCCTCCAGTGGTGTAGCTCCCAGACCATCCTTCCCTCCTCATCCTGTGCCAATCCTATTCATGTCTTTCCAAAGAATACTCCATGGAAGTGTTTGTAGGACTTCTTCTGGATCTTTTTGGATTTTCTAAATATTCATTGTTGATCTAGGCCAGTCTGGTGTTTCAGATTTGGAAGTGAAAGGAAATGAGGCACTCATACCCCATCTATCAATTAACCAAAGGTTTCCTGTAGCAGGAAAAAATTACTTGGCAAAGATTCATTTGGGTGCAGGTTCCCAGACTCTGTGTAGGCCATCAGTCCAAAATCTGTTGGAGGAGTTGCTGATATCCTGAAGTTTGGCTTTTCATACTTGGCCCTCCAGGAAATCCCATCAATGACTAGAGCCTTAGTCTACTGAACCAAAAGTCTCAAGGATGGTGTCAGTACCTTCTTAATCATTCATACAAATGGGTTAATTGCTTACTACCAACCAAGTCTAAATGCTAAGAATATAAAAGAGGGATGAAAAGATGGTCTCAGCCCTCAAGTAGCATACATTCTAGTGCTACAAGGCAAGTAGCTAGCAGATTTGGAAAACTCAGCAGAGGCCACTGGATTGGAAAAGATCAGTTTATGTCACAGGCTACCATACTGTTGTGCTCATTTCACACACCAGCAAGGCTATACTTAAGATTCTGCAAGCTAGGTTTCAGTAATATGGGAATTACCTTGTGTAAGTTGGTTTTTGAAGAAGCAGAGGAACTAGTGACCAAATTGCCAATATTCACTGGATTATGGAGAAAGCCAGGGTCTTTGAGAAAGAAAATCTACTTCTGCTTCACTGCCCATGCCTTTGACTATATGGATCACCACAAAATGTGGCAAGTCATCAAAGAGCAAAGAGATCATCTTATTTGTCTCCTGAGGAACTTGTATATAAGTCAAGAAGCAAGTTAGAACCAAACATGGAACAACTGATTGGTTTAAGATTGGAAAAGAAGTATGACAAGGCTGTATGTATATTGTCTACTTATTTAAATTATATGCAGAGTACATCATGATAAATGCCAAGATAGATGAATCAAAAGCTGGAATTAAGGTTGCCTAGAGAAATATCAATAATCTTAGATATGCATATGATATCATTCTGATGATAGAAAGTAAAGAATTAAGAAGCCTGTTTATGGGTATGAAAGAGGAGAGTATAAAAGCTGGCTTGAAGCTTACCATAAAAAAATCAAGATCATGGCAACTGGTTCAATCACTTCCTGGCAAAAAGAGATGGTAGAAATGGAGGCAGCATCAGATTTTATATTCCTAGGCTCAAAGATCATTGCAGATGGCAACTGCAGCTATAAAATTAAAAGATGCTTGCTCCTTGGAAGGAAAGCTATGGCAAATCGGGACAGCATACTAAAAAGGAGAGACGTCATCTTGCCAACAAAGGTCCATATAAATAAATATGATTTTTTCAGTAGTGCTATATAACTGTGAGAGTTTGGACTACAAGGAAAGCTGAGTACCACAGAATTGTGCTTCTACTCTAGCTTGAAAATTCCTAACCAGGATATAACTGCTTCTAGGAGGTATGAAAAACTTATTTTTAAAAAATTATATTTTTGTTTACTTCATTAAATATTTCTCAGTTACATTAAAAAATTTGGGGGAGTATTTTTTTATTCCAAATTCTCTCTCTCTTGGCCCTTCTCTACCTCTTGAGAAGGCAAGCAATATGATACCATTCATACATGAGAAGTTATGCAAAATATATTTTCATATTAGCTCAAAAGAAATAGGGATCATAAGTAAGAGTCAAACCTCCAGAGGTAGTTTTCAGGGATCAAGTCTCTGGGATAAAAGATTAACTGGAATATTCTATGAAATTTTTCTGGGGAGTAGCTCAGGAGTCAAGAGGGCTTGACTTGGCTTCATTAAAAACTGTGGCAAGTGAAAATTGAATGATTGAAAAAACAAAGACTCAGTTTTCTGAGCATATTGATTTATTAAGCAATGCATACCCATTGCTTAACAAATGGAAGCCAGGCCCCTTCCTCAGCTTAGGGCTGAACCCCAAGTACAGGAGGAGACAAACTTTTTTATGTTAAAACGATCAAATAAGGCCAATTTATTACAAGGAAATAAAACAACATTACTAATTGGAGGAAAATTAGGGACTTTTCAGTGTGGGAGGGGGAAAACAAGCAGGTAGAGTTCCCTGAATTCAATAAAAGAGGTATAGTAATCCTTCTGAGTGTCTGTAAATAATCAAAGGAACATAGAAACAATAACTGATCACTATGGGCCAGTTTTCAGATAAGACATATGGGTTGTTTGAAATGTACAATAGCGAGAAAACTCCTTGAATCAATCTTTGAATCTGACATGATTTCTGGTCAAAATAACCTAAGTGCTTAAGCAACATGCACCAGTTTTCCAGTCACACAAGCAGAGAGGTCCTAACAATGCAATAAGGCTGTGTCCCGATTTCCACAATTTAATAAAGTTTTCTTACAAGACAGAAATTGAACCAGACCCATAATTAAATAGGGAATTGAGCTTGTTCCAGAATTGAGGCATGTGGTTCACTTAATTCACATAATTAACCACTTGCTTTCCTAATACCATCAATTCTCTCACCATGTTGCAAACAGTCAAAACAAGAAAAAGCAAGAAAAATAAGCAAAGTATAAAAAAGTGCACTTCAATCTACACTCAGAATTTCATAATTTATTTCTCTGGGGTGGATAGCATTTGTATGAAAAACATATCAAGGAGGGACAAGAAGAAGTATTTGGTAACTATATTATCCTACCAAAATTAATCTAATTTTTGTGTGCATATGCATGGTATTCTAACTCTGGAATTTATTTCCTTCTTTATCCAATAGAGGTACAAGAAGATTTCCTGAAAGCCAAGGGACGTAGAGACTAAACCCCTGATCTAGCTGGGGAAGACCCCATGTACTTAGATTAGTAGATACAGAATAGATACCGGCAGAGCAGACCTAGTACCTAGTACCTAGTAGCGAGGGGAAATCAGGAAAGGCTTTACAAAGACGGTGATCCTTGAGAAATCTAGTACTTCTAAGAGGTACAGGTGAGGGAATACATTATCGACATTGTGTGTGTGTGTGTCTGTGTTTAAGTAAAAGGGAATGACAAGTCAATTTTTTATAACTGCCTGCAGTTGGGGCCTTATTGTGGTAGAGGCATTATCCTCCATTAAATGGCAGTTATATGAATCCAGGGACTACAGTTTATCTGAATTTTGTTTCTTCCCCTGATGTCTTATAGTAGCTATAATAATAATAACAATACCATATATTTATATAACACTTACTAGAGGCACAAAAGAGGTGGCACAGTAGGTAGCGTGCCAGACCTGAAATCAGGGCAGCTCATCTTCCTGAGTTCAAACCTGGCCTCAGATAGTAGCTGTGTGATCTTGGGCAAGTCGTTTAACCTTGTTTGCTTCGGTTTCTTCATGAGTAAAATGAGTTAGAGAAGGAAATGACTAACCACTCTAGTATCTTTGCCAAGAAAACTCCAGCATGAAGAGCTGGATACAACTGAAATGACTGAATAACAAATAGCACTTACTCAAAGGTTTGCAAAGAACTTTTCATATTGTTTCATTTGGCCTTCACAACAACTCTTGAGGTAGGTGCTATTTTTATCCCTGTTTTACAGATGAGGAAACTAATGACTTATCTGTAGACCCAGAGGCCGCATCTAGAGGCAGCTGGAGGGTAGGTGGATAGATCATTGGGCCTAGAGTCAGGAAGACCCGCGTTCTAATATAGTCTCAGACACAACTCCATGGATTGCCAAATTTATTATGTCAACCTCTAATTTTTTAGAGGGAAAACTGAGAGGCCCAGAGAGAAAATGACCCAAAGTCCTCCACTCCAAATTCATTGATCTTTCCATTGTACTATGTTGCCTTCTAGAGAGATCTTTTTTTGAGATGGAAAAGCCTTTAAGATTGCATTTTGTTGGGGGCAGCTGGGTGGCTCAGTGGATAGAGAGCCAGGCCTAGAGACCAGAAGTCCTAGATTCAAATCTAGCCTCAGACACTTCCTAGCTGTGTGACCCTGGACAGATCACTTAATTCCCATTGTCTAGCCCTTACCATCTTTCTGACTTGGAACCAGTGCATAATATTGATTCTAAGATGGTAGGTAAGGGTTTAAAAAAAAAGATTGCGTTTTGTTCTATGTTGTAGAATATAAGTTCTTTGAGATCAAGGCAGTTTTGCCTTCATATACCCAGCCCTAGCACAATTCCAGACACATAGTAAATGCCTATTTAACGGAATTGAATTATTATCAGACAAAATGCTTTGGGGGAGGTCATCAATAGTACAGTTTTGTAAAAATACAAATACGTTTACAAAGACTCGACTATCACAGACTGCCTGCCTTGGAGTAAGGAAGACCTAAGTTCACATTCTGGGAAAGGTGGGACAACGTGTGCTCCATAGGATTGATGATTCATTGAGTATCAAACCTAAGAGAGGCAAAAATCAGAGAGACACAGGCTTCTCCACGGGGTATTCACCACTGCCATAAACGATGGCTTATGCAAAGGCCAGTGGAAAAGAAGTTCCCTAGAGAAGGTGAAGCCTTCCAGATGTCCTTGTATTAGAATGAACATTTCAATCATCTTCCAGAGTCTGACTCGTCCTGACCCCCTTGGGGTTTTCTTGGCAAAGATACTCAGAGTGATTTGTTATTTCTTTCACCTGCCGATTTTACTGATGAAGAAACCGAGGCAAACAGGGTGAAGTGACTGGCCAAAGGTCACACAGCTAATAAATGTCTGAGGCCAGATTTGAGCTCAGGAAAGTGATCCTTCTTGACTGAAGGCCCAGCACTCTATCCACTGTGCCACCCAGCTATCCTAGAGTGAATGTGATGATACATTAAACCCCAAAAGCTTCTCTAGTCTCCCCCGAGATCTATAATTATTTTATTTTTTTCTTAAAAACCCTTACCTTCCAGCTTGGAGTCAATACAATACACAGTATTGACTCCAAGGCAGAAGAATGGTAAGGGCTAGGCAAAGGGGGTCAAATGACTTGCCCAGGGTCACACAGCTGGGAAGTGTCTGAGGCCAGATCTGAACCTAGAACCTCCCATCTCTAGACCTGACTCTCAATCCACTGAGCCACCCAGCTGCCCCGATAATTATTTTAAAGAGAATGGCCTAGCCATCCACATTGGAATATCTAAGTCGTGTAATGTTTAGTTAGTACAACTTTTCAGTGGTGAGGAGGATCCCTGGTTAGTGGGCTAGAGGACTGCGGCCTTCTCTATGTCTCAGTGTCTTTAGAGCAGGGATCCCCAAACTTTCACTGTCCCTCAGACCGTTGGAGAGTTGGACTATAAAAAAAACTATGAACCAATCTGTATACGCTGTCTGGGATAGCGGAGGCTGCAGCGTTGGCTGTGATGGGCCTGCCACACCTTGCACAGGCCCAGCACTGCCACCACTATAGCGGGCAGCAGTATACACAGTGCGGAATCCCCTCCCCACCGCTCACCATACTGACGTCTTCCATTGTGCAGCCACATAATCCTTTTTGCGGTGCCTCGTTCTCATTCAGTTACTCTCAGAACAAGGTGCCACACAAAGGACTATGTCACCGGAAGTAGTGCTGTGCGTGAGTGACGCTGTGCTTTGTAGTGCTGCCACACTGACCACCAATGAAAGAGGTGCCCCTTCCAGAAGTGCAGTGAGGGCCGGTACATGGCCTCAGGGGGCCGCAGATTGGGGACCCCTGCTGTAGAGGCTCCTCGATCTCTACAGAGAAGGCTCTGTAAAGGAAGAGCTGTCTTGTCCTCTCCACTGGGCCTGGGGTGCCGTCTCCATCCATTCCTCTGTGTCCTGAAGCTTCTCTGACAGTCATCGGCTTTGTGAAGCTTGCCGCCAGGCTCCCTCCGAGGGCTGCAGGTGGCTCCTCCGGGGTGGGAATGGCATCTGTCATCTGTTTGCAATAGACTTGAAATCCAAACAGCGCCTGGCAGGCCAGGATCAGTGGGGTAGCCTGGGCTGCTGTTATGTCAGCTGAATTGAGTCGGTGACATGGCTGGTGTGGCAGGGTGTGGGCGGCCTCTTCAGAAGGGGCTGCTCTATTTGCTGTGCCTTGTAATTGGTTTCTTGGTGAGGAAGCTTCAAAGCCCTGGTCAAACACAGAACTGTTGACAAAGCCAAGAGGGCAGATAAAGTAGGCTCCCCCAGGCAGTGAGCCGCAACCAGGAGGCAAACAAAACACTGGGGGGAAAGAGAAGGTGGGAGTAAACTCCTTTTTTTCTGGTTAAGCTTTTTTTACAATTTCTCATTCATCAGAATTCCTACCGGTAATGATGGAGTATTACTTACAATCCCTGAAATTTGAGTAGCTGTTCATAGCGGTCCTCAGCAAACTCCATTGGCCATCACCATTCTAGTGGAGTCTGTTTCCATCCCATACGATGTTCCTTTTCTCCGCCTTACTATTCCCATTATCCCAATACAGGGCCTCTCTAGTAGGGCACTTTATTAAAACTTGTTGGATTGTGAAGAAAATAAAATGAAGAGCAGTGAAGAGACTGGAGGTGAGTTGGAACAGGTGGTGGCCATGCCTGGCACATGAGAAAATACCAAGATGAAGAAGTGAAAAGGATGTCATAAAGTCATGAATAATAGAAAGTCATAAAGTCTGAATTGGAAAGGATGTTAGAGGTCATTGTGTGTAATAATTAAAATAATATTTCTATCCAGATATATATATTTTATGAAGTTTATTGGTAGGGGTAGACAAGTATATAAGTAACCTGACTGCCGGGTGCCTAGCCTGCCAGTCTCTTCCTCATTCCTTCCCTCACCTGCCTGCTCTGTCCCTTCTCGGTTCTCCCTTTCAATCTTTCATGAGTCTGACCTCTTCGTTTTATAGATGAAGAAACTGAGGCCTAGATCATTGGGAATAGGCTGGGATACTGGTGGAATACCGTTGCTGTTATTCAGTGATGCCCAACTCTTTGTGACCCCATTTGGGGTTTTCTTGGCTGAGACACTGAAATGGTTTGCCGTTTCCTTCTCCAGCTCATCTTACAGATGAGGAAACGGAGGCCAACAGTTAAATGACCTACCCGGGCTCACACAGCTAGTAAGTATCTGAGGCTGGATTTGAACTCAGGAAAAGGAGTCTTCCTGACTCCAGGGCCAGTGTTCCATCACCTAGCTGTCCCCTTTACACTCATAAAAGCAGCCAGGACTGTTTCACACGAATAAGGAAGTTGTACGGAGCCGGGGCAGTTTGGGTCAACGTTGTCCCCAGCCAGGCATGACAACTATCAAGGCAATTTTAGGGTTTTGGCACAGAGCCTCTTCAACGCAGGGAACCTCCTTGCCACTGTTTCTTATCTTTTTGTGGGAGCCTTTTATCTGTTTTTATCTTCTTGAACTGTTTTTTATCGAGGTAACTTGGGAACTGCTTCAACCTGGGGATGCTGGAATATGTTTTTAGTTAAAAGACTGTTTGCTTGAGCCCCGGGGCTCCAAGAGATACCTTGCACCAGATGCTTTATCACTGTTGTTTCAAATAGAGCCTGGGCAGACGCACACAGTCTCTTAGGCAGGACTGGAACCCAAGTATTTCTTCCTGACTCCATGCCCAGCCCCTCCCGTGTTCTCAGACAGTCGGGCCATTCACGCAGTGAGCGCAAGGGATGGTTGATGGACAGCTCGTGCACCCCATCCATAGCCTTGAGATGCCAAGAGAAACGGGCAGAGGATGAGGTGAATGTATGGGACGCTGTGGGTGAAAGTAGCCCAGGACAGGCAAGGATGGGGGGCTACGTCAGTGGAGGAGACACCCATGCAGATGAGCGCACACATCTATTGGAATATTAACGCATGTTCACATTGTGTGTGTGTTTATGCTCTAGCCCTGGAGTGGGCACATTGACTTGCACTTGGAGCATGTGGTTTATGTTTCTGTTTTCTGGGAGGTATGGACTGGGCTCTGAAGAGGAGACTGGAAGAGGACACTGAGGGCATTCCACATGCCAAGGGCCCTCCTCTCCCCGTGTGTCCCAATTTCTTGAACCTAGAAAGTCAAGCTTAAAGGGCAGTGGATTGATTGCCAAGCCTGGGGTCAGGGGGTCCTGGGTTCCAATCTGGCCCTTAGAAGTTCTTCTGCCTTAGACTCCATACTTAGTATCAAACCTAAGTCAGAAGGGTTAAAAAAAAAAAGCCAAGCTGAAAAGGACCTTAAAGATAGTGTAAATCAATAAACTCAAATGTCACTTATTGCTTAACTTCTATTACAATCAAGTCCTCTCCATAGAGAACTGTTAATTTGATTGTATAAATAGTTCTCTGACAATATATGACCCAGGATGCTGAGCCCCTAATCTAATCCACCGTTTTGCCTTGAGAGAGAGAGAAGGAGCAGCTGGGTGGCTCAATGGATAGGGAGTCAGGCCCAGAGATGGAAGGTCCTGGGTTTAAATCTGTCCTCAGACACTTCCTAGCTGTGTGACCCTGGGCAAGTCACTTGACCCCCATTGCCTAGTTCTTACCACTCTTCTGCCTTGGAGCCAATACACAGTATTGGTTCTAAGATGGAAGGTAAGAGATATGGGGAGGGGGAGGAGATGCTTACCTTGGGGTCTGACTTTTCTTTTAATACTTTGATAACTGTACTTCAGCATAATTGTTTTCTTTTGTAACACCATGTATTTTATTTTTTACATTCAAAACATTTTTCTGAGATGGGGTCCATAGGAGTTATTAGCCTGCCAAAAGGGTCGATGACACAAAGAAGGTTAAGAATCCTTGCTCACAGGGATTTCTTTGGAGAAATCTGGCAACCCAGTGCACCATAGATATACAGTCTCTTAGTTCAGATCTCAAAAGAACATTGAATAAAAATGTTTGGGAAATAATTAAGGTCTCCATTTTTTCTCTCTCATTGCTTAAGAGGGAGATCTCTTCAATAGTAGGTCACAGCCAACTTCAGAGGCAACATTTTCCAAAGGGGGAAAAAATCCCTAACAAGATTGCATGGAGATGTCCTTGGTTGGGAACATCCTACTAATGAATTTACATCTACCTGTTGACCCCCTCAGAGGATTCTTCAGTTCTTTGAATACTACTGTAGTCACTGCAGACCATAAGAATTAGGGGGAAGTGGGGAAAGCCAGATGGTTCTGTGGCTAGAGAGCCAAGCCTACAGATTGGAGGTCCTAAATTCAAATCTAGATTAAAATACTTCCTAGCTGTGTGACCCTGGACAAGTCACTTACCCCCCCCCCCCTTGCCTAGCCCTTGCTGCTCTTTTGCCTTAGAACCAATACACAGTATTAATTCCAAGATGGAAGGTAAGGGTTTAAAAAAAAAGTGGGTGAGGGCCTATATTCATCTTGCTCATTTGTCTCCAATGAATGAACTATGAGGGTTTCCAGGTGTGTAATACTTACTGAACTGTCAGCAAGTTTCTCCCACCCTATCCCCCAGGTAAAAAGATATGGGTTTGAGCCCCCAGAAGGCAACTTAGGCTCTTTGTGCTTTGGCATGACAACTGAAGCGTGCCTTGCTCGTGGTCAGGGCTTAATAAATTTTTATTAAATCAGCTCTCAGTGTCTCAGAACTGGCGGGGGACTTAATGGGTCATCTGGTATGAAGTCACTTAGTTCATATTGGGAATTTTTTTCTACCATGTGTAAATTCTTTGGGGTAAAGAACCATCCTATAATCCCTTCATGTCTTTGGAGACTCAGCCCAAGAGGTTCAATTTTTCAGTTGCACTAGATGGTAAAAGAATAGTCTATTTCCTGTGACTTGTATATTTTGAAAATTTTCTTCATTAAGCTCACTAATAGAATTACATGTTTTAAAAGTGACCTTATAAAATGAGATCCCAAGATGCTGTGGGATTCTGTCCTTCTTCCCTCAATTGACTTTTATAAAGTCTCTGTTCAAATGGTATCCTCAAACATTTTCTCTCTTTTACAAGATCATAGAAGTAGAGCTGAAAGGGACCCTCAGATTTTACAAATAAAGAAAATGAGGCCCAGAGAGGTTATGTGACTTTATCCAAGGCCACAGAGATAGGAACCGGCAGAGTACCTAAGTCCGGGCTCATTCCTCTCTGCCATGCCGTCTCACGCTTGTTGTGATCAGGATCGGTTAATATTTCATATAGTTAATATTGAATTTAATTGTTGAGGTAATAACAACGACACATGGGAGCACATCAGAAATCCCAGTACCCTGCCTGCTAGCGGTGCTTAGGTTCTGAGCACAGAGCATGAGTGAAGTGGACTGAGGACATGAGCACTTTCATTACGTGCCTGTGCCACATCCGGACAAAACTGGAAACAGACCGCACTGGGGCTTGCTGCTGTTCCCTGAGAGTGGCACCCTCAGCTCCCTATCACTTAATAATGTATTATTGACCCAGACACGAGAGCAACTGAAAAAAAACAAACTCCATCTCTAAGCTTAGATTAAATAAAGTTGAGGAGTTACTAAAACCTAGAAAGGAAAAGGCTGAAGGCCTGCAGGCCATCATAACTCTTCACTCAATGAAAACTCCAAAAATTATCCAATAATGAAACAGATAAAGAGAGCCCTGAGGTCTCTAACAGTTTGGAAAAGAACAAAATTTGGATCAAGAACAAAATAAACAATTAAAAATCAATTTTGGGACAGCTAGGTAGCACAGAGGATAGAGTACCAGGTCTAGAGTTGAGAAGTCTTTGGTTCAAATCTGGTCTCACATACTTCCTAGCTATGTGACCCTGGACAAGTCACTTAACTCCAATTGTCTAGCCCTTACCTCTCTTCTGCCTTGGAATTGATATTTCATATCGATTCTAAGACAATAGGTAAGTGTTTTTTTTAATCAATCTCATTTTATTTTAAACGCAGTAGAAATAAAGAAAGCAGGAGCCAAAGAAGAAAGTTGCAGAAAATTTCTGGTTGACTATATGGTATTAAGAAGTCTAACAAAGTAGAAATGCAAGTTGGATCAAATTAAAATAGCTTGCATACCAATAAGGAATGACAGAACCATTGTGGCAAGAGAGATCATTGAAATCCTAACCTCTCTGGAAAACTGGGAAGGGACTGGGCTAGAAAAATGATGTCATCTCAGGTGCTTCACAGTGATAAATGAATGAATAAATAAGAAGGTTTTTTTACCGGCTTCCTCTCAGATAAAATCTGATACCAGTTTTCTTAATAGAAAAGGACCAAAGAGATAGAGTAGTATATACGCCCTGGATTTTGAGACAGGAAGACAAATCCTGCCTCAGCCAATTACGAACCTGGATGAGTCACTTCATCTCCTTGGGACTCATTTTTCTCATGTGTAAACAGAGAAAATTGAACTTGCTGATCTCTAAAGTCCCATCAGATTCTAAGCTTTTGATCCAATGGCCTATTAGGAAGGGATAAGAATGTTTCCCAATATGACCAGGAAGGTGTGTATGTATTTTATACAAATTATTTACAGTGTTTGCATATATTAAAAAAAACCTATAATGTGTTGTTTATGGAGCAAAAGAACTGTGACAAAGCATCCTAAATAAAAAGCAATGCATTGTTCGTAGAGTAACTAGTGAACAAGATACCCAGGAGCACTATCATATCATTGGCCTTTGTTGAATAACACGTAGTCTTAGCAGTTTCTTCCTTGTGACTTTTTCTTATCATTCATATTAAAGTATGGTACGAATGTTCGAGTATTTGATTTTTTTTATTCAGTTACTTTCAAGCTTGTCTGACTCTTTGTGACCTTATTTAGGGTTTTCTTAGCTAAGAGACTGGACTGGTTTGCCATTTCCTTCTCCAGTTCATTTTACAGATGAAGAAATTGAGGCCAGCAGGGTTAAGTGACTTGCCCAGGGTCATACAGCTAGTGAATATCTGCAGCTAAATTTGAACTCAGGAAGATGAGTTTTTGATACCACCTGGGAAACCATTTTCTATTTAAAATACACCATCAATAGAATAATGTCAGCAATAATTCATATAAAATGGCATTTTTTAAGGAGGCAGCTCATGCTGATGATAAATGGTTCTGCCTAACTTTAAATCCATTATCATTTCACCTAAATAGGACTAACTTTGGCTTCCAAATGATAGAAGCTAAACCAAAACATTTTATCAACCATGTGATGTACAAGGAGCCATCGAGTTTATACGGCTCCACAAAAACCAAGTTAAACCGTGTCTTCATCTTAGCAAACCTCTCTCTAGTGGTATCCGAATGTCATCTGGGCTCAATAAGCCTAACATTCTTAATGTGTGCCAAATAAAGGCAGAGTCCGAAGACTCTGAGCTTGGATCTGGAGGGCACATTGAGTCAGTGAATGAAGATGATACCTACAGATATGCTGCTTTCCTGCAGGCACAATACATCAGGCTTAAAGATGTCCGAGGAGAAAGCTGGGGTTGGCTAGGGATAAGAAGCTTAGGGCGAGACCAGGATCTTAAAGGGAAATCAAAAAACTCTCAATCGGTAACACCCACGTGAACTTTGCCAATAATAGGTTTTCAAAAAGAGCATCAAACAAATGGTGGAGCCATTGTGGAAACAGAGATTTATGATGGCAATTCCGGACTAGGTCTGGCCCCTAGAAACTACAGGAGCACTAATTCTTTAGGGAATGAGTCTAGCCTTAATGATAAGAGTAAATTATTCAGGGAAGCAGCCGAGCTATTTGAAATGTCACCTTGGTCTAAAACTTTAGTACTTATCAAATTTTTGATAAAAAATGTTGATAAAAAAAATTAGACTTATCAAATCTTTAGAAAGACAAGACCTAGAGCCAAGAAGTATGCATTAGAAGCTATTTTTCATAGACTGACAGACAAAACTCTCTGCAGTCTTCAAAATAGCCTGGAGAACTTAACCATTGCACTGTATGAGAACTGGACTATTATTATAGACTGAGCTCTCTCCGTGGTAGAGAGATCCATTTGTCTGAGGATGCCAAACTCGTGAGGGAAGATGATGAGGTCCATAGTCTCCCCATTGTCTTGTTCTCTCCTAGAGTTTTACTTTGGGTGCTTTCAGGAAGCCTGCAGGGGATGGACTTAAATTCAGTTTGTTTTATATAGGCAGCTAGATGGTGCAGTGAGTCAGGAAGACCTGAGTTCAAATTTGACCTCTGACACTAACTGAATGACCATGGGCAAGTCACTTTACTTCTATCTGCCTTAGTTTCCTCATTAGTAAAATAGGGATAATGTCAACTGCCTCCCAGTATTGTTGTGAGGATCAGATGGGATCATATTTGTAAAATGCTTAGCACAGTGCCTGGCACAAAGTAAGTCCTATATAAATGTTAGCTATTATTAATATTATTAACTATAGAAAGCAAGTTTTTATCTGCCTTCAGTAGTCCATAAAATGTTAAATATAGATAGATAGTTATAAATAGGAGAATACCATGTCCCAAAATCATTTCTATCTGTACTTCAGTGATTAAGATGACAATGAAACAATAATTCATATTTATATAGAGATTTAAGGTAAAGTCCTTTATTCGGGTTCCAAAATCAGTTGCATTTATATAGAATAAGGAGAACTGTGGCTTGACAATATTTCAAGTGAACTACAAATTCAGTGGTGGTGTGCCAGCTCAAAAAACTTAATGTAGGATTAGGTTTCACTAATAGAAATCACAGTGATTTCTATTGTGATTTCTCAGTGATATTCACTGAGATGCCTCAGTGAATGGAGAGCCAGGCCTAGAAATGGGAGGTCCTGAGTTCAAATTGGGCCTCAGATACTTCCTAGCTATGCGACCCTGGGCAAGTCACTTAACCCCCATTGCCTAACCCTTGCTTCTTTTCTTTCTTGGAACTGACACTTAGTAATGATTCTAAGACAGAAGGTAAGGGCTTAAAAAAAAAAAGAAAAGAAATCACATGTCCAAAAAGCAGAAAGCGATGGTCTCAATTTCCTCTGTCCTAATCAATTCTTACCCATCTTGGCAGGCCACATCAATTTTGGGCATGACATATTAGTCAACTAATGCTTATTAAGTGCTAAAAATATTGTTTTTAAGTTCTTAGGTTTACCAAATGCTGTTCAAAGAACCCCCCTTCCTCCCCCCCAAACTTCAACAGTCCCAGAGCTCCCAGTCTGATGGGGGAGACAATGTGTAAACAACTATTCACAAACAAGCCATATACAGGATAACTCAGATAATCGCAGAGGGAAGGCACTAAGATTAAAGAGATCTAGGAAAGGCCTCTTGCAGAAGACACTTTAGCTGATACTTGTAGGAAGCCAGGAGTTCCAGATGAGGACATTGATAAAGTGATGCATGTTTATAGGGCAGTGATGAGTTTGAGGAACAGTAAAAGGAGGAAGGGGTGTTTAGCTTAAAGAAGAGAAGCTTTAGGCCATGCAAGATATTTCTCTAAGTACCCAAAGGAATGACTGCCATAAGAACAAGGGATTGGATGTATTTTGCTCGGCTCCAGAGGGAGTAACTGGGGCCAAGATGGGGTGGGGTGGGGAGAGAGAGACAGAGAGAGACAGAGAGACAGAGACAGAGAGAAACAGGGAGAGGGCGAGGGAAGAAGAAAAGAGAGAGAGAGAGAGGGAGAGAGAGACAGAGACATGGAGGGAGAGAGAGAGAGAGGAAGGGAGTGAGACAGAGACAGAGAGAAACAGGGAGAGAGAGAAGGAGAGGGAGAGGGAGGGAGGAAAGAGAGAGAGAGGGAGAGAGAGAGAGAGACAGAGACATGGAGGGAGAGAGAAAGAGAGGGAGGAAGAGGGAGAGAGACAGAGAGACATGGAGGGGGAGAGAGAGAGAGAGAGGAAGGGAGTGAGAGAGGGAGAGGGGGAGAGAGGGACAGAGGGACAAGAGACATGGAGGGAGAGAGAGAGAGGGGGAGGGAGGAAGAGGGAGAGAGACAGAGAGACATGGAGGGAGAGAGAGAGAGGAAGGGAGTGAGAGAGGGAGAGAGAGAGAGGGGGGGGGGGGGAGAGGAGGAAGAAGTTTGGTAAAAAGAAGAACTGACAAGTAGCACTGTTGGAAAAGAAATGGAATCCCATCATTGAAAGTGCTCAGGCAGAGACTGGATGACTGCCTGTCTGGGATGCTGTAGAAGGAATTCCTAAATAAAGTGGGAGATTGCATTGACATGACTTTACATAATGAGAAGTTGGTGTCTAAGGCACAAAGGGTGATATTAAGCAAGCACCTCATTGCCCTTGATGAATTCAAGTCACCTGGCCTGGAAGAACTAGATCATCAGGTACTGAAAAGATTGCAGATGTGATTGCTAAGTTACTGCCAGTAATGGTTAAAAAATCATGGAAAATGGGAGAGGTACCACAGGGATGGCAGGGAGCCAAATGTTCTGATTTTCAAAATAAAAAAAAAACAATAGAACCGGCAACAATAGAAAGTGGGCTTGATTTCTAGGGAAATTCTAGAAGGACTCACTAAACAGATGGATCTAGAATGTCTGGAAATGGAAGTTGTCATCACAAAGGGCCAACGTGGCTTTACCAACAGCAGATCATGCATGCCTTCTAATCTTTCTTTCTTTCTTTTTTTTTTCCAAATATGGGGTACTAAATTGTTAAATCAGGAATGCTGGAAATATAGCTTATTTAGATTTTAGCCAAATATTTGATGAAGTATCTCTTATAATTCTTGTGGGAAAAGAGATCAAGATAGTATGAGATTCAGAGTAGCTGAATACAGATTAGTAGTTTTGGGTTCTTTGGTTTGGTTAGTCTATGCGCTATGTGGATAGAGTGCCAGGCCTGGAGTTGGGAAGGTGAAGTCAAATCCAGCCCCACATATTTACTTGCTGTGTAACCCAGGCCAAATCACTTATTCCTGGTTGCCTCAGTTTCCTCATCTGTCAAATGAGCTGGAGAAGGAAATGGCAAACAACTCTAGTATTTTTTGTAATGAAAAGCCCCAAATGGGGCCATAAAGAGTCAGACATGACTGAAAACAACTAAACAACAAGTCTTTGAGTGTTAGCTGACAGGGGGTCTCTAATGGAGTGCTAAGGATTTGCTCTTGGATATTTGCGAATGACTTGGATAGGGAATATGTGGTAAAGATGATGAAAAGCATGGAGAGCTATCTAATACAATACTTAACAGTCAAGATACAAAAGGTTCTTGACAAACTAGCACACTGGGCTGAATCTAATCAAATGAAAATTGGTAGGAATAAATGTAAAGTTTTATACAGAGGCAGTTCCTCTGGAAAAATCTGGGAATTGTGAATCAACACTGTGTGACCTTGAGCAAATCAAATAACCTTATCACTTTTATCTTTATCATCATCAACTCCACCCCACCCTCATTCCACTGTTAGAATGTGAGCTCCTTGAGAGCAGGCTGTCTTCTTTATCTATTTTGTATCCCCAGGACTCAGCACAGTTCTTTGTACCCAGTAAACACTTAATGGGTTTTTATTCATTCACTCATTTCCAAAATGAAAGAGTTATACTAGGATTATAGAATATGATAGTTGGGAGTGACTTTTGAAATAATAATCATAGTAATTATAGATATACAGTGTCTCATTTGAGCCTCCCAATAATTCTGTGAGATGGTGTACTATGGGTAATAATGTTTGATTGCATTTTGAAAATGGAGAAACTGAGGCTGAGAGAATAAGTGACTTGTCCAAGGTCAAGTCCAGTCAGCAAGCATTTGTTAAGCCCTCACAACATCCAGATGCTGTGCTTAGTGCTAGAAGTACAAAAAAAAAGGCAAAAACCATCCCTGCTCTCAAGGAGCCAACAGTTTAATCAGGGAAACAACTGTGTGTGTGCATAAAGATACATGCTAGCTGGCTCAGTGCACAGAATGCCAGGCCTGAGCTTGGGAGGAACTAAGTTCACATGGCCTTAGATACTTCCTGGCTGTGTGTTCCTTGAAAGTCCCTTAACCCCAGTTGCCTAGCCCTTACCACTCTTCTGCCTTGGAACTGATACTTGTATCCATTCTACGATAGAAGGGAAGGGTGTTTAGTTTGTTTTTTGTTTTTTTAAGATATATGTAGAGTAAATGGGAGGCCATTTCAGAGGGAAGACACTGGTATTGAGGGGGACCAGGAGAAGTCTCTTGGAGAAAGGAGGATTGAGCTGGGACTTGAAGGACACCAGCAAAGCCAATAAGTAGAAGTGAGATGGGAAGGCATTCCATGAGTGGAGATACAATCAGACAAAAGGCACAGTCAGGAGATGGAATGTGTGAGAAGGGAATTTTCATTGTTATTTGACCAATCAGAGATTTAGACTTCCCTTCCATTCATTTTGAATTTGGATCAATCTGCAATGGGGGAATTGATCCCACAGGCACTGCCCCCCTGGGTGGTGCCAGGCTAATTGAGGAATTGTAATTGGTTCCTGGGGAGTGATGCAAGAGAGCTAGTGGGTGTAGTCAGGATTTATAAGATAAAACTCATTGTTATTTTCTGAGACTGAGTTGTTAGACTCTGGATTATTAGGTTAGGAAATTATTCACCTCTTTTCTAGATTTCTTATTTTCTTTTTCTTATTAATAAATCCAGCTATTATCAGCCTTGTGACTTAAGGGTTAATTACAGTTTTGGCAACCACCCATTCTAACCATTACAATAGTTATATGAGAAGAAGGCGAGTATTTCTGGATCTTAAAGGACCTGGAGGGATAGTAAAGGGCAAAAAGACTGGAAAGGCAAGAAAGAATTAAGTAGTGAAGCTTTTATATTTGATCTTGGAGGTAATTTGGTGGTAACGTGGAGGAAAAGAAGTTTCCCGAGTGAGGGAATGACATGGTCAGACTTGTGCTTTAGGGAGATCACTTTGGCAGCTGGATGGATTGGATTGGGGAAGAGACTTGAGGCAGGAAGACCAACCAGGTTATTCAGTTAGTGAATATAAGAAATGGAATTTGGTCCTCAGCATTTTGTTCTCTAGGCCAAGCTGCCCCCACATCTAGGCATTCCAGTTTCATTTCTCTCACCCAAAATATCAATCTCCTCTATAACATCCCTGATAGTGAAGGTGATTCTCGACTCTCCAGGTTTTCAGGCAGGCAGGAAAGTTCCATTGCCAGATGGAATGAAGGTTTGAAGGAAAAACAAAGAATAAACAGGATCTGAAGAGGCAGAGAGAATTCTGACCTATGCCAGGTGGTTGGAAGGTGGAAGGACGTATGACAAAGGAGAAGGGGAAGAGAGGAACCCCTGAAAATTGGGAATAAAGCACTACATGAAGAACAGAGAGGAAAGGAAGATGCAGCTGTCTGTAGCCAGAGGAAGACTGAATACACAGATGCTGTTGGTTAAGAGATCGTCTAGGCAGGATCAGAGGAAGAAGACACAAATCATGATGGTCATCAGTATCGCTGCTAAGGAAGCAGCAATTTGTCAACCTGGCATTAGCAATAGACAAGTCTGCTGCTTTCCATGACATGATAGAGAGCCTCCCAGGACTGATGACTATTCCCCACTTCTGGTGATTCATGTGGATACATATCCTGCCACCTGAAAGCATTGCTGATATTCTGGGATTCTGGTTTTTCAGACTGCCTGAGTACTTCCAATGAGTGACAGTGGGCTCACTACCATATTAAGGCAGTTCATTCCATTTTTTTGGAAATCCTAAGACAGGGAAAGGGCCTGGACCTGTGATTTCATCGATATTGGGAACTTCCACTTGATGTAAAGTCAAATGATTTTATATTTGATCCTAGAGGTAATGAGGCCTTTGAAATTTATCCATTAGGGTATCTGTTGGCTTCACTCCCATTCTCTCTACAAGAGTGTAGATCTTTGAAATGTGGTAAAGATGAAATAAGAAGGAAAAATAATGAATATGCCTGTCTTTACTGAAAGCAAATCCTCATGTTATCTTAACATTCTTTGGGTCTGGGAAGGGTGTATGCCAGGTATCCTGGATGAGAGTAATAGTTCACATAAATAAAAAGAGCTGAATTTCTAAAAACACTTTGTAGTATGAAAGCATCTTCATCATGACCACTTTGTGAGCTGCAGATTATCCCCATTTTTATAGATGAGAGAGCTGAGATTTGGAGAAGGGAAGGGGCATGTCTACAATGTGAGCGTACTGTGAATGGGGAAGAAGGATCAAAGTCCAGAGAGTAGAAAGTTCTGCAAGTTAACTAATGGTGACAATGTTAGCTTACATTCTAAGGTGAACAAAGCATTTTTCAGTCAGAATGTAAGATGATTTTTCCAAAGAGATTTTTATTTCATCTCTGACCTCATGATTTCTCACATAAAGGAAGCAGTAAAGGGGAGCTTAAAGGAGAGAGATCACTGGCCAGTGAGCTAGAACCTCTTAATTCTGATTCCTGCTCTCTCACTGACCTACATGATTTTGAACAAATCATTTCTCCCCTCGTGATCTTACTAAAATGCACAGTGAGTTTTCCTGCTCTCAAATAATGCAATTGGATTCAATTCCCTCTAAATTCCCTCTGACATTCTAGGGATCTTTTTCTTTCATGGAAAACCACTAGGAACTGAGTTTCAATTCAATTCAAAGATATCACAAACATTTATTTAAGGTTCTACTGTATGCAAAGCACTTCCTAGGTGACAAGTAATCAAAGGATCACAGATGGAGAGCTGGAAGGGACCCAACAGATCCCTAACGGTCTATAGGATCAAATGCAAACCTGTTGCCAAACTACTTTTCTGTCCACATTGCATATTACACTCCTTCACATGCCCTATAGTTGAGTCACACTTGCCTTCTTGCTGTTCCACACAGTATGCTTCATTCTTCGTCTCTGTTTCTTTGTGCTGGCTTATCCTCTGTTCCTGGAATCCACTCCTTCCTCACCTCCACCTCTTTCAATCCCCAGATCTATTGAAAATAACTGAAGAACCACTTTCTAAATGGAGCCTTCTTGATTTTCCCCAGCTTCTGGTTCATCCTCCCATCCCAAATTGCCTCATATATTTAGCACATATCTATGTATGTGCATGTTTAGAATGTAAGCCCCCTGAAGTCAAGCACAGTTTCTCTTTTTTTCCTGTCTTCCTATCCCTAGTACCTGGCACATAGTAGATGCTTAATAAATATTTGTTGACTGATTGACTTGCATCATTATCATCTTTCCATTAATTCTCCATAGAGGGTCCACCAACCCTCTGGAGTTGCATCTCTGGTTCTTTAATATCAATCAATTAACCAATAAGCATTTATTAAGTGTCTACTATATTCCATGCACTATACTGTCCCAGGTACTAAAAATACAAAGCTAAAGAATGAAACAATCCCTTTCATACTGAGCTTATATTCAAATAGAGGAGACCGCATGTACATATTAAGTGTAAACAGAATAAATATAAAGAAAATAGGGGAACAGCTAGGTGGGTCAGTGGATTGAGAGCCAGGCCCAGAGATGGGAAGTCCTGGGTTCAAATCTGACCTCAGACACTTCCTAGCTGTGTGACCCTGGGCAAGTGACTTAACCCCCCAGATGATGTCTATTTTCTGGTGACTAACTGACCTATGTAGAGAGAGACTTAACCTCCATTGCCTAGCCCTTACCATTCTTCTGCCTTGGAACCAATACACAGTAGTGATTCTAAGATGGAAGGTAAGGGTTTAAAAAAATAAATCAAAGTAGTTTAGGAGAATAAGTTCTAGGAGTTGTAGA
Organism: Monodelphis domestica; assembly: GCF_027887165.1. Classification (NCBI taxonomy): domain Eukaryota; kingdom Metazoa; phylum Chordata; class Mammalia; order Didelphimorphia; family Didelphidae; genus Monodelphis; species Monodelphis domestica. The sequence goes on along the minus strand of NC_077227.1, from coordinate 390,932,841 downwards.
AATTAGGAAATGTTTCATCTAGAAAATGGTGCTTGAGCTTCTTCTTGAAGGAAGATATGGATTCTATGAGGCAGAAGTGAGGAGGGAGGGCATCCAGGCATGAAGGACAGCTGGTGCAAAGGTGCAGCGTAAGAGATGAAGGGTCTTGTGTGAAGAACTGAGGGAAGGACAGAGTTCAATGGGATCAAAGAGTATTATGGGAATACCATAGTGGCTCCAAAGATAGAGAACTAGGCCAGGCCTGGAGATGGGAGGACCTGGGTTCAAATTTGGCCTCAGACACTTTCTAGCTGACCCTGGGCAAGTCCCCCCCCCCTGCTGTGGCCCTCTCCCTCCCCCAAGTGTTGGGTGTGCCCTGCCCCACCTTACTCCATACAGGGGAGGGGAAGAAGTGCTCCCATTGGGCTGCTGGGCAGAGGGGTAGTTGAAGGGAGGAATGTCCTCAGTGAATGTAAAGAGGGGGAAGGGAGTAGTCCAAGCACTCTGCTCCCCTCCAGCTCTGCTGCCTATAAGCTACCCACCTTACCCATTGTGGGCTCTATTGGGATGTGAAAAAATGTCATCAGGTGTGGTGGAGAGGGGGAGAGGAGCAGCTCCCCCCCCCAGTTGCTCTGCCTTTCTAGTAATGAACTCTGGGAGGAGGTGGGAGGTTTGGAGGGGGTGGCCATGTACCCACAGAGAGCATTCTGTATGCCATCTTTGGCACTCATGCCATAGGTTTGCCATCACTGTCCTAGCCCTTATTGGTCTTCTGCCTTAGTATTGATTCTAAGGCAGAAAATAAAGGCTTTTAATTTTTTAAAAAAGAGTTGGGGGAAAGAGAGTAATGTACACGACAAGATTTGAAAGATACTTTGAGACCAAATGTAAAGGGCCTTAAAAGCTCTACAGGAAATTCCTGTTTGATCCTAGAGATAATAGAGAGCCCCTGGAGTTGATTAAGTGGGGTAGTAACATGGTCAGATCTTTATTTCTAAAAAAATTCCCTTTGGTACCTATGTGGAGGGTGGCTTGGAGTGATAAGAGATTTGAGGAGGAGAGACCAATTAGAATCTTGTTTCAGTTATCTAGAGATGAGTTATGCCTATGTAAGCAAAGGGAAATGGTCAGAAGCATGTTGTGGAGATAGAAAAGTCCTTCCCCAATGCCACATCAGATCAGACAGGTGTCTCTGGGGGCTAAAGGTTAGGTCAATGAAATGCAGGCTTTGGTGTATTCTACCAAGTGGGCAAAATTTCAAGAATGAACCTGATAAGAGATGATGTCTGTTTTCTAGGGACTAACTGACCTATGTAGGGAGGAACTTATCCAAAGAATGGCTTTATAGGCACAGAAAACACCCTGAAATTAAACATGGAGGCAGAAAGATTCTGAGTATTTCAGACCAGCAAATAGACCAGTTTGGGCAGAATAGAGAGCATGGAGAGGTATAATATAAACATTTGCCAGAAATATTGAATGGCACCAAATGTTGGAAGACCTTGAATGCCAAGTCATGGAATATGAACCCAACTTGGTAGGATATAGGGAGTCAGTGAAGACTTTTGAGCTGAAGAGTGACACAAACAGACCTATAAGTAAAGGTTATTCTAGCAGGGGCAAGAAAGATGCATGAGAGAGCAGAAGCTGGGAGACCTCTCTACAGGCAGCAAACTCTTTGGCTTTGAGGTTTAACCCTTAACTAGAAACCAAATTGTTTGGGAGCTTTAAGAGAATCAGCCACATCTACCTCATTGGGATGATGAGCATTCAGTGTGCAAATGGCTGTACCTAAATATTGCATCAGTTCCTGAATGCTTCTACAACCTGAGATTTAATTGGATGGATGTCTACCCCAGCCCAACCTGCATTCTTGCTGATCCCAACCAACCTTTCTGAGACTTGGCAGCTACTATATAGGTGCCTGCAAAAACCCATCACTGTGCAACACCCCTATTCATAGCTTCTCTGATGCAGTTAGAATGTTCTTCAGATGATGGACACACTGTCAGTCTCAGATCCACATGCAAAGCCTTTCCTGCTTGGTAAGAACTGTGTTCCACTACTGTAAGTACTCAAGGCCAAGTTCATACCACAATGAAGCATTAGGTAGCTTGGAAGTATAAACTCTCAAGGTCTTTTAGGCTTTTCTCAGGCAAACCCTTTTGGAATGACCACTTGGCATATTATCCTTATTCCTAGAGTCCTTAGAAGATTCTAAGAAGATGCTAGAAGATTCCATCAAACTTGCCCCCAGCTGTAAAAAAGATCTCAGTTGCTAACCCAGGCCCTCTGCACCATCCCTCTGAGCTAACCCAGGCCCCCTGCACCATCTTTCTGAGCTAATCCAGGCCCCCTGTGCCATTCTGCTGAGCTAACCCAGGCCCTCTGGACTATTTTCTGACCTAACCCAGGTCCTCTTAATCATCTCTCTGAGCCAATCCAGGCCCCCATCCCCTTCCTCTATGTTAACCCTGGCCCCTGGCCCATTTCTCTAAGATGACCCAGGGCCTCCCAAACTGTTCCTCAGTGTTGACCTGGGTCCTCTGTACTTTTCCTCTGTGCTAACCCCGGCCTCCCAGATCATTCCTCTGAATTAACGCAGGTTTGCTGTACCATCTCGCCGTGATAACCCTGATGCCCTTCTGCCCTTCCTCTGTACTATCTCAGGCATCCTGTACTATCCCCTCTCTAATGACCCATCTGCCCCTGCATTAACCCCCTGGTAGAACTCTAGGCTTCCTTCGCCATCTCTCTTTGCGTAGGGCTGTCAAAAACCTTCCACTCTGCCTGTAGTCTCTTCACCCATCAAAGTTGCTTTTCAAACTGTGTCTGTCCCCGGAGGTGGCCACATAGTTCAACAATGGTGGGAACAAGTTCCCTCAAATCTGGGCTTTATTTGGACTTGTTTGGGACAAGCTAATTCACTATTGTTCCTAGCGCTTCCTTGTGTATACATGAGCAGATGCTCCATGAACTTCACGGTGAGGTTTGTGTTTCTTTTCCTAGTCTCTCAGAAGAGACAATATATTTGTTCTTAGGCTTCGATGCTAACTTGGAGGCTGATACGTACAGTTCACCTGGGTGGGCTGAGAAGCCAATGGTCTCTTCTCTGCCAAAATGAATTTGTCTCACAGAACTGCTAACCCATCATGTATCATGTAACCTGCCTAAAGAGGCAACCCCTGGGGGCAGGGGGAGGCAAGATGCAACCCAGTGCTCAGAGCAGATGTCAGAATCTTCAAGAGAATTTTTATTCTTTGAGAGATAGGCCACACTGTACACAATGCAGGCTCTGTGAGTCACACATGTTGTACTGCTGCTGAATACTTAAAAACCAGAATATTGGCAGCCAGATGATAGAGTGGATAGAGAACTGGTCCTAGAGTCAGGAAGACCTGTGTCCAAATCTGCCTTCAGACACTTAACGGCCATGTGACCCTGGACAAATCACTTCATCTCTGCCTCAGTTTCCTCATCTGTAAAATAGGGATAATAGTAGTACCTGCTTCTCAGGATTGTTGTGGGAATCAAATGAGATCATTATAAGAACACTTAGAAGAGTACCTGACAAATAGTAAGCACAATATGAATATTAGTTATTTTTGTTACTGTTTTTACTCTTATACCCCTTCAGCTAACAGTCTGACTGGCTCTTGGGATAGAGAGGCAACACAAATTCTCATCTCTCCTCTCGGAATAAAACAAGGCACATGATTCCCAAAGACTTATGGATCATTTGTCAGAGAAGGTGGTACTCACCAATTGAACATGGGCAAGAAGGATGCTTATAAGACATAAAGCAGATTGGCCACTGAGGGAAAAACAATCCCAGATGATGTCCCCCAAATTTCAGGGATGGGGGCTGTAAGTTGTGTGAAGGATCCTTGCAGTCTCATGAGTATATATGATTTTCCAGGATTTGCATGGAACTCAATACTGATAATCTTGTGCACATGCAGCCCCCTATAATGTATGATGATCCTTCAATTGCAATCAATCGACAATATTTATTAAGTACCTACTATTTTCCAGGTACTGTGCTAATTGCTTTATAAATATTAACTCATTTGATTCTCACAACTCTAAGAGGTAGGTGGTATTATCCCCTCTGTACAGCTGAGGAAACTGAGGCTAACAGAGGTTAAGTGGTTTGCCCTGGATCACGTAGATTCTAACCTCATCTATTCTGACTCTGGGCTCAGCACTCTAAACACTCTACCACCCAGCTGCCTAGATTCTCTAGGTTAGGTCCTCTTGGCATGCCAGTTCAGTGTGCCAGCTATTTAGACTTTAAATTTTTTTTTTCTAACAGTCTTCTGTGGTTCCCAGAGTACATATTGGACAGCTATGATCTAATTCAACCCCCTCATCTGGTTGATGAGAAAAGTGAAGCCCAGGTAGGGAAAAGGACTTGAAAATCTGGAAGTAGACTCCAGATCTCCCATGTCCACCACTATTGTGATTTCTAGTCATCTCGTGCCTCTGAAACGTTCATCTCTATGAAATCACTTCTACTTTCTACTGTTTGGCCAACTCCTGCAACTGCTAACTAATAGTCTCGTAAGCTCAGTCATGGGTGCCCTTGAATGCATTAAGGGCCATAAGGTGTTTTCAAGGATGTGTCTGAAAAAATAATTAAGATGCAGCTAGATGGCATAGGGAATAGAGAGCCAGGCCTGGAGCTGGGAGGACCGGGGTTCAAATCTGGATTTAGATACTTCCTTGCTTTGTGATCCTGGGCAAGTCACTTAAGCCTGTTTGTCTAGCCCTTGCCCTTCTTAGAGTTGTTACTAAGACAAAAAGTAAGGGTTTAAAAACATGTGCCCATCACCAGCCTTGTGATACAGAGTCATCATTGATCAGGCTTCTGCCTTGGGCATTGCCATATTCTCTGCCATGCCTAAGACTTCAAATAGTCCATGCATGGACCAATGCACAAGACTTTCCCAGGGAAACAGCACAGGGGAACATAAACACAGACAATATATCTACCTACCTGTGAAGTCACCCAGGAAACCATTCCCCAAGCCAAATTGTTCTGACGTAACGAGACTCCCTGGCTGCCTTGATGGGGCCACTAGTTGGCACAAAGGATAGAAGTCAGGAACACTCTTCTTCCTGAATTCAAATCTGCCCTCACACGCTAGCTGTGTGATCCTGGGCAAATCATTTAGTCCTGTTTGCCTCAGTTTCCTGGATTGTAAAATGAGCTGGAGATGGAAATGGCAAACCCTTCCAGTAAGTTTGCAGAGAAAACCCCAAATGGGGCCAAGAGGAGTCTGACGGACGCAACTGAAACAACACAACAATAGCAGCAGCAACAAGAGGCTCCCATGATAGCTCCATGGCTAGAGTAGAAGGAGATTAGAGAATGTCACCAGCCCGGTAGCCTGGGCTTTCTCTGTTGTCTGCTGCCCAAAGCTAGCCTCAGAGTGGGAGAGAGACCACAGTCTAGTAGGTCTATTTTGAAGAGCTGCTACAGCCTTTCACTTTTTCAGTTTAGCTACAATGCCTTCGCGATTGTCAGTCAGCAAGCATTTATTAAGTCCTGACTATACCGCTCTGTTAATTAAGCGCTGGGTATACTGAGAAAGGCAAAGCCAGTTTCTGCCCTAAGGGAGCTAGCATTCTGATGGGAGAGAGAAGCATATCACTATCTAGCACTGTAGGGATACAGAGTAGAGGAAAGGCAACCTCAAGGGGAAGGGACTCCCAGTAGAAGGGCTGAGAGAGGCCTCCTGCATAAGGTGGGATTTGCCAAAAGCAACCTACATTTTTTTCAGGGTGGGGGCCAGGACATTTGATAATAAGGGGGAGGTGGGCCTTGGCAGGGTTGCTAAAAGAACCTGTTCTTCCTATACTTTTCCATTCTTCCCCTCCACAGGGAAGGTGAGAAAGAGTTCTTGATTTTTCCATTTGAAAATGCTTCACCAATGCCTTTGATGCTTCAGTAGGGAGAAACTGACCGGCTTTGTGGTCCTGACCTTTGTACTTTGGGCTTGTTTCACTAACACATCCAAAGCTTACAAATAGCCCAGAGAAATCATTTGTTCTTTTCTCTTCTCTGGCCCCATGTTGTCTTCTCTCCAGAACTTTGCAAATGCTGAGTCCATCTGGCCCCATAGGCAGCCAGTAGGAACAATGACTGCTCATTTATGAGACGTCAGACTGAGGAGTTACGGGAACCACTTGAGTCATGTCATCAGCCTGTCCACTTTGTTTTGGTTAACGGACCTGATGATGAAGGTCCATTCTGCTGTGTTGTGAAGCTGTCTCTTCGTGGGGCTGAAAATCTCAAAGCCTGGGTTTCTTCTCCCTTTATCTAGTTTTCAGGGGGTAAAGAGAAATGTGACAAAGGGCCAACCTTGGACTTCAGTGGCTTTTCTGGGATGAGTGTTATGGATAAGTGGAATAATTAGTGGTTACAGTTTGAGAAGAAAATTAGAACAATGTGGCCTTTGTATACCATCATCGAGATAAAATCATGTCATTGAGTTTTTCCTCTGAGACAAATACTCCTAGAGGCCATGAAAGCCTTTAATATTTTCTCAGATCATTTTTCAGTAAGTATTCTCCAAAAAAAAATTTTTTTAAACCTACGGTTTTTTTTCATACCTCTTTTAGATACTGTGGTGTTAAAGGACCTTTTTTTTCTGGGTAGAGTTTGAGTGGAAATAGCTCTGGTTCTCTGGTCATGCCTTTACATCTCCTTCATCTTTAGGAAAAGGACTGCGATTGCTTGAGGCTTTGAGAGCCACTGTTGTGTTTGGACTATGCACTGAACGCAGGAGAAAGGCCCTTTTCTCTCTTTACTTACAAGATGGTGAGAGAGAATCTGAGTATTTACTCATTTAGTAAAATTCATTAATCATCTATAGGGCACAGAGGACTCTGCTGAGAGGCTGGTGTAGTTACAGAATTTGAATAAGGACAACCCTGTCCTCATGGTGATTTATAGTCTAATGGTATAAGATGTGCACGTAACTAATCGAGGTGTAGTGATGATGAGAGTAAAGAAGGGGAATCATGGAATCATAGCTGGAACGTGCCTGAAAGGCTAAGTTAACCCCCACATTTCACAGATAAGGAAACTGAGGTTTAGGTAGGCAAAGTGATTTGCCCAAGGTCTCAAAGGTGGGATTCTCAAGGTTGAAGAAGAGTGGAAAGAGAGTTAGTAAGAAGTGCGGGCAGGGCAGGTAGAGGTTCAGTGGCCAGAAAGCCAGGCTTGGAGTCAGGAGGACCTGGGTTCAAATGTGACCTCAGACAGTTCCTAGCTGTGAACCCTGGGCAAGCCACTTAATCCTCATTTCTGAGTGTCTAAGATCATATTTAAACCTAAGTCCTCCTGTCTCTGGGCCTGGTTCCGTATTCACTGAGCCACCTTGCTGCCCCTTCTGCTCATTTGCTCTTTATAATTTCATGTGGGTCTTTTCACTTTTTTTAAAGCAATCTGCTTGTCATTTCTTAGGGTACAGTACTATTCCTTCACAATCATATGCCACAACTTGTTCAGGCATTCTCCAATTGATGGGCATCCCTTCAATTTCCCATTCCTTGACACCACAAAAAGAGCTGCTAAAAATATTTTAGAACTCAGTTTCTTTTCCTTTTTCTCTAATCATCTTAGGAAATAAACTTAATAGTGGTATTGGTGGGTCAAAAAAGTATACATCATTTTATAACTCTTTGGGCACAATTCCAAATAGAGGATCTTTTTTTTTCTTCTTTCAGAAAGGCAGGTACATCTGGAAGAATTTGGGAGCTCTTAATAGTATGATTTAGTTCAAGAGCAGTGCCTTCTCTCTGACAAAACCAAACATTCATTATGCATTTAGTGTGCTGAGTAGTGGGGATGCAGAGAAAGTCAAAAGAGAGCCTTTGCCCTCCAGAAGCTCACAATCTAATGAGGGAAAGAGCAAGCAAACTTCTATGTATGAACAAGACATGCATAGAACAAATTGCAAAGAATCTCACACAGAAAGGACTAGAAGAAAAGGTGAGGGGGAAAGCCTTGTTGATGCTGATGCAAGAACTGATACAGCTGAACTGAAGAAACAAGTCTTTTGATTAAGAGCTGGGATAGAATGAAATCAGGCTGATGGAGCTCTCTGGGAAGCAGAACCTGAATGGGGTGCCTCAGAATATTACTCTGAGGGACCTGGGAGAAAAGAAGGGTCATAAAGAAGTTAGATAGAGTGGTAGGAAGTCAGAGACTAAACCAGGAAAGGAGGAAAAAATACTAAGATGACCTTTTATCTGTACCATATATATCATGTATGTAAAGGTATTTGCATATTACCTTTCCCTTTGGAATTTAAGCTCCTTGAGGGCAGGGGCCATGTGTTTTTGCCTTTCTTTGTATACTTTCTGTGAATATGTATAGTGCCTAGCATATTGTAAGCACTTAATAAACACTCATTTACTGACTGACTAGGAACACAATGATATTAGAAGGTCCATGAAGGACCAAAGTGAGAAAGAGAATACCATATGACTGGCTCAAGACAGAAAAAGAGAGGTAAGAATATGCCCAAGACAAAAATTCCCATTTCAAAATTTTGTCAAGACCTAAAATTTTTCCTGAATCAATAATAGGGTAATGAATCCTCATACACTCAATGCACCCCAAACCCATCCCTCTCCCAGTCACCTCATGTGCTTTTTGAACCATTTGGACTAAGGTAAGAAGTGTGAGAATTTTCATTCCTCTTTATTCAAGAGTAGCCATGAATAGTGGCATACAGTCCCTCTTCCTGAAGGAAACTGAAGTAGGATTACTTGAGCTCAGGAATTCTAGGCTTTAATACAGCTAAAACCAATCAAGTATCAGCACTAAGTCAATATGGTGAGCTACTGTAGGAGTAGGGGAATAGATGGGGGAGACACACTTGGCTTCCTTGGAGGGATGAATTGGATCAGGTTGGAAATGAAACTCTGTGCCAGTCAGCAGTGTAATTGGACCTGCAAGTGGTCACTGAATTTCCTGCTTGGGCAAGATAAGGAAAAGAAAGAAAAGAAGGAAGGGGGGAAAAAGGAGGGAACAAGGGAAGTGAGGGAATAAGGAAGGAAGAAAGAAGGGGGAGGGAAGGAAGGGAGAAAGGAAGCAAGGAATTATAAATTATTAATAGAGATACTCAGGGGCAACTTGGTAGCACAATGGATAGAGCACTATGGAATTGGGAGGACCTTGGTTCAAATGTGACCTCAGATACTTCCTGGCTGTGTGATCCTAGAAAAGTGACTTAACTCCATTTGCCTAGCCTTTGCTGCTCTTCTGTCTTAGAAATGGTACTAAGGCACAAGGTATGGGACTTAAAAAAAGAAATTGAGATATTTATCGATTTGTAGGAAGGAGGCCAATTCTGCTCATCTACTCCCTGTGGGTCCTTATAGGCCTCATTATCTTATGTTGTAAAATGAGGAGACTAAAATAGATGATTTCTCCATGCCCCTTCCAGCTCTGACAGCCATATGATCTCAGTCTGTCTCCTTTGTCTAGTGGCATTGGCTCTTTTAGAAGACCTCCAGTATTTCTTTCCTACCTGGAAAACTGCCTGGAAGCTCTCCTGAGGCCCTAAGAGCAACGACCAATGAATGACCTCTGTCAGGGCAGCTAGGGAGAGTGCAGGAGTGGACGGGGGTTGGGGGGTCAGGATGAGCAGTGTCTATGCATGTCTTAGCCCTTCTGTCTTTGAGGAGGGTGCCTGGTGGGGCCAGGAGCAGTCTTGGAGAGGTCTTTTTGAGTTCCACATGGAATTCCTGGGTTGCACATGTGTGGAACGGCTAAATCCCTTCTCTTATTGCAATGTGGGGGAAGCTTGGTCTGCATCATCAGTATGGCTCCACACTCCAGTCCCGCAATCCTAAGTGACTGCAGCTCAGCTAACGTCCATCGATCACCAGGAGAAAGAAGTTTTTGAAACCCAAAAAGGGAGTGGAGAAGGCTGGAGAGAAGAGAGATGGAGGAGGGAGGATGGGGCTGGACGAAGGCCCAGAGGAGGGCTGTTGATTAGGATCCCGGCAATTCAAACCAGTCATTTTCTTTTCATGGAAAGCCATTTAAAATGTTTTTAATTAGGTTCCTTCATCTGTGCCAGTAATGTGTACATAGGCTCCTTTCAGGCATTATAAATTTCTGAGCAAAACTCAGGAACATCTCCTCTGAGACTTTACTTCAGAACCCAACAACTGCCTTGAACCTCTCTCTCCTTCATGGCCCTTGCAAGACAAACCCACATATATAGAGAACTCTTATTTGCCTTTGGTGAAGGCACTGGCCCAGAGGACAGAGTTTGGAGGGAGGCTAGAGACCATCTCAAGGATCCGATGCAATCGGAACAAACGAGACCTAGAGAGGGCCGAGGACTTCCTGAAGGTCACGTTCTGCACAAATCTTTTCCCAGTCGCTTTTCATTCTAGTGCCTTCCCCCTGTTATTTCTCATCTTATATCTCATAGAGCTCATTTGTACACAGTTATTTGCATGCTGTCTCCTCCATTAGACTGTGTACTCATCAAGGGCAGGGACCGTCTTTTGCCTCTTTTGTAGCCCCCGCCTGGCACATCGGAAGTGGCTTTTGACTGACACAAGTGAAAAGTAAGCAGAGTGGGTGGCTAGGTGGCTTACAGCAGATTGAGAACCAGGCCTAGAGATGGGAGGTGTTGGGTTCAAATATGACCTGAGACAGTTTTCTAGATGGGTGATGCGGGGCAAGTCACTTAATCCTCATTTCCGAGCCCATACCCTTCTTCTGCCTTGGAATCAATATACAATGTTACAAATCAATATACAAATTACAGATCTCCTGATTCAAATCTAAGGGTTCCTCTTGCTCCTCGTTGTACTTTAGGAAAGGGTCATTGTGAGAGGATGGTAGAAGAAGGGAGAGTTTTATATGCCATTCCCTTGTACTGTTTTGGATGATTAATGGAAAGAACATTTAGCCTCTAGTCAGACGTCAGTTCAAATCCTGGCTCTTCTACCAGCTGCCCGTGTATGACTGGCCAAGTTGCTTCATTGCTCTGGGCCTCAGTTTCTTCATTTGAAAAATGAAGGATTGGATTAGGTGACTTCTCCACTTCTTGACCCTCTATGATCCCTTATAGCTATAAACCTATGATCCCTCAGGAGAGCACAAGCGCCCTGGGGGCAGGAGTGTTTTCTTTTCATCTTTGAATCCCCAGCATGCCTAGTAAATAGAAAGAACTTAATAAATGATTGCTGAATAGAACAATTGAATTAAAACCACTTAGAAGTGCTAAGGACTTACAGACCATGACTGCAATTGGAATATTCTATGGAACAGCCCCACATTAGAATACATAAGCAACTCCTACCCATCACAGCTGTGTCTCCCTGGGGTCCATTTCTTCTCCAGTGTCCTCCCCCAAAGACATATGGATGCTCCCAGCTCAGAGAAGAGCTAGCTCTGTACTGGAAAGCTCCCCTTGCCAAGACGAGGGGTCAGCGCTGGGCCCCTCACCAGCTGTGTGGTACAGCACACATGGGCTGTATTACTCAGTAGCCACCCGACTGACTCACTTCACACACAAGATTTGCTGAGGTCGAGAAGCCCAGTGTGGGAAATAGCATCCCTGGCAAAGAGAACAGAGTAGCCACAGTTTTTTCTCCTTGGGGTCTGACCTGAGGAACAAGAATCATTGCTCTTGGGCTTTCCCCCTTTTTTCTCACTGAGAAAGTTAATAATGACTTACTTTTTCCTTTTCCATCTGGGAAGAGAGCTACAAATGTGTCCTGGGAACCAAAGAATCACAGAAGTGAAGAGCTACAAGGGCTTTTTCCTATCTTATACAGTCAGTCCATGGACCCTAGGTAGCAGAATAATGTTATTAAAGAAATACTATAATTTAGGGTGAAATTAGTGAAAACAAAGATGCAGGGACAGCTAGGTGGCTCAGTGGATTGAGAGCCTGACTGGAGTCAGGAGGTCCTATGTTCAGATCTGGCCTAGGACATTTCCTAACTGTGTGATCCTGGGCAAGTCACTTAACTTCCATTGCCTACTCCTTACCTCTTCTGCCCTGGAACCGATAATTAGTATTTATTCTAATAGAGAAGGGAAGGGTTTTTGAAATAAATAAAGATACAGCTTTTTTCTCGTGCTTTATTACAAAGGTTAAGAATGTTCCATTCCAAATTTCTCATTGTGTAAATGAATCAACATGGATCCAAGATCACAGAGAGAACAGCAAAACTGAGACTGGAGCACAGTTTTCTAAACTTGCATCTTCTTCTATACTATAGCTTTACTCTTAACTGCCCAAGAGAAAAGAAGTTCTTCTGTTCCCTTCCAAGATCCTTCAATTGTCCTTTTCCCTTTCAATGACTAAGTGATCCAGCATTTATTAAGTGCCTACTACTCACCAGGAACTGAGGATAAAGCTACAGAAGTGAGATGGTCCCTACCCCCGAGGAGCTTCCATTCTAATAGGGGAAGTAGAGGCTGGGAAAGGTCCTTTTAGGATTTCAAATGAAGCAGTCATAGAGTAGGTGGTGATATCCTTTCCAGGAGCTGATTTAATTATTATTCCCAAAGCAAATGGCAAATGAGTAGGGAAGGGCAGAATGGAGGTACATGTGGGATGGCAGGGCAAATAATAAGATGCCCTCAGTGTGTAGACCCTGGTTTCCTGGTGGATGAAGGGATGTAATGTGATGCCTGGTGTTGGACCAGCAAAATATCATGGATTAAATTATTTTCACCAGGTCACCCACCAGTCTGGCAGTCAATTCCTTCTGTTTCTTTTTCTTCTCTTATTGTAGCTAACATTTCTAGTACAAGACTGAATAATAGTGGCAATAGTGGGCATCCTTGCTTCCCCTGTGATCTCATTGGGAAGGCTTCAAGCTTATCTTTATTACAGATAATACTTACTGATGGTCTTAGGTAAAGGAAAACTACATTTTCCCCAATATCTTCAGTCCATTAACAAACATTGTGAGGTCTGTTATGTGAAAGGCACAGTGCTAAGTCCTGGGTGTACAAAGAAAGCCCCAAACCTGGTCACTGTCCTTAAGGAGTTCACATTCTAATGGGGGCGACAGCATAGTGTTATGTATACACAAAATGTATATAGGGGTACATTGGAGGCAAACTTAGAGGGAAGGCACTTGGATGGGAAGTTTTGGTGGGGAAGACCTGGGAAAGGCTTCTTGAAGAAGGTAGGATTTAATCTGAGTCTTGAAGGAAGCCAAGAGATGGGGGTAAGGAGGGATTTCAATCAAGATAACCCAGTCTCTGGGCTGAGCGCCAAGGCTGAGTGGTAAATCTACTGCTGATCAGAGAATTTAGGGCTTAAGAAATCCATTGGATGGTAGGAAGCCAAAATGGAGGAGGTGCCAAAGAGTTGACATTTTGCCTGATTAAAGCTGCTTTTCTGAAGTTTTCTGTCTTTTTTATGGTTGAAGCTTTCATTCCCTGTGCCCTGTTTGGTGCCGATGTCCCACTGATTCCCAGGTAGAACCTGTCATACCTCCTCTCTATTCAATCTCTCCTGATAAGCCATGAAACTACATGCCATCTCTACCCCCAAGGCTCCTAAGAGGACCACAGATTAGACACTGGAAGGGGTCTCAGAAGCTGTCTGGTCCAATCTCCTCATTTTATAGTTGAGGAAACTGAGACCCAGAGAGGTTAAGATCACCCAGGCCATACCTGGTAGAGCCAGATTCAAGCATCTCTCAGGGACTCCACGTCTGGCTCTCTTCCCACTGCCTCCTTTAAGGATTCCTGAATGTCAGCTTCGGTAGGTCCAATTCTATTAAGGGACTGTTAGCTATGGGAGCTGCCATACATTGGGTGAGTACAATCAAATATCGCAGATAGAAAATGTGTTTAAGTAGAAAGAGCTCCTGGTTTATAGCTTGGGCAAGTCCCATCACTGCCCTGGATCATAGTTTCCAAATCTATTAAAGGAAGGGTTTAGGTCTGAGGTCTGAGGTCGCTATCAGTTCTGGAGCTATGGCCCTCGCTGGGTGGCACCACAGATCAAGCACAGGTCCAGGAGTTGTTCAAGGTCTCAGACAGGGCGGAGCAGTTGGCACTTGGCTCTTCCTTAAGGACCTTGAAATGCTGCTCCTCATGGAGCTTTTTGGCAGTATCAAGGAGATAAATAAACAGATGCCCATTGTGCACAAATATAATGGAATATTACTTTACCATAAGGCATTGCAAATATAAGGAATTCAGAGAAGACTAGGAAGACATATGAACTGATGCACAATAAAGCAAAACCAGGAAAAAATAATCACAACTTCAGCAATGTAAATGGAAGACCTATGAAACAATACTAACCTCTGTGTAAGTATAAGGACCAAGTTTAGACTCTCAGAAAAAGCTGAGAAAACCCATTTCTCTTCTTCATTGCAGAGGATAATGAATATATGTAGTTTAAAGATTTTATTGGTTGGTTTTGATAAACTGTCTTATTTTCTCTTTCTTTTGAAAAATCTTTCTAGGGGCAGGTAGGTAGCATAGTAGATTGAGAACCAGGTCTGGAGTCAGGAGGTTCTGGGTTTAAATCTGGCCTCAGACACTTCCTAATTATGTGACCCTAGGCAAGTTGCTTAACCCCAATTGCCTAGCCTTTACCACTCTTCCATCTTAGAACTGATACTAAGACAGAAGAGAAGGGTTTAAGAAAAGAAAAGACCTTTCTTAAAAAAGAGAAGAGTCAGGAGCAACTAGGTAACTCAATGGATAGAGACTCAAGTCCTGGGTTCAACTTTATTCTCAAATACTTTCTAGCTGTGTGACCTTGGGCAAGTCACTTAACCTCCATTGCCTAGCTCTTCCTGCTTTTCCACCTTGAAACCAATACACAATATTGATTTCAAGACAGAAGGTAAGGGTTTAAAAATAATAATTAAATTAAAAAGAGAAGATTTTCTGGGTAGGGGAGAAGAAAGGGTATTTTCAGAAATCAAAGTGGTGGGAAAGCAAATTACATAATTTAAAAAAATGTTTTCAAGATATAAAGAAAAGAACATCTATTATTGAAATTCCCTATAGCTATGGATATTTATTCAACATGACTCACCCATGCCCATCGGTACACATCCCATGGGCTATTGTCCCTATCTCACTTCTTTTTCAAAGGTTAGTGGATCCCTGATTTAGAACTCTCATGGCAGTATACATATTGTGCCTATGCAGTGATGTCTCTGGTGGGCCACATGATTTGACCTTCACTGTTCTTTCCTGAAGCTCCCAGCACCTGTTGCACTGATGTTTCCAGATGCTGACATGAAGCCAATCCCAGGCTTACTGGCAGCAAAGCATCCTGGTCCAGGACTATAACAATAGATCCCTGGTATGCCCGCCTCTTGGAAAGCCTCAGTTCAAGAGACAGGTGGTCACAGTCTTTAACACATTTAACATCTCTGGCATTTGTGGCCGCTTGTTGAGTTCTGGTGTTAAACTGTCCTGCTCCTTTGAAGTCCTGATTAGACAGTAAACCTAGGGCTATGGCGAGGGGTTGCTGGACTGAACTGGGTTGCCATTGTCCTAGAGAAACCTTGCCTTCCCTAGCTAAACAAGATTAAAAAACACAAAACCCAAACCTTTATTTCTGAGGTTTTCTTTCCCTGCCTGCTATGAAATCCATTCTTTCATCAACTTTACTGCCCAGCTTTTTTTTTTTTACCAGTGGAATGGTTCTCTGGAGTGTATTTCCCCCCCCAACTATTCCCTCTACCTTTCTGTCCTCCAACATTTCTTTTACTCTTTACATCAATTCATTTATATTTTCTACACTATTTTCAAACTGTTGAATTTCATTATCATCCTGTCATAAGATTTCCTAACAATTTTTAGTGTCTCCCTTAGTTCTTTGTGCAATTTTAAAATTTCGTTTCTTCTCTTAATTCCTTGTTTATTATGGCTTTAGAAATTTCTTGGTTTTTCTTCTATTAAAGCTGTTTCAATTCATCTTTATTTTTATGTTTATACCTCTGCTTTTATGTCATAATATCTTTATAAGGTGTGTTTTGCTCCTGTAAGAGGGGTATGTCCACATGAGTTGTCTAAATGTAGCTTTTGAGAGACACTGATAGATTTCTTGAATTGCATCCATCCCTTTCTGAGAGACTTTAATTCCTTTAGGAGGAAGGACCACTAGATCACTAGATATTGTCTGTTTTCCTCTGAGAAAAAGGGTATGATACTACAGTTTCATCTATCTACCTCCTCAATAATGCCAATTAAAAGGCATGATTGGTTCAGAATAAAAAGCTACTGCTTTCCTTGGTGGCTATCCCTTAAAGGCTGAAGGGATTTCCCTTAGCTTACACTTTTTATCGTGCAAACACACAGCATTCTCTCCTACAACATGCCTCAGATCTGGAAGCCCATGTTACCTTTTTATAATTTTCTTTAATTTTAGTGGAGCTCTTTAGTGTGTTGTCT
Organism: Monodelphis domestica; assembly: GCF_027887165.1. Classification (NCBI taxonomy): domain Eukaryota; kingdom Metazoa; phylum Chordata; class Mammalia; order Didelphimorphia; family Didelphidae; genus Monodelphis; species Monodelphis domestica. The sequence goes on along the minus strand of NC_077227.1, from coordinate 390,916,433 downwards.
GGGGTGATTTTTTTATTTTCTTAGGACTTCTGGCAGTGTTTCTTCTTCTAGATGTTTCTGTTGCTATTTGCAAAAGGGCTTTTGAAAAGTTAGACAGCCTGGTAACTTTTCACCCTGTTGGAGGTCTCCCAACTAAGACTTTTCATGTAGCCTCTCTCTTAAGAGCCCATTCACTACCTCAGGACTGCCTTTAAAAAAATAAGGATGTTTTGCTTTCTGAGGAGCATCATCAGCCATTCAAGAATAAAGGCAGAAATGGGAAGATCTTAATGATTCTTCAAGTCTAAGATTCTGTGAATTATTCTGTGTTGCTTTTAGTTTGCAAGCCTGAAAGTTCTGGGTTCATACAACTAGCATCAGAGACGGAACCTGTGATTTCACTAGTGGAGGAAACTCCCATTACGGGTTCAGCTCTGCCACTCACAGGCTTAGAGATTTTCCTAGAACAGGGCCCAGCAAGTCACTGCTCAGGGGCCAAATTTATGCCTGTTTTTCCATGGCCTTCCAGCTAAGCATGTTTTTTACATTTTTGAATGCAACAAAACTATTTAAAAATGTGAAAGCCTTTCTTAGTGCCATAGTTTGCAAACACAGTAAAGTTAAGAGACTTGGCCTGGGACATAGCCTGGGCTCCAACCCAACCAGTGTTGGAGCTGGGAGGAAGGTTAATCAGAGTCTGGTCATTATTTCACCTGGCATTTGGGTTCATGAATTATGTGTTATCAGAGTTTGAGGTTTTTAAATTCATGACCCATAATTATAATTTCTATACACACAGACCATAAGCTTATGATGTATTATCTTCCTGGAAAAAGTGCAGCACACAGAAATAATACAAACTATCTCATTGAAATGATAATATAATACAGAGTTGTATTCCTAATTGAGAATCAGAATAACGGAAATAATAACTAACTTACATGAGGCAACTAGGTAGTATATTTGATAGATCACTGGACCTGGAGTCAGAATTGAGTTCAAAGACAGTCTCAAGCATTTATTTAGCTGTGTGACCCTGGGCAAGTCACTTAACCCTGCTTGCCTCAGTTCCTTCATCTGTAAAATGATTGAAGAAGAAAATGCAAACCATTCCAGTGTCTTTGCCAAGAAAACCCCATATAGGTTTACACATAGTCAGATATGATTGAAATGAGTCAACAATGACACCACACATTTATTTGGCCCTTTCTATGTGCCCACCACTGAGCTAACTGCTTTACAATTATCATCTCATTTGGTCCTCACAGCAACCCCGGGAGATAGATGGTATTATTATCTCTATTTTACAGTCAAGGAAACTTGAGGCAAATAAAAGTTAAGTGACTTTCCTAGAACCACACAGCTAATGTCCGAGGCTAAATTTGAAGTCAGGTCTATCCTGCCTCCGAATCCAGTGCTCTGTCCACTGCTCCACCTAGCCACTTCTAGGAACCTCATGAAGGTTGTCCTCCTTGAACAAGTGAGGCGTAAATTAGAGTGATGAATTCCAGGTGAAATTGTCATCCAAGGCAGTTGGCACTCACTGGGTGACACATCTCTCTCGGGGGAGGGTCAGCATGTGCCTGTGATTAGAGTCAACCCAAGGTGTGCATTAAGACTCCCGTTGGGGAAAGAGGGGTATGTTCTAAGACAGGATCCAAAAAGTGTAAACTAAAAAAGCTAGGCCAGTCCTGAGCTTCTTTTAAAAGATCAAGAGTCAAGGAGTTGATGCTGGACCACATGGGTCGATGGGGATGTGACTGGGGATGTAGACTCTAAACAATCACCCTGATGCAAATATTAATAATATGGAAATAGGTCTTGATCAATGATACATGTAAAACCCAGTGGAATTGCGCGTCAGTTACAGGAGGGGGTGGGGGAAAGGGAGGGAAAAAGCATGAATCTTATAACCATGGAAAAATACTCTAAATTAATTCATTAAATAAATAAACTTAAAACAAAAGAGTCAATGATTTAAAACAAAGTCGGGGACTGATTCCAGGGCAGAGCTTTAGGACGGAAGGTCTATAGCAGATAAGGGAGCAAGAGACCAAGAATGTCTGGGAGCCAACCCTTTGTTGGCCTCCGCCTGCCTCCCCTAGTCTTTGGCCTGTTATGGCATTCCTGTAAGTTTCCCCATCCCCACCCTGCCTTGGACACTGTTTGGATGCACACTAGATTTCTGTGTCTAGGAATACACTAGATTTCCCTTTTAACTGGAAAGATCTTCATGGACTGATGCAGAGTGAAATAAGCAGAACCAGGAGAACATTGTACACAGTAACTGAAACATTGTGGGATGATCTAATGTGATAGACTTTGCTCTTAACAGCAATGCAATGACCCAGGACACTTTAAAAAAATAATAAAAACCCCTACCTTCTGTCTTAGAGTCAGTACTGTGTATTGGCTCCAGGGCAGAAGAGTGGTAAGGACTAGGCAATGGGGGTTAAGTGACTTGCCCAGGGTCACACAGCTGGGAAGTGTGTGAGGTCAGATTTGAACCCAGGATCTCTGACTCTCAATCCACTGAGCCACCCAGCTGCCCCCGACCCAAGATACTTCTGAGACACTTATGACAAAGACTACTATCCACTTCCAGAGAAAGAACTGTTGGAGTCAGAATGCAGATGAAAGCATAGGATTTATCACTTGTTTGTTTGGGCTTGTGTTTGGGGGTTTTGCTTTTACAAAAATGAATAATATGGAAATAGGTTTTGCGTGATGTGTAACATGTATAACCCAGATCAAATTGCTTGTCATTTCTGGGATGGGGGAGGGAAAAAGGGAAGGAGACAACACAAATCCTATAACTTTGGAAAACTTATGTGGAAATTTGTTATTAAAATAAAATAAAGATAAAACATGAAAACAAAATAAAAGTTCCTTTTGACAGTCTTCACTGACCTTAGAAAGCTGCCATCAAGACCAGGCTTAATTGGGTCTGTCGTCAAAGACCCAATGATGTCTGTTTTGCAGACCTGATCATAATCTCCAGTCCTAAATAACCATAAATGTCTGGTGCAGAGTAATATAGAAGGAAGGGATTGGTCCTAGAGGCAGAAGCCCTGAGTTCAAAATCTACCTCTTCCTCCCTGTTTATAGTTTCCTTATCACCAAGATATGGTAGTTGGACTAAAGGTCCTCTGAGGTTCCTTCCAACTCTAAATCAATGTTCCAGTTATTCGTGGTGTTCTCCTTGTACATTTTATAAGATAATTTTTTTTGTAGTATATATAAATCAAATGAGACATTTTAGTCTAGTAATGAAAAAGTGCCTGGGGAAAAAGAAGTACAGCCTGAGGGTAGTCGAGATATAGGAAGGAAGGAATACACTGATGTTTCTATGTGACTGCCTTAAGAAATAACATGGCTTGGGGGCAACTGGGTTGCTCAATGGATTGAGAGCCAAGCCTAGAGATGTGTGGCCCTGGATTCAAATTTGACCTCAGTCAGTTAACCCTTTTTGCTTAGCCCTTACCACTCTTCTGCCTTGGAATTAATACATAATATTGATTTTAAAGTGGAAGGTAAGGGTTTTTTTTTTTTAAGGAAAAAAGGGGGTGGGGAGAGAAGAAATAACATGAGCAAGGACAGCTGGGTGGCTCAGTGAATAGAGCCCTAGGCCTGGAGTCAGGAGGCCCTGGGTGATTGTGTGACCCTGGGCAAGTCACAACCTCCATTCCCTAGCTCTTGCCACTCCACTGTCTTAGAATTGATGCTAAGACAGAAGGTAAGGGTTTAAAAGAGAAGAAGAAGAAGAAAAGAAACAACATAAGCAAACTATGCAGATGGGAGCAAATATGTGTTTTCTCATTATGTATGTAAAGTGAATGTAATCTATGAGTGGAATTAGGGATAAGTATTAGACCCGTGATTTAATTAATATAGGCAACTTCTGGGGGAAGAAATTGCCTTTTTCGTGGTGGGGTGGCACCTTCTTGGAAAGGTATAACCTTGGAGCATTGCCTAGAGTAGTGATATCAAACTAAGTAGAAATGGGCCTGGTTCAGTCATATCTGAATCTTCATGATCCATTCAGGGGTTTCTTGGCAAAGATACTGGAGTGGTTTATCCTTTCCTTCTCCAGCTTATTCTACAGATAAGGAAACTGAGGTAAACAGGGTTAAATGATTTGCCCAGGATTACATAGCTAGTGTCTGAGGTCACATTTGAACTCAGATCCTCCTGACTCCAACTAGCTACTCCAGAAATGGGCCCACCAAATTTAAGTGAGGATTCCAGTGGGCCACATATTGACTTAGTCGTAACATGTAACATTATATACTTTCTTGATATTTTTATATGCTTTATTAAATATTACCCAATTACATTTTAATCTGGTTCAGCTGTGCTCGGGAATGTTGCCGCCACACGTGGGTCTGAGCGTTTGACCCCTCTGGCCTCGAGTGTAGCCTGTGACCAGATAGCCAGTAGGTGTCAAATGTGGACTGGAACCCAAGTCTTTCCTAGCTTGGAGACTGCCTCTTGTGATCTGTGAATGTCAGCTCCTATGATTATTGCATTATTCATATATTTCTTTTTCTTTTCATATGGATGCCTCCTGAACTTTCTTTTCCTGGCTTCTGGAACTCTCCTTCTAAAATGGCATTTTCCAATGGATCTTCAACCTTAAGGTAATAATTTATATATTTTTTAATTTTTACTTCTGAGTGATGTTTATATTCGATTCGTTGCATTTCTGTGAAATACTCTAGAAACTACAACACGTGGCTTGTCATGAAATCACCTAAAGCAGAGTGATAAGGGAGAGAAAAGGGCTGTTTTGAGGGGGACACCTGGGTACGGGGCTGCAGACTCACTTACTGAATGCATGGAAGGGTTACCTGTGGTTCAATGCACTACTGATGGGGACCAGGGCCTCGGGTTCTGTCCCTAGCTCTGGCCCCTGAGCCCTTGCCCAGCCATCCTTCGCGTGTACCGCTAGACCCAGAGAGGCCAGACTGATGGGGCCCCAGTTAATTCACCTTCCACTCTTGTAAAGAAGAGAATGTCCCCTGATGGACATTCCCAGCTAGATGACACAGAGCCTGTGCTATGTTGGTGGGACTTCTCTGAAGCCTGTGGCATTTATTTCCAGCTTGTCGTGCTGAAGGGAATGTGACATCTGCGTATGTCAGCTGGGGCTGTTTAGAATGTTTCAGTGGCTCTCCCGAGTTGCGTTGGGCGCTTCGAGCGCCGTATACACTAGTCAGTTGGAGCAGGCACTTCTGATATGCCTTTTGATGCAAAGCTCAGTCAAAAAAGAAAAAAAATGATCATCCTGTTTTCTCAGTTTCTCAATGGTTGATGCACCAATAAGACGCAGAGATTCTTATTCCCTACTCTTGAAGCAGTCTGTCTGCTAGGTGTCCGATAATCTAATTTTATATATATTTATATATATACACACACATTTATATGTATGTATGTATATATGGATTTGATAAAAAAAATTTGTTTCACTAGTCCTTGTCACTCTTCTGCCTTAAAATTGATACTAAGACACAGAAGGTAAGGCTTGTAAACCGAGAAAGAAAGAATGTTGTTTCCTTCGAGTTCCTTGGGGTTAGATTCCATTGTGCAAATGAATCTGAGCATCCAGGATGAGCAATGCCTTTGTCATGGGGTGGCCAACTTGGCGTCCGCCATGAGTTAAGACCGTCTCTTGTGAAACGCCATGCCGTGCCCTTACATGCAGTTCCTCTCAGGAAAGAGGCAGGCGCTGTTTGGGGAGTGCTTGGGAGTGTCATGGCGGAGAAGATAAGGCTTGGAGGTCATTGTAAAACATTCCTCCATCCTAGAAGTAGTTTGAACAGTCTTATAATCTCACAGAGTATGATGGAAGTTCATTAGCTCTTCTCTCCAGTGTCTAAACCCAGCTGATTGTGATTATTAAGAGCAATCCATTGGGGCAGCTAGGTGGCACAGTGGATAAAGAACCAGGTCTGGAGCCAACAAGTCCTGGGTTCAAATTTGACCTCAGACACTTCTAAGCTGTGTGATCGTGAGCAAGTCACTTAACCCTAATTGCCTAGCCCTTGGAGTCTTAGTATTGGGTACTAAGTGCTGATTCTAAGATAGAAGGTGGGTTTTTTTTTTTTTTAAGGTAATCCTTGTGGTCTCAAGGAAAAAACCCTTTGTGGGCAAAAAAAAGACATGGCCTAAATAATGAGAAGAGCAACTAAAGCTAAGTTGAGGCTGGGTCCAAGTGAAAGTGTCTGGAATATCAAAAAGAGAAGGAGCAAGGGGAAGCAGAATTCCCAGAAAGCAAGTCCAAAGGCAAGAACTGGGGCCGGTCCTAGAGGTAATCTTGTCTTCTCAAGGTCCCCACCTAAGGCGGCATTCCTGGGGAGGGGTGGTATTGTCAGCCATATATCACCCCCTGTAACCACCACAGGTGCCGTACATGCTATGGGGAGCATTGAGCCCCCACGAAATCCTGGAGCCGTGTGAGGTGTTCAGTAAAACCTATTACGAGTAGGGTGACCGGGGCTTTGTCCCAGAGCTTTGAAACGTGTAGAGGAAAGACTTTCTTATCCAGTGGGCCGTTCCCAGGCTGCCACTCTTAGAAATGCGGGCTATAACTGGTGCAGTTCCGTCTCCATCCCCCAAATCACGCTCCTATCGCTATACCAACTCTTTGTCTGATTCGCTGAAGGGAATTCGGGCCTCATATCGGGTTTGCATATCTGATTAAAGGAGCAGGTATGTGAGGAAATACAGTAAAGTATGAGGCAGCTCGAACCAGCAAATTCCTAAATTAACCATAGAGCCACATCTTTGGGGGGATTAAGGGAAACAGCATTAAAAGGTATTTTAAGAGGACCTGTCTTTAAACTTTGTTAGCAGGAGGTTTACACTTCAGCTGTTTCAGTACAAATGCTATAAAATACGGTTTGGACTGCGGTGTCTATGAGGTTTTATATCTATATGCAGAAGAACGTCAAGGCACTTAGATCCCAAAGTAGCTTTAGGGGATTTACAGGACAGAGTAATGAGAGATTAAAAACATGACATTATGGCTTGCCATGTCACATGGGTGTCTCATACTGACCTTCCAATACACTAGCAGTCCCAGGTCTTCTGTTGTTGTTGTCTATTGACTTCTCTTTTATTCTGTATTTATAGAGTTGATTTTTTTACAACCCGAATGTAGGACTTTACACTAATACCCAATTATTTCTTATAAACCATAGTATTCCACCACCAGTATATACCACAACTTGTTCAGCCATTCCCCAATTGATGGACATCCCCTCAATTTCCAATTCTTTGCCACCACAGAAAGAGCAGTTATAAATATTTTTAATAAGTACATCCTTTCCCCTTTTTTATTCTCTCTTTGGGGTACAGACCCTGTAATGGTATGAATGTGTACATGTTTATAGCCCTTTGGGCATAGTTCCAAATTGCCCCCCAGAATGGTTGGATCCATTCCCAGCTTGATGAACAATGCATTACTATCCCAATTTTGCTACATCCCCTCCAATATCACTTTCCTTTACTGTCATATTGGCTGGTCTGATAGGTGTAAGGTGGTACCTCAGCATTGTTTTAATTTGCATTTCTCTAATTAAGAGGGATTGAGAGCATTTTTCACCTGATTATTGAGAGCTTTGATTTCTTCATCTGAAAATTGTTAGTTTGTACGCTTTGACCATTTGTCATTCGGGGAATGCTATTTACACCCTATTAAATCTCATCTTATTAGATCCAGTCCTTCATTCCAACTGGAGATCCCAATTCTGCTATCCAGAGTGTGAATTTTCCCTCTCGGCTTCATGTCATCCCATTTTAACAAATACGCCATCTAGGTGTTCATCAAAGTCATTTATAAAATAGGTTGGAATGGAGCAGAAATAAGGATGAGTCCCAAGGATGCTTCTCTGGAGGTCTCTCCGAAGGTTGACGATGAGCCCTCAGTTGCCACTCTTTAGGCCTATCTATTAACCAGCTTCAAAGTTTTACTTCAGTATTACTGTCTAACCAATGCTATGTAATCACAGCATCACATATTTGTAACTGGAAGGGTCATCAAAGGCCAATTAGTCCAATTTCTTCATTTTACAAATGAGGAAAAACTCCCATCTTGTCCTCAAGGACATCAAGACAGACTTCAAGGCTATCATGTAGAAAAGAGATTAGATTTATTTTTCTTGGCTCCAAAAGTACAGAACTCCAACCAGTGAGTGGAAGTTGCAAGGAGATTGATTTCACTTCTTTATGAAGAAATAAATTAATAACAACTGGAATTGGTTAGCTTGAATAGTTGTGAGTTTCTCATCTTGGGAAGCATTGTAGTCAAGGCTGGATGAGGGGTCAAAAAGATGACTTCTGAAATCCCTTCCAGCTCTGTGATTCTGTTCAGTAGGTTATCCAGGCCAACCCCCTCTTTTAGCGGAGGAGGAAACTGAGAAGGTAATTTAGCCAAAGCCATACAACAGGTTAGTGCCAAGGGCAGGACACTAATGTGCCAGATTGAGAACTTTTAAGTTCCATGCTTCTCTCCATCATGGATGTCTGTCTTCTGCTTTGATTATGGATTTCACTCTGCTAATTTCATTTCGGAACCACTCTAAGACAGAAGGATAAGGGCTAGGCAAATGGGGGTAAGTGACTTGCCCAGGATCACTCAACAAGATACTGCCTGAGGCCAGATTTGAACCTAGGTTCTCTTGACTCCAGGCCTGGCACTCTATTGATTGTGCTACCTCGTTGCCCCTCCTAATTTCATTTTAAAGAGAAACATTGTGATAGAGTGGACAAAGGATCAGCCTCCGAGAAAGGAAGACCTGAGTTCCAGGCCCGCTTCTAACACATACTAGCTATGTGAACTTAGGCAAGTCATTTAACACAAAAAGAGGTTCTAGTTTTTTTAAGTGACCTTTCTTTAAACTCTGTTCACAGGAGGTTTTCACTGCAGCTGTTTCTGTACAAATAGCTATAAAACACAGTTTGGGCTAAGATTATATCTACAGGGTTATATATGTTGGGGGCTATATAAGTTACAGAGAAGTTGCCTTTCTGCATGGATAGAAGGAACTTCCACATCATAAATGCAAAAAAAAAATGGTTTCATTTTGCAACAAACATCAAGTTTACTTTGAATTTGGAGAAAACCAGTAAAAGATTATGTGCAAAAACAAGCTAAACCCAACGGGCGGTGTTTGTTTTACCTTGTCATGGTTAAATTTCCTTTCTTTTAACAAATGGTAAATTACAAAATGGTACCATACATGTACTTTCAGCCGGTCATTTTCGTGTCATTTTGCTTAATCATTTTAAGGGAGTCTGCTCTGCTTTTGGTTTGTTTATGTAAGTGTTTGTTGTGTTCAAATAAAAAATGATCAATTAAGAAAGAAAGACAGATTATATGCTATTGAAGCTAAAGTGGTTTGAACACTTCTCTGGAAAATCTTGGCAGCCGAAGCGGGATATTTCTGATCCCTGTAATCCTCGTTTTACAAGCAGATGCATTTGCTTTGTGTATGTGAGCCTGCCTGAGGCCCCTTGGGAGACAGACCATATTGGATTAAGTATTTCCTAAGTCACTCCAACAGTCAGGCTCAGGTTTGCATAAACATGAAATAAAAAAGTACAATGGCCTGAATCATTGCCATCCTGTTTGGTCAGACTGGACTCAGAGAAAATCACAGATTTGTTAGAGATTTACAAGAGGAGGCCAAGCACACAAACTCCCCCAGCAACCCTTCTCTGCCCCTCTAAGCTGCACACTGTCCTCATCGCATCCCCTGTCCCTATGGCCATACAGGCTGCATTGGCCCTCTTCCTTGCCAAGGCTGTCCAGCCCTTCTCTAACCTTGATCTCATCCCCTCCCATCTCCTCTAGGATGTTGTTCCATAAATTAACCCCTCTCTGTTTCGTACGTCTTTAATCTCTTCCTCTCTCCTGACTCCTTATATAAATATGCTCTGGTCTCCCCTGTCCTTGAGGGGGGAAAATTCCTTTGCTAGGCCACACTTGGTCTCGGTCTCAAAGTATTATCCTATGTTTCTCTTCTCCTTTAAAAGCAGCCTTATTCATCATTAATTCATGCATTCATTTATTTTTAAACCTTTACCTTCTTGTGTATTGGTTCCAAGGCAGAAGAGCAGTAAGGGCTAAACCATGGGGATTAAATGACTGGTAACAAAACTAGGAAGTGTCTGAGGTCAAATTTGAAACCAAGTCCTGCCATCTCTAGGCCTAACCTTCAATCCGCTGAGCCACCTAGTTGCCCCCAGCAGATTTATTAAAAAAAAAAAAAGTTTATTCCCTGGGACACCTAGATTATGCAGTGGATAGAGTGCTGGGCCTGAAGTCAAGAAGACTCATCTTGACCAATCTTGTTGGCTTCAGTTAAATGAATCAGGCCATCTGTCAAATGATCTAGAGAAAGAAATGGCAAACCACTCCTGTGTCTGTGCTAAGAAAACCCCAATCGGGTCATAAGCAGTAGGACACAACAGAACAACTGATTTATACTCATTACCTCAACTTCTTATAATTTAACTTTAAAAAAAAAAAACCCTCACCTTCGGTCTTGGAATCAATACTGTGTATTGGTTCCAAGGCAGAAGAGTGGTAAGGGCTAGGCAATGGGGGTCAAGTGACTTGCCCAGGGTCACACAGCTGGGAAGTGTCTGAGGCCACATTTGAATCCAGGATCTCTCATCTCTGGGTCTGGCATTCAATCCACTGAACTACCCAGCTGCCACAGCAATTTATTTTCTGTCTGTAATTCTACCAAGGTCACCAATGACATTCTTGACTCTGAAGCCTTTGATCTTCCTTATTCTTGACCTCTTTTCAGTATTTCATATTGCTGACTACCTTCCTCTCCTCCCTTGGCTTCCATCTCTACCCATGGTTCTCTTCCTTACCCCTCTGACCGTTCCCTCTACAACCCTTACTTGTAGGTCTCTTCCAAGATTCTGTCTTTTGCCTTCTCTTCTGTGTGTACATTTTAAAGAAAATTTCTTGATGAATGGTTTTCCCATGTTGCAATTGAATCCCCTCCAGTGTCTGATCCCTAAAATACAACGAAGTGAAACAACATCAGAATGGCTGATCGCTTTTGCCTTTACGCTTGTTCCCTTGATAAACTCCCCTGGCTAAGAAAACCCCAGTCGGGTCACAAGCAGTGGTCACAAGCACAACTGCAATCACCTCTAGGACAATGACTTCCCAGATGTTTGTCTCCCCCCACAACATCTGCCCAGAGTGCCAGGCTCCTGGCATCACTATCCTCCCAGAATCCCAGCTTTGCTGCCTTGAGATCATCTTTCCTTTTCCCTCTCCCACTATATCCATCCAGATAGCAAGTCCTCCTGATTTTAATTCCATGTCATCTCTTACATCCCTCCACTGCTAAATGTTCATAGCACCTTGGCTGGAGCCCTTCCTCGTGCCATGTTATTTAGGGACATTTCTTTTGCCTTCCTGTTGTGTCTCTCATTGGAATGTAAGCTCTTTGAGGGCAGGGGCAGTTTCGCAGATAGCACAGTGCCCGGGAGATTAGAAAAAGGCCTGGATTTAGGATTTCATGTTCATGGTAATGTGTTCATTTTCATGTTCATGTTCATTTCATAACAGAAAAACAGGAAGTTAAGAGCTACTCAGTGCCGCCTCCTTTTCTGTTTCTAAGGTTCCCTTCACCTACCACCCAGAAAGCTCCAAATCCATATCAGTGGTGGGAATAAATTTTCAACAAAAGTATCTGAAAGTCAAATTATCTGTCAGCTCCCTAGCTTCTGTATTTATTCTTACAGGGCATTGTTTATTTTTAAACCCTTACCTTCTTTTTTAAATTAATTTATTTTCTACAAATTACATGTAATAACAAATTTCCACCTAAGTTGTCTGAAGTTATATGATCCAAATTGTCTCCCTCCTTTCTTGCCTCCTCTCTGGCAGAACTGGTAAGTAATTTGATTGCAGGCATTAAAAAAAAAAAAAACCCAAAACACCTTACATTTTGTCTTAGAATCTATACTAAGTATCAGTTCCAAGGCAGAAGAGCAGTAAGTGCTAGGCAATGGGGGTTAAGTGACTTGCCCAGGGTCACACCTCTAGGAAGTGCCTGCGACTAGATTTGAACCCAGGACTCCAGGCTTGGCTCTCAATCCACTGAGCTACCTAGCTTCCCCCAGGCCATTCCTTAAAGAAACCTAGGTCTAGATGCAGGACTTTTACTATGCTGGTCCAAAAGAATCTTGGGTTTTTTTCTCCTGTCTCCTTGAAAAGATAAAATAAAATGAACTCCTTCAAACAAATTGTTGCTAAATTTTCCATTTTGAAATTTTCCACTATATGTGGGGCAGGGCCAAAATCATCTTTCCTCATGAATGAAGCTTGAGGTGCCTCTAGGGACTTTCTATTGATTTGCAATGCTTGTCTTCCGAGCAGGGTTGGGGACAGGAATTTTGTAGGAGTTTTGTGCCCCCAGAAAATAATTGGGGGCACATCAAAAACACAGGAAAAGAAAACCATGTTCTCTCCCATTTTCCCTTAAAGTTGGTAGCTGGATGAACTGTCAGTCGGCATCAAGCTAGCCAACAATGATTTATAATTGGTTGTGTTACTGATGCCTAGCAGATGCTTGATTGACAGCTCAGCCACCCCATGAAATGGATGTCTGTGGTATCTTTCTGCTTCTCTTTGCCTCTGCTGGTTCAATACAAGAAACTGGTTTCAGGTAGCATCCCAAGGATGGACAGTGCACACCAGTCTTCCAAAAATTCTGGATATTCCTGAATCCTCGGGTTGTGTTTAATATTCCCCTTGCCACCTTGTAGCTGGGATAGCTCCCTGCTGGGGACTAGGCAATCCCAGATGGAACAGTGCCTCCAAATGCCCCAGGGTAGGTATGGCCCTGTGCCATCAAGCATTAGCCCTCCCTTCGATCAACCACCAAGTATTTATTGAATCGTTACTGGTTCAGAGCACAGGAAGCTCTTTAGGCCTATCTGATGGTTCTTGTTTTCTCTTCTGCTCAGTTGGTTCCAAGGCCCCATATTTACTGCCATGAAGGCCTTGCCGATGTGGGCTGCACACAAGGAAGCGCTTGGCTGAGGATCGCTGAATCTTCTCTTACAGCACTTGACATATGGTCCCTATAAGAGAGATGACTTGGACTAGGTCACATATAAGCAATGGGGCCTTTAAAACCTCCCAGCTGCTTTTTACTATTTAGCAGAACACCACAGAGACTTCCTTCTGCCTCAGTTTATGTCACTGAGGAGCAATTGATAGCTCATGAAAAACATTTTATGAGGAAATAATCCAGTCATTGTAGACTGGATGATGAAGGAGATGGCTAATGAATGCAAGAGTTCCTCTCTGTCTAGGTTATCAATTTGAATTCAACTTCAGGTGATTAATTCTTGGGTATTTCAGATCACAATTAACAAGTTAGTGGATTGTACCTTGGCTGGCTTTTTTGTTCTAAAGATGTTGCTCAGACCTGTTGGATTCTTTGTGGTCTCACTTGGACTTTCTTGACAGAAGTACTGGAGTGGTTTGCCATTCCCTTCTCTAACTCATTTTCAGATAAGGAAACTGAGGCAAATAAGATTTAGTGACTTGCCCAGAGTCACACTGCTAGTAAGTGTCTGAGGCCAGATTTGAACTCAGAATGATGAGGCTTCCTGATTCCAGGCCTGGAATTCTTCCCACCGTACCATTTCGCTGTCCTAAGGATACATTTAATTCCTCTCACTTGGGGATCCTACAAAAAAAGGCCTACTGTTATCCTTGGGGACAGAACAGCATATTTCCTTGCTGAAGAAGGTAATAGGTGTCAAGATGGAAGGGACCTTAAAGGATATCTAGTCTAACCTCCTCATTTTGTAGATGAAGAAATTAAGATTCAAAGAATAAAAGCAATTTGCCTAAGGTCCCATGGGTAGTAAGTAACCAAGCTGGGATTTGAACCCAAATCTTCTGACTCCAAATCCAGTTCTCTTTTCTGCTCACATCCAGCTGTCAGCCACCAATTTGAGATGTTAATGGCCCTTATTGAAGACAGTCAGTTGATTAAATTAACCATTGGATTGTAGGCAAGAAGCACTCTGAAAGGACAAAGAAAGTGAACTTGGCAACTAGGTGAGGTTTTGTCTTCAGCCTGCCCTACCTTAGAGTACTACTGCTCTGTGTACACCACCACATCTCCCAGAGGCCCTCAGTGCAAGAGCCTAGCCCCATATTGGTGAACTTTTGGCATACATGCCAGAGGGGGCTGCTCCCTTCCCCCTCTCTACACATACCTGAAGACATTTCTCTCATCACCTGCCCCTCTGCCCAACAGCCCTCCCTCCCCTGTCTAGGATAAGGTGAGGGGCTCACATGCACAGGAAGATTGCAGTTTGGGCACTCAGTCTCTAACAGATTCACCATCATTGGCCCTAGTTCAATAGTCCTTTCCTTTGTGTACAAGTCCCTTCTCCCATTCTACATGGGCCCATAACCCTCCCAAGTGCTGTTAAATCACATAAAAATATAGTTAGGAAATATTTAGCAAAATACAACAAAACATAGATAATATTAATATGTGGTTTTCTAAGTCAATATGACCCCATAGGGATCTTTATATATAGTTTAATTGCTCCCTTTCCTATTTAAGTTTGATACCTCAGTTCTGCACTGAGGGTACCTAGGTAATGCAGTGTATCCACAAGGTCCAGAGTCAGGAAGACTCATCTTCCCGAGTTCAAATATGGCCTCAGATACTAGCCAAGTGACTTTGGGCAAGTCACTTAACTCTGCCTCAATCTCCTCCTCTATAAAATGAATTGGAGAAGGGAATAACCATCCACTCTCATACCTCTGCCAAGAGAACAACAAATGAGATCACAAAGAGTTGGACGCAACTGAACTCTACACTGAAAACACCAAAGTGAGGAAAACAAGGCCCTTGGCCTCAGAAAGATCAATCTACAGAGTACAAGATAACTGGCAGCCAGGCTTTTTCTTTCCACAGATAAAAAACCTACCCTGTTCCTGCCATCATTTACCAGGGGTCTGCCAATCCCCAGTCTTTTACTCAATGATACTTAGATCTGGTTTCCAGAGCTCAGGAACCCAGGAAAAAGTAAGGTCCATTTCTGAAGAGAAATTTGTCCCACGCTCCTTTTCCTGGATATGTAGTCTCAGAAAGCCGGGACATCAGGACAAAGCAGAAATCTAGGAAGAAAACTGACCTTCAGCCACACTTAGAACCCTTTTCTCCTGGGGAAACTTGGGTTTCTTCTGCTATGTCTCAGGCTGGTGCTGGAGTTGCTGGAGGCAGATACAAATTCTTCCTCCTCATGCCTCGTGGGAAAGACACAAAAAGGTTTCACCTCCTAGTATGCTGTGATCCTAAGAGCTGGAAAGATGTGGAGACTGAGGCTGGGGGGGGTGACCTCCTGTTCACCCAGATCATGGAGATAACTAACCATCCCCTCATCAGAGAAGGTCTAGAAAAGAAAGTTAAACATTCCTGGTAAACAAGACCATGTGGCTCCTGGAACTTAATTGGCCTTTTAGTTGGGGTAGTTTTAGAGTTGAAAGCAGCTGCCCTGCTAATGATCTCATCTGCCTTTGATCCACCAGGTTCATCCATGGGAGTGCTGGGGCCAGATTCACCAGCTGGATCAACTTCAGCTGCCTTTGGCACCAGGTCGTAGCAGGAACCAGGCAGCCATGAGCCACAGCTGACACGCGGGCTCTTGGTTCCTGCATACTCTTTTTCTTTATGTCCTGTTTCTCTACAAGGCCCAGAGGGTGCCAAGGAACAGAGCTCACCAGCTCAGAATGCACACTCAAAACCTTTCTTTTTCCCCTTGGGGAATCTTTGGTTTCTCCTGCTGGGCTAAATGTCTTCTGGTGTAGGAATTATTGAATATGTATGTGTCCTTCCTAACTAGTAATTGAAGGAAAACTAGTGTTTTGATACTCAAGTGAATTTCCTTTCCTAATGACAGGGATAGGGGCTGGACCAGCGATTTCATTAGTCTAGGGAACTTCAGATTTGGAAATACCTTTTACTGATGTGAGGTAGCATCCTGACTGCAGTTTACAACTTAGACAGTTGTCTCAAGGGTGATTCGTTGTTGTTGAGTTGTGTCCAACTTTTTGTAACCCTGCACACCATACTGGCCATGGAGTTTTCTTGGCAAAGATACTGGAGTGGTTTGCCATTTCTTTATCCAGTGGATATACAAATACAAATACAAAGGTGGTAAAGGCAGCTAGGTGACTGAGCGGATAGAGTGCCAGCCCTGGAGATAAGAAGTCCTGGGTTCAAATATGGCCTCAGATACTTCCTCGCTATGTAACCTCAGGCAAATCACTTAACCCCAATTGCCTAGTCCTTCTGCTCTTCTGTGTTGGAAATCATTTGGTATCAATTCTAAGACGGAAGGTAAGCATTTAATTTTAATTTTATTTATTTATTTATTTTCAGTTAGTGAATTAATTTAGAGCATTTTTCCAGGACTACAAAAATCATATTCTTTCCCTCACTTCCCCCAACCCCCTCCCATATCTGACATACAATTCCACTGGGTTTTACATGTGTCTTTGGTCAAGACCTATTTCCATATTATTGATATTTGCACGGGGTGATCATTTAGGGTTTATAACCCCAATCATATCTCCATTGACCCTGGTGATCAAGCAGTTGTTTTTCTTCTGTGTTTCTGCTCCCACAGTTCTTCTTCTGAATGTGGATAGTGTTCTTTCTCCTAGATCCCTCTGGGGTTGTTCAGGAACACTGCATTGCCACTAATAGAGAAGTCCATTACATTGGATTGTGCCACAGTGTATCAGTCTCTGTGTACAATATTCTCCTCCTTCTGCTCCATTCACTCTGCATCACTTCCTGGAGGTGGTTCCAGTTCACATGGAATTCCTCCAGTTCATTCATTATTCCTTTGAGCACAATAGTATTCCATCACCAACATATACCACAATTTGTTCAGCCATTCCCCAATTGAAGGGCATCCTCTCATTTTCCAATTTTTGGCCACCACAAAGAGTGCGGCTATGAATATTCTTGTACAAGTCTTTTTCCTTATTATCTCTTTGGGGTACAAACCCAGCAGTGCTATGGCTGGATCAAAGGGTAGGCAGTCTTTTAGTACCCTTTGGGCAAAGTTCCAAATTGCCTTTCACAATGGTTGGATCCATTCACAACTCCACCAGCAATGCATTAATGTCCTAATTTTGCCACATCCCCTCCAGCATTCATTACTTTACTTCGCTGTCATGTTAGCCAATCTGCTAGGTGTGAGGTGGTACCTCAGAGTTGTTTTGATTTGCATTTCTCTGGAGATTTAGATCATTTTTTGTGATTATTGATAGTTTTGATTTCTTTATCTGAAAATTGCCTATTCATGTCCCTTGCCCATTTATCAATTGGAGAATGGCTTGATTTTTTGTACAATTGATTTAGCTCTTTGTAAATTTGAGTAATTAAACCTTTGTCTGAGGTTTTTATGAGGATTGTTTCCCAATTTGTTGCTTTCCTTCTAATTTTGGTTATATTGGTTTTGTTTGTACAAAACTTTTTTAATTTAATGTAATCAAAATTATTTATTTTACATTTTGTAATTTTTTTTCTAACTTGCTTGGTCTTAAAATTTTTCCTTTCCCAAAGATCTGACAAGTATACTATTTTGTGTTTACCTAATTTACTTATAGTTTCCTTCTTTATATTCAAGTCATTCACCCATTCTGAGTTTATCTTATCTTGGTATAGGGTGTGAGATGTTGATCTAAACATAGTCTCTCCCATACTGTTTTCTAATTTTCCCAGCAGTTTTTGTCAAATAGTGGATTTTTGTTTCAAAAGCTGGAATCTTTGCGTTTATCATAGACTGTCTTGCTGAGATCACTTAGCCCAAGTCTATTCCACTGATCGTCCCTTCTGTCTCTTAGGCAGTACTATATTGTTTTGATGACCACTGCTTTATAGCATAGTTTGAGGTCTGGTACTGCTAGGCCACCTTCCTTCACTTTTTTTTTTTACTATTTCCCTTGATATTCTATTCTTCCAAATGAACTTTGTTATAGTTTTTTTCTAATTCAGTAAAAAGAGTTTCTTGGTAGTTTAATTGGGTATGGCACTAAATAAGTAAGTTAGTTTGGGTAGGATTGTAATTTTTTATTATGTTAGCTTGTCCTACCCATGAGTAGTTAATGTTTTTCCAATTGTTTAGATCTAGTTTTAATTGTATGGAGAGTGTTTTGTAGTTGTGTTCATATAGTTCCTGTGTTTGTCTTGGCAGACAGATTCCTAAGTATTTTATATTGTCTAGGGTGATTTTAAATGGAATTTCTCTTTCTAATTCTTGCTGCTGAGATGTGTTGGAAATATATAGAAATGATGATGACTTATGCAGGTTTATTTTGTATCCTGCGACTCTGCTAAAGTTGTTGATTATTTTTTTTTTTAATATAACCCTTACCTTCTGTCTTGGAGTCAATACTGTGTATTGGCTCCAAGGCAGAAGAGTGGTAAGGGCTAGGCAATGGGGGTCAAGTGACTTGCCCAAGGTCACACAGCTGGGAAGTGTCTGAGGCCAGATTTGAACCTAGGACCTCCCGTCTCTAGGGCTAGCTCTCAATCCACTGAGCTACCCAGCTGCCCCCAGTTGTTGATTATTTTGACTAGCTTTTTGGTTGATTCTCTAGGATTCTTTAAGTAGACCATCTTAACATCCGCAAAGAGTGATAACTTGGTCTCCTCCTTGCCTATTTTGATGCCTTCAATTTCTTTTTCTTCTCTAATTGCTACAGCTAGTGTTTCTAGTACAATGTCAAATAATAGAGGTGATAATGGGCATCCTTGTTTCACTCCTGATCTTATTGGGAATGAGATGGTGAACATTTTAAATAAATTTTAATAAGATAATAAATGGAATTTAATTCATAGCCCTGGTTCCAGACATGAAAATGAGTGATGTATTTGGAGCTACTCTTGAGATGAGAAATACTGGCATCCATTTGTCTCTTCAAAGGGTTCCCCTAATCTTATAGAAGCATCTTTTAATAGTTAACAAAAACTATTATCAGGACTAAGTGTCCTTTCTCACATCAGAAGATAAAATACTGGATTGAGAGTCAAGAGGAATGATCTTAACTAGTGCTAGTGGCAGCAAAAGAGGAAAAGAGGAGATGGATACATGAGATATGGAGACAGATTTCTATTACAAATAGGGCAGGATCTTCTTCATTCCAAACTATCTTGTTCCTTGGAAAAGGAAAACCCCTTCCATTGACCCTCAGAGCCATCATAGCTCGGAGTATATGACTGTCTGTTTCCTCAACCTTAGGGCAAGAGCTGAGGAAAGGGCTCAACTGCTGGTAAAAAGGAAAGTTATAGGAATGTGACCTGCCTAGAGCGAAGACAGTAGGGTAGGGTTGTAAGACAGGGCTTCTGTGGTCTTTGTCTTTCTATGGACTCTTTCTTTAGCCTTCCATGCTCTTCTTCTCTCTTCCCTCCCTGCTGGACACAAAAACAGAACCCTCTTGGTCCTGTGCCAGTTCTCTTTGCAGCCTGTAAACTAGGAGAATAGAACCTTTTTTGGCTCTGTTTTCTCTGTTTCTGCCTCTCTTCTCTTCCAGCAGGTCGGGGGAGTGGAGCTTTCTCTTTGGCCTACTTCTCCCTTTTCTCTCTGGTGGGCCAAGGAATATTCCTGGCTGTGCACCCTTCTCAGATGACTACATCACAGACCCTCTTGATTTTCCAAGTACTGATTGGTAACCTTTCTCCATCCTTCTTTGAGGAATAACTGTGAACCTTTAAAAATATGATTATTATTAATAATTCCATTTTTGGTATGTAGAACTCATTTCATTCAATTTTCATTACAAAGGAGTTGTTTCATTTGATCCTCATTATTTCATGTCCTTGCTAGATCTCCTCTTACAGTGGGAATTGTGAATTTCAAAACTATTCCACCCTAATCAGACCATTCTTTAGAAGATCTGATTTAGCTATTTCCTGATAGAGATACTTGGAATAACAGAATCAGGTCTTGGAAACTACATTTCTCCTCCCTTCTTAGTTTAACAAGATTAGGAAGGTCTGCATTAAACTCAAGATTTAATTATCTGAGGAGATGGCCTTCAACAGACATGTGCAAAAAAAAGGACAGACCTCTGGGTGGTCCTAAGTCAAGCTTGAGCCACCATTGGCATATGTGAGATGCAAGAAGTGAGGTAGAGAACAGCCTCTGGAGTTCTTGTGACTTCCTGTGGAGAGGGCTAGAGTACAGTTCGATCCTGGAGCTTGAACTTGGAGGAGCCCCGAAGACAGCTTTCCTTCAGATAGGTCACTTGAGTGTTAAGGACTGACCCCTTTCTTTGCCTTGGCTTTCTAAGGCCTTAACGCCCATTTTGGCTCAGCCTGAGCCAGAGTGGTTCTGAGTCAAACTCCTTTTCTTCTCTCCCTCTTTCTCTCTCCCTCTAATATTTTCTTCCTCCTGTTGTAATTAAATCACCATAAAAATTTGGCAGCTGAATTGGGTATTTTATTATTTGGGATTTCTCTTGGCAACCATTTAAATTTAGATTTTTTCAGTCTCAATCATAATATTCACCCTTTACAGCATTTGATTGAGCTAAGAATTTCCCCTTTATCTTTGTATTTGATATGGCATAGTACTTGATAAATACTAAGTACTTGATAAATGTTTTTTCATTCATTCAATATATCTCTTCATCTGTCTCCTCCTCCTCTCATGTATACAAGCAAAATTGGGTCTTCATTTAGTTTTCCTATGAAAAAGAGAAAAGATATTGGACCACAGTTTATTGGAAATAATAGGGTCAAATGACAGTTTTTACAGATAGGGGAGTTAGGTGCCTGTTGTTGACCATCAGGAAAAAACAGAGGACAAATTAAAATGAGAGACAGAAATACAGACATAGACAGATGGGGGCAGGCAGCTAGACATAGAGAGATGAATGACTAAGGGTAAAACTCTCAGAACATAAAAGAGGGGATAGAATCAAGGACATGAGTAGAGAGAGTGACCTTGACAAACAAGAGACCAGAGCAAAAGAGAAGAAAATGGGGGGCTTTGTAGAGGAATTTTGAGGTGCATAATAGCCTAAACAAATGAAACTTATAGTGGGGGATCCCATGGATTTTAATGAGAGAAGGTTCAAAATAGCTAGCAAGTGTAGAGGAGGGGGTATTGATAGAGTCATTTTGGGGAAATTACAATGATTGCTCAACAGTAATGAAGAACCAGTTGGCATTCCATAAATTAAAATTGTAGCAGACTTAGAGAGGTCTTGATACAGATATGAATTATTGAAGAGCTCTTTAGAATAATATCACACATTCCCACAGCATCTTTAACCATTTCCTCTTAACCATCGTTTGATAGGGATCTTATATAATTATCTTTCCTTTTTCTCATTTGATAGAAGAGAAAATTGAGACTTAGGGAAAGTGTGACCTCAGGGTTTCATAGCGAGTTAGTATTGGAACTGAGGTTCAAATTCACCTCTTTTGATTCCAAAGTCCAATCAGACAAAACATAATCCAAGAGACGCCCTAGCCATTAGTTCATTCTTACTTTGGACAATTTATAGCCCCTCCCTGCACCTTAGTTTTTCCATTTTGACCTTATCTTGGTATGGAGTGTAAGATGTTGATCTAAACCTAATTTTTTGCCATACTGTTTTCCCATTTTCCTAGCAATTTTTGTCACATACTAAGTTCTTATGCCAAAAACAGGGATCTTTGGGTTTATCAAACATTAGATTGCTGAGGTAATTTATCCCTCATCTATTCCATTGAAACCCCATTCTATTTCTTAGCGAGAAGCAAATTATTTTGATGATTAATGTTTTGTAATATAGTTTAAGAACTGACACTCCTAGTCACCTTTCTTCACATTTTTCATTAGTTCCCTTGATATTCTTGACTTTCTGTTCTTCCAGATGAATTTTGTTATTATTTTTTCTAGTTCTATAAAATAGTTTTTGGTAGTTTGATTGGCATGGCACTGAATAAGCAAATTAATTTAGGTAGGATTGTCATTTTTATTATATTAGCTTGACCTACCCAAATTTTTCTCTTTAAATTGGGTTGGATTAGATGGTGACAGTCTTGAAGTTTCCTTTCAACTCTGACATTCACTTCCTTTGTTGTGATGGTATCTGGTTGAAAACCCAAGAAAGAGCCAATTGAGAATATTCCATTTCTTTGTCAGGAAGCTGAAAGCAAAGGCAGGGTGGTCTCTTGGTGCAATCTGTGGTGACTTTATAAGGTGATAGGTTCATCTGGACTAGTTGGTACTTGAAACTTTTGAAAACTTTTCCCGTATAAGGAAAACAGAGGGAGAAAGAGTGTAGATGTTTGTAAACCCATTCATAAAACAAAGCAAACTATACAAAATTCTCTGGCAAGCACATGGGTGGAATTAAAAGTCACCTAGAGGACCTTTTCACAGGGGCAAGTTGGGTATGGAGATAGCATCTAAGTTACAAAAATCATTGTATTTGCTACAAGAAGAGTTTTTGGAAGGAGTCGTCAGAATGGATTGATTGGATTGAATCAGGACAGAGAGGAATACAGCATTTCAGATGACCCACAAAGATAGCCTATAAACCAACAGCTATGACTTCCTCAGAGGCTACTCTTAACAGCCAACCAAGAGGCTGACATGATCTCCTAAGGGGAGATCAGAAAAAAAGTCTATGATGGTTTTTTGTTGTTAATGATGTTATATTTTTGTTTTTCATGATTTGGAAGAGAATGATGTGAAATCATGTGAAAGTTGAGGAAGAGGAGGAGCTTGTGGAAGGGCAATTCTGATCAAATCTTTTTTTTTTTTTTTTTTGTGGGGATGGGCTGGGAGTTACCTTGGAAGGAACTCTCTAGATCAAACCTGGGAGAATCTTGAAATAACCTCCTTAGGACAGGAAAAACCAAGTCTAGTAAACTAGGCGAAAATAAGAGAGCACTCCAGTATAGTTGTTCCTTTTTAGTTAGAAATTTAGTGTCTACTTCAAATTCAGAAGAAAGAACAGGATCAATAGTGGTTTTTTTTTTTTTTTTTTAGAAAGCCATTTTAGAAGAATAGAGATTGCCCTAAACTGAAAAGACGACAGAATCATAGGGTTATAGAATTAGAGATGGAAGGAAACCAAAAGGTCATTAGGTCCATCTTTCCCCTTTTTTGCAGCTGGAAACTGAGCTTTGAGAGGATGTGCCCAGGGTTACACAGTTAATAAGCAGTAGGTCTGAATTTTGAACCCAGTTCCTCTGATTCCCAGTCTAGCTCTTTCCCCAACACTCTAAAGAAGCAAGGTATCCTGGAAAGAACAATAGAATTAGGATCAGGAGATCTACATTCCCACTTAATTGGCACAGCTTAGGAGCCACTTTCGGCTTTTCCTGTTCTCACTTAATTGTATTTTCATTTTGTATTTACTTAATTACATGCATGTTGTTTCCTTCCAAGTAGACTGTAAACCCCTTGAGAGCAGAGGGCAGGGATTTTTGTCAGTTTTGTTTTATCACCAACACCCAGTATAGTGCCTGGCATGTTATTGTTATTTATGCTTATGTTATGTTCTGGTGGCATCAGACTCTTCATGACCCCATTTGGGGACTTAGGGGCAAAGATTCTAGAGTGTTTTGCCATTTCCTTCTCCAACTCATTTTGTAGATGAGGAAAAGGAAGCCAACAGGATTAAGTGACTTACCCTGATCCACACAGGTAGTAAATGTCTGAGGCCAGATTTGGACTCAGATCTTCCTAACTCTAGGCCCGGTGCTGTGTATCCTGCTTGGCACATAGTAGATGCTTAATAAACACTTCTTAAATTGATGGAATCAATTTTTAAAAATTGAAATGAAGTATTACCCTATTAAGTTATATTACCCTCTTTGAGCCTCGATTTCTTAATGGGGATAGCAATACTCAACTTACTTCCATGGAATCATTGTGAGGGCAATGGTAGGAAAATGAGTTGTGATCACTACTCCTAATGAATACTTTGGAAAGTCTGAAAACATTTGGAGACCTCCTGAAATTGCTGTTAGCAGTCCAGTTGGCTTATTAAAGCTATCAAGGAGGGAGCTAAGGGAGAGGCCACTCTGTAGAATTAAGTGGGGCTCTAAAGATTAAAGTAAGCAATAAGAAAAAAAAGCCCACTTGCAAAAAAACATGCAGTCTGGTCAGAAGGAACTTGTGGGAGCTGTAAAAATAAGCAGACATTAAATAAGCTAGAAGGTTAATGAGAGGAATAATGACAAAAGACGTTTGGTCTGACTGCAGAGAAGGGCCACCCTGCCTGGTCAGAGATCAACCAGTCCAGCACCCACTTTGCTTGTACATATAACCAGGCAAGAGCTGAACAGGGCCAAGCCAGAAGACCTGGGTTCCTATTCTAGATTTACCCCTTATTACCTGTGACCTTAGCCAAATCACAACCTCTCTAGGTCTCAGTTTCCTTAACTGTAAAATGAGAAGATTGGACCAAATGGAGGATCTCTGAGGACTTTCAGGCAGCACTGATTGAGCACTTAACTGTGTGCCAAGTGATGTATAATAGAAAGGCAAATGTCAGATAGTGCCTGCTCTCAAAGAACTATCCCTTCTAATAGGAAGTCTAGGAATTTATCATGAAGATGAGAAAAAGGAGTCAGGAGAGAGTTCTGGTATTTTTTTTCCAAGGTAGTACAGGAAGTTAGTGGCAAAGCCAGGAGCAAAAGCTAGTTTTCCTGATTATAACACTTCTCTTAGTGTCCTCTCTTCCCTCCCTCCCTCCCTCCCTCCCTCCTTCCTTTTCTTCCATCCTTCTTTCTTTCCTCCCTTCCTTTTCTTTCTTCCATCACTCCCCTCCCTTCTTTCTTCCCTTCCCATCCCTCCTACCTTTCTTCCTTCCTTTCCTTCCTACCATCCTTCTTTCTTTCCTTCCTCTCACCCTTTTTCCTTCCCTTCCACCTTTATTAAGTGCTTACTCTGTTAAAAAATGCAGCCCTAGGCTAAGGGAGATACAGATATTAATGAGAAGGTCTCTGTTCTCTGGAAGATTACCCAATGAAAGCAGAGCCATAGTAGACAGTTTGTTGAACTTGGAGTCAAGAAATCCCAAGTATGTCTGATCAACAAAAAAACAAACAGATCCAAAGGACTCAATGGAACATGCTCTCCACTTCCAATAGTGAAGTGATGATCTACTCTTAGTACAAATTGAAGATCCTTCCTTTCCTTTCTCCCTCCCTCCCTCCTTCCTTCCTTTTTCTCCCTCTCTTTCTTCCTTTCTTTTTCTTCCCGCTCTTTCTTTCTTTCCTTCTCTCCTTCTCTCCTCTCCTCTCCTCTTTCTCTCCTCTCCTCTCCTCCTTCCCCTCCCTCCCCTCTCTGTTTCTTTTTTCCTTCTCTCCTTCTTTCTTTCTTTTCTTTCTTCTCCTCCTCTTCCTTTCTCATTTTCCTCCTCTTCCTCCTTCCCCTCCCTCTTCCTCTTTTTTCTCCTCCTTTTCAATTTTATCTTCAGTTCTGAATTCTTCCCCTTCCCAAAGAGAACACAACAATGGCAAAACCCATTATAAATATGTATAGTCAAATAAAACAAATTTCCACGTTAGATATATAGAAGATGCCAGACATATAGACATGGCCAGAAAAATAAAGAACAAAGAAGGGAGGGAGAAATGCAGATAGGAAGGAAGGTGGGTAAAATTGAGAGGTTTTGGTGACACCTCTACCCTCAAGCTCTAGTTTCCTCTTAACAGAGAAGGTATTGAGGAGATAGATCCCTGAAGCTATACAGTTTTATCTCTGAGTCAGAGGACCTGGGTTCAAATGTTACTATTGTTGTCTACTATCAAGTGACCTTGAACGAGTCACTTTTAGACTCCTTAGACATTTGTTTCCTCATCTATAAAATGAAGAAGTTGGACTAGATGGATTGTGAGTTCCCTCTCCACTCTACATCTACCATTTTAGGATTCTCCACCATCTTTTCCAGTTCTGAGGATCTAAAATAATAGAGAACTCCTTAAGGAGATCAGTTTTTCCTTCAGTTCTGTTCCTGTGTAAGAGACTACAACTCTCTGAAGACTGAAACGTCACTATCAATTGGGACTCATGGAATTGACAAAGCTTGGAACAGGTTATGAGGGAAATTTTTTCTATTTAGAAGCCTGGATATGTGCCCATTAAACATGTTAGCTTTCATCAGCCTTGGGAGTGAGGAGCAATGGAGTAGAAGTGGTGGCTGGAAGTTGTCCATTTCCTATTTTATCTTCCTTTGGCAGGCCACCAGGGTTTCCCAGCACCAGCCTTAGGATTGGTGAAGCATTTGGTAGAGGGTCAAGGAGGCCAGCTGCTAATGTAGTGGTTAGGGCTTTGGGCTTGGAGTCAGGAAGACCTGAATTCAAATACAGCCTCACACATATACTAGTTCTGTGGCCCTGGGCAAGTCACTTCACTTCTTTCTGTGTGCCTCAGTTTCCTTAACTATAAAATGGGAATAACAACAGCACTTACCTTGCATGGTATTTTTGAGGATCAAATAAGATAATAGTTGTTCAAATGCTTAGCACAGAGCCTGGCACATAGTAGGCACTGTATAAATGCTTATTCCCTTCCCTTCCCATAGAAGGAGTAGGACGTAGGGTGAAGTAAAGGACACAATGGATAGAACCTGTACAGATGTGCAATGATGTTCTTAACATCTTCTATCTCTGAAGCAATCCCTGTGTTCAAAAGGAGTCGACTGAAGGAGGCCCTTTTTCTGCTGAAGAGCCTCTCCTCTGGTCATTAACAAAGGTCAGTGGCCTTTGCTGGCATTCCTACTTGGCGACTCGGAATATAAACACATCTGCCTGTCCAAATTAGTGTGGAAATGTGGCTTTTTAATGTTTCCAGTGTTTCTAATTGGCTTTAACCACGTTGACTGTAGACCAGTAGCCTGTCTACATCCTAATCAGAGATTTGGAGGAGAGGAAGATCAAGGATGGGGA
Source organism: Monodelphis domestica (assembly GCF_027887165.1). Lineage (NCBI taxonomy): Eukaryota > Metazoa > Chordata > Mammalia > Didelphimorphia > Didelphidae > Monodelphis > Monodelphis domestica. The sequence continues at coordinate 390,889,470 of NC_077227.1, read as the reverse complement.
GGAGTCCAACAAGTTGTCAATTAATCAACAAGCAATTTTTTGTATTTACTCTGAGTGAGGCACTTGCCCCTAGCCCTGAAATGTTTACATATGGTTCTGGGGTTGAATAAAGAGTGCTGCATTTTGAATGAGAGGCTCTGGATTCAAATTCAGATGATGGCTTTTTACTGCCTGTGTGATCTTGGGCAAGTTACTTCTCTAGGTCTTAGTTTGTTCATCTGTGAAATGGAATCTTTGGACTAATGACCTCTGAGATCCCCTTCAGCCCTCAACCCTATGATCCTGACTTCTAGATAGAGTTTCTACTTCTAGATGCACCACTCTCTTAGGTACACCTTATAAAAAATGTTTATAGGATTAGTTGGCTTTCTTTCCCATCCTATAAAATGTAAAATGGACCTCATCCTTTTAAAAAATGTTTTCTTGAAGCCTTTAGTTTTTTATGTTATGCTTAGTTTTTAATGCATTTGGTACCCAACCTGTGGTCACTGGACTGCGTTTCCAACAGGAGTAAGATTACGGCGGAGGCCTGATATACAATAACTTCCAAACCAGTGGCTGTGTACTTTGTAAAACAGAAGCCAGAATCTTGTTTCCAAATGCCGTATCAGTGAGTTATCTCCTTTGTCTGAAGGAAAGGAGGGGTAGAAATCCCTGTCTCTGGCTGGCTGGAAGAGAGTAAAACATCACTCAATGAAGGTATATTTCATCCCTCCGACAGAAGTGATGCATAAAGGCAATATTAATAGCTTAAATTATGTGTAAAAATAGCCCAAGTTGATAAAATCGTTGATAAGAATAAGAATAATGTCACATAATGTTTTTGTTTCCTGGTGAACAGCTTGACTTGGTTTTGTTACTCTTAAAAAATGTTTATAAGATGGCTTGGCTCTCTTTCCTAATCTATAAAATATAATATGGATCTTATCCTTTTAAAAAATGTTTTATGGAAGCCTTTTAGTTTTTTGTATTAGAGTTCCCTCTACATGCCATCCATTGGACCCATAACAAAGAAAATAAGTAATAAAAATAGCAATGCTTTATATCAAGTCACATACTTTATGCAACATTCTGTACCCATAGTTCCCCACTCCTCTACTAAGAGGAGAAGTGTTTCATTATCTCTTTCATGGAACTAAGATTGAGCATTGCAATTTCCAGCTGCCATTTCCTTTACATTGATGTCGTCGTTGTGTGTATCATTCTTCTAGTTTGCCTCTCTTTGCTTTGTGTCAGTAAATATATCTGGCCTTGGTTTCCCTGAATTATCCCTCTTTATGATTTCTTAAGGGTAGCTAGGTAGTACAGGGGATAGCGTGCCAGGACTAGAGTAGGGAAGACTTGAGTATGAACCTAGGTTCAGACACTTACCTTACCATCTATGTGACCCTGGGCAAGTCACTTCACCCTGTTTGCCTCAGTTTCCTCATCTGAAAAATGACCTGGAGAAGGAAATGATCAACTAACTACTCCAGTTTCTTTGCCAAGAAAACCCTAAAGCAGGTCACAAAGAGTCAGATGTGACTGAAACCACTGAACAAGAACAACGTGATTTCTTACATTTTTTCCTTTGGCCATTTTCAAATGAATAGACTGGCCATAATGCCCCAATTATCTAATGCCATCACCATAATTCAGTGCATTCTCCCTGTAAGCCTGGGGATCCTTTTAACTGGTAATATATTTTTAAAAGGGGGAGATAAAAGCCCAAATGTTTGTGTTAATGATGTAATGATAGGGAGCCTGTTGATATTCCTCTTAGGTTTGGGTTCTTCTAAAGTCCTAATTTAGTCTTATAGAGCCTCTTCTTCATTTCCTAGTGCTTATCTTGAGGTCATAAACAAAACAGGGCTTACTTACTGAGAGCCCACAGTTTCCTTCAGAAGGGCTTAGGCCTCCCCCATACTCCTACAAGCTTTCTGTGCCAAAAAATTGTCTCTTCTGCTTTTAAGTGGCTGGTGGCTAAAATGTGATTGAGCAGTAGATCCCAGGGGCCAGGTCCTTGCTCCCTTTCTCCGTTCCCTCCTCCCCCCCAACTCTTCACCCTCAGTTTTGGTGTCTCCTTTGCTTTAAGATCCCCTTAGCATTTTTTAAAAGAGACTGCTCAGTACTTTGAAAAAATCTGATGTTCTGGACACTGTTCCACATTCATTGACCTTGACCTCCACAAAGGCACCAGAGAGAAGCGTCTTTTCTTATCTCTTTTTTGTGAGTGCTCTTTAAGGTTGAAAAAGGCCCTTTGGAACCTGACCATTCTGGACAACACTCTGGAATTATGTAAAAAAAGAGACTTGACTATTCATACCCTTTGATCCAGTGATTTCATTAATGAGCTATGAGAGCACGGACTGTCTTTTGCCTCTTTTTGTATCTCCAGAGCTTGGCACAATGCCCAGCACATAGTAGGAGCTTTGTAAATATTTATTATTGATTAAAAGACAGAAATAAAGGTCCCTGGCATTCCAAAGCATTTCTAACATCCATTTGTATCCATAACGACCTGGACACCAAGTGGGTGGCCAATGATTAGGGAATGACTGAACCAAGAGAGCTGGATGGATGGTGCAGTGGATAGAGTGCTGGACCTGGAGTCAGGAAGACTCATCTTCCCTAGTTCAAGTCTGCCCTCTGAAACTTACTGGCTATACGACCCTGGGCAAGTCACTTCACTCTGTTTGCCTCAGTTCCTTATCTGTAAAAATGAGCTGGAGAAGGAAAGGGCAAACCACTCCAGTGTCTTTGACAAGAAAACCCCGAATGAGGTCACAGAGAATCAGACATAACCGAAAGAGCTGACCAACAACAGCATATTAAAGGAACGGGTTGTTGCGAGGCTGTGCGAAATGCCAAAGGTGGGGATTCAGAGAAACGTGGAAAGGTTTGCATGAGCTCGTGCCAAGTGAAATGAACAGAACCAGAAAAACAAACAATACAATGACCACAATATGACAGATGAAAAATCCACTAAAAGGAAATCAAACAGGACAAATGAAAAACGGATGTCTCAGAGGACAGAGAATAAAGACTCCTTCCCTCTTGGCAGAGAGGCAGGGGACTGACTGACTTCAGGCAGGGTCTTGCATTTTTTGTCAAATGGAGTCACTGTCAGTCCCTGGACAGTTTTTAAAAAACTTTCTCTTTTCTTTCTTTGTTTCCCCCTTTAAACCCTTACCTTTCATCTTAAAAATAATTACTGTATATTAATTCCATGGCAGAAGAGTGGTAAGGGCTAGGCAAAGGGAGTTAAGTGGTTTTCCCAGGGTCACACAGCTAGGAGAGTCTGAGGCCAAATTTGAACCCAGGACCTCCTGTCTCTAAGCCTGGCCATCAGTCCCCTGAGCCACCCAGCTACCCCCAGCTTTTCTTTTTTAACAAGAAAAGTTTTGGTTGGGAGTAGGGCATATCCAGAAATGCCTGCGACATTTTAAAAAATATAAATATATAATATAAATATAAAAATTTTAAAGCATCGGTGTATCTATAAAATATATTTATAGATTCATGTATTTATATAAATGTTTGCATATGAACATTTATGTAAATATATCTTCATATATTACCTACATATTATCTATATTTAATATTTTGTGTTAATGTATATTAACTTTATCTAAATATCTGTTCAGGATTGCTCGGTGCTTGAGAAAGCTCGATTGCAAACTCCAACCTCATAAGCTCTAGGGAGGGGTCCAGCAGCTCTATCCCTCAGCTCCTGCCTTCCAGAGGTAGGAGTTTTCCTCCAGCTTGATGTCACATTAGAATGCTTTTCAACAATGCCAGGGGCTTCTGTCCCAAGATGCCTGCCTGTCTGATGACTATAACTGCAGCCACAGGTACCTCGGACACTATTTCAAATCTGATTGAGAAAATGGGACATAAAACGGTCCATTTATTAACTTTGATCCCTGCCTTCTTCCCTCTGCTCAAGCCACTTTTTTCCTTGCAGAGCTGCAGTATGCAAGCCCACCCACTGGCTAACCTACCTCCCATATCCCAGAAAATATCACCCATTGCTGAGGCTGCTTTGAGCTTGAAGAGAAGCCAGTTTCCAGCCTGGAAGGATTACAGGCTACCAGAGAGCCTACCCATGGCACAGTTGTATTACCTTCCTGTTTAATAACTAGGTAACTAATGGCCTGGCAGCCTTTCGGCCTGTAGACTGTGTTTCCACACGGATGGGGCAGCAGCGTTTAGACGTTTGCTTGGAGGTTGGGTAAGAGTGTGGTTTTGTCTATAGGCTTCTGAGACAGAAGGCAGCCCTGGGGTTGGTAACCTGGGGTGTCCTGTCTCGAAGATTACAGCCCCTGGAGACTTAAGCAGGAGCCTTGATGGGAATAATAGGGTTGGGCTGTGGAATGGAAACATTCAGCGTAACAACCCACTGGCTATGTCTCAGGCCTGGTCCGCATCCCTGGCTGGCTTTTAAACTAGGGCCTCTCCCAAAAAGCAGGATTTCTGTACATCTCAAGAGCAATCGGTGGGGATGACTGCTGTCCTCTGGCACGAGCAGGACCGTCTTAGAAAGTGCGGGCTATATCAGCTCCCCATCATCACCCCGTAGGAAGAGCCAACCATACTGATGGTCCCCCAGACCCTCCCCAAAGCCCCCACCCCAAACTCCACTCTCCACTGTCAGGGAGAATGTTCTGTTTTTAGCAAGGACTCTCTCCAGTCTTCCTTTTCAACCTCAACTCAGTTGTTGGCCATTTGCATTTGTAGCCTTTTTTCATTTCCTTTTGGCTTTATTCTTCCCTTTTAACGAGTCTGGGGGTTGTTCTTGCCCCTTAGTCCCCAAGGAACCCTTTCCCCAAAATGTGTAACAAGAACCAGAGAACTTGAAGGAAGTCACACCTCGACCAGATGGTAATTTATGACATCAGGACCAGCAGACACTGGGAAGCCTGATCCATGGGATTGTGTTCTGGATCCAAAGCATCCAAGTGGATCTTGGCTGGCAGGGATGGGGTCTCTGAAACATCATTATTAACAGTCAGCTTAACAGGGTAGAATGTGTATAGCTCTCCCCACTTTCTCTGTTTAGCACTGGGTGGTTTCTTTGCCATTGTTTGCATTGCATGCAAATTCCACCTCTGTGCCTATGGTAGTCTCCAAAATAGGAAAAGGCTGTGGTGGAAATGGGTTTATTTATTGTATGTGAACTATCTTTGCTGCCTCTTCAAAGAGATTCCAGCGATGTGGCAGTTACACTCTCCAACTTTCCAAAGAGACTGTGAAAAGATAAATACATAGGCAGAAGCTTTCCATGCAGATCGGTCAGGAACCTGGAGTTTAGTGAAGAAAGGGAATTTTGGGGAAAGCAGGCTGTGCTGCTGATTCACTCTGTGGCCTTGGGTGACTTCTTACCCTCTCTGGATCTCCTATAAAACAAGGGGGATCAATTCAATGGGCTCAAAAGACTCTTCGCTCCTGGAGTTCCTACATTGTATATTCTGAGAGTCCTGCAGTAAGTGGGGCTGCTTCTATTTAATTTCAAAACCACATATTAAGCAGGTGTGTAGAACATTCAAGGCACCGAACTTGGCAAAGGGGATTCATTAATCACATTTCTAATGCACTATTATAATATGTGATACTTGCCCCTGTTGGGGGGAAAAGAATGCCAGGGGAAAAGTTCATTTTTACTAATAAAGACATACAGATGAAAACAGCTCATTATTACCTATCCAACTAGCAAAAAAGAAGAGGAGGGCTGAGTCCAGATTCAAGCAAGCAGGACTGAAGCTCTCTCTCACTCTGTGCTTCCACACAGCTGGATGCTACATAAAGATCATAAGGCAGCATCTGGGAGCAAAAAGTCCAAAACTGATCATGCCCTTTGACTCAGTCATCTCTCTCCTGGGAACATATCTTGAGGAAAGAATTCACAAGGAGAAAATGGTCTGTTAGGGCAAGGATGTTTATAGTTGCTCTATTTATAATATTGAAAAACTTGGAATTTCCCAGATGCCCCAAATCAGGGAGTAGCCAGGCTGACTGTGGATATTCATGCATTGTAGAGCCATTGCTACAGAAAGTGATAGTCAGGGGCAGCTTGATAGCTCAGTACATAGAGATCCAGATGTGAAGGTGAGAGGTCCTAGATTCAAATCTAGGCTCAGTCATTTCCTAGCTGTGTGACCCTGAGCAAGTCATTTAATCCTCATCGCCTAGCCCTTACTGCTCTTCTACGCTGGAACAAATACACTGTCTTGATTCCAAGATGCAAGGTAAGAGGAAAGAAAGAGGAAGAGGAAAGGAAGGAAGGAAGGAAGGAAGGAAGGAAGGAAGGAAGGAAGGAAGGAAGGAAGGAAGGAAGGAAGGAAGGAAGGAAGGGAAAAAGAAAGTCATGAGGACTGCGCAGAAGTTGGGAAGGGGATAAGATTGAATCATGCCAAGTTTCAGGAGGAGAATACTATGATGGATGAGTATTGGTTTAGGATTTTCACCCATGAAATTTTACATTTTATTTTCCTTGAACACAGTCTTAAAAGTTGTTATTTTTATTCAACAAACTAAAGAAAGTGAAATTTAATTAAGAAATGACAACTAAGTGTTATTTTAAACATTATACACCTGCTTTTATATAATTTATAACAGTTTTTGACTTGAATTCACTCAAGGGCTGATTTTCTTCCCATATGTAGGGAAAACCCAAGACATGGAATTCCCTTTTGGGGGAGTGGGAATGGGAATGGAAGACACCAGCTTTTCACTTTGGCTGGTCTTCAGGAGAATGATGGGTACTCACAAGGTTTCTCTGGATTCTGAGTTTTCTCCTCATTAAAAGCTGGAACAACTCACTATTTCCTGAGGAAAATCAAAGTGCCCAGCAGTACGAAATAAAGAATCCACAAGGAAAGAGTGACTAATGGCATAAGCCCTAGAGCGAAGAATAAATCCAAAGAGCTGCCCAGCCCCCAAAGCTGTGGATAGTCTTAGATCCTACTCTTATCCTTCCGAGGAACTTCCCTTTTGTGAAGAACCTGACTGCTAAGTTATTGTGGAAATGTTGTAATGATCCATTTGAGTTCTATTTGAAAGGTGGGAGTATAATAATGTGTCTTCTTCCCTGGCTCTGCCTTCTATTAAATACTTAATTCTTCCAAGGTCTCAGGAAAGTGGGTAACAAAAGAATCACATTCCACCATGGACACCAAAACACAGTTGTGTGACTCTGGACAAGTCACTTCATATCTCTTGGCCTCAGATTCCTCAACTACAAAATGGAGATAATAATACCAACCTCTCAGTTGTTGTGGTGATCAAATGTGTTAATATATACAATGCACTTAGTGAATCTTAAAACATTATATAAATATTAATTATTGAATGAGTGAAAAAAACATTAAGTATCAGGGAATATGCTCAGTACTAGAGATACAAATATAAGCAAGCTCATATTCTAATAGGAGAAGACAGTGGATAGAACACTGGACTTGGAAGGAGGAGAACCTGAGTTCAAATCTTTTCTGAGATACTAGTTAATGGAATCCTGGACAAATCATGGAGCCTCTCTTGGGTTCAATTCTTTCAGCATTTACATTCTTTACAGAATCCACGGTGTTGGCCTGGCCATCAAGACCAGTTTGCTCAAACAGCTGCCAGACTTGCCTATGGGCATCAACGAGAGGCTCATGAAGATCCGTTTGCCTCTCAGCAAAGACCGGTATGCCACAATCATCAGTGCATATGCCCCTACACTGACCAGCACAGAGGAGACCATCGAGCAGTTCTACTCTGACCTGAGTGCCATCCTGCACTCAGTGCCCACAAATGACAAGCTGATACTACTGGGAGACTTTAACACTCGCATTGGACAGGACCATGAAAGATGGAAAGGAGTACTCGGCAAACACGGCATGGGCAAAATGAACAACAACGGCCTACTGCTACTCAGCAAATGCTCAGAGTTCGAACTCACCATCACGAACACTGTGTTCAGAGTGGTGAACAAATCTAAAACAACATGGATGCACCCAAGATCAAAACAGTGGCATCTCATTGACTACATCATTGTATGCCAGCGAGACATCCAGGATGTAAAGATCACCAGAGCCATGAGAGGAGCTGAATACTGGACAGACCACCAATTGGTTAGAGCGACTCTTCAAATGCGCATTGCACCTCGCCATCCAAAGCGTGCCCAGACAGTTCACGCATTTTACAACATGAGTCCTCTTAGAGATCCATCTTATTTGCAAACATTCCAGTCCTGCCTGGACGACAAGCTATCTGCCAAGGGACCACTCACTGGAAGCTCAACCGAGAAATGGAACCAGTTCAGAGACACAGAGAAGGAAACATCAAAGGCAGTCCTAGGCCCAAAACAACGCAACCACCAGAATTGGTTCGAGGAGAACAACACTGCTATTGAAGACCTATTGAGCAAAAAGAACAAAGCCTTTATGGAGTGGCAAAATAACCCAAACTCTGCTCCTAAAAAGGACAGATTCAAGTCTCTCCAAGCCACGGCACAGCGTGAGATCAGGAAGATGCAAGACCGATGGTGGGGAAAAAAAGGCAGAAGAAATCCAGCGGTTTGCTGATACGAAAAACTACAAACAATTTTTCAGTGCCCTCAAGACTGTCTATGGGCCATTAAAACCCACCACCACTCCCTTGCTATCCTCTGACGGTGACACTCTCATAAAAGATAAAAAAGGCATCAGCAACAGGTGGAAAGAACACTTCAGTCAGCTTCTCAACCGACCCTCTTCAGTCTACCAAAGCGCCCTTGACCAGATCCGCCAAAACTGCACCATTAAACAACTTGGCGTCCCTCCTTCAATAGAGGAAGTCCAAAAAGCCATTAAACAAATGAGTACAGGTAAGGCACCCGGTAAAGACGGGATCCCAACCGAGGTGTACAAGGCCTTAAATGGAAAGGCGCTCCAGGCATTCCACATAGTGCTGACCAGCATATGGGAAGAGGAAGACATGCCCCCAGAACTCAGAGATGCCTCCATCGTAGCCCTATACAAGAACAAAGGCTCACGAGCAGCCTGTGACAACTACAGAGGCATCTCACTACTCTCCACTGCCGGAAAGATCCTCGCCCGTGTTATACTCAGCAGACTCCTGTCATCTGTTTCAGAGCAGAACCTGCCTGAATCACAATGTGGCTTCTGACCAGATCGCAGCACCATCGACATGGTCTTCACGGTGAGGCAAATGCAGGAAAAATGCCTTGAGCAGAACCTGAGTCTCTACATTGTCTTCATAGACCTGACAAAGGCGTTCGACACAGTGAACAGGGACGCATTGTGGGTGATCCTCAGCAAGCTCGGTTGCCCAGAAAAATTCATCAAACTGATCCAGCTCTTTCATGTCAACATGACAGGGGAAGTCCTATCTGGTGGAGAGACTTCCAATCGCTTCAACATCTCCAATGATGTGAAACAAGGCTGTGTCCTCGCTCCGGTACTATTCAACCTATTTTTCACCCAAGTATTAAGACATGCTGTGATGGATCTAGACCTGGGCATCTACATCAAATACTGACTGGATGGCTCACTATTTGACCTTCACCGCCTGACTGCAAAAACAAAGACAACAGAGAGACTCATCCTGGAAGCTTTCTTTGCAGATGACTGTGCTCTCATGGCCCACCAAGAAAATCATCTCCAAACCATTGTGGACAGGTTCTCCACCGCAACAAAACTGTTTGGCCTGACTATCAGCCTCAGCAAAACAGAGGTGCTGTTCCACCCTGCACCAGGGAGGCCAACGAACCAGCTGTGCATTACAATCGACGGCACACAGCTTTCTAACGTTAACACTTTCAAGTACCTGGGCAGCACCATCGCCAACGATGGGTCCCTAGACCATGAGATTAATGCCAGGATCCAAAAGGCCAGCCAGGCACTGGGGCGGCTGCGCTGCAAAGTCCTCCAACACAGAGGTGTAAGCACTGCGACGAAGCTCAAAGTGTACAATGCAGTGGTCCTCAGCTCGCTCCTGTACGGTTGTGAGACATGGACACTGTACCGGAAGCACATGAGACAGCTGGAGCAATACCACCAACGCTCCCTCCTGTCAATCATGAGGATCCGATGGCAGGACCGAATCACCAATCAGGAAGTCCTCGACAGAGCCAACTCCACCAGCATCGAAGTCATGGTCCTCAAGACCCAGCTACGATGGTCTGGACACGTCATCCACATGGACCCACAGCGAATACCAAGACAGGTATTCTACGGTGAACTGTCAGCTGGACTCAGGAAACAAGGCCGACCAAAGAGAAGATTCAAGGATCAGCTAAAGTCCAACTTGAAGTGGGCTGGCATGACACCAAAGCTACTAGAACTCGCTGCCTCTGACAGAAGCAGCTGGCAAACCCACATTAACCATGCCGCCATCACCTTTGAAGATGAATGACGTCGACATCTTGCCGCTGCACGTGAACGCCGACACGAGGCCACAACCGCACCTCCCATAACAACTGGCGTCCCATGCCCCATGTGCCACAAACTGTGCGCCTCAGCCTTTGGACTTCAAAGCCACATGAGGGTACACTGTAGATGAAACTGCACAAAGACAATAGTCATACTCGATCACCGAGAGACTACCACCACTACTACTACTACAAATAATACCTATTGTTATTATTATTATTATCATACTAGAAAGCAGGGGTCAGGAAGTGTGTTTTGGACTGAAAAGTTAGAGGGAATGCTCATTTGAGTCATAAGGCAACTTATTAACCCACATACCCCTCTCAGGAGTTAAAATATTAATTTGATTTCTATTCTCAGAGCTAGAGTTGGAAAGCAGAAGCAACATGGTCATCTGACCAGAGAATGACCTGGTAGGTCTAGGTCTGGGCAAGATAAGGTAAATGCTACCAGTCAGAAGCCCAGTTGTTATGTGACCAAACTAAGGAGACAGTTTTCTGTTGTTAATAGGGTAGTGAAATAGGATGGATTTCTTTAAAAGCAAGAGTCCTTCAGGATAAGAGGTACTTTGATACATTATTGGTGGAGTTGCAAATTAATCTAGCTATTATTCTGGAAAACACTTTAATACTATGTCCCAAAAGTTTCTGAACTGAAACTGCAAATCCTTTGACACAGCAATGTTCACTATTAGATCTTTGTGTGTTTAGTTATTTTTCAGTTGTGTCTCATTCTTTGTGACCCCATTTAGGGTTTTCTTGGCAAAGATATTGAAATGATTTGCCATTTCCTTCTCCAATTCATTTTCCAGATGAGGAAACTGAGGCATACAGGTCAAAGTGACTGAATTTTAACTCAAGCCCTCCTCACTCCAGAGCTGGCACTCTATCCTTATTAGGCTTATATGTCCAAGGAAATCAAAGAAAGTGGAAAATGAGCTACATGCACACGTACATGTATATTTATAGAATTCTTTTTTGGTGGTGGCAAAGAATTGGAAACTAAGGGGGTGCCCTTCAATTTGTGTCTGTGTGAGAGGACCAGAGAGCCTTATAGAAAAAGCTTCCTTTGGGCCACAATTTTGCCTTGTTAGATTTGACCCTATTGTTCTCATCTTTTTAGATCCTGTCATGTAAAGGGTTAACTATCCCTCCACACTTTATCACTAGACTAAAGTTGTGGGAAGACTGTACAGAGGATGTTTTCAGAACTTCCATTCAGCTCTGTAGCTCTTTTCTCTGTTTTCTGGCAGGCAGAACAGTGGGCAGCTACTGTCTTGTTTCTAGGTCAGAGGCTGGATCACCTCTCCACCTCCCCTTTCTGGGGCCATGTCCCAGAGTTCTCTTTCTGCCCTGCTCACTTTTTAGAGTTCTCCCTTACCTTTCAGAGAATGGCACATGAAAAGGGTTTTGGAGAGAAGGAATGTGACATGCAATAGATTCAAGGAACATATGTATAGACTGATTTGTGTCTATTTGTAAGATCTGTTTAGGGATCACAGCTTTCCATTTGCCTGGCATGTGGTACAAATGAAGGAGTACTAGATTATGAAATCAGAGAATCTGGGTTCAAATCCCTGGTTTGCCCCTTTAATACCTAGGTAACCCTGGGCAAATCACTTAATGCTTTGGGGCTCAATTTTCTTTTCTGTAAAATGAGAGGGTTGGTCTAGACTGTCTCTAATGTCCATTCCTACTCTGGATGTGTGGTCCTATGATTATATGACCTCTATATTTCCTTCCAACTCAAAATCTTTGATCCTGTAACCATGTCAGAATTGGCCCAAGAAGGTTAGACTAAAATTAAGCCTTGAATCCTTGAATCTCATTCCTTGCCCAAGTCAGCATGCTACAACCCTCATTCCATTGGCCTTGATGATATTTGCCTGTTCATGAGAGACCTCTGCCTAAATGGGAAGTAGCTGAAAGGGCAACGAGATGACACATTTGAGAAAGCAAATTGAGAAGAAATGGGATGACTCTAAGAATGTACTTGTGGCCCAAAGACTTCTTCTCTGAACACTGGTGGATTGGTAGCATGGCATTTTTGAGATATGCCGCAAACGCCCTTTTTGTGTGAGTGTAATGATGACCCTCATTTCTATAGCACCTTACGATTTCCAAAGTGGTCCCCACACAAGGGCCCTTTAAAGATGGACAGGCCCTATATTTCACCACTTCTTCTTTTTTCTACCTATATTTGCCTTATTTCTTGCCATCTTTGCTAACCATCTTGTGCTCTCCTCCACTGAGTATATTTGACAACAAATGCATTGTGGCTCAAAAATATCCTCAGCCTTTTTTTTAAACCCTTACCTTCCATCTTGGAATCAAGACTGTGTGTTGGTTCCAAGGCAGAAGAGTGGTAAGGGCTAGGCAATAGGGGTCAAATGACTTGCCCAGGGTCACACAGCTGGGAAGTGTCTGAGGCCAGATTTGAACCTAGGACCTCCCATCTCTGGGCCTGACTCTCAATCCACTGAGCCACTCAGCTTCCTTGTGAAATTACCTTATTAATGATATTATTATTATTACTACTACCATTACTCTTGTTAGGGTCTGAGCCACCCAACTGCCCCCTGTCTTCAGCCTTCTTGATGATACCTAAAAATGGGTATTGAATTAACCCTTGTTAGTAAATAACTGCATCTACATTGAATGGAAGGGAATTGAGAGTGGGGCAGATATCAAAAAGTAGGGAAGGAGGAATTTGAAATAATTTGATATTAAAGCAAAAGCATTGGAATAGCTAAATAACTCAGTGAGAGGACCAGAGCCTTATAGAAAAAAGCTTCCTTTGGGCCACAATTTTGCCTTGTTAGATTTGACCCTATCGTCCTCATCTTTTAAGGTCTTTTTAGATCCTGTCTAACTCAGTGGACAGAGAGCTAGACCTGGAATTAGGAGGTCCTGGGTTCAGATCTAGCCTCAGACACTTCCTAGTCATGTCACTTAAATCTAATTGCCTAGCTCTTACCACTCTTCTGCCTTGGAAGCAATATGCAGTATTGAGTCTAAGACAGAAGGTAACTGTTTAAAAAAGCATCAATAAAATGTAATTGGGAGAAGAAAGAAGGGACAGTATTTTTTCAATGTCAAGCCATTTCCCATGGAGTCATTTTGGACAAGTCAACATCTCTGGTCCTTAGTTTGCTCATGTGTAAAATGCCAGGGTTGGACCAGATGACCCCCTAAAGTCCCTCCCACCTCTTAATCTCTGACCTATGATCCTGTGGACCTTCTAGCAGCCTAAATGTAGAACTTGTGTGTACAACTGCTGACATCTAGTCATAAATAGGACTTAGAACATGGGTTGTATTCAAAGAGATGTAGATAATACAGATTTATTCTTAGCTGTGCCCTCAGACTAGGGTTTGGTTGCTGGGAAAATCATGGCCTGACCACAAGTCGGTTTTTATCTGATTGTTAAAAAACAAATGTAAAAAGCATTGAAAAGAAGTAGTTTGAATACTAGGTGGAAGAGATGCCACCTCCCTGTGAAGCACTCGGGAAAGGACTGAGAATGAAGAAAGGTAGGGTTAGGTGAAGCTGGGGGGATTAAGATTCCTTAGTTCCAATCCTAGGACTTTTGTGATTAATGCATGGATCTTATTTCTCTTCTTTCATCTGCCAGTCTGCATGAATGCTTTTCCAGTGGCAAAGACATGTGGAAAATAAACTAACTCCCTGCCCACACTCCCTGAGGTTCTATTTCTGATTCTAGTAGACTGCCAGAGCTGGAAGATGGAGACATGGGGCTCAAGGTGTGTAGCCACGCAGAGCAGAGTAACTGTAGCTCCTACAGGACCAGCCCTCTTCCTCGTGCTATTCCAGCTATGGGTATACCCTAACTCTAACCCAGACCCTCACCTTCTATCAGACAGCCATCCCCTGTGAGAAAAGAGTTTCCACCACCTTCTTTCTAAGATCACTAATGGCCCTCCTGGTGACAATAACAATAGCAGCATCTACATGGCACTTTGCAAAATGCTTTAGAGCCAATATCTCATTTGAACTTCAAGGCACATACCTGTGAGAAAGGCGCTATAGGCATTGCTATCTTCATTTTACAGTTGAGGGAACTGAGACTCCAAGAGATTAGATGACTTGTCCATGGTCCTTCAGCTAGTAAGTAGGAGGGGCAAGATGGGAATCCAGATCTTCTTGTTGCTAGTCCAACACTATCCACTTGGCTACTCTTCCTCCCAATTAGTGGGGAAAGGGCAAAATTCAAGCCCAAATCAAAGGTCAAAGTAAAAAAAAAAATCTCCAAACACAATTCATCATGGGGGCAAGACAGTCCTGAAATAGAGTCCAGAGCATCGGTTCCAAAGCTAGGTGGTTATTTTTGTTCAATCTTTTTTCAATTGTGTCTGATTCTTTGTGACTCCATTTGGGGTTTTCTTGGCAAAGATACTGAAGTGCTGTGCCATCCCTTTCTCCAGCTCATTTGACAGATGCAGAAACTGAGACCAAAAAGGTTAAGTAACTTGCCCAGTCACATAGTTAATGTGTCTAAGACCAGATTTAGACTCAGAAAGAGAAGTCTTCCTCACTACAGGTCAGACACCCTATCTATTGTGCCACCTGGCTGCCCCAGAAAGGCCTCTCAAGAGGCTAACGCCATATTCCAGGGTGTGGCAGTGAAGACCTGGGTGAGGATGCTGGCATTGAGAATAGGGAAGAGAGGGAGATATGAGTGAGAGATTGTCAAGGGAACATTGACAAAATAGCCCATCCATTCTTTTTACAGAGGAGAAATCCACTGGATACCTTAAGTGATTAGAAGAGTCATCAGATACACACACAAAAACCCTAAACCAAATAGAAAGTCTCCAGAAGGGTGCATAGCCCTTCTCTGCCTGTGGCCATTGAGTCCATAGGTCCCTTGTTCCCCACATTTGCCAAAAGTAAACTGATTGGTTTTAATCCCTGGAACCCAGCCAACTGTTGATATTGGTTCAGAATCAAAATTCTCCCCTCTAACAACACAAGGAAGGGGAAAAGATCTTGTTTGGAACTCAGAAGTTTTTGATTCTCCTCCTGGGTCTGCCACTAACTCACTATGTAACCTTGGCCAAGTCACTCCTGTTCTCTCTGCCCTCTATAAAAGAAAGAGAAGCAGAGCATCCAGGTAGTACAGTAGGTAGAGTGCTAAGTCTGCAGTCTACTGGCCTTAGATACTTCCTAGCTATGTGACCCTGGGCAAGTCACTTAACCCCCATTGCCTAGCCCTTGCCACTCTTTTGTCTTAAAATGGATACCGACAGAAGGTAAGAGCTTAAAAAATTAAAATAAAATAAAGGGGAAGGGCTAGTTGATCTAATAAGAATCATAAATAGGCTTAGAAAGCAGTGTTACTTTCTTGAAGGCATTTCCACATGGGGAGGTAGTCAGGTCTCCTGCATTTCCTTTGAAATAAAATATTAATAAGGTACTTAGCAGAATGCCTCAGACATAGCAGGTGCTTAATAAATGCTTATTCTTGTCTCCTTGCTCTCTCCTTTCCCTTAGTTACAAGAACTGCTCCCTGCTTTTCTGAGTTTCCTTTTTTTCATCCCTCTAGTATAGTGAGGGTAGCCCCTGACTTACTCACTAGGGAAGCCAGAATTCACAGCTTGTCTTTGTTTGGGGTCTACATTGAGAGTTTATTTCCCCAATCTGAAAAGGAGAAATAGCCAGACTAATCAAATCTGTTACCAGGGCCTCAAGGATTGGTCACACCAAACTCAAAGACTGGCAGCGGTGAAATGTGAGAGAGAGAGAGGGAAAGGAGGGCAGGCACAGGAGAGGACACCATGGAAGGGGAAATGATTAAAGTTTTTTTAGCTCAAAGGACCTTGTAAGCCCAGGAATGGAAACAGAGAGCCAGGAGTCCTGTGTTTTAGTCCTGGTTCCACACTCCCTTGTGTATGACTGTGGGCAAATCACCTCCTCTCTCTGTGTCCTCTGTGAAATAAGGGAACTGGAAGATAACCTCTAAAGCCCTATCCAGCTCTGATGTTCTGGGATTCCTTTGGTCTCTCTATTAATGCTAGATATGAGCATCCTACCACGTGACTGGAGAAATACTAATTGGCTTATCATTGTCCTTTGTATTCAGAATCACATTTATAGTCATTTATTGATGAATGTGGCTTTGGGATCCTTGCCTCAGTTTATCTCTCTACCCTTCTTCTCTGGGGACTTTTAGTTCACATCAAAACGATCCTTGGAGTTTCTGAATTGCTTTGCTTGCCTTGCCCTTTTGTGGTATTTATATTTTTGTTCATTCTTATCAGTGATGTCCCACTCTTCATGTCAGAAGCAGCCACAACAAGGGCTAGGACTGGCTTTTGCTTTTATTTATTTTTTTTTTTGTAGTCTGAGCCTTCAGTACAATGCCTGACACACAGTAGATGTTTAATAACTGACTGACATTGGGCAAATCAGTCAAGCTCCCTGGGCCTCACTTTCTTCACTTGTATAAAGGAGTTTGACTGGATGATGTCTGGAGTTCCTTTTAGTCACAGAGCTGGAATCCTACGACTTTCTCAGACTTGTACAATAAGTGTCTGAGGTGGGATTTGAACCTGGGCCTCCCTGATTCCAAGAGCAGAGTTCTAACTTCTCTAACATCCTTTACTTTGAACACTAAAAATGCTCAAGAGCAAACTGACCTTTGATCCTTTCAGTGATTGCTTTGGGCTTCTTAAAACCATTACTCCCTTGACTTTCTCTGCTCATTTCCCTAAAACAATCCTGAAGTATTTAAAATTAGAACCAGACCATCAGAGTTTGGAGGGACCACATGGATCAACTCATCCAGCTACCTCATTCTACAGAGAAGAAAGTTTGAGGTCCAGAGGGAGGGAAGGGACTCACCCAAGGTCACTTATCAGGTTGTATTGCAGCAAGACCTGGAACCCAGGGCCTCCTGCTCCCAGAGTGGTACTCAGCATTCCCTGTTTCCCCATAATCTCTTACAGAGCAGTCAAATGGGATGTCTCACTTCATTTGAAATGTGCTTGTTACTAACTACTCTCATGTTGCTTTTGTTAAACCCAAACTAAGAGCACTTTTTCTAAAGGGAAAACAGAGACATGGAAGGAACAGAGCCAAACAGCCATTTGAGAATTAAAGCTTATTTTTCGTTTGTTTGTAATTAAGCATCAATAACTTTTCAAGTGTGTGTGTGGTGGGGGGCTGGGGAGGAGGTCAGGGAGGGGAAAACAAGTTAAAAGAAGGAGAAGATTGGTGGATATGCTTTCCAGGCTGGTGGGAAAGTTGAGGGAAAGGCAAGGATGAAACCCCACTCAGAATGTGGTATTGGAGGGTTGGAGGATCCTTAGGGTTAAGGCTTCTTGGGGTCCCTTTGCTAGGGAGACACTTGAGCAGGCTTCACCCAGTAGAGCATCTCTGGCCTGAACTACCCACCCTCAGGGTTAGGGGCATGAAGTCACAATGGTGGCACTAGGACAGAAAAACTGAAATGGGTGCCATTCCAGCTGCTGCAAAGAACAGGACAATCACAATTCCTTTCCAATGGGTGACTAAGCAGCCATCACAGGACTGATATTTGTAATCCCTGCTTTTGGATTTGAATCCCTTTTGGATTTAAATCTGCTTTGGAAACCAAATCTGCTTTTGGAAGACCAAAGCTTTCCCACCTCTGGCCTCACCCTGCAGGGTGATTACCAGCCTTGTCAGGAATCTTGGCATAACTTGGAAGGCCAAAGTTATCTCCTCCTCTTCTGGCCATTCAGTGGTAGCCCTTTGACGCGTCTCTCCCAGCAAAGACCTTCATCTTCTCAGTGAGCTGAAGAGCAGAGCCTCCTCTGGAGCATAGGGGACGCACAGGTGAGTTCAGAGTATCTCTTTCCTAGGGTAAATCCACTTTCCTAGCCTGAGGAGCTAAGTTCCAGGTTGACTGGCTCTGGAGTATGTCATGGTCTTGGACACTCTAAAGAAATGGTATTGCTCAGAGTCTTGAATAAAACCAGCCCAGGGCCTTGCACATAGTGGGTACTTACTTTATCGATTTGGGGATGTCCTTAAAGTGAATCTCCAAACTTACCCAGTAGCCAGGCTTCCTCTTCTTGTCCCACTGGGCTACCTTGAATTAGCCTCTTGCAACCCTCTCTAAGCTTCAGTTTCCTCATCTGTAAAGGGAGATGATTGGCTCAGCTTTTCTCCAACATTTCATTCAGTTCTAAGATCCTATCAGTCTATGATCCCAGGGGTCCTTCTGATCCCAATGTCCCACGTGCCTTCCAAAGCCCAAGGCTTGACTCTGAATCAAACTAATGTCCAGATTTCAAAAGAGACTCAAGTGATCTCCAGGCTGTTTTCCATCTCACTGTTATACAATCATCTGGCCTCTTCTTGGGGTCCCATTGGAAGCTATCACCTAAGATACTAAACTGTGGCCACAAAGGAAAATGGAAAGCTCAGAAGTATAATTTAGGGGAAAGAATGCTGAGGAGAAATCAGAGGATCTGGATTCAAATCCTATTCTGCTTCTTCTTACCCATGTGACCTTGGGAAAGTAACGTCACCTTTCCAGGCCTCCTTTTCCTCATTTGTAAACTGAAGAGATCATGCTCAATGACCTGAGCATCCTTCTGCCTCTAAACCCATGATCCTATGATCTTTCCCTCTCTCCATTGTGCCTTCTCCATGCTGGGCTTCTCTGGTTAAACCTGGATCTACACAATGTCTTGATGGCCTCATCTTCAATCTAAACAATAACTCATTGATTCCTACCTTGATTTCATGTCATAGGATGCGACACTTTTAGAGCTGGAAAAGATCTTAGAACATAAAGTGTTTGAATTCGAAGTGTTCCTAAAACATAGAATATTAGGGCTACATACAGGGGATTTTTTAAAATAAATCCTTACCTTCAGTCTTGAAATCAATACTGTGTATTGGTTCCAAGGCAGAAGAGTGGTAAGGGCTGGGCAATGGGGGTAAGTGACTTGCCCAGGGTCACACAGCTGGGACGTGTCTGAGGCCAGATTTGAATCCAGGACCTCTTGTCTCTAGGTCTGGCTCTCAATCCACTGAGATACCCAGCTTCCCCCACAGGGGATCTTTAAACACTGTTAGAACTGTAAGCAGAGCCTGAGATTTAGAATGGTAAAGGACCTCAGAAGTCTTCAAGTCTAATACCCCATTGACCTGACATTAAACAGTATATCAAAACAAAGCACTATACATGTATAGATATAGAGATACACACACACACACACACACACAGTCCATGTGAGCTTCACAATAATACTGAAAGGTAAGTGGTTGCAGGCATTATAATCTTCATTTTGCAGTTGAAGAAACAGAGGCACAGAGAACTAATTTTCCTTGTTACGTAGCCAGAAAACCAAAGTTCAGAGAGAGAGATGTTGATCAGCATTTGCTGAGTGGCCACTGTATTAAATTCTGGGGACACAAAGAAAAGGGCGATGTGGTAGTGGTGAGGATAACAACCAGGATCACAGAGCTAGTTAATGGTCTGGGCTCAAACTCAGATTTCCTGATCTCTGACCGGGAGTCTTTCCATTATACTGCCACGTCTTTGCCTATCAGCCCCTGTGGCTAAGGGGATATTTGCAAACCTTATTAGGGCCTGATCTGGGTGCTTCACACTGTGTTACCCACATGATAGGCTACATAAATATTTCTAATGTAGTTTTGTAAACACTTGTGAGATAGAATAACAGCTGCTGGGTAGCCCTCCCCTTGCCTCACAGGCCACTAGAGCAGATGACTACAGTCTCCATCAGCTGTTTCTCAATATATGGTAGTAACAAGAAACCAGAGGTCTCATGGTATAGTAACTAGAGATCTGACCTTGAAGCCAGGGAGTCCGAGGCTCACTCCTCCCTTGGTCACATAATGGCTTTGTGGCCTTGGACAAATCCCTTCATCCCTAAAGAGGATACGTTTCATTATGGCCAAAGGGCTGGAGAATTGTTCATCTCCTTTAACTCAGCAACATCTCTACTAAGTCTGTATCCCAAAGAGATCAAAGGGGAAAAGGACCTATTTGTGCAAAAAAATTTTATAAGAAATGGTGAGCAGTTTTCAGAAAACCCTAGAAAGACTTATATGAAATGATACAAAGTGAAGTGAACAGAACCAGGAGAAGATTATATGCAGTAATAATAATATACAGTGGTCAACTGTGGATGCCTTAGCAACGCCCAGAAAAGCAATGATCCAAAACAATTCTCAAGGACGTATGATGGAAAATGTTGTCCACATAGCTAGGTGATTCTGGCAAGTCACTTAAACCCAGTTGCCTAGCCCTTCTGCCTTGGAATGGATACTTAGTATAGATTCTTAAACAGGAGGTAATGGGTTAAAAAATGCTATCCACCACCAGAGAAAGAACTGATAAGAGTCTGAATGCAAACTAAAGCATACTCTTTGTTATTATTATTATATTTGGTTTTTGGTCTGTTTCTATTAAAACATGGCTAATATGGAAATGTTTTGCTTGACTGCACATGTATAATCTATATTAATTTACTTGCCTTCTCCAGGAGAGGGGAAGGAGAGAAAGAAAAAATGAATATTAAAATTTTTTGTTTACATATAATTGTGGAGAAAATAAAATGAAAATTAAATTTTAAAAAAGATAAGTTGCAGAGCTGCTGATCATCTGAACTGGTAGAGGAATTGTCCACAGAAAGAATTCCCCATGCCAATGAAACTCTAAGATCTAGTCTTCCCAAATCCCAAACACCCTGAAGCCACGGAAATGTCTGTTGTGATAGAAAGTGGCTAGGCCCTGGGGCAATAGGAAAATGAGGAAACTATTTGGAATGGAGTTCTACCCTTGCATGACTCTCCTGTGGTACCTCAGAAGCTGCTGCCCACTGGGTAGGGCCACACAGAGCACTGGACAGAGCATCTGGGCACCACCCAAGGTGGATCTGCTTCTCATTGCATAGACAAATAAGTGGACTGTCTGTGAAAAAGGGAAGCGCTAGGGTTTCAACAGCAATTCCTTAACTCATGTGCCCAACAGTGGTCTTATGAAAATGTTTTATGTGGAAAAACCCCAGGAGAGTAACATGCACACTGAAAGAGCAAAACAATTTGAGAATGGAGCAGGGTTTTTCCCCAGTGATGATGCCAGAAGGGAGTGACTTTAAATCATCCATCAGTAAAGGCTTCCTGAGGCCCCAGAGTCCATGGGGTCTTCCAGATTCTGGAGTATTCGAATTGTGCCATTTTAGAGCTGGAAAGGACCTTAGGGATTATCTATTCAAATTAACAAGTCATAAGCATTTTATTAAGCACTTACTAAGGACTAGCTACTGTGTTAAGCTCTGAGTAGTCAAACACAAACACAAACCAAAAGGCAGTCCCTGCCTTTAAGGAGCTTACATTCTAAAGGGAATAATAACAAAAAGCTGAAGGGCTGGGGAGAAGAAGGTACACATAGAGTCATGGCGACAAAGGATGGAGAGTTGAGAGTGGGGCCAGGAGGTATGGTCTGGGCGCTTGTTGAAAATGCAGGTTCCAGGAGGATCTCTTTCATTTTATATACAGTGAAACTGAGGTCTTTGGAAAAGAAATGACTTGCCCAAAATCAGGTAGAAAATAAATGGCAAAGCCAGACAAAAAGATGAGCTGGACTCCCTGCCTTTGAGGAATCGACAGGCTAAGAAACTGGAGTTCTTAATCTGTTTTGTGTTGTCAACCTCTTTGGCAGATTGGTGAAGCCTATCTGCCCTTCTCAGAGTCATACTTTTAAATGCATTAAATAAAAGGCATAGGATTACAAAGGAAGCTAATTATATTGAAATAATAATCAAAATTCTTTTAAAAACAAATTCAAGGACACCAAGATTAAATACCCCTGACAGACTGAACATTATAGCTAGTCCAACAGCTGAAAGTCATTGCTTTCTATTTATATTCTCCAGCAGAATTTATTCAGGGGGAAATTTTGATATTATTCTATTAGAAGCCTAGACTCATAGAATTTTTAAAAATAAGTTTTTAATTGATTTTTTTTGGTTTCTTACATTACCAGAGAATTCCATGTATATTCCCCCTCCTTCTTGAGGGCATATGACAAAAAGTATTTTTTGAAAAGAAAAAAAAGTCAGCAGAATTGATTGAGAGTTTGAGAAAGTACAAAAGCATATGTAGTATGTGACACTGGTGGACCTCCTACCTCCATGGAAGGGGTAGGTTGGTACCGTATTCTCATATATCTTCCATTGAGTCCCACTTGATCTTTATAATTTTCTTACATTTACTTTTAATATTTTGGTGTGTCATTCTTTCCATTTACATTGTTGTAGTTACTGTGTATATTGTTTTTGGAGCTCTGCTTACTTTCCTCTTCAGTTCATATAAATCTTTCCATGTTTCTCTGTATTTATCATGCACATTATCTCATTTGTTTTGCTATTTCCCAAGTAATGAGCATCTACTTTGTTTCCAATGCTTGCTTAGCTATCACAAAATCTGCTGTTAAAAATATTTTGGAGTATATGGGGACTTTTTTCTTACCAATGGCTTCCTTGGGGTATAAACTCAGTAGTAGAGTCTCTGGTTCAAAGGATATGCACCTTATTTGTCACTTTATTTGAATAATTTCAAATTACTTTCCAAAATTGTGTTATCATTTCACAGTTTCATCAACAATGTATTAGTGTGCCTAATCTTTCCACAACTACTCCAATATTAACTGTTGCCATTTTTGTCATGTTTGCCAATTCAAAGAGTATGAGGTAAAACCTCTGGGTAATTTTGATGTGCATTTCTTTTATTAGTGATTTAGAGCATTCTTTCATGTGGTTGTGAATACTTTGCAGTTCTTTTTTTTTTTGAGAACTATTTGTTCATATCCTTTGACCACTTATCTATTGAGGAATGGCTAGTTTTACATATTGTTTACATGTGTATGTGTGTGTATATATAATTAAAATAACATTTGTTTAAAATAAATTTAAATTTTTTACCAAATGAAGTCACATACATTCGTATTGTGTATATACACACAAATATATGTTTATCTAACTTGGATAACAATCTCTTATCAGAGAAATTTGATAGAAATATTTTTTTTCCCATTCAACCACTTCCTTTCTTCTCCTCCATGCATTAATGTTGTCCATGCAGAAACTTTTCGGTTTCAATTCCCCCCTTCTGTAATAGACACGATGTTATTTTCCTTCAGTTACTTTAATCTCTTTTAAAAGATGTCTCTTTAGGATTTTGTTTATTATTTCCTTTTCTCTGCTGCTTTTATCTGATTATATATTGCTTACTCCTCTTTTTTTTTCTTCTCAGTCAAGTAGATTCCTCCTTCCTCTCCTTCCCTTTAGCTAGTCCTTTCTTAGTTTTTAAATTTCAACTTTTGTTTCCCTGCTAAAAAAAAAGTGTTTCTCTTTCTTATCTATCTTCTCTTTCTATTTACTCTAGATTCTCATTATCTAATTCATGACCCCTACAATTATTTAGCCTCTTACTGTTTTCTATTTTTAAAGCAGCCAGAGGTTTCCAAAGTATCCACTCTAGGCTCTCCTTTCTAGGTACTTTCTGCTACTGTCTTCCCAATGGATTAATTTTTTTCCAGTGTGCTCCACTCCCAGAACAATGCCAATTATTATAGGTATCAAAAAGGATACTGTTCCATTGTAGGGCTCCTCCCTCTATCATTTCCCTGAATATGCAGTCCACCATTGTTCTAAACCATCTCTTATTAACCTTCATTTTTCTAGATTTGATTGGAAATCTCTTCTATGACCATACTTTTTTTTTAAACCCTTACCTTCCGTCTTGAAGTCAATACTGTGCATTGGCTCCAAGGCAGAAGAGTGGTAAGGGCTAGGCAATGGAGGTCAAGCGACTTGCCCAGGGTCACACAACTGGGAAGTGTCTGAGGCCAGATTTGAACCTAGGACCTCCCTTCTCTAGGCCTAGCTCTCAATCCACTGAACTACCCAGCTGCCCCATATGCCCATACTTTTTGAGAGCCGTCCAGCGGTCTCTATGAGGGTCTAGAGTTCACTCTGTCTAGGTGTGATGGTTTTGGTCAAATAATGGGAGTGAGAAACACTACATGCTCAGTCCCACATGCATAGGTATCACAGTGTTCTGCCAAAGCACGAGGTTGGTTTATTTTATAGGTTCAGTGAGTACATGCTTTTCTGGCACACAATCAATTTTCTACATTCATGTTTCCATAGAACTTAACAGCAGACGTGAAACCCAAGAATGAAACATTAGTGCTACAACAGAGATAGATAAATGACATGAATAGGGTGATTTGGAGGTTAGTCCCTCTTGACCTAAGGAGAATCATTGTTACTTCTGGTCAGCTTTCACAATCAATCCCAATTACTTAGGAGATGGTTAACAAAACATTTCATAGCTAGGTACAGAGTCAGAGAGTAATTTAATGACAGATCAGAATTGGGGTTTTCCTCAATTTACAAGTTCCATTTTTCTTGTGTTACTTTAAAGCACCTGGCAATGTTGCCTGGTTTCTATCTGCAGTGGAGTGTGTCTTGAAGGTGATTGATGATCTTGGTTTGCCTGGCTTGTAATGGGAGTGAATGTAACTCTGTGGAGAGGGAAAGGAGGGGTGTAATGGGTAGTGATCTTTAGGTTTTAATTCTGTGAATGTAATCTTTTAGGGTAATAATCTGGGAGGATTAAGGTGGGATATATGTTTATTCTATAAATCTTTGCTCTTCAGCCCCCATTTCCCAAACTGTGACTTTGTCATCCAGTGGGAGTTTGATGGCTCCCAACACATACTCTCTCACTCTTCCATGTCCCAATTGCCCCCAGGGATTGAAATTCCCCCCTTTACCAAAACAAGTAGACTTTTCAAACACTAAATCCACCAAACCTCATTCTGTGTAAGGACCTTATCTCCCTTCACTGACTATCTCTCTTCGTCCATAGGAAAATGCATCAGTAGATTCATCTCCCACCTTCAAAGTAAGGCTGTTTTTTTCTCTTTCTTTTCAATATTTCCCCCTCATCCTCTCTACTCCCCTATAAGCTCTTCTTCTCTTTTTGAAACCATAGAAACCAACATTCCCTCACTACTAGACCTTAATTTTACCCTGATGCATTACTCTCTTTTTTCTGTGTTATAATGGAAATTTAGCAAAGCCTTGACTCACCTATAGATAGGATCTCACCAGGTTCATTACCCCCTTTATGGTTACTCCTACCAGATCATCACCTTCACTTCTGTCTGCTTGCATCTAGTTGGAAAGAAGTGTCTTAATGGTCTCTATTTTGTTACTCTGTTACTTTTATTGTTCTTGGCTGCAGTATTTATTAATTCCTCCTAAATTTCTAATGTTAAGGGTATTCAAGAGGCAAATAATCTCTTCAATTCTGGTTTACTTTCTAAAAATGTTTCTTCTTTATTACAGAACATCCATCTTTTGTCCAGGATGGTTAAGTCCAGATTTAGAGACAGGTCACCCTGGGCTATATCCTGAGTTCCATTGCTATTCAGACCTCAATATTCCATTCTCTCTTCCTTTTTCAGTATGTATAGAATAATCTTGCATTATTCAAATGTCCTGTTCTTTGTATTTAAGAGCTTTTCTTTTTCTGGTTTGCATAACTTGGTTCTGATTTGAATTAAAAAAAAAAACAAAAAAACACCTTACCTTATATCTTAGAATCCATACAAGTATCTGTGGTAAGGACTAGGCAATTGAAGTTAAGTGACTTGTCCAGGGTCACATAGCTAGGAAGTTTCAGAGATCAGATTAAACCCAGGTCCTCCTGACTCTAGCCCTGGCACTCTATCTACTGTGCCACCTAGTTGCCCCTCTGAATTGAATTATTTAAGTTAATCTCTGTATGTCTTAGAGGTTACAGCCTTCAGGGTTTGTTTGTTTGTTTTGTTTCTGAAGAGGATCTGTGACTTCTTTCTGTGTTCAGAAGTTCTGTGCAGTTTTCTTTTATTATTTCATTTGTTTAGGTGCTCTTGTTCTTCCTTTTTGTCTTGTTTCCACTGGAAGATCCATGATCATTAGGATGACTTTGTGCATACTAGATGCATCCTGTCTTCCAGATCAGTGTGTTTCAGTCACATAGTGAATACATTTTCTTTTAATACTATTGTTTTTTGCTTCCCTTTTTTCCAAGTCATCCTTCGCTTTTGTGTATTTGCATTCCCAATATAACGCACACAACTTGTGTGTGTGTGTGTGTGTGTGTGTGTGTGTGTGTGTGTGTGTCTTGTCATTACAGATTTGGGTTTTTCTCTTCTGCATATATTATATCTTTTTGTCTCATGGAATCATTGAGTTCTATTTTCTCTACCTAATTTCCAGGGAATCCATTACTCCGGTAAGGTTTTCTACCTCCTTTTTCAAACTATTATTTTCCTTGTTGTTTCTTCTGCCAGGATGCTTATTTCACTTATAATTTCATAGTGTATCTCTTGCTTCTTTTTTCCCTGGTTTCCTTGTAGTATTCATGGTCAAACCATTTTTGTCTGAGGCTCTACTTATAATTGGTAAGACTTCTATTCTTCCTGGTACATCTCTTGAATGTCTCATGGCCTATAATATTTTTCCATAGTAATTCAGTTCTTCTTCTGTTTACTCATCTCTCAAGCCTCAGTTCCTGATTCCATACTTTCTGCCAGGGCCAGACTCCAACCCTCACTGCTAAATGAGATAGTCAGATTTTGTTTGGTCCTGACCTCATTTACTAGTAGATTCAAATCCCCTCCCCCATTACCCACTACCTGGACCACCCAAGCTCAGAAGGTTTTCTATCTTCAGGGTCCTCTGTAACATTTCAGATCAGATTGCTTTAGACTTCTGACCTCTAGGGGCATCTGTGTCAGACTACTTCAATTTGCTATCCCAGATTTCCAGTCCCTGTCCAATCACTCTGTTCTCCCTTTTTCCAACCTCCAAAGTACAGACTTCAAAAGCCCTTGGAATAGTTCTAGTGGCATTGCTTGTTTCCCTAATCAAAGTCTTGCAGGTTTCTTGCTGTCTTGGGCTTAAAGATGGTGCTTCTCTAATTTCTCTTTGGATTTCTTGATCATTATTCAATATCAGGCTATTTTTTTTCCAGAGTATATGTGAAAGAGTTGGGTTCCTTTCTAACCTCTCATGTTATCATCTTAACTAAAAGTCTGGGGTGGGAAATTTAGTGTCAAATTCAGAAAACAGTTATTAATCTAATTTGACTCCTCTTTTCAAAAGGAGGGACCCTCAAAAAAGTCCCTCTTTTCTCTGAGGTCAAAGGAATTCTTATTCCCCAAGGTCACTCAGGGAGTCATTTACAAAATGAGAGTCCACAACTCATGAAGTTTGGTACTTTTTGGAGGCTATTAGAAGTCATCAGGGATGACTAGGAATGCAGTGAATAGAGCACTAGGTCCGAATTCAGGGAGACATCTTCCTAAATTCAGATTTGGCCCTCAGATACTTCCTAGCTATATGACCCCAGGCAAGTCACTTAAAACTATTTGTCTCAGTTTCCTCATCTATAAAATTGAGTTAGAGAAGGAATGTCAAACCACTCTAATATCTCTACCAAGAAAACCCCAAATGGTGCCACAGTCAGACATGACTAAACAACAAAATAAGTCATCATGTAACTGTTATTCTTTTACCATGAACTAGCTTTACCTCATTGTTGTACCTCACTCAGAACTTTTATGGCTCCTTAAGTATGTCCAGTGAGAATTCATTTCCTAAACACTCTTCTCACTTAGTGATAATGGACATCCTTGCTTCACTTCTGATCTTATTGGGAAGGCTACCAACTTATCTCCATTGCAGATGATACTTGCTGATGGCTTTAAATAAGTGCCACTTATTATTATTTTTTAAAACCCTTACCTTCTATCTTAGAATCAATACTGTGTATTGGTTCTAAGGCAGGAAAGTGGTAAGGGCTAGCCAATGGGGGTTAAGTGACTTGCCCAGGGTCACACAGCTAGGAAGGGTCTGAGGTCAAATTTGAACCCAAGACCTCCTGTCTCTGGGCCTGGCTCTCAATCCACTGAGCTACCCAGCTGCCCCCACCACTTATTATTTTAAGGAAAGGCCCTTTTATTCCTATGCTTTCTAATGTTTTCAATAAGAATGGGTGACACCCTTCTCACTTGAATGGGCAATGGAAAAGGCAGAAGCCCAGGAACAGAGAAGTGAAGGAGAACTCCTTCCAGCTCCTGCCAAACTCCATGCATGGAATGTGTTTCATTGACCTTGTAGACAAGCAATGGAAGCAAGGTAACCAAGGATAAATACCAAAGAATGGCATTAACTTGTAAGATAGTGAATAATGATCAGAAAGCTAACAACTCAAATGAGCTGAGGCCTTGGGAGGGGGCCAAGAACAACATAACAGATTTTTTTCATCCTATTCTGTTGGGTAAAATAAAAAGGAAAGTAATGAGTCCATTGCGCAAGGTAGATAGGGTGATAGCAACAAATGATAGAAAGAAATTAGCTCTCTTCTGTTCCTAGTTCACTTATAGCTTCTCTGTGAATAAGGATTTTTCAGACTGGAAAAGTTAGAACAAACATGGTTCCTAGGAAACTGAAGACCAAGATAAGTGAGGAGATGATAAAAGACTACCAAGTGGCTGCAGATGAGATCAAGACCCTAGCCTCTATGAATGGCATCCCATACTTCTGAATGGACTTCCAGCTGGGTCAACAGAACCATGGTCAGAGGCCTCTGCATAATTGGTTAGAATAACAGTTTCCAGAAGATTGGAGATGGACAGGTGTACATTGTAGCTTCACCTCCTCTTTGATGTAATCTGTTCCTATGGAATAAGGTTGATTCTTTTTCTTAACACCTCGGTGTACTAGTGTACAGTGTACAATGTACATTAAGACTTAAGTTTTCGAGAAGATGCTGACCTACATTGGTAGAGGGAGCTTCCTCGCTTGGCAGTTTCCTCTAGCAATACAATCACAGGAATAGTCCCTGTCCTTGTTGTGCCAGAGACAAGAGATTTCATCTCCTAACTCCAGGCATTTTCATTGACTGCTCCCCATGCCTGGAATTCTCTCCCTCCTTGTCTCAGCCTCTTGGATTCCCATCAAGTCCCAGCTCAAATTCCACTTTCTTCAAGAAACCTTTCTCAATCCCCCTTCATATTGGTGTCTTTCTTCTGTGATTGTTGCTAATTCGTTGTTTCTAAAGCTTTGTTTGTCTATAGTTTTTTGCAGGTTGACTCCCATCAGATCATGAGCTTCTTGGGAGCAGGAATTATTCTTTGCTTTTCTTTACAACTCAATATTTAGCACACACAGTGCCTGGCACATAGTAGATACTTAATAAATGTTTATTCACTGGTTGATTATTCCTATTCCTTGTAATTTCCATCAGCATATTCCAGGCATGAGCCACCTCCCACTGTGCCTTCATGATCTTAAATTCACCTCCTTGTATTAAGATATTTTAAGTTCACTTTGTTTATTTACCATCTCGGGTTACTTGTCTACAGATATCTAAGGTCATGTGCATGATTACTGAACATCTTCTTGAATAATAATAATAGTAATAATGATTATAACAACTAGCACTAATATAATACCATGTCTTACAAAGTGCTTTACAAATATTATCTCATTTTATCCTTATAAAACCCTGGGAGGTAGTTCCTAATTTCCCATATTTTACAGATGAAGAAACTGAGGTAGACAAAGATTCAGTGACTTTCCAAGAGTCAGTCAGCTAGTAAATCCCTGAGGCTGAGTTTAAACTCAGAATCCTGCATTCTATTCATTGTGCCACCTAGATTGCCTTTTATAAATTACTGACAACTTTCTGGCTGAGCAAGTATATGAAGCAAGGTTTTTCATTCCTCTGTGCTTGTCTGTCTCTCCCTCCTCTTCTTTTTTCTTCTTTCTCCTTTCTCTGTCTGTCTGTCTGTCTGTCTGTCTCTCTCTCTTTCTCTCCCTCCCCCAACTCTCCATTTCAGTTTAAGGCCTTTTGTTACATCCATAGGTTTCCAGGCTTATAAACTTTTACTGACTCTTATTAGATGCACGCCATTACTCCTCTGTTCAGACTTGTATTTACAAGGCATTGAAAGGAGTATCCTTAATAGAGCCTGACTTCCCCTATGCAGAGTCATCTTTTGGATAGGGACAAAAATTTGAACTCCTCTACATAAACCTTTTTCTAATCTCTAATATTCATAACATTTCCTTGACAATCCAGCCTGCTTCAGTTCATCCAGAAATGTGCCCAAAGTTCAGACACTTCTCAGTTCCAGAAGGACAGTCCTGCCATCTGAGCTAAGCCAGCTGCTGTGGGGTGAGGCATAATGGCTTCTCTAAATGCGCCCATGTCCCAAATAATCTTCCTTGTTTCCTAAGCAGCATGTAAGACAGAACTGAAGCTGTCAGTATAGAATGCTAAGGAGCTTAGAGGTCCTAAAAAATCAAACTCTTTTTCTGGAATGTGCCTTATGCACAGAGCAGTCTCATGACTGAATCTTGGCTTTAGATTGATTTTTTTACAGTGTTATTCTACAGCAAGCATTTATTAAGCACTTGCTATGTGCAGGCCCTCTGCTAACTGCTGGTGCCACAAAACCAAAAACTTTCCTAGAGAAAAGCAACCATGATAGATCTTCTAGGTGTATTTGTCATCTCCCAACCAAAAAATCATGGTGGATGCTTGTGGACTAAACTTATACTAAGACCCAATAGGAGTGTAATAATTGTTGCTATTCCGTCACTTCATCACCCCATTTGGATTTTTTTTTTTGGAAAATATACTAGAGTGGTTTGTTATTCTCTTCTCCAGCTATTTTTATAGATGAGGAAAACTGAGGCAAATAGGGTTAAGTGACTTGCACAGGGTTATATAGCTAGGAAGTGGTTGAGGTCAAATTTGAACTCAAGATGAGTCTTATATAATCCAAGCCTGGCACCCTATCCACGGTACCACCTAGCTACCTAGTGTGTAGTAATGCAAAGGCCTTAATTTCAGAGAAAGAGAATCTGGAGCCAAATGCGTTCAGCCTTTAATGGTTGTCTAGATAGTAATGAGAAATTCCTTTAATGAGCATCTTTCAAAAAATGTGGTTGGGAGATAATCATAGCCTTTCAACCTATGTTCCTTCACTTGAAATAATAACAACAATAGTAATAATGATAGAAGAATAATTATGATTCACATTTATGTAGCATTTTAGGATTACAAAGCACTTTCCCCAAATCACATGTGAGTGTCTTTTGCTTGTACAGATAAGCTTCATTGTTAAAGCAGATGAAAAGCAAGATGCCTTAATGAAAAACCAAATCAGTACCACATGATCTCCATGACTCAAGGAAAGGTTTCTTTGGGTCTTGAAGAAGTAGCCTAATCAGTAAAATACATACATGCACACACACACACACACATGTGAAGGAACATTATTAGTAAGGATTTTTATGCTAAAGAGTTATATATATATGTATCCTGACGTGTATACATATGTACACATATATCCCTACACGTGGTATATATATATATATATATATATATATATATATATACATGTATTTCTATATGTATATACATACATATTTATATATGCTGATAACCCTTACCCTAAATATCTTCCTGATAATGTTCCTTCATTAGTGTTCCCTGGTGACCAGGCCAGCCTGAGGGGGCATCATAGATCTTATATATCAAGAAAAATTTTGGAGTCACTCTTCCAAAGCAAGACCAGCTACATCTCTCCCTCAGTGTGCTAAGGATACTACCTTGGTCCTTAGGAAAGGTGGTCTCAGACTTAACACTTTCTACATGGCATTTACCCCATCAAATTCATGCCCAAACATGTCATGGCTGGTGGATAGATGGGTCTACAGCTCTGCTACTGATGGGCTCAGTTAAGTGAGTCATGTAAGTCTTCATCCAGAGGACAGCTGGGTGGCTCAGTCAATTAAGAACCAGAGCTAGAGATAGGAGGTTCTGGGTTCAAATCTGATCTTGGAACCGTCCTAGCTATGTGACCATGGGCAAGCCATTTACTGCCTAGCCCTTACCACTCTTCTGCATTGGAACTAATACACAGTATTGATTGTAAGGTAGAAGGTAAGGGTTTTAAAAGAAAAAAAGAGATTTCATTCATCCCAGACCCCCAAGAAATCCCAGCCTGGACCCTAGCTCCTGGTCTTCTGACAGCTTACTCTCCATAAGTTCATAACTGTCTTCAATCTCCTCCACCTAAAAGCAGGAAAGAGTGGTTACATCAAAAACAAAAGCAACAGCAGGTCTATGGATTTGTGGACCATATGGTCCCAGTGGAGATACAACTTTTTCTCCCCACTGGAGAATTGAATCCTTGCTTCCTCACTTGAACACAGCTGGTAAGAATGAAGTCCAGCAGGAGACTCACTTTGGGTGGTCAGTGCCTTTTTGAATGTGCCCTAGTTCTCCATCCACAAGTTAATTCCAAAGGTTCTTCTTCAGTGAATGGTTAGCAGACCAGAACCAGCTACAGAATGTCCACACATGCTCCAAAGTCCATAAAGGGATTGTATCTATGAAGGACACTACATAGTTCTTAAAGACTGGGCTAATTGTCCAACTCCCCCTTTATGCATTTGTCATTTAAGGTCCAGAATGCCAGGCTCTGAGCTAACAGACTATCAACTCTGAGCATACACCAATATGATAGACCAATTTTAGAAACTTCTCAGAAATCCCATCTCTTTGGCTCTTTTTCTCCCTCCCCAGAGTTTCCTCTGGGAATCTCATGAAGGTAGCAACTTGTATCTAGATCTCCAGAATTGCATACAAAGGGGTCTCAGCTACCATGAAAGCACTTTTGGTAATATATACTATATATATAGGACAATCTTTTATTTTTCTTCAGAGTCAGAATATAAAACATATAGAGGACATGTAAAATATATAAAGGATTCAGAATAGCTTAAAAATAATTGATACTATTTTCCTCCGTCTTCACTAGTTTGACCTTCTACTCCCTTCTGAAGGACCCAAATAGTCTCCTAGACTCATAGTGCCATCTTGTGTTCTGGGCTCCCCTAAGAAGGGAAATTAAGTGAAGTTGTGAGAAAGGCAAGTCCTTGACATTGCAGTGGGGTTGCTTCTTTACATCAAACTGGTATTTCTTTGGCCTCGTTTTACTACCTTAAGGACTTGGACTCCTTTCAGAAACACATGAAAGGTTGGTAAAGAGGCAATTTCCGAAATGAAATCATCTGAATAATTCACTATAGTAGTCATGTACAAAGTATAGGGTTTTCTAGTCCTCCACATTGTGGCCCAGGCCCTTGTAACTCCTCCAGCTCCAGGTCCATAAAAGAAATCTTCTTGCTAGAAATCTTTGACCCTTCTCTAGAAGGTTCTATATTTAGAGTTCATGAATTCCCATCACTTGTTCATGTTTTTCTACTGTCTAGAAACCAGGTATATGAAAGCATTTGCAACTGAAACATGTCTCTGTCTCTCCATGGCTGGGTCTGGGCCCTCCAGATCAAGTTGCTCTTGCTATTCTGAGTGAAAATGCACAGAGGCAGGAAATGGAGTGTCTTGTTTGAGGAACAGTAAGGTTGGGGACTGTATCTGTGATTTTACTGATAGACAGCACTCTCAAGCAAAGAAACTCGTTAAATTATTGCAGGTCAGCATCTCTACAACTTAACTATTCTGGGCTTCAGCTAGGAGGGACTTTTGATTGGTGACTTCTAATTTTGTTCTACTCAATTCACAATTCTAAGATCCTAATCCATTCTCCATCTTTGAACTTAAAATCAGGAGACTGACCCAGTTCTGTCACCAACTTTCATCTTAAATGAGTTGTTTCCATTTTCCAAGCCCCCTTTCTCTATAAAATGGGGGAAATCATCCTCGTCCTCTGTGCTTCTTAAGGAAATTGTGAAAATGAAGTGGAATAATAGATAGGAAATTATTTAGTGAACATAAAGACTATGATTGTTATTGCTATTATTATTAGACAACTCTCAAGTACTCCCTAGACAAGATCTTCAGGAAGGAAGGGCAGGAGAGAAGGTAGAAAAAACGGTTTTCCACACAAATATCTGGGTATCAATCAAAATTCAACAGGGCAGAGGGCAGCTAAGTGGCTCAATGAATTAAGAGCCAGGCTGAGAGACAGGAGACCCTGGGTTCAAGTCTGACCTCAGATACTTCCTAGATGTATGACCCTGGCCAAGCCACTTAACTCTCATTGTCTACCCCTTACTGCTCTTCTGTCTTGGAACCAATATACAATATTGACCTAAGATGGAAGATAAGAGTTTAAAGAAATTGAACAGTACAGAGGAAGGAGAATCTGTGGGAAAGGACAAGAAAGTCTTGAGACTGGACTCCGGAGGAGCTAAAGACAGAAACAGAAGTTCATTATGCTAAAGACATTTCCTTTGATTCTGACTCATGATAGTGGCTCACTTGCATGCAAATAAAAGTTCATCTTTCCTAATATAAAGGAGGTAGGAGGGCAGCAGTTTATTTGGTAAAGACCCTCAGTGCTTGATCTGGGAAGTACAGGAATAAGCAGCCGCCAAGTCATTCAGGTTTTTCTCCTTTCTTGGCTAATTTGTTGGACTCTCTCTGTTTATTTGTAGCAATACTTGTTTATGAGATGTTTGTTTATGCTGTGAACAAATTGGCGCAAATGTTGGTCCCTCATATTCCAGTACTTATAAAGCAGTGATCAGAGATTCTAGCCTGGAGAAATACTCTCTTCTGGGTCACTTCTAAATATACTGCCATGTGGGCTAATTGCTAAAGACTGTGTAGGTCCATTGTCCCTCCCATCCTGGTCTGTGCTCTTGTGTGTACACACACACACACACACACACACACACACACCCCTCATACCCTTATAGTCCAAATAATATTAAAAGTCATAGATCATAAAATCATAATTTTAAAAAACTGAGAGGGGCATCAGGGGGCTTCCAGTTCAATTCAAGAAATATGTATTTAACATCTACTAGGTACTATACTAGCCAGTGCAGATAAAGACAAAAAGGAAACTGTCCCTGCACTCAAAGAGCTTCCATTCTTCTGGAGTAGAATATAAAAAGAGATCAGAATAAGTGATAATTTGAGGAATGATAGAGAAGTAACAACTAGGGATATATAGGAACATGAAGGAAAACAATGTGGAAAAGACTTCAGAGCCCTGTTTAGTGCTGTGGCCAAGCATGACTTCAGAGTACTGAGTAGTGAACCATGTTCTCTACTTCTTGGCAGAGAGGTGGTAGACTACAGGTGAGGAATAGGGTATACCTTTTTAAGGCATAGCCATTGTATTGGTTTATTTTGTTTAAATTCACTTTTTTAAATTGGAAAATGAGGGGATGCCCTTCAATTGGGGAATGGCTGAACAAATTGTGGTATATGTTGGTGACAGAATACTATTGTGCTCAAAGGAATAAATAAAGTGGAGGAATTCCATATGAACTGGGATGACCTCCAGGAAGTGATGCAGAGTGAGAGGAGCAGAACCAGGAAAACATTGTACACAGAGACTGATATACTGTGGCACAATCAAATGTAATGGACTTCTCTACTAGCAGCAATTCAATGACCCAGGACAATTCTGAGGGATCTATGAGAAAGAACACTATTCACATTCAGAGGAAAAACTGTGGGAGTAGAAACATTGAAGAAAAACAACTGCTTGACAGGTGGGTAGAGGGGGATATGATTGGGGGTGTAGACTCCAAACGATCATCCTAGTGCAAACAACAACATGGAAATAGGTTCTGATCAAGGACACATGTAGTAGTCAGTGGAATTGCAAGTTGGCTATGGGAAGGGGTGGAGGGAGGGGAGGGAGGGAAAGAATAGGATACTCGTAACCAAAGAATAATGTTCTAAATTGATGAAATAAAATTAAAATTAAAAATAAATTAAAATAAATTAAAATTTTATTATAAGGAAGGGTTATAGAGAGGAGGGAATCTGAGGGATAGGAGAGTGATGGGGGTGTTTGTTGTTATTTGATTTTTAAAACCTTTACCCTCTGTCTTAGTATCATTTCTAAGACACAGTTGCACATCTAGGAAGTATCTGAGGTCAAATTTGAACCCAGGACCTCCAGGCCTGGCACTGTATCTACTATGCTTTCTAGATGCCCCAGGACAGTGAGGTTAAATTAAAATAATTAAGCAATTAAAAAGAAAGGTTTCACCTAGGAGGTAGCATATAAGCTGAACATTGAAAGCAGCTAAGGATTTTAAGGTACAGAGGTGAGTAGAAAGAATATAGAAGAGGCAAAGAAAGCTCATGCAGAAAAAAATGGGTGCAGGATATAGAATTAACACTGAATTCAGGAAATAAAAAATAGAGCATTCTAGTTGGAACATAATATGAATAAAAGGGAGTATTCTGACGAGTCTGAAAAGATAGGTTGGAGCCAGATGATGAAGAGTTTTAATCACCAGACAAAAATGTTTACATTTTATCCAAGAGACAATAGGGATTCATAGGAGTTTCTTGTGCAGGGAAGTGACATACTTTAGGGATATTCCTTTGACCTGATGTGGCTGCATATGTTTAGAGTCCCTGACACTCTAACTTTTTAGTTAACATTTATATAGTGCTTGCTATGAGTTTGGTACTGCACTAAGTGCTTTGGAAATATTATCATATTCAATCCTCACAACAACAAAAGAAGAAAATCATCCCTATTTTGCAGTAGAGGAAACCAAGACAAACAGGTTTAAGGACTTGCCCGAGGTCACACAGCAGGTAAGCGACTGAGGCTAGATTTGAACTTGGGCCTTCCTGACTTTAGGTCCTATGCTGTATTCAATACATCACCTCACTGCCTCCTACGGAGCCAGGGCTGGTGTGTTCCTTGGATTCTGGAGTTCTGAATTGTAGTAGGACTTAAACCCTTTTGTGTGTTTGCATTAATTATAGCAACAATATAATGAGCCCTGGGAAAGGTCACTGGGCTGCCCAAAAGGGGCAAACAGACCTGGTCAGAAAACAGAGCAGGTCAAAGTTTCTGGACCCATCAGCAGTAGGATCAGGCCCAAGAACATCCTCTCCTCTTCCAGCCTGGACAAGAGACGGAGACGCAATCTCAAAAAGAAGGGAATATTGTTTTGGCAGCTGTGTGGAGGATAGATTGCAGAAGAGAGACATACACTCACAATACACGGTATTTCTGTTGAACCTCAAACCCAAAGACATATGAGTGTTGCCCATTGTACCACCACATTGTGCAGGTACAGGATGGGGGAGTGAGATGGTACACCAGGTAGGATAAAACACTCATCCTGGAGTTAGGGAGACCTGAGTTAAAATCTTAACTCAGACACTTAGTGACTGTGACCCTGGGCAAGTCATCTTACCCTGTTTGCCTCAGTTTCCTCATCTGTAAAATGAGCTGGAAAAAGTAACGGCAGACCATTCCAGTGTCTTTGCCAATACAACCCCAAGTGGGGTCATGACTGAAATGACTAAACAACAACATGTATATAAAACGGATGTTCTTCTCTAGCAAAGAAAAGTCTTGAGGCAAGGCTCCCAAAAGGCATTAAGAACTGACCTTGAACAATGGGAATGTTGTAAAGAAGGCTTCACTGATGGCCTGTACCAAGTTAACCAGGGATCCAAAGGCCCAGTTTAACAGTTGTGCTAGAAAAAAAGATCATTTTAATTCACTGGATCGATTATGACAACCTCTTAGTTTAAAAAAAAATCCACTCTCTTAAAGAAAAATTCTTCGAAATCTGACTTTTTAAATTAAAATATAAATAAAATCCCCCTCTTGGAATTACAAGGTCTGTTCTCTGCTCTGCTCACCTCTGACAGTGAGTGGAGCCTCCTACGGGCATTTCTAAGGTCATTTTGCTAGTTCTCCTGGGCATTCATACAATGGAATCCTGCATCTCTTTTCCAAAGGGCCTTTACCCAATGAGCTAACCAGCTCTATCCCCAAACAAGCCTATGGGCCTAGAATCATATTTTCCTTCTTCATCACTTCTTTTAGGCCTTCTAATCCCCTCATTTTACAGATGAGGAAACAGAGCCAAGGAGAGAGCAAATCACTTGCCCAGGGCCACACGGCTTGCCATGAACAGAACTATGATTTCACCCCATGTCTGTTGATTCCTAGTTCAGCCAGTCTTTGCAGTTCCATTTTTATAAGCCTTTTGTTTCTAAAAGTAGCCTAAACAGAAGATAAAGATTTTGTGTTTGTTTAAGTATGATTTTGCCACATTCTAGTGCCCACCAGCAGGTACCTCTCTAGGGATGAGGAAGAAGAAACTAACTCTACAAATGAATCAAGAGAGGTTGTGTGTGGAGACACACAC
This sequence comes from Monodelphis domestica, assembly GCF_027887165.1. Lineage (NCBI taxonomy): Eukaryota > Metazoa > Chordata > Mammalia > Didelphimorphia > Didelphidae > Monodelphis > Monodelphis domestica. Next base: position 390,850,785 of record NC_077227.1, on the reverse strand, counting down.
ACACTGTAACAGTTAAAATTTTAGGGAAACTGAGGCAAGTAGAAATTAGTTTCTCTCTGCAAGGAGTATTCCCAAGCTGAAATAGGAAAAAAGGGGAAAGCCTTTTTACAACCAGGTTAAATACCCCCTCTCCGCCCAGGTGAGGTTACAAGGCATTCTGGGGAAGTGGAGCAAGGACTTCTGGGGATTGAAGTCCTGGATTCAAGTCTCCATTTTTACAACACACACACGGATACTGTATTTGGGCTCTGGAACAGCACAAATGTTCATCTCTGGACCTACCCGGGCAACCAGTACCCCAAGAAATATGCTCCCCCAAAATGTACCCACATGTACCCCCAGAAAATACCAGGAAAGAGAGCCCTAGAGTCCTAACACTACACAGAAAGCATCCCTACTGTAAAAGCTACCCCCACTCTGACTTCTCTATCTGCTCTTCCCTTATCGTGGCCCAGCTTACGTGCCTGTACCCTCCCCTGTCTTCTATGCCCACATCCTCCCCATACACTCTCTGGTGCTAGGATCACCCTTAATGCTAAGCATTTTGTAGTTGTTGTTCAGTCTTTTAAGTCATGTCTAACTTTCAATGACCCTATTTTGAGGGTTTCTGGGCAAAGATACTGGAGTGGTTTGTTCATTTGACAGATGAGGAAACGGAGGCAAAAGGGATTCCAAATGACTTTCCCAGGGTCACAGAGTTAGGAAGTATTGGATTTGAATTTACAAAGATGAGTCTTCAAGACTCCAAGCCCAATATTCTATCCGCTGCACCACCTAGCTGCCTAACATTTTATGTTACAAGTGACTAATGCTTTTTTTTCCTAATATAGTTAAGTTGTTTATTTAACTATGACTGTTGAAGTTTAAATGCCTCGATTTGACTCATAAATGTTTTTCTTTTGGATGTTACTCAGATTCTCTATAGAAGCATGCTTTCTTTTCTAGAAGCTCGTTCAAACCATCATCAAGATCTCAAAGAAAAGTCATTCCTTCGTCTCTTATTCCAAACAATGCCCTTGAATGTCTGACTCAGTCTGTCTTAACACTATTTTTTAACCCCTCACCTTCTGTCTCAGAATCAATACTGTATATTAGTTCCAAGGCAAAAGAGTGGTAAGGGTAAGGCAATGGGGGTTAAGTGACTTATCCAGGGTCACACAGCTGGGAAGTGTCTGAGGCCAGGTTTGAACTCCAGGCCTGACTCTCAAGCCACTGAGCCACCTAGCCATCCTCCCTTAGCTTCACTTTAAATGCAACTAGAAATTACATTGCCTGAGTTCCAGACCATGCTGGCCCCACTCCTCAAGAGACAACTGCACTTTGGAAGCTAAGACGTTGGGACTATTTTGCACAGAAAAGGCCCTGGATCAGGACCAAATAGGAGTTGCCAGTAAGTGGGGCCTGGGATACAAGTCTTGATTGACACTTCCTCTAAGCTAAAAGGCCTGGCCCAAGGAGGAGAGAGAGAAAGGAGGGAGAGAATGTGGATCCTGTGACTTTGGAAAACTTATGTGGAAATTTATTATTAAAATAAAACTTTAAAGGCCTGACTCTTGGAAATGAGAGATGGGAGACTTTGACAGTTACCTGCCCCAAACTTCCAGGCAGCCAGGCCAGAGTAGATTCCTATAAAAGAACCTGCCTGCTTCTTTATGATCTTACAGACCGTGGTTCTGCAACCCTCTGGGTTAGCCAGTGCAATGGCTTGGGGACTGGAGAAGGAATACCAGTTTGGAGAAATAGTAAGTCAGCTCGTTTGACTGAAATATAGTCAGCAAAGGACAATGATGTAAAATAGGTGTGGAGGCATACTTTGGAGCCAGAGAATAAAAGTCTTTAATGCCAATGTGAGGGGTTTGTAGTTGGTCCTAAAAGCACCAGGGAGTCAATGAAATCTCCTAAGGAAGGGGGCAGCTGGATGGCTCAGTGGATGGAGAGTCAGGCCTAGAGACGGAAGGTCCTGGGTTCAAATTTGGCCTCAGATACGTCCCAGCTGTGTGACTCTGGCCAAGTCACTTGACCCCCACTGCCTAGCCCTTACCACTCTTCTGCCTTGGAGCCAATACACAGTATTAATTCCAAGATGGAAGGTGAGGGTTTAAAAAAAATCTCCTAAGGAAGAGGGCGACATGAGTTGGTTTGATCAAATTGTACCAGTTGTGCAGAACTGCTTCTTGTCCAGGCTGGTCCCTACCTCCCCATCCATCCTTCTCCCTCCGCTCCCCTCCTGGACCACAGTGTGCAAGAAGCTTTCTCAGCCTTGCACTCCTTCCCCAGTGTATCGACAATGTCATTGAAACTGTCCTACCAGTCACCCCAGTGTACTAGGGGTCAAAGTTTGAAATAAGGGTGGAGGGGGAAGCAGAATTTGCTTTTCACATCATCCTCTTCAGGCCCATTTTGACCCATTCCAAAGACTGAACCCACAAATATTCTGGTTTCCCCTAAAAGATCACCCAGAATTCCTTCAGAAGTACACTTTCTTTTCCAGAACTTACTAAAGAGTTTTCCCAAGCCATAGTCAAGACCTCAAAGGCAACTCTTAAATCCCAACAAGGCCCCTGACTAGATCATGTCTGACCCAACCTGACCTAGTTTCGTTTTAAATGCAACCAGAGCTCCGGCTGAGGGAGATCACCGGCCGTGCCACCAGGCTGGCCCCGCTCCTCGGGCAGATGGTCCATTGGAAGCCGGGAAGTCGAGGCCATTTTATCAAAGTGCAGAAAAGACATTCTCTTGTGAAGGAGGTCAGGAGTCAAAAAGTCGAATGGGGGGCTGAGGGAGAGGGTCAAGATGTGGAGCTTAGAGGAAGGAACCAGGAGTGGGTATCACACAGAAGCTTGAGAAGCTTCCAGGACTTCAAAGAACAGATGACTGGGTGTTTGAGCCCTGGGGTCACTTCCCATTGGAGAACTTGGGGTCACCAGAAGAGGGAATGTTTGAGGAAATTGGGGATTGCAAGATGAGAGGTGGGTTTGGGACTTTTCAGTATCATTTCCCTCCCTTTAAACTCCACTGAGAAAAGAAATGGCCTCTTTCATGTCCACAGCCACATCATCTAAAGAATTACAAAGATGCTTTCTGTCATTTGCCCATTAGTTCTAATGCAGCCTGTTCACCCTTCCCCCAGCCCCAGCTTGCAGGCAAAGAAAGCAAACTTTGGAAAATATGGGTTTTTTATTGAGGTGGTTGTTATTTATTTTTGCTATTGCCATCATTTGGATGCTGCTGATTATTTTTATTTCAATATGCAATGTGGTTGAGATGTGGATCAGGAGTGTTAGTCACTTCTATAAATCTTACTAATTTGGGAGGCAGCAGGACATCATAAAGTGTAACCCCAGAAATTTGTCCAATCTGCAATAAAAACAACTGAGGCAAAGCTCCGAGCCAATAACTATTTATTAGAGGGACCCGGGCCCCTCCGACAAGTAGGATCCCAAGCTTCCTTGTGGTCCTTTCCAGAGCACAGCTTTTATTCCTTTTGGTGCCCAGGCCCACCTCATCTGCCTGGACAGTCCAGGCGGCAGTGTGTAGATTCCAAACCCTTGGTTTGTCCCTAAGTCACATTGCTATCAAACAATAAGCTGGGCATAGAGCAGCCAGCCCGTCTACACCTCGTCTTCATGGTCAGGAAAGGTTGCTAGTTCTTAGGTCAGCCTCCTGTTCAGGCCTGCCTGGGTTAGAACATGAGGAGGAACAGGGCAAAGGAGCTGTACAATGTCTTGGTTCTTTCCACATCCCCATCAAACAGAGCCTAAATGCTTGGGCCTAGGATGGCAGCTTCTTTCTCTAATTTTGCAAGTCATGCTGACAAGTTATAAAGTTTAACATAAGAGGAAAGAACTTAGTCAACTATAACGTACATCTAATCACTCCTAATTATATTATGCTTTAAGATCAGTTGATTATACTTGAACAAAATATCTAGCTATGGAATCCCATTAAACTGAATGATAAAGATCTAGCATGGACAAGGGTCTACTAAAATAGAGTAGAGGGCAAATTATTTCTCACAAATAAGAGCTAGAATTTATATAGCACTTTAAGGTTTTGCAAAACATTTACTGGGGCAATTAGATGGCTTAGTGGATGGAGATCCAGGCCTAGAGACAGGAGATTTGGGGGTTCAAATCTGGACTCACACACTTTCTAGCCCAAGTAGCCCTGGGCAAGTCACTGAACCCCAACAATTGCCTAGCCTTTACTGCTTTTTTGCTTTGAAATTAATACTTGATACTGATTCTAATAAGGGGATTACATCCACTAATTTCCAAACAGAGCATTACATTTAAATTCATTTGTCAAAGAAGACAAAACTAAAATTATTTTTAAAAATACATTTGGGGAAAAAAGATTCTAAGAATTCATTTATTCTAAGTCCCTCCCTCCAGTCAATATCTTTACTTCCCCCTCCTTTGATTTATCTATTTCAAGTATGATGCCAAAGAGTTTTAAAAAAACCCAACGCTTTACAAATATCTCATTTGAGCTTCATGGATACCATGTAAAGAAGGTGCTATTATCTCCATTTTACAGATAAGGAAGAGGGGTCATGTGACCTGCCTTGGGGGTCATACCACTGTTTGGGGGCAGGATTCAAACTCTGCTCAGAGTTCAGCCTTTCCATTCCCTGCACCATCTATCTCATAGGAAATAGCGAGAGGACCTTGAAGTTGAGCCCTGCCTCAGACACACATGGTAGCCGAGGCAAGTTGCCTAAACTCTGAGGACCCCCAGGCCACTTCCACGACTCCCAATTTCAGAGAAGCTACTGAATTCCTCATAGAGAATTTTCTATAATAATGAAACCAGAGTTTAGGGACCAAAAAAAAAAATCTCATTGGGTCCTGAGAGAATGTTTGTCCTGTTAGAAACCAAAAGTCAAAGGAATAAACATGCAGCTTGGGAAAGACATAATTGGAATTTGCGCGCACACACACACACACACACACACACACACACACACGAAAGAGGAAAGTAATAAAATATTTATATCCTTGCTTCTTAGGTGTTTGGCAAAACTAAGATTGGATCTCTGCCCTGCCCCTCTGTTCCTTTTCTTATTATTCTCATTGAACCAGTTTTCCTCAACTACTAGTTGAGCTTTCTGCAGAGGCCAATTTAAGTTGGCTTTATGGCCATTCTTCACAAATAAAGCTCTTCCAAAATGGAATGATCTGGCCTGGAAGGGAGAAGGCTGCTTCTCATTGCAAACCTTGAAAGCAAAGACTAGGCACTGATGACTTGTCCAAGGTACCTTACAGGGGGGTATTTATTTTCAGAAATGGGTTAGATCGGGCAGAGCCTCTGTGATTCGGTCTATGGAGCCCTATGCCTAATGCTGAGGGAGAAATAAAGTTTAACTGAGGCACAACCCCTCCCCTTGTGGAGTTTGCAGTCTCAGGAAGGGATGTGGCATGGGTAGAGATAACTGAAATATGAAACGTTATTATGGCAGGTGCATTTAGGAATTGCTATGTGGCTCCTCGTTGGCACAGTGGAGACAGTCCTGGGTCTGGAGCCAAAAGGAACTGATTTCAAATCTAGTCTTACACATTTCTTAATTGTGGGACCCTGGGCAAGGCACATAACTTCTGCCCACCTCAGTTTCTTGAGCTGTAAAATGGAAATAATGGTACCTACCTCCCAGGGTTGTTACGAGCATCAAATGAGATAACAATCATAAAGCACTTAGCAGAGAGTCTGGCACATAGGAGGAATCTAATAGATGCTTCCCTTGGGGACAGCTAGGTGGTTCATGCCTAGAGACAGGAGGTTCTGGGTTCAAATTTGACCTCAGACACTTCCTAGCTGGGTGACCCTGAGCAAGTCACTTGATTCCCATTGTGTAGCCCTCACAGCTCTTCTGCCTTGGAACCAATACACAGCACTGATTCTAAAAAGACAGATAAGGATTTTAAAATAAATTAATAATGATTCCCTTTCTGCTGTGTAAGGTTTAAGAGAGAACATCATTAATGTCAAGAAATTAAATAAGGTTCCATGAAGGAGGTGCTATTTGGCATCTTGACTTCCATTTCTAACATGCTCTCTCTCTCTCCTCATCAAATGGCTATAACATACAACCAATTTAGTCTGCAAAATGAATACATTTGACTAAATGATCTCTAAAAATCCTTTGGGTTCTAATGTCCTAGGCTTCTCTTTTTTTTTCATTTCATTATTATGAAATTGTTACTTTTATATAGTAGAAACTCTTTTGGGATGTGAGTTCAGCTAGATTGCTGTTGAGGTCCTTTCCCACTCTCACCTACCGTATTTGATGAACAAGATTTTCTGTGTCCCATTCTTAATTTTAAATAGAGGATGAATGAAAATAGTGAGCATTTCTCTGAGATTTTTATAATGCTAAATTAAAAAGTTTTTTTCTTCCGAGTAACTCAGTTGATTTTTTTTTTATAGGTCACTAGCCCTAGAAAAAAATTTCTCTATTGCTGGACTATAATGAATGAGTTTGTTTTATTAGTCTTTCACAGGAAATGGTTTTCTAAAAGATATTTAAAAGATTGAAAGGGCTTTTTCCTCTGTATTGGGGAGATATAAGTCCAATGACCCCTGTCTGCAAATTCTTGACCTATGGTTTGAGCTTTCATGAGAGAAGAGGAAAAATCTCAGATGGTTCTATCAAGGACCCAGCAATGGCTAACATTGTAATGCAAAAGCTTTGGGGATATGCTGTACCTTAAGACCTCTCACCTACTGCAGTAAAGCATACTGTGCGGCACTCTTCATTCAAGTTATCAGTCCTCCTCAGCTTCCTGTCTGTATTCTTTTCCTTCCTGACCACACAGCCACCTCTGTGTTGAGAGGACTAGCTTGGGCACACCAGCCCGGGAGCCTTTGCTAGCTTCTCTGATTTTACAGACTGACTTTAAATGGACTCAGAGGACCACAGAGTCAGAAATTGAGAATGGGGAGGTACTGGATGGGGCCAGCAGCCTTGTTTTATAGATGAGGGGGAGAGAAGCTGGTGCCTTTATCAGTATGATCAACAACAGCAGATGCCTTCCTGTCCCATGAATTAATTTCTTTAAAGGCCCACCCACCTCTGAAATTCTTTGATGTGGGTGACTTTCTCCTGAAGGCAGTGGGGAACCATTGAAGAGCAAAGGAATGGCGATCAAGAAGCATTCATGTAATAGAGACATGAAGGGAGGAATTATGGAGACCATTTAAGAGGTGGTTTGAGTAATTTAGGTAAAAAAGTATCCTAGATACATTTTGATTGATTTTTTTTCAGTCAATTAGTTGTGTATGATTCTTTGTGACCCCGTTTGGAGTTTTATTGGCAAAGATATTGCAGTGGTTGGTCATTTCCTTTTCCAGCTCATTTGACAGATGAGGAAACTGCGGCAAATAGGGTTAATTGACATGCCCAGGGACATTTGGCTAGGAAGTATCAGAAGCCGGATTCGAACTCACAGAGATGAATCTTTCTGACTTCAAGTTGGGTTCTCTATCTACTACGACACCCTCGCTGCACCTTTAGACTTATTTTATAGATGAGGAAAATAGTCCCAGAGAAGAGAAATCACCAAGTCATCTCAGGTGGCCTTCAAGGTCTCAGAGCATCTGACTACTGACAGAAAGAAGCACTACAAAGGAGGCCTGATGTTCTCACCAGCCCTATTTAGAGGTTGAAACGGTGTCCTATTTGATCTCATGTGTGTTGATGCCTCTAATTCGCAGACAGTAACAAGTTTGGGCTGAGGGAAAAATGACTTCGGGTGGGAGTGTGGTGTTTGGTGTGCCGGGAAGAGCAACCAGAGCTCCTTTTAGTGGTTCCCACATTCTACAAATAAGGCATGATCCCAAGTCGATGTGCTATTAGCAATGCTTCTGGGCATGAGCAGCTGGAAAAAGCCAACTATTTCTGGGCAGATTCAGTGAGGCAGTTTTGCCCTTGGGATTGTTGATTCGCTTCCAAGGGCCCTCTTGGAGGAGGCTTGTTTGAAGCTGGGTGGGCTTTCCTCCTGGTGTTTGATGGCAGCTTCCCCTTGCGCTGCCCCCTAGCTGCAAACCGCAGCTGGCAGGGCAAGGCCAGTGTTCTGCAGGTATGGATGGGGCAGTGAAGAGATGAGAGAGCCTTGCCAGCATCCTGCGGCCCAGGAGCACAGCCCCTGGCTTTGGGCGCCCACTGGAGGACCGCGCTCTTTGATTTCCATTGTCGTACCAAAATGCAGCCGGCCCGACTTCGCTTTGTGTCATTACCTGATACCACCCGACTCTGAACTATTGGAAGTGAACTTTCCCCCGGCTGTAGGGCCATACATTTAGAGTTGGAAGGAACCACTCAGGTCATCTAGTTCAAGATGAGGAAAATAAGGCCCAAACAGGCCGGGAAACTTGCCCACAGCTACATAACCAAGAAGTCAGGGCTAAGCTCTGACCTGAATCCTTTGACTCCAAGTGTAGCATTCGTTCCGCGGTTCCAGGCTGTTGGGGCCCTTCTCATTTAGAGCCCTGGTGGTATCCCGCCTTGCTCTAGTTTTGTTTTAGGTGTGTGGGGTCTGTCTCCCAAGTGCACCGGCAGCTGTGAGCTCCTGAGGGTGCAGTCTGGACTTTCTCTGTCTTCCCCCAGCATCATACTAAATGAACTTCAAAATAGACTTATTGGTCATCAATAACATTTATTTTTTAAACCCTTCCCTTCTATCTTAGAATCAATACTGTGTATTGGCTCCAAGGCAGAAGAGTGGTAAGGGCTAGGCCATGGGGGTCAAGTGACTTGCCCAGGGTCACACCGCTGGGAAGTATCTGAGACCAGATTTGAACCCAGGACCTCCCCATCTCCAGGCCTGGCTCTCAATCCACTGAACTACCCAGCTGTCCCCATCAGTAACATTTATTAAGTGTCTACTGTGTACCAGCCACTGTCCTAAGCACTGGTGATACAAAAAGAAGCCAAAGATAGTTCCTTCCCTTGAGGAGCTCAGAATCTAATAGATCTGCTGAATTTGATTGAGTGATCTATCATTACATGGTGGTGGTCTCCATTCTTTGCCCACAGCTTGCAGACACGTGAAGAAGCACCATGCCCCCCCCCCTTCCATTCCAGGAGATGTTGTACTGCCTTGTCCTTGTAAGTGTGCCTGGGTTTGGCTCAGCTACTCTAAGCAACCTCTGCTTCCTCAGCACCAGGCAAGTTCACTTACAATTAGAAAATAGATCCAGGATGGAAGCTGGATGGTAATTCTGTGCCAGGCCTCCGGGAAGGCAACGATCAGGCCGCTTACTGCAGCCTTCCATTTCAGGCATAGCTCATGTCTCGTTATCCAAAGGTCTAACCACGGTGCCTTAGGTCGGGTCCTTCTCACGACTCGGTTTGTGCTTTGCCACGAATGCCAGCCTACAGGATTCCCATCCGAAAGGTTCTGACCATTCCACTCACTCTAGTACCCTAGAGAAGTTGTTTGTACCTAGTGTAGTTCTGAGTTTGGGAAAGGGAGGATGAACTCGGTTGCCCCATACTCAGCTTCTTGGCCATTGACATAGGAGGGATGGAAGTATGGAAGACATTTGGGGAACTGAGAGAAGAAAGAAAGAAAGTTTGAAAAGTGGAATGGAGACAAATTGTATCAAATGCCAAGCTAAAGATTTTGTCCTGTGGGCAGTAGGGAACCCTATAAGATTTTGGAGCAAAGAAGTCAGATAGTGGGGCAGCCAGGTGGCATAATGGATGGAGAGCCAGGCCTGGAGTTGGGAGGACCTGGTTTAAATCTGACCCAGACACTTCTTAGCTGTGTGACCCTGGGCAAGTCACTTACTTAGCTCCATTTGCTTAGTCCTTACCCTTCTGTCTTAGCATTGTTACTGAGACAGAAAGTAAGGGTTTAAAAAAGATTAAGAAGTCAAATAGTGTTTAAGGTAGATTAATATATTAGTCTGTGGTATTTGGATTAGAGGGGAAGAGGGATGAAAGTATGTTATAAGAGCTTGAGAACTACTGAGGTGGAAGATCATCACGGAATCATAGCCTCTTTGAATTGTAAAGGAACTTGGAGACCATCTAGCCTGGAGTCATTCTTCAAGTGGAAACTGAGGCCCAGAGCGGGAAGTGACTTTCCCAGGCTCACACAGCAAGTCTTCTGATGTCTCCTGAAACTAAATTCAATGTTCTACCCATGGGAGCGAGTGGCAATCAAGATAGAGTAGCCCAAGATTTCCTCTTCCTCTCCTAGGATTTAGCTTCCTGTGAATATGGGCATATCTATGGCTCTAGAATAGATAGGTAACCTCTATTCTGAGGATAATAGTTATATTGATGATGGTGCTAGCTAGCACTTATATGGCACTGTAAGGTTCATAAAGCAATATATATAGATATACATATATAATTTATAAAGCTATATATATGCATATATATAATCTCATTTTATCCTCACAACAACCCTAAAGAGTAGGTGTTATTATCTCTACTTTAGAGATGAGAAAACTGAGGCTAGGAGAAGTTAAGTAAGTGTCTGAGGCTAGATTTGAATTCAGGTCTTCCAAAGTCCCAATACTCCTGTTTTACCCACTATACCACCTAGCTGCCCCAAGATGTCCCCTCTCAGTATCACAAGGGAAATCCCAGGCAGAATCATCCATCTTTGTTGTGGCCATCCTGCCTGAGACCTTCTTGAAGGTTGATAAAGTGAACTAAGAATTGTCTGCCTGAGGAACTAGGACAGAAGGAGATTAAGAATACTCATTCACCCCTTTCCCTTTCAGGAGTTGAAGTAGGATTTTTCCAGAGTATACCAATCGCCATCGGAGAGGAGATTTCTTTCCAAATAGAATTACTATCTGCCGACAGACAGATTGCTTTAGGGATCTCATGAGCAATTGCATGGAACTGGGGATTTCTTGATGTGCTAACAACATGGAAGAATGTTTTGTGGGTTCCAGGCCAGCTCATTAAGGCAGCCCTTTCCACTGGTATCCTCATGAACCAAATCAGTCACAGACCAAGCTGCTGGTGCTCAGGCTCCTATTATGATTCACTTGGGCCCTGGGCCTTTTACTTGAGGTACAAACAAAATAAGAATTATAAGCAACGATAATTTGGGTTTTATGGGCTCATAAATGTGCACATACTCATGAAATATAAGAGACTAATAAAAGACAAACCTTTTAGGGATCCTATAATCCACATGCTGCTTGGTCAGCAAATTGGGAAGGAGATCTGTTGATGCTAAGAATATGGGTGATTGGGCAGTTTGGTGGCTCAGTGGATAGAGCTCCAGACTTAGAGTCCAGAGAACCTCTCCTCAGACACTTCCTAACTATGTGACCTTGGGAAAGTCACTTAACCCCAGTAACCTAACCCTTGCCCTTCTGTCTTAGAGTTGTTACTAGGACAGAAAGTGAGGGTTTAACAAAAAAGAAGATGCATGATTCCACCCATGACACTTCCACCCACAACTCAAATTCCTCACTCTGAAAAATTCTTCCCTGTAGAGTATCTTGTCCCCTCAGCGGCTCCAGATTAATGAAGGATTTAGAGCCTAGAATCTAAGGAAAGTCAGAAAAGGGCTCAAGACTTTGGAGAGAGGCCGTGTAAGAACAGAGTGAGAACCCTTGGCTTGAGACCTGACCACACCACCCATTAGCTAGGTTATCCTAAGCAAATGCCTTTCTTTCTTTGAACCTATTTCCTCATCTATAAAATAGGGTTTAAAGTACCTAGCCTGCTTACCTCACAGGATTGTCAGAAGGAAAATGCTTTAGTGACTTTAGAGTGTTATAGAAATACAATTTATTCATCAGTATTGGAGAGACTCAAAGTAGACCCAAAGCATTTTAGAGAGAGGAGAAAATGGAAGGGCATAAAAATGGGAAAAATTGAAAATATCTGCCCAATTTTTTGAATATAACAAATATATCATCAAGAACAGTAGACCTTCACTTGAACTGCACCACAGCAGTCATGCATTCCCTAACAGAGAGGGCAGAAAGAGAACTAAAGGGAACTAGAGAGTGGGGAAAGCAGCCACAGTAGACCAAGTGGACACAGAGAAGATCAACACAATTATAAGAACACGAAGGAATGTATTCTTGGGTTATTGAAGTGAGAAGAATACCAAAAGTGTGGGGAAAATCTTGGATATTATTAATACTCAGAAATGTGGTCTAGAGAACAGGAATACCTACTGACCCAGGTGCTTACTTTCCCACACTTTGATTTTTCCCACAGTTTTATTTTATTTGGAATCATCTACATATGCATCAAGGGCATTCTTGATGAGGGTGTAAGCAGGTGTACGAATAGGCAGACTGTCATACACTTCATTCTACAGTAGTCTAACTACATGCAACTGACAGCAAGAATTAAGGAACACAAGATCTTACTTACCCTGTTTATTGTTTGTCAAAATGTTTTGGCTTGGTAGAAGGACCTTCATCCAGGCACCTTTTATCCAGACATCCAAGTCACGCGAGATTTCTTGAAGGTTATAACAGAGATAGCCTTGTCCAATTACTCTCTGAATATAAACATCAGGAATAGCATTAAATGGAGAAAATAAATGCTCATCAAAGGTGTTTGCATTGTGATAGAGAAAAGCCAAACAGAGGTGAGGTTGAAGAGAACTTCTCTATGGATAATAAGGTCTTTCATGTGCTCTTTTTCTATGGACAATAGTATACCAATTCCAGCACATTGCAGAGCCTTCAGGAAGGGAATTGTAGAGTTTGACCTGGTCATCTACACAGGAAAAACCATATCACTGAAGAATGTCTAGTGCCATTAAAACATACAGCTGGATGGACAACCTATAGACTCTAACCTTCCCTCTATATCTCTGAGACAGGCAGTACAAGTGAGCTATGGGTTAGGTACTGAATTTATTTATTATTTTTTTATTTTTATAATGTAGAAAAATGTTGACACTTGTTTTTTTGTCATTTTAAAATTTAGATTTTCTTCTCAAACCTCCCCACCTCCCACCAGTGAATAGTCTGATACAGTTTATACCCATGCTTTCATATAATACATATTTCCATGTTGCTCATGTCATGACAAAACACATACAATAAAAATCTCATAAAAGGAATATAGAAGAAAATTCCATTCTTTGATCTATACTCAGATTCCAACAGTTCCTTCTTTGACTGTGGATAGCATTTTCATCATGAGTCTCTTGTGATTGTCTTGGAGACTTGCTTTGCTGATAATGGTTTAGTCTTTCAGAGTTGATCGTTATATATTTGTTTCTATATACATCATTCTTCTGGTTCTACTCATTTCACTTTGCATCAGTTCATGTAAGTCTTTCCAGGTTTTTCTGAAAGCATCCTGTTCATCATTGTTCCTTATGATGCAATAGTATTCCATCACAACGAGATACCACAACTTGTTTATCCAATCCCCAAGAGATGGATAGAGTCTCAGTTTCCACTTTTTTGCCACTATAAAAAGAGATGCTAAAAATATTTTGGTACAGGTAGGTCCTTTTCCCTTATTCCCTCTGATCTCTTTGGGATACAGACAGTATCTCAGGGTCAAAAGGTGTGCTTAGTTTTGTGACCCTTTGAGTCTAGTTCTGTATTGCTCTCCAGAATCAGTTCACAGTTCCAGCAACAGTGTGTTAGTATCCCAATTTTCCCATGTCCCTTCCAACATTTATCATTTTCCTTTTCAGTCATATTAGCCAGTCTGGTAGGTGTGAGGTGGTATCTCAGAGTTGTTTTAATTTGCATTTCTCTCATCATTAATGATTTGGAGCATTTTTTCATATGACCATGAATTTTTTTGACTATTCATATGACCATGAATAGTTTTAATTTCTTCCTCTGAGAACTTTCTGTTATATCCTTTGACAACTTTTCAATTTGGAAATGCTTTATATTCTATAAGTTTGACTTAGTTCCCTATATATTTGAGAAATGAGGATATTTTTCAGGAATACTTTAAAATTTCCCCCCAAAATTTGTTATTTCCTTCTAATCTTGGTTGCATTGATGTTATTGAACAACACTTTTTTTAAATTTAATGTAATTAAAATTATCTATTTTGCTTTTCATAATGTTCTGTCTTGTTTGGTTGGGCACTGAATTTAACAAGAGGAGAGTAGATTGCATTGCTTTCAGGAAATTGCAAAGCTCCTTTAATGACTCTCCTCCTTGAAACTAAAGCTGAATGTTCTACCAATGTTGTGATATGGCCTCAACTTAGAGAAGACTATGGTCTCTGAGGAACTGAAAATAAGAACCACACTCAGGAGAAGGGAGAGGCACCTGTCAAATGTGAGCAGGATACAATACATAACAAGTACGAAACTTTTGATAAGGGTGAGAATAAAAGATGTCATCAGGGAAATGTAGGGTTGAAGGAGAAGGAGGGCTGGTCACATGCTATGGAGCTAGCCCATCTGCTGAAAGCAGGGAAAGCCTCCACTCAGGTATATTGGGTGGACCCCCTATGACAGTATCATGAGAGGAAATGGACAAGAGTCACACATGATAGCATGGGTGCACATGGAAAGGTTGTGATCCATATCATTGAAGGGAAATCTGTTTATCATAGACAGAAATGTGCCTATTGCGGGGATCTGTCTGTTTGCCCATTTGGAGCATTAATTCACTGGGGTTCATCTGAAAGTTCTCTTTCTCCCTCCTTCTGCCCTAATTTCTTATATTCTCTTTTCCTATGATTCCCTTTGGGAACAGAGAGGAAGAAAAGCCTTTATCCCAAGCCTTTGGGTCCACCTTCTCCAGATTTCCTCAGAGTTCCTCCACTATTCCTAAAGGCTGAAATTTTAGTGACTTCAAGATAAGTACCAGTAAACAGTATATCAAAAAAAAAAAAAAGGCCACTATGATCTAAGGCTATTTTAATAGACAAAGAGTATCCAGAGCAAAGAGGATAACATCCTGCCATTCAGTGACTGTGTTCAGACACCATTTACCTTATTGTTTCCAGTTGTGGGAATCACATTTTAGAAACAATATGGACAAACCAGAGCAGACCCAAGGATAGCAGCCAAAATAGCGAAAATGGCGAGGAGCTCTAGGGAGTGGCAGTGTGGTGTAGGAGAGAATCCCACCTTGGTCAAGCCACATCTAGCTCTAAGTCTAGGAAATACAAGAATCAATTGAAGGAACTGTACATGGTTCACCAGAAGAAGAGAAGTCTTAGGGGAGAGATGGCATGAAAGTAGTTTCAAGCATCTGAAGGCCTGACAGGATGAGGAAAGATTAGACTAGCTGCTCAGCCCCAGAAAGCAGAACTACCCGTGAGTATAAACTGCAGAGACAGATTTAGGCATGAGGCCAGGAAGAGCTTCCTAACACTATCTCAAAGTGAAAGAGCTCCCTGAGGGAGAATGAGTTCCCAGTCACTGAAGGTCTCCAAAGGCCGGATGCCCACTTTTCGAGAATTTTGTAGAGGACGTTGCTGTGCACTTGAACATTGGACTTGACAGCCTCTGAAGTCCCTTACTAATCAGAGGCTCCGTGATTCTCCTCAGTGTCGGTCCCTCGGGTCATACACTCGCTGTTAGTTTTTACCCTGGGGTGGGGGGGAAAGGCAAACAGTAGAACTCTCCTAATAGGTACCAGATGAAGAGGTTGGTGACAGTGTTCTTCCCTGCATTAATCACTTCAGCACTCATTCGAGGAGCTGAATATTTCATAAGCCATCCAAGGGCCGGGTCCCCATCAGCCCCGCTCTCTAAGGGAGGGCAGGCAGACAACGGGGACATTCATCCTGCCTTGTGAAATCTCTCTCCAGTCCCGATTA
This sequence comes from Monodelphis domestica, assembly GCF_027887165.1. NCBI lineage: Eukaryota > Metazoa > Chordata > Mammalia > Didelphimorphia > Didelphidae > Monodelphis > Monodelphis domestica. The sequence goes on along the minus strand of NC_077227.1, from coordinate 390,835,037 downwards.
TGTAAGCTGTTCTCCTGTGTTTTCTGTTTGGTTAAACATGCTGGTGCTGAAAAGCAGCTGAAAGCGACAGAATCACAAAGAACAATTGCTCCAGCCCTCACAACATTCTTTCGCTTTTCCCAGAGCCAGACCCATGCCCGCTGTATTCACTAGGGCCTGTCCCCTTCTCACCCAGCTCGTTAAGGAAGGAGCCATTCCCTTGCTCCCAGAGCTTCTCAGCCTCAGCACAGTAGCCCAAGGAATGGCCCACACATTGGTCTTCTGCCATAGAACTTCCCAGAATGCTGCCTCATCAGAGTAGGCAATGGGACCACAGTAGGAGTCGTAGCAAGGGAGGCGCTCTCCACACCCGCCCAGGGCCTTCTCCAGGGACTGATGGATGTTTTTTTTCCTGATGACAACCATACCAGGAGTGAAACTCTTGGTGGCACACAAGATCCTCGGACATCGCTGATTGGAAACAGGGGGAGGGGTGGAAGTCTGCTGTGTGTTGAAAGCCTCTTGCCAAACATCAGTTCAGGAAGGAAGTTACAAGCCATCGGAACATCTTGTACTTCATGGTCGACAGGCATCAGGGGCCACATAAAGAGTGTGTGCCCATGTGAGCAGGAACAAGGTTGGAAGAGCAGATGTTACCCCATCTCCTCACTTGGGGCCTCAACACCCCGAGGTTATTCCAGTTGTCCATCCAGGAAAGGACTCTGCCTAATGCAGTGCCTCTCTAAGAAGTCCTTCCCTACTTTGCCTCACTGCATATTGATGCTATGTCATTCTGTGTGGTTATGAAAGTAGGGATTTGGTGAATCCATCAGCAGAGGCTAAGGTAGCTAGCCTCTTAGCAGCCCATTCTTGGCAAATGTTTTCATCAACCAAATGTCTATATAGTAAGGCTCATCCATTGGTTTATAGATAAATAAAAGCTTTATGGCTTATCAACTTTGTTAATGGACCTGCATAAGGCCACGCTCACAGTAGGATTTTTTTTTAACCCTAACCTTCCATCTTAGAATCAATACTAAGTATTGGCTCCAAGGCAGAAGAGCAGTAAGGACTAGGCATTGGGGGTTAAGTGACTTGTCCAGGGTCACACAGCTAAGAAGGCTCTGAGGTCAGATTTGAACCCAGGGCCTCCCATCATCAGACCTGGCTCCCAATCCACTGAGGCACCTAGCTGCCCCCTCATAGTAAAATAAACATTTGTTAAATGCATGAATTTGCCCTGCCAATTGGAGGCAATTGTCTAGACTTTCTTAGCAGAATATAAGAATTGTAATGCTCCTTGCCCAACTTCCTCATTTTACAGAGGAGGAAGCTGAGGCCCACAGGGAAGAATGATGGGAGCAGATCTCAGCTTTAACTCCAGGTCCATGGTTGACAAATCCAGTATGTTCTCAATTCAAACCAGTGTAACCCAATCCATTCTACCATGCTTCCTCTTTACTGTACCACAATGGCAGCCTTCGAGGATCATTAGCTAGACTAGGACCAGAACCCAAGTCTCCTGACTCTTTATCCTTGTTCTTTCTAACACACACATAGACACACATGCTCTCACAGCTCACACATACATGTAGGCACATGTACATACATACATACACACACACACACACACACATGCACACAAACTGCCAGAAGTCAAGAAAGCTGATCTGACCTGATGATGCATAGTTAGGGAAGAGACAGAGGTATTCATGAAGTCTATCCCCTTCCACCACTGCTAGGTTGAACTGAGGAGGGGTCTCCCCAGTCAAACTCCAAGGCCAATCCCTACAGCCTCTGGGAAGGGCCTGGAGTGGCCAATTCTTCTGACCTATATTTGTGATCTGGCCTTAGAATAAAAAAAATCATTTCTCTTGAACCCGAGCCATTCTAGATTTTTGGAATTTTCTAGGATTATCTTCCACCATGTGCTAAGTACTTTAAGGATCCCATCTAGATTTGCTAATGGTTGTGTAATTGATTTCTTATGTGTTGTTTTTAGCTATCCCATCCTTTCCTTCACTTTTGGAAATCATCAGCCCTTTTTTTTTTTTCTAACTCCCTTTATAGTAGCCTCTGGGTACAGAAAAATGGATTTCACATCTTCCAAGTCATAATTACCCTCAGTCAATGTAGAGAAAGTTCCCCAGAAAGTACCTCATCCCAAGGCAGCTGTTATTTCTACAAACGACCCAGGACTGGGAAGAGAAGGCTCCTATTTTGTTTAGATGTTTCCATACAGAACACAATAAAAACATATAAAATTTTTTCAGGAACTTTCCACATGAAAAAAGCCTGAATGGCCTTTATTCACTAAATTCATCCTACATGTGCCACTGGCAACTTAACTCTTTTCAGTTCTGATGCCAATTTCCCCACCCCTTAACGAGAATATCCCTAAATCATCAATTCTGAGTTGAAAAGGACCTTACCGTTCATCTAGTTCAACACTCCCTTATTTTACAGATGAAGGAAACTGAGGCAGAGAGGGGTGAAATGACTTGCTCAGGGTCAGACAGTAAATCTCTGAGACCAGATTTAAACTCAGGTCTACATGACTCCAAGTCTTATGTTCTAACCATTATGCTACCTGACTGCCTCACATTGCATTTATAATGTAGCCCTGTGTAGGACAAACACTGCCATATCCCTGCCTCTCCCCATACAGCCCTCATTACTGACCTATTTGAGCTCCATGGGGAAGGGTATATAGTATCTTATCTAAATTTGGTGTCTCCCTTGGCTCCTAGCTCTGTGCCTTGTATTTGGGAGGTGCTTTAAAAACTGTTGAAATGGAATCCATTTTGTCAGAATTTAATTCCAATACACATACTGAATGCTTTTTATGTTCAGGACTCCCGAGGGGAGGAGAAAGAAATAGATAAGAAGTGGTCCTGTCCTCAAGGAGCTTACAATCTTGGTAAGGTGAGGTAAGATAGAATGAGCACTGAAATTTAGTCAGGAGGCCTATGATTGAATATTAATGGTACTCCTGCACTCGGAGCCTCAGTTTCCCTTATCTGCTAAATGAGAAGGATGGAGTATTTGATCTCTTTAGTTCCCTTCCAGCTCCCAAATCCTTTGCTCCTATGAATCAAAAGAGAGCTATAATACGAGGTGGGATGTGTTAAGAGTAAAAGAGGAATACAAAGTAATCTGTAGGTTCAGGAAAACTGAGGCAATCAGGGAAGACTTCATGTAGAAGGTGACATTTGAGATGAGCCTTAAAGCAAGTGTGGGTAGAATTCTAAGAGGCAGTGATAGGAAAAGAACATGCTAGTTAGAGAAAACTGCTTAAGTTAAAATTCAAAGGAAAGAAAGTAAGGGATAGTATTCAAGGAAAAGCAAGTTGTTGAGCTTGGCTGAGGCGAAGGATGTGTAAAGAGGAGCTATCTGTAGGAGACAGAACTGGAACAGAGAGTCCTAAGGATTTTTTGAGTCATGGACATATTGGCAATCTATTGAAGCCTATGCATCCCTTCTCCAAATAATGTGGGGCTATTTTTTATTCATAACTGAAGGAAATTCTATTCAATTGGAAGATAGTGACAATAAAAATATAATTTTTCCCATTCAAGGTCACAGATCCCTTGAAATCTATCCACAATCTATTTACCTATGGAATAGAATAACAGATTGTGTGAAGCCTTAGATACTAGGCTATGTTTGGACTGAGATCTGTTGGCAATGGGCAGCCATAGAAAGATTTTTAGTAGGGGGGTGAGATAATCAGAGCTGTGCATTAAGGAGCGAACACTCACAATATATGTCTAGGATGAATGGGCAGGGGGAGAGATGGAGAGAGGGTGGAAATTTAAGAGGTTGAAGGCATAGTCCCAAAGATTGGAAATCCAAGATTGAATAGGATTGGAGTGAAGTGAATGGAGAAATGGGTGAATGTTATATTTTAGAACTGATAGGACTTGGAAGGTGGTAAGAAGTTGGTGAGGAAACTAGATTGCAGAGTGGATAGAACAATGGGCCTGGAGTCAGGAAGACCCTAGCCCAAATTTGAATTTGGGCTCAGAAACTTCCTAGCTGGATGACCCTGGGCAAATCCCTTAACCCTGTGTACCTCAGGTTCCTTATCTATCAAATGGGCTGGAGAAGGAAATGGCAAACTATTCTAGTATCTTTGCCAAGAAAACCCCACATGGTGTCACAAAGAGTAAGACACAACTGAATAATAACAAGAAATTGGGGACCATTTTGGAGACCAATTAGAATTATGCCCAAAGAGTTCTAAAACTGTATATACCCTTTGACTCAGCAACACCACTGGATTTATTTCCTAAGGTGATCAGGGAAAAGGAAAATAACTTCTATTTCTAAGATATTTATAGATAGAGTAACTCTCTCTGGGGTGGCAAAGAACTGGAAATTTGGGGATTCCCATCAATTGGGGAATGGCCAAACAAGCTATAGCAAATCATTATGTAGGGATACGACTGTGCCATGAGAAATGACAAGTGGGCTAATTTAAAAAAAAAAAAACATGGAAAGACCTGCATGAAGTTATGAAATGAAATGAGCAGAACCAAGAGAATTTTATATATAGCAACAGAAATAACATTTGAAGAATGACTCCTCCAGAGAAAGAACTGAGAAACAGAAATAAGGAAGACATAGTTTTATATACATATGTTATATCTTTTTTGTCAAATGATGCCTTCTTAAGTATGGGGAGGTGAGGGAGGGAAGGAGGGCAAAGTAAGAAACAAATAAATGAGAAAAAATCTATGAAGTGCTTTACACATGGGAGGGCTTCCTATAATAACTCCATAGAAAGAGAAAAGAGATTGCCATTCAGTGGCAGTTAATGCGTATACTTCATTCTTGGTCTTGGCCTCACTGCTGCTTCTAAATGTCTTGTTTCTTCTGTAGGTTAAACCTTCCCTCTCCTAGAGCATTGTTTCAAAGTCGTGCCAGAAGAGTTGGTGTTATCAATCACTCCCCCACAGGGAGGCATGGCTATGGTTTGGATTTGATCGGAAGGCAGTGGGAAGCCACTTAGAAAGGTGTGGTCAGATAGTTGGGCATAGAAGGTCCCGCTTTTTCTGGGAAGACCAGGGATCACTGGCATTGGACAGCAGGTGTATACCAGGAGGACTAGAGCCTCTTGGAGCTACAATTAGAACAAGTCATCCTTCTTAGCAGGAGGTGCTCTAGGAACAACCCTTTGCCTTGGTTTCAATATCCCTTTGGTTCTTTTTTTATTGGCAATATGGAGGAGGTAGAGTTCATAGCAACTCAGGAGTGTTTTATGGAACCTAAGCTAACTGCCCCCAGGGAACCAAAATACTGAGGTGCCTCCACCCTAGGGAGCAACTAACAATTGGCTCCCCCAAGTATGCATTCATACTCACACATGCACATTCCCAGATACTTGTGTCCTCACAGACTGACACAGGCACTCTTTTTTTGAAAAAAATTTCCCCATGGATACATAATTCTTGTTGTCTCCTTCCCCTCTTCCTTCCCCCCATCCCAGAGTTGACAAGCAGTTCCATTGAGTTATACTTGTATTATCACTCAAAACTTTATTTCCATATTATTCATTTTTGCAACAGAGTAATCTTTTAAAACCCAAACCCCAAATCCTATATCCACATAAACGTGTGATCAACCATAGGTTTTCTTCTGCATTTCTACCATAGGCACTCTTAGTTCTAAGTCACAAAATTCTTGAATGTCAGACTTCTGGACCAACTCCTTTGTTTTACAGATGAGGAAACTGAGTCCCAAAGTAAGAAAGGAACTTGGTCAACAGCAAATAGCTAGACAGTAGCACAATCAGGAACTGAGCCCAGGTATCCTGACTTTAGACTATCATACTTGCAGGGACCCAGGATATGTACATTTATATGCCTGGGAGAACAGTGGGCACACATGCAGATTTCTGAGGTGAGTAATCTGGCAGTGCCCCCCCCCAGTTTGGCAGGTCCTCATGATTATCCTACACCAAGCCAGTTTTCAGCCTACGGGGTTGGGCTCACTGGATTCTGGGTGGCTGCATCTTTGCATCCTTGTGACTCAAGGTGGATCTGTCCCAAACAGGAGGACTTCACTGATTGATGGAAACATCAGTGCTGCTCAGATAGGGCCAGGGAGGCCCTAAGAATACCTGGGGAACCTCCTGGTAGCCCTCTTCCTTTAACTGACTTTCTAACAAGGACAATGCTGGGTTTGGATTGCAAGCTGTATCTGTCCTGGAGTTGAGGATATTGCTCCTTGGGGGTTCCCAGGGTAAAGCCACCATTTCTTCCATAGTGCATGGGTTGGGCCAGGAAGGAATTTTAGGTGGAGGAAATAGCCTAGGGTTGAAAATGCACACACCGGCAGGGGAATGACAAGAAGCTCCATTTGGCAAGAGCTTGGGATAACTTACAAGACAGCTGTAAAACAAGCTATAAAAGAAATTCAGGGTAGTTACATTCACTGCAGAACTTCTCATGATCTTGCATGAGGAGCAGATGATAGAGATGAGTTCACTGTTATCCTCCACAAGCTACTTCCTCTTTCTATTACTGATGCCATTATTTTTTTTCAATTGCCAGGTTCTTAAATTAAGCACATCCTGTCATTTTTCCTTTGAAAAGGCTCATCCACTTCTTCTCCAAAGGGATATAAATCAATGCAAAAGAAATCAATGGAGAAAAACACAAGTCTAACTATTATAATTTTATATATGAATACATTAATAATTAATCCAACTGGGCAACCAGGTAGTAAAGTGGATAGAGTGCCAGGTCTAGAGACAAGAGGTCCTGGTTTCAAATCTGACCTCAGACATTTCCTAGCTGTGTGACCCTAGACAAGTCATTTACCCCCATTTACCTAACCCTCACCCTTCTGTCTTACAGTTGTTACTAAGATAGAAAGTGAGGGGTTAAAAAAGAAAACAATTCAGCAAGAGCAATAAAAGTGACAGAATGGATAAGGAAACAAAACCCAACAATAGATTATCCAAGAAACATTCTCTTCTCCCTTCACATGACCTCATCCTTAGTCCAGACCCATTATCAGCTCTCAGCTGAATACTTACAGTCTCCCCAGCTAGACTCTTGGTCTCCCCTCTCATTCCCCTCCAACCTATCCTGTACCAGATGTCAGAGTTATCTTCCTAAAATATCAATTTTAGGATTCCTAGAAATATGGTCTGTGGGCTCCATGACACAATTCAATTTAGCATTTATTAAATGCTTGCAGCATGTGGAACACCATGCTGAGGACAGAGGGAAATCCTGCATTCAGGTCAAGCACAATCTCTGTCTTCTAATAGGAGGCTAAGACCCACACAAATAACTGTAATACCCAGGGTGACGTGCGTAATACGTGACTTAGAGAGGGACAAATTGTTTGAGCTCCAGTGTGATTGGGAGGTGGAGGGGTGGCAGAGGGAACTGGGGGGAGGGGGGAGGGGGGGAAGGGCTAGCGATACAGTTGTTACCAACACTGAAGAGATGACCCTGAACTGTCTCTGTCACTGAGCCAGCAGGGTCAGGTTTCATTGTGGGTCCTTGTCAACCTTGGACTCGTTTCTCCTTGAGAAGATCATATTCACAGATAACAAGTTTACCAAGCACATGCTGTCACTCAATTAGAATTTATTAAGCACCTACTATGTGCCAGACATTGTGCTAGAGTTTCAAAGAAAGGCAAAAGACAGTCCCTGCTCTTGAGGGACTTCCAATTCCCTGCACTCAGCACCCTTGGGGGAGTGGGGAAGGCAAGAAGTCCAGCAGAATCTATAATCTATCTAAGTAAACAAGACAGATACAAATGAGGCAGCCTGAGATATCACAAATGAGACAGCATAACCGAGTGCCCCACTGAGTGCTATAAACTATGCGTGTTGCCAGGTTTTAGAGGAGAGGGAGAGCAATGAGGACCAAAATGGCTAGGGAAACCAACTAACTCATTGTTTGCCCTTGTTCAAGGCAAGTCTTATCTTTGGGTCTTAGAAAATGAACCTAAGGGGTTAGATTCAATCTTTTAAGGTCCCTCCCATTTCCAACATTCTATGTTCTGTGCTGTTAAGTATTAAAATTCTCTAAGAGCAGCTAGGTAGCACAGTGGATAGAGCATCAGCGCTGAAGACAGGAGGATAGGAGTTCAAATGTGGCCTCAGACAATTCCTAGCTGTGTGGCCCTGGGCAAGTCATTAACCCCCATTGTCTAGCCTTTGCTGCCCTTCTGTTCTGGAATTGATACTATGACAGAAGGCAAGACTTAAAAAAATGATTCTGTGATTTGAGTCCTTCTAGCCCGAAAATTCTATATTCTGTGTTGTTTTTAAGGTTAAGATTCTCTGTGAATTAAGAGCCCTTCCACCTGAACAGTGTGTTTCATGGTGTCTTCAGATATTAAGATTCTATGATCTGAGAGCCCTTTCAGCTCCAATATTTTATATTCTATGGTATTTGGCAGCTTTAATAGTCTATGATCCAAAGAACCTTCCACCTTTGACATTCTGTGTTCTAGGTAACTGTAGAAGAGTCAATGTAGTTTGTAGTGACCCATATGAAGTTTCTTTCTCCCCACACAAAGAAGTCATATTTTCCTTCTTCAACTTCTTGAACCTTTGACTTACTCATTTGTGTTGGTGCATACTGAGCCCTGACCATTGTCTGGGCTCTTGATACCCTCGATTCACATTAGGTCAAGGATTTCAGACTTAAGAAAAAAATTCAAAGGGAAGTGCTCCATAATTCTGTAGGAAAATGAGGCCCAAAGTTAATTAATTAGGGGCAGCTCGGTGACTCAGTGGATAGAAAGTCAAACCTGGAGTCAGGAGGACCTGGGTTCAAATATGGCCTCAGACACTTCCTAGCTGGGTGACCCTGGGCAAGTCACTTAACCCTCATTGCCTAGCCCTTACCACTCACTCTTCTGCCTTGGAACCAATAAGAGGTTTTTAAAAGTAAATTAATTGGGGGAACGGGTCTATTTTTCATTGTAACTATCAAGAGAGTGCTGAAAAATAAAGGCATCTAAAAGAGGTCATTCTTGAGGTTGGCATCTAAAAGATACCTGTTGATAGAGTTGGCCTGTCAAGATTGAAACAATCTTTTTTTCCTTCTCTGACCCATCCATAGAGAAACAGAGAGGTCTCCCTGGCCCCATGTCTCACGTCACCACTCAGTTTTGATTGTCCCTGAAAGAAGCATCTTATCGCAGAAAACAGAACAAAGAACTTCCATGACTCTAACAGGCTGTTCATCATTAGCAGTCTTTTCAACATTAGCTACAATTGTTTCCAATTAAAGTGAATTAATAGCATGTAGCCAAATGAAATAATATGCATTATTTGTTAAAGGAGAAGTAGATGCACTGTTGGAAAAAGGTTGCCTTTTTCCTTTATGCCCTTTCTTTATGAAGCTGAAATCCCACTGTTGAGCACGAAGAATAAATGTAAAGTCTTCCTCTTGGGTTTAAAAAATCAATTTCACAAATATAAGATGAGGGAATTGTGACTGGTTAAAAATCTACTTGTCAGGAAAAGATCTTGTGGTATAATGAAGGGCAAGCTCATTATTAATCAGGAGTGTGATATGGCAGTCCAAAAAGGTCAATGCAATTGTAAACTACTATAAAGGAAGCATAGCTTCCAGAAAGATGGAAGATATAATACTGATAAACTCTACCTTTATTGGTTCACACACATCTGAAATATTGTGTTTAGTTCTGGGTGTTACATTTTAGATCAGACAAGTTTTACAGTAGAAATTAAGATAAACTAAGAAACAAAGTTCTGAGGATGATCAATTTGTTAAGCTAGCAGTAACCAATAAATTGAGTCAACATTGAGTAAGAGCTAACAGTCATTTATAACAATTATGGGGTGTTCAGTGAGGCCTAGCATCTCTGGTAGAGGGCTTGTTGAGCTCCTTTCAGAACTGCTCATCCATTTTTGGTGTCCACCTACTACCCAGGTCTCACCCTGTGACTCCAAGAAGCTGCCATATGCAATGGCCACATCCTGGTAAAGCCATCTTGATGGATGTTTACCAGGTTGAGGGTAACCAACAGTTAGAGAGATTTCTATTCCAAGCATGTGAAGACTTCTCAGCCCCCAGCAGAAGGGATGGATGAGAACAGTTTGTTCTATTGGCTATGAAGGCAACTCAAGTAGGCACTATAGAGTAGTTAGAGCATGGTCAGGCAGTGAAGACATCAGGGTCCTCCACTGTATCCTGGGCCATCACCATCCTGATGTTTGACTCACCACTGGACTTGGATGACTTGGGAAGAGAGGGCGAGGCTGAAAACTGTGCAATTCTGCCTCGCTAAAATCCAACTCACACACAAGTCAGGACATCAGCCTGTGATGTCATTGGTCCTCTTTGAAAAAAGGGAGAACCAACAACAGCAAGATGACAGAGTAAAATCTCAAGCTACATAGCTGTGTTGTCTTCTGGTTGGCTAGGAATGACATAGTCAGAATTAAGATTACAACATTGTGGACTTCCTCTTCTGAAACCCTTTAATCACAGTCAAGAGAGATGATTGAAGTCACAAGATAAAAATTCCCAAGCATGGGAGTTGCTATAATAGTTTAAACTGATGATATTTGACCTTTTAAGTCAATCAAGTTTCTCTGGAAAGTCGGTGATGGCTGGGCTTACAAAGGTGGAAGTAATTATAAGACAAAAGATTGATCTTTAGGATGGCTGATAGGTAAAGTTTATAAAGGAAAAGAGCCACAAAACAATATCAACCCTAGCTTGATTAAGTCTTAGCAAAACAGAATTAAATTCACCTTTCAATTTTACATGAGGATAATCTGGAGAATATCCAAGAGAAGACAGCCATGCTGGGGAAGGACCTCAAGACCATGTTATGGAAGGATCAGCTGAAGGAAGTGGGATGGGGATAGACTGGAGCAGAGAATACTCGGGAAGACATGAGAGCAATATTTATTTTGCTTTTTATCTTTACATCTCAAGTGCCTCACCCATAAGAGTTGCTTAATAAAGGTTGTTGTTGAGTTGAATTGAATAGAAGGATTGTCATGGGAAAAAGCAATTATATTCATTCTTCAAAGTCTGATAGAACACAGAAGTGGGAGCAATGGGTAGAAGCAGCAGAGTCAAATTTAGTCCTGATATAAGAAATAACTTACTTCAAGGTGTTGTTTCCCCATTAGAATGTGAGCTATTTGGGGCAGCTAGGTAGCCAAGTGGATAGAGAGCCAGGCCTGGAGATGGAGGGTCCTAGGTTCAAATTTTACCTCAGACACTTTCTAGCTGTGTGATCCTGGGCAAGTCACTTAATCCCCATTGCTTAGCTCTTACCACTCTTCTGCCTTGGAACCAATTGTTAATAATGTTTCTAAGACAGAAGATAAGAATTTTAAAAGAAAAAGAAAGAATGAGCTCTTTGAGAGCTTTCTCTGCATTTTCAAATGGGCTTTGCCTATGCTAAGCTCTTCACAAATACTTTTTTTCATTAATTCATTTATTCTTACTCTAATATTCTAGGATTCTGACTCTGTGGTCTAAGATCCCTTCAAACTCTAACATTCCCTGGATTTGTTGTTCTAGTCTAGGCCTTTGTTGCCATCTTTGAAACTAGAAAACGCTTTGTTGGGTTTTGAACTTCTCTGGACATTGGCACATAGTAAGCATTTAGCATATGTGTTTTCATACATTCATTCCAACAATCAGAGCTGTCCAAAAGTGGAATGGGCTTCCCTTGGGAAGTAAAGGATTTCCCCTCCCCTAGCAGTCTTCAAAGTCAGAATGACTTCTTGTCTTCAGGATCCTTCTTTAGAGATGGATTGGTCTAGTAAATTTTTGAGGTCTCTTTTCATTGAGATTCAGTGATTCAATTCTTTGATCCAGTGCCAGTCAGTTCACTTCACCAGGCCTCAGTTTCCTCATCTGTAAAATAGAAACATTAATATTATTCTACCAACTTTTTAGAGTTGATGCTCAGAAGGCACCTTCCAAAATTGCAAACATGAGTTATGCCTTAACCATCATCATCAGAGGCACCTGGGGAACTCAAAACATGAAGGAAAAGTTGGCTGGGGCCCTGGGTTTAAAGAGTAATGTGTTGAAAGAGCCATTCTTTCCAAGCTTGGATCGGAGGGCTGACTTTCACAGTCAAGAGAGACAATAGCATCAGAGAAAAATTTCTTATAAAGGAGAGCTGAGCCCTGGCTGTTTTTGACAAGATTCAGCACTGGAAATTCACCAGGAATTGGGCAGAGCATGTTCCAACACACTCCCTATAGGAAGTTTTCAGTTTTACTTACATGATAACATTTCTCTGTGATGTTCTCCAAAGTTTTGAAATGGATCCTGGCTTCCAGCCCTTCCCATCTTGGGGATGCATAACACACTAAAGTGAGTTGAGCTTTGAAAACCCTGGAGGACTTCCCAACAGGCTGGTTGGAGCCAGGATGGCTGTGAGCTGTGAGCCATGAGTCCTGAGTGATGAGGGGAAATGGAAATATATGGCTAGAACACCATGGAAACACCCTCCAGGAGGTGCTGTGGATCCCAGGGTGTGTGTCCCTATTTGAGGGCCCTCAGGGTTTGGCCCCCTGACCTTCCTAGTTTCAGGCATCCTTCCAATGTCTCCTTTCTCAGAATGTCTGCTACGAATACGGTCCAAATAGTCATGTAGTCAACTGGGACCTAGTTTGTGCAAAACATGGTGCTGAATTCTGGGGATCCAAAACAAGAAGTAAGATAGTCTCTGCCCTCAGAGAGTTTACATTCTAATAGAGGAATAGTCACTTATAGGGGAGTGATGTCCAAAGAAGGGGCATCTTCTTTGGCCTAGATGGTCCCAGGGATTGTGAGTAGAGACACAGGACAATAGAATATTCTGCCTTTTCCAGTCACAATGGTACTAGACTTGGTTACTGTTCCTACAACAATAAAAAGTAGAAGGGGAAAGATAGTGGATGGGGGGTTGGAGGGAGAGTCCAGGCTTACAACAAAATGCCTGGTATACTGGCGGATAACTGAATGGGATGGGAAGCATGGTCTGGAACTGGCTACATTTAGAGGAGGTTCACAGAGTTTGGACCCACACACTAGTCAGTGGCTTGAGATTGTAACTTGTCAACTATCCCTGAAGGTGCTGCAGGTCTTACTTCTTCAGCCACCGCTACTAAAGACCCAGAAAGAACATTCTTACCAGCAGAGTCCTTGCTACCATCAAATTGTTCAACATCAGAAACAGGTTTTTAGATTTCATCAATAGAAATAACATTTAAAAGATGCATTTCCTTCAGTTCTACCCCTGAATCTTAAGAACCCCTGGGCCATTCCATCAAATTTGGAGCTGAAATCTCTTATTTGTATTTTCTCCCTCATTAAGTGTGAGATCCTTGAAAGTTGGAATTTATTCACCTTTCTATTTCTATCCAAAGTGCTTCTGCTAATTATTCATTTTAAGGTAATATGTTAATTTTATGCCAGTATGCTCATTTTCTTTATTTTAAGCCAAAATCTCCCTGTATACAGTTTCCACCTGAGAAGTTTAGGGGCATACTAGAGTCAGAAAGACCTGACTTCACATATGGCCTCAGATATGTATGACCCTGAGCAAGTCCTTTAACCCTTGTCTGCTTCAGTTTCCTCATCTGTAAAATGAGCTGAAGAAGAAAATGGAAAACCACTCCAGTATCTTTGCCAAGAAAACCCCAAATAGGATCACAAAGAGTTGGACACAATTGAAAAATGATTGAACTGAAAACCCTAAACTGAGTCACCAATGTGACATTGACGGCTATGAAAACGAAGGCAGTTTTTAACTGCATTAAGGAGGAGGCATTGCTTTTAGGAATTAGGTGTCAGTAGTCTCTCTGCACTCAGCTCAAGGCATTGCATTTTGTAAGGACACTGATAAGCTGGAAGGCATCCAGAGAAGAATAACTAAGATGGTGAAGGGCCATGGGATCACATCACATGAAGATTCTTTGAAGATTGTTTGGCCTGGAGAAAAGTAGACTTAAAGGGTACATAATTCCTGTCTTTAAGGCTTTGGAGGGCTCACATCCGGAAGAGGGATTTGACTTGTTCTGTTTGGACCCAGAGGGCAAAACTAGTAGCAATGCAGGGAGTGGAAGGAGCAAAGAGGTAAATTTAGGCCTGAAGTCAGGGAAAACTTGCTCACCATTTGAATTGTTTCAATGCGGAAGAGGCTGCCTTGGGAAGCAGTGGGGTCCTCTTCATTGGAGGTCTTCAAACAAAGTCTGGGGTGAATGGTTGTGGAAAATGTTATTGTTATTCCTTTCAGGAAAAGGCATCTAGGTAGCATGGTGGATAAAGCAGTAGGCCTAGAGTCAGGAAAACCTGAGTTCAAATTCAGACAAGTCACTAGACTCTATTTGCCTCAGTTTCCTTATCCATCAAATGACCTGGAAGAGGAAATGGCAAGCTACTCTAGTATCTTTGCCAAGAAAATCTCAAATAGGGTCAGTCACAAAGAGTCTGAAACAAATGAACACAACTTTTTCAGGTAGGGGTCAGACTAGATGACTACTTCTATTTCAACTTTGAAATTCTGTAATTCAATGAGATTTCCCGTCACATAGGGAAATTGGTCTTAATGATTAGTAGGTTCCTTCCAACACCACAATCCGTTATTCTTTGTCCCTGGGTCTCACATTCACCTGGCACCAGAAACTTTTTCTTTTCTACCAAGTCTAGGGGGAGCCAATTGTCCAGCTGGCTGCCCCTAGGGAATGTGTGACTGAACAGGAAAGGAGATGATGAGCAGACTGAGAATGTCCCGGGTGTTCTGGGTATCTAATTTTACTCCTTTTTATGGCTTTCACTTTAAAAGCTGGGCAAGGCTGTGTCGGGACTTTGCCATATACATATCAGTTCCTGATTTCAAGCTGAAAATGTGTGTGAAACATGTTTTTCTATCAAAAAAAAAAAATAAACCCTGGTGAGAAACCCCTCCCAAACTGTTGTGTGAGTCCTGAGCTTAAGGAAATGATTGTCCTGGCAGGGAGATTGAAAGAATTAAGAGAAATCAAATGTGATGTCATTATGATTTGCACACTCTCCATGATAAATTCACTGACTGAATTAGGCTTTTTCTTTTTTTAACCAACTCAATCATTTTTAAATCTCAGAAGACTGCAATTGGAAGTGCAATGAGGTCAGCTCTGCCCCAGTCCCCTCACCCCACTGGGTCTGGTTTCAAAAGACCTAGGTTTGATTCCCAGTTCTGCCAGTTAGGTTGAACAATTTGAGGGCAGTTAGGTGGCACGGTGGATGCAGTGCTGGACCTGGAATCAGGAAGACTCCTCTTTCTGAATTCAAATGTGGTTTCAGACACTAGTTGTGTGACCCTGGGCAAGTCACTTACCCCTGTTGGCCTGAATTTCCTCATCTAACAAATGAGCTAGAGAAGGAGATGGCCAAGTACTCCAGTATCTTTACCAAGAAAATCCCAGATAGGATCATGAAGAGTTGGACATGATTGAAAAATGACAGAACAAACAGCAATGGAAAAGCTAAGGTTTCTCAGTAGCTGAATAAGGATTTCTCTTCCTCCCCACCACTAAGCCTTCCTCCACCTAAGATGCAGGTAAGAAGGGCCTCTGCGGTGTGTTTCTGGAATAAACCTTGAGTCTGGAGTTAGAAGCTCTGCTTTCAGACCCCTGCCCCCTGCTTCTGACTATCCATAGGCAAGTCACTTCATCTAAAACTCAGTTTTTCCTCTGTAACATCAGGGGCTTGGACTACATGATCTCTAAGATTCCTTTTAGCTCTAAAGTCTATGAGATGATTTCTTTTCTTCCCAACTCTGCCCATCAAAATCTGACCCGCACTTAGTATCTGTCCACAGCACCATGGATGTCATGAAGGTCACACAACATGGGGGCTTCGCCAGCTAAAGGGGCTGTAAGAAATGCTGTTTGGGTAGACTGGAAGGCAAGATCCAACTCTGGGAGGGCCTTGGATATAAAATCTTGGAACCATGTTCTTTGTTCTTTGTCTAGCTTGGCCTATTGGCTAGTCCCCAACACCAAACCCTTACACCCTGAAAGCCTCACCCTGCTTCTCCCTAGTTCCATCTCCAACACTATTATGAAATCTACTTTGGACCCAGCTTCTGCCTCTGACACCCACACCTACCAGTGACCTTTTCCAGTTAATTGATGCTCTTGCCCTAGTTCTTAATACTGGATTGATGCATTGCATTCTCAAATTCAACTTGTGCTGGGATTCCTCTGTTACCCGTCTCTCTGCTCTCCCCCCCAAGCATGGACGAGTTAGATCAGCCATATGGGATCTGTCCAACCAAAGTCCAGCTAGAACCTAACCCATATTCACCCACCAGGCCAAAGGGTACACCTGCCACCTTCTCCAGTAAAGCCTTCTTGATTTTCCCTGATGAAAGCTGTTCTGTCTCTTTTTTCCCTTTTATAACATTTTGTACCTCCCTTGTCATCACATTCTACTTCTGTTATAGCCAGTTCTTTGTCCCATTATCCTACAAGTTGATCATCTTGAGAGCTGGCACCACTTTGTGTTCTTTGGATCACCAGATGCAGAATGGATACTTAATAAATAAATGCCTGTCGCTTGATTGATAGATAGTAGGTACTCCATAAGTAAAAATATGTCTTTGCACAGACTGTCTCCCATACTTGGAATGGGCCCCCTTCTCCACCAACTCTTAGAATTCCAGGCTTCCGTCAAAGCTTAACTCAGGTACTGAGTCCTAGTGGAAGAGTGGGGTGGGAATGTTTTCTGCTCTGGCACTACCATTACTCCAGTTGTTAGGCTCTCTCCCTCCTTAAATTCTGCTTTATATTCTTTTCTGCTTACATACAGCAATCTTCTAATAACAGAGATCTTAACCTAGGGTCCGCCGTGGGTTCATGCACTTGGAAGGGGGTGGAAATCACATCCTTATTTCAATATAATTGTCTCCTTCTGTATTTTGTATTTTTGTGTTTTATTTTATGTATTTAAGAATGTTATTCTGAGAAGGGTCTTCAGGCCTTACTAGACTGCCAAAGAAATACAGTAATCTCTCTTTCTGACCCTAAGTCATGGACATAGGCACATTAACTAGGGCACAGTTTAGAAGAAGGTGAGCACATATGAAGCCCAAAGAATTGTGCAGTCATTTACAAGGCATTAGGGTGTGGGAGAGAGCATTGGGTAGTGGCCCTACACTCCAGACTTTTTTGCTCACTAGCTGTGTGACCTTAAGCAAGTTCCATCTCCTCTCTGGACCTCAGTTTCACAGAATATGAGATTTTGAAGGAAACTCAGCCACTGAATCCAACCTGTACACCAAAAGAATTCTCACTATAACTATCCTGGCAAGTAGTTGCCCATTATCTGCTTAAACACCTTCCAGGAGGGAGAATCCACAACCTCCTTGAGTAGCCCATTTTATTTTTTAACTAAGTGGCATAGTGAAACTCAGGAAGACTTATCTACCTGGGTTCAAATCTGACCTCAGACACTTCCTAGCTGTGTGACCCTGGGCAAGTCACTTAACCCTGTTGGCCTCAGTTTCCTCATCTGCCAAATGAGCTGGAGAAGGGAATGGCAAATTGTTCCAGGATGTTTGCCAAGAAAAAAATCCCAAATCAGGTCACAAAGAGTCAGACACATTTGAAAAACAACTAAACAATAAATGGTAGAAAGCTTTTTCTGACATCCATCCTAAATGTGCCTCTCCATGACTTCCCCTGCTGCTCCTGATTCTGCTTTCTGGGGTCAAACAGAACAAAATCTAATCCTTTCTGAACATGAGGGCCCTTCAAATATTAGAAGACTTCCATCATGCTCTCTCTGAGTTTCCTGTTCTCCAGGCTAAATACAACATGCCCTGTTTCTTCAACTAGTGCTTATACGACATGGTCTTAGGACCCTTCACTTCCTGGTTGCCTTCCTCTGGAAATTCCACAACTTATCAATGATCAATACATAAACTCTAGTGCCAAGAATGGAACACAGTACTCTAGGCGAGGTTTGGCCAAAGCAGAGACCAATGGGACTATCACCTACTGGTTCCTAGAAGCTAACTTAACCCAAGAACACAATAAACTTTTTTGCCTAACATAAAAGCTCTGAGTGAGGGACAGTAATGAGGTAAAGCTAGCTCTTGGCAAAAGATGACTTTTTCTGTTGTTGTTCAATCATTTTTAGTCATGTCTAACTCTTTGTGGCCCCAGTTGGGATTTTCTTGGCAGAGATACTAGATTGATTTTCCTTTTCCTTTACTAGCTCACTTGACAGATGAGGAAACTGAGGCAAACAGGGTTAAGTGATGTGTCCAGAATCTCACAGCTAAGAAAATTTTAAGGCTAGATTCGAACCCACAAGATGAATCTAATGCCAACTAATTGCCTCTTGTTGACCTTACCATCCACTAAAAACTTTGAGATCTTTTCAGAATGATTGCCATCTAACCATATCTCCTCCATCTTCACTGTGCCCAAGTATATGACTTTACGCTTATCCCTAGTGTGTGTTTCATCAGATTCAATCTAGTGCTCTGAATTTCTTTGCCCATAAAACAGCATTTAGACTAGATGGCCTCTTCCACCTCGGACATTCTGATAGAACAGCTATGAATGCTCAGGGAGGAAATAGAACCTATATTTAGCTCCCCTATTCATAACAGCTTTGTTTTTAGGTTGGGGTTGGGGGTTTTTTTGTTTTTGTTTTTGTTTTGGGGGGCGGGGTTAGATGCTAGATGGTGCAATGGCTAGAATGCTGGACCTGGAGTCAGAAAGTCTTGGATTCAAATCCTACTTCAAACACTTACTAATTCTGTGAACCTGGGCAAGTTACTTGATCTCACTCATCCCTAAAATCCATTCATCTAAGTGTAAAATGCAGATAGTAATATCATGTATTTCCTTTGTAGACCCTAAAATATTGCTATATGGGCAGAAGTCCCATTGTTAACTCTTTTAGTGCTATCAACCCCTTTTGGCAGTCTGCTGAATCTTAGGGACCCTTCTCGCAATAATCTTAAATGCAAAGGTTCTTAACCTGGAGTTTATGAATGTTTTTAATTCTTTCTGATAACTTTGTATCATTGTACTTAAAAAAACACCTTGAATTTGTGTCTTAGAATCAATACTAAGTATCAGTTTCAAGCAGAAAAGTGATAAAAGCTAGGCAAGTGGGGCTAAGTGATTTGCCCACACAGCTAGGATGTATCTGAAACCAGATTTGAGACACTTTATGGTCCCCACTTTCCTTCCTTTTTGAGAGAGTTCTTTATGTGAATCACAGTCTTCCTTTCTACTCCAACCCCTGCCCCAATTTTCAGGGGCAACAGCATTTAAGCTTACCCACCCTCAAACACCACATCCTGTTCATCAGTCATCTTATGCCAATGTGCAAGATTTGTCCAGCTTATTAGCTTTTCAATCATTGAAAGTCCTGGATGAAATACCCCATTTAAAAAATAATTTATATGTTTATATATTTTATATATACATATATATAAACATGTATATATGTATGTAATGCATATATACATAAGCCAATTTTTAAAGATTTATGTTTTAAATGACCTTGAATTTCTTCCAAAGAAAGGTATGAAAGAAAAAAAGTATGAAAGAAAAAAAGGAGCATTAACTAAGCACTAATTTTGTGCCAAACACTGAGCTACAAAAACAAGATAAATCCCTGCTCTCAAGGGGTTTGCCCCTAATACTAGAGACAACACATTTGGGGAAATAACCACCCTAGAGGAGCAATGTTGGCTTGGGTAGTAATAGAGATGGTGAATGGAGCCAGAGGGGAGTTTGATTCAACACACCCTTCCCAGTACCAATGGCAATATGGATTTGATTATAGTTGTACAACTAGGAAATCAGAGAAAGGAACCACTTAAGGCTTAGTCTCCCAAAGGATGGTCTATGGCAGTGATGGTGAACCTTTTAGAGACTGAGTGCCCAAACTACAACCTTTAGGCCCTTACTGCATACAGGGGAGGGAAGAAGTGCTCCCATTGGGCTGCTAGGCAAAGAGGCAGGTGAAGTGAGAAATGGCACATGTGGAAAGGGGGAAGGGAGCATCCCCCTCTAGCACATTCTAGCACACATGCCTTAGGATTGCCAGCATGGCACTAGGCAGAGGGGCAGGTGAAGTGAGGAATGTTCTCAGCCCATGTAGAGAGGAGGATTGGAGTAAGTACTCCCATTAGGTTGCTGGATAGAGGAGAGGAGGATGTAAGAACTGTCCTCAGGTGTATGTGGATGGGGGATAGTAGCCCCCTCCAGCACACGTTCACCAACACAGGTCTATGGCCTAAAGGGTACAACAGTAGGGCAAATGCTGAGGCCTGGTGGTCTAGATGGTGCATGGCAGGGAATTATCTCTATTATCTTCTTGTCCCCACTCTCCTTTCCCAAATCCCGGTAAAAAACGTCCATTTTTCCCCTTGATAGGTACTATGTAGGAAAAGTTGTGAACCTTTCCCAAAGCCATAGTCTTCAAGGAGCTGAAAGTGGTGGCTAGAGGCAGCTAGGAAGCACAGTGAATAAATCGATGGCCAGGCCCAGAGAAGGGAGGTCCTATGTTCAAATGTGGTCTCAGACATGTCCTAGCTGTGTGACCCTGAGCAAATCACTTACCCCCAATTGCCCAGCCCTTGCCACTCCTCTATCTTAGAATTGATACTAAGACAGAAGTTAAGGGTTTTAATTTTTTTAATTAAACATTTTTTAAAAGTAGTGGCTAACAAAAACCCAGGTGATATGGCCTCTTGGTAATACATTCAAATTCTAAAAGCTTGGATTAGAGTCAGACTCTATCTGGAGCTCTTTATTTGCTTTCATTTTTTTCCCCATAAAATAATAGACTTGCAATATGGTGTTCAGGAAAGAACTTGGAAAGAATTTGGAAGTAGAAGACTTGAGTTCAGATCCTGAGTTTGCTACCGGGGTAACTTTAGGTAAAGCCCGTCCCCTCTCTAGACCCCAGTTTCCTCATGGGTAAAATAGGGAATTGGCCTTGAAGCTTCCTACATCTCCTTCCAGCTTGGCCTTTCTGTATTCCCAGTTTTGCTATTGCACAATTCAGATATTCTTGGAAAGGCCTTGAATGAACTGGCCTTCCACCCCTTAGCTCATTGCTTCCTAGATTCAGGGATTTGACAAGAGGATATTCTTTGGATTTCAGTGCATAGATCCAGGTAAAATGGGGCAGGTAAGTTATCTTAGCTTGAATCCGTAATCAAGCCAATCTTGTGTCAGGGCAACTAACGCTAATGACAGACATGCCCCAACTTCTGAAGTCCCTAGTCTTTAATCTGATTAGAGCTGAGTAGCTTGGCTGAGGTCCAGACTGTTCACACAAGATCCTCCCCCCTCTGTCCAGTGGAGAGAGGATGTTCTCAAGGAAATATCTCTTTGAGGCTGAGCTTTAAAGTCTCATGTGTTAGTCATGTAACGTGCAGGCTGCCAAGTCCCCTCATGGCAATGTCTTCCTTCTCCTTGTTTGGGCCTCCGCAAGGGGCTGGCAGGCTCGGACCTTCACTTTACCCCTTCCTCTACTCCTGGTCCTTTGGATGGCTGACTCTCAGAGAGGAGAGCTACAATAGAGTCAGAGGTAATCAATCGTGAAATCCTGGAGTCTCCTTGTCAGGACAACTACTTCAAGCCCTACGGGAGCATGGTCTCTACCATCCCTGGCAAAGGGTCATCCAACCTCTGCCTGAAGACCTGCAGGATGAGGAATTCACTGCCACAGTAAATGGACTCACATAGTGCTCTGCTTCTGCACAGTTGTTATTGTTGGGAGCAGGGAGGGCCGATTCCTTATGTTTGGCCAAAACCTTGCCGGATATATTTAATGGAAAGAGCTCCAGATTTGGATTTGGATGATTTGAGTTCAAATCCTGACTCGAGTTTCTTAGTCTTTTTAAATTTTAGTTCTCTCATTTTGTAGAGTAGAGACTGGTCCACATCAGCAGTTCTTAGCCTGGGATCTGGGAATTGGTTTTATGTTGGGAGGTTTTTTTTAAGTGTTAATAAATGTATTTCAGTATGATCAGTTTCCTCTGTAATCTCATGTCATTTTATGTTATTCAATACAAAACATTATTCTAAGAGAGAGCCCATGGGCTGCTCCTGAGTGGTCTATGACCGAAGTTGAAAATGCCTGGATCTACAGAACTTTGGAAGCATGCTCTGCTCATTTACTGAAATGGTTCCCAAGGTGGGAACACATTCTCAGTGGCAACACATCATTACCCTCTAGGGAGCTTAGCACCGGGATTCACATGCTGGACAATAATTGGATGGGAGCTCCAAAGTTTGGGGAAACCAACCATGCAAGTCTATTCTGTGTTGGGCATGGCTGTGGACATGGACACCATTGGATAAAAGAACTGAGGAAGAAGGAACTCCTGTGAGTCTCACAGGAAATTTCTCCCAGTCCCAGGAACAAGGGAAGAGAAGGCCAGACAGTTTTATAGGGATCAAGCACTGGGCTTTGCAGTAAAGGTAAATTATTCTCCCTAAAAGCTGGACCAGAAACTGCCTCAAAGAAAGCTGAGTTTGGCCAAAGCATGGACCTTCCTTCCAGATGAGCAATTTCCCCCCACCCTGCAGAAACACCACAGCAGAATGTCCTGATATAATGGCATATTTAGATTACTTAGAATGACACACCATTGGACCACCAGCTCCTTGAGTGCAAGAACTGTTATCATCTTTGTACCTCCAACCCCAGCACAACTTGTGGCACATAATAAGCATTTGGCCTGGCACTTGTAGCTGTGTGATCCTGGGCAAGTCACTTAACCCTAGTTGTCTACCCCTTATCTCTCTTCTGTCTAGGAACTGATACTTCATATCGATTCTTTTTTTTTTTAACCCTTATCTGTCTTGGAATCAATAGTATGTATTAGTTCCAAGGCAGAAGAGTGGTAAGGGCTAGGCAATGGGAGTTAAGTGACTTGTCCAGGATCACACAGCTGGGAAGTGTCTGAGTTCAGATTTGAACCCAGGACCTCCCGTCTTTAGGCCTGGATCTCAATCCACTGAGCCACCCAGCTGCTCCCTCCATATTGATTCAAAGATGGAAGGTAAAGGTTAAAAATTAAAAATCTACAAAGGAATGTCCTCTATTCTCCAAAGCTTCTAATATTGCTAATGATTGCACAATCATCTTTAAACACAGAAAAAAAGCCCTAATTTCCCCCCAAATTTAACAGATTCTCTAAATAAACTGAATGGGTCCCCTCCCCTCCAGCAGCATTCGGAAAATAGTCAACAAGCGTTTATTAAGCACCTACTATATATAGGTCAGGCATTGTGCAAAGGGCCATGTTGGAGATATTTCCAGAGAACACTCTAGACCCCATCCCAAGGGCAGATGTGCTGGCACAATCAGCTCCTCCGAGGCTCTAAGCCAGAGCTGTCTCTGGACATGTCGGTTTTATTTGCAAATCTTCCTCTGTGGAGTTGTCAGGAAATCATCGGGAAGTGTTCCTTGTCCCCAGCACAACAGCATGGAGTAAAATGTAAGCATCCTGATGGCAACCCCTGCTTTTCTTTTGTCTTTGAATCTCCAGTTTATGGCCTAGTACAGAGCAGGGGCTCAATAAACACTTGCCTGATTGGATTCAGTTGCATTAGAGAACTGACCTGAGGCCTCAGCAAATCACTTCGCTGTTCCTCATGGGGCATTTTGCCTTTCTTTGTACACTCAACCTCGGTGCTTAATAAATGTTTGTTGACTGACTGACTATTGAATGGAGAGAATAATCCCTGTCCTGCTTCCTGCAAAGGATTAATATAAGGATCAAAGGAGACACTGTATTTTGAAAATAGTTTATAAATGGAAAAAATGAAAAATGCTGCCTGTGAGGGCGGATTGCTAATTATTACTATTATTGTTATGATTACTATTTGTATGCAGCTAAGTTTCTCTGGGGCAGCAATGGGGAAGGGGGTGTGGGAGAAGAAAAGAGGAGTCCCATTTTGGATTGTTGTATTTATAAATGGCATAGCACCACAAAGTAGATGAGCCCATCTGTGAATCTGAGCCCAAGTTTCTTTCCAAACCAGCTCTGTCTGAGCCTCAAATAACCATGTTTTAAAGCCCTCATCCCAAGTGGGTGGGACGTTCCTGTCACAGATGAAGAGCATTAGGAATAATTGATTAGCCCTGGAAAACAAAAGGGGTGGATACCAGATGGGACTCTATGTGGTATTTAATTCCATCCTTGTAGGGTCATAAAATAGAGGGCTGGAAGGGCCCTTTGACATGGAACCCAGCTCACTTATTTTACATGTTAGGAAACTAAGGCTCAGAGAGAGAGAGAGAGCCACTTGGTCAAAGTCATACAGCTAGTAAGGCCGCAAGCCTACTTGACTCCCAATCTGGTGCTCACTCATTGTCATTGGGAATATCTATTTTGAGATCTCTTCCCGCTTGTGGGCTCATAATCAAGAGTGCTGGACACAAGGAACACTTCCCGATGATTTCCTGACAACTCCACAGAGGAAGATTTGCAAATAAAACCGACATGTCCAGAGACAGCTCTGGCTTAGAGCCTCGGAGGAGCTGGTTGTGCCAGCACATCTGCCCTTGGGACGGGGTCTAGAGTGTTCTCTGGAAATATCTCCAACATGGCCCTTTGCACAATGCCTGACCTATATATAGTAGGTGCTTAATTAATGCTTGTTGACTATTTTCTGAATGCTGCTGGAGGGGAGGGGACCCATTCAGTTTATTTAGAGAATCTGTTAAATTTGGGGGGAAATTAGGGCTTTTTTTCTGTGTTTAAAGATGATTGTGCAATCATTAGCAATATTAGAAGCTTTGGAGAATAGAGGACATTCTGATTCGTAGATTTTTAATTTTTAACCCTTACCTTCATTCTTAGAATCAATATGAAGTATCAGTTCCAAGACAGAAGAGAGATAAGGGGTAGGCAACCAGGGTTAAGTGACTTGCCCAGGATCACAATGCTAGAAATGTCAGGCCAAATTTGAACCCAGGACTTCTATCTCCAGGCCTGGTTCTCTATCCACCTAGCTGTTCCTAAAAAATTAATTAAAGCTTTTATTTTCTCTCGCTCTCTCTCTTACTTTCTATCTCCCTTAGCCAGATAAAGGGAAAGGAGGTGCTAAAAACCAAAGCTTGGGACCAGATTTTAATTCTTAAATGATTCCTTTTGATAGGGGGTCAGCAGTTTTAATGGAGCATTGAGTAGGCTTTATGAGAATCCTAGCAGGAGAGAGATCATTATATCAATGGAGAGTTGAGATCCAGAAAGAGAAAGTGAATCACCCAAGGTAAAACAGTGAGTTAATGGGCCTAGAATCAGAAATATCAGAGCTAGGAGAAATCATAGAAATCACCCTGTCCAACCCTTGCATTTTTACGGATGAGAAAACTGGGGTCCAGAGAGGAGAAGCAACTTGCCCAAAGCCATAGGGATGGCAAAAACACCTGCACCTAGACTGGAGCCCACAGTTTCTGCCTCTGTCCATTTTGGACATGAGATACCAATTGGATATCCGTTTAGAAATGTCTCTGTACGAAATGAAGTGCAATCCAGGTCTTTGGTCAATAAACCTAGCGATCCACTAAATCCATTCAATTCTGCCAAACGCTGATTTAACCCATACTTGGTCCATGCTCCACCAGGGATGCAAAGATGAAAAACTACCCAAACCCTGGCCTCTGCCCTCAGGGGGCTTACAACATTCTCAGGAGGGAGAGGATGCTAAACCTGAATAAGTTCCATGTGATCCCAGGCAGAGTAGGACAGAAGCAGTGGGGAGATCCAAACAATGTGCTCTTGAACAAATCAAGAAGGAAAGGATCATTTTCAGCTGGGCAAAGCGATGGGCATGGGGGAAATGATACAGATTAAATGAGACTAAAAAAAAAAAGAAAGATTGTTTGAAGAATGACTTGTGTATGTCCACCTCCAGAAAAAGAACTGATAAATAGAAACAAGCAAGACATCATTTTATATATATACGTATATTTTTTCATCAAAGGATGTCTTCTCCTATAGGGAGAAGGAGGAAGAAGGGAAATATCTGGGAACTTTAATGTAACCAACAAATAATTTTTAAAAAAATATTTTAACTGTCCAAAAGAAAAAAAAATTACAAGAGCATTCTGTCCTTTGCATAACTGTATGGATTGGGCAAGTGGATAAGATCAGAGCCATCCTGAATTTTTTTCACTTTCCCTCCACCCTGAAGTCTAAGTAGTTGCCAAGTTTTTTTTTTTCATTTTTCCTCCTATAACACACCTTGTGTCCATGCCTTTGTCTCCACACATGTGGCCACTCTCCTAGTTGAGCCCCCATTGGTGTCTTGGCTTGAAGTCCTCCATAGAGCTTCTACAATAATTTTCCTGTACCCAGATCTGAAATTGTCACCTCCCCACCAACCAGCTTGAAAACCTCCTGTGGCTCCCCATTGCTTCTGTGAGAGCAGGAAAACTCCCTGTTCTGGTGTTTGAAGTCCTTCACAATATGGCTCCCATCCTCCTTTCCCCTTTCCCATGGCCCAGCCAAATGGGCCTCCTAGCTGTTCCTGGCCTTTGCTTTCCATCTTTCCTCCACATGCCTTCACACAGCATCTGCCCTCCTCATCTTTGCCTCTTAGGAGCCTCCTCTTCCTTCAGGCTCAGACAAGATTCTCCTCTTCCCTCATCTCCCACCACCCCACCTTTGACTGTCTGTCCTTCTTCCCTTTTCATATTACTTTGTATTTACTTATCTGGGTACCTGACATAGCTTTGGTAGAATGTAATCTCCTAGAGGGAATGGATTGTTTCATTTTTGTCCTTCTATCAGTGGTACCCTGCTCAAAATCCTGCACGGGGTAGGAACTCCATTTTTTTAAAAATCCTTACCTTCTGCCTTAGAGTCATTTGGTTCCAAGACAGAGAGTGGTAAGGGCTAGGCAATGGGGGTTAAGTGACTTGTTCAGGGTCACACAGCTAGGAAGTGCCTGAGGTCAGATTTGAACTCGACCTCCCATCTATAGGCCTGGCTCTCCATCCACTAAGCAACCCAGCTGCCCCCACTCTTTGTGTATTTAAATCTGACCTCTGACATTTCTTAGCTGTGTGGCCTTGGGCAAGTCACTTCACCCTGTGTGCCTCAGTTTCCTCATCTGTAAAATGAGCCAGAGAAGGAAATGGTAAACCTCTCTGGTATCTTTGCCAAGAAAACCCCATACAGAGTCATGAAAAATCAGACACAAGTGAACATCAACATCATGCCTACCAGGCAGGTACATGAAAGACAGTAACAAAAGTGCAAACAGGTTCTACCCTCAAGGATCAGAGCTTAGCTCAGAACTCTGTTTAAGCTGGACAAGCCTGATCCTCATCTCCTAGGACAGCTGGTGGGTTCCCTGCCAGGATCTTGGCCAGGATGAGTCATCTCAGGCTCTTTCATCTCTCCAGGCCACTCGTCACCCTTGTGGCCCCTTTCCTTGGGCCCTTGTGGGTATCTCGCCTCACCGTGCTGCCCAGAGCTAAACAAACCCCTGGTGAGGGGGGCCCAGGGCCCAGGACACAGGGATGGCTAATGTTCCCATTCTGGACACTCTGCCCCTTTCAGGTTGCCTAAAGCAAGTTCACTTTTTTTTTTAACAAACTTGTCATGCTGTTTATTCTTTTCATATTTTTTTGAGTCTTTACATTCTGTCTTAGAATCAACGCTAAATATCATGTCTAAAGAAAGGGCTAGGCCATCTGGGTTAAGTGACTTGATCAAGGTCACAGCACTAAAAAGGAACTGAGGTCACATATGAACCCAGGTCTTCCCACTTCCAGACCTGGTACTCGATCCACTTTGTGACCTAGCTGCCTGCCGCCATACTATTAATTCTTTATGCAGTCTGCTGCCCACTGGAAACGCCTGGTCTTTTTCACATGGCTAGTCTTGCCCATCTACAAGCCAGGTCTTTTTGTTTGTTTTCATTTGTATGGATATCTTTATTGTTTTCACATTATAATAACATCTCTCACTCCCTGGACTTTGGGGACTTCACACATTAGTGGGATTTGCTTTTTCTTTCAAGTTGGCAATTGCATACATTCAGGGTTGAGTTCAGTAAAAACAAAAAGGAGAGGTCCATTGCATGTAAGTTTGTGAAGTGGCTGGTCTCCAAGAAGGGTTTTTTCTTCTTTTTTTAAACTCTAACTTTGTTCTAGACTCAAACCTGTCCATTGGTTCCAAGGCAGAAGAAGTTAGGCAATGGTACTGTAAGTGACTTCTCCAGGGTCACACAGCTACTGTCTGACACCAGATTTAAATCATTAACAAATACATAGTAGTTTGAGAGGGAACACATGAGTTGCTATGGGGATAGTTCCCTCAGCCTGTGGATAAATGCTAACTGAAAGGGAAGGGTGAGGCCAGTGGCGGGAAGCCATCATATTCATCATCTCAGACAGGGATCAGTTACAGCCATGTGTAGACCCTTCAGAGGACCAAAACCAAGCACTGTGATGGTCCATCATGAGTCAAAGACTAAGTCTGGCCTTGAAGTGTGGAAATGTGGACCTGCGTAGAGGAATCGTCTGCGTCAAGCCTGATTTCTTCCTTTGTGACTAGGAACAAAGACTTGGAAAACCAGCGGTTCATAAAACATCTTGAGGCTTTGACGCTAGAGATCAGCTCAGCATGGTCTGCTAGTTACAACTGGATAAACAATGTCCTGCTTGAATGTTTTTTATTTGGGGAAAAAAATGAATTTCCTCCCTCCATATAGTTGTAAGGGAAGAGGGGGAGGGGGGAAAGCGAAGAGCTTGCCCAGGGCCAGCAGAGAGGATGTGTGCTTCCTGGGACTCTGGGTCTTCATTTCCTCCATTACGGTGTCACTGGTTAGCAAGGGGTGAACCAGGGCAGGCAGGCACTGGCTGAGCACTCTCAGCTCTGCAGGAATACTCACATGCCTCTCTCCCTAGAGCCCTTGCCCTTCCAAATGGGCATCCACAGGCTACAGTTAACGGTGATAACAGCCAGAGTTAATATAACAAGGGCAGCTAGATGGCACAGTGGATGGAGTACTGGGCCCGGATTCAGGAGGACCTGGGTTCAGATCTGATCTCGGACACTTCCTAGCTGTGTGGCCCTGGGCATGTCACTTAACCCCCATTGCCTAGCCTTTACCACAATTCGGTTTTAGAATTGATGCTAAGACAGAAGGCAAGGTTTGGGGTTTTTTTAAGTAAATATAATGGGGCAGTTGGGTGGCTCAGTGGTTGACAGTCAGGCCTAGAGATGGGAGGTCCTGGGTTCAAATCTGACCTCAGATACTTCCTAGCTGTGTGATGAGTCACCTAGCCCCGTATGTCTAGCCCTTACCATTTTTCTGCCTTGGGAATGATACTTAGTATTTATTGATTGTAAGACAAAAGGTAAGTGAGGGAGGAGATAGACAGACAGAGAGAGACAGAGAACAGAGGAGGGAAAGGGAGAGGGAGGGTGAGAGAGAGGGAGAGAGAGAGAGAGAGAGAGAGAGAGGGAGGGAGGGAGGGAGGGAGACAGAGAGAGACAGAGAGAGACAGAGAACAGAGGAGGGAAAGGGAGAGGGAGGGTGAGAGAGAGGGAGAGAGAGAGAGAGAGAGAGAGAGAGAGAGAGAGGGAGGGAGGGAGACAGAGAGAGACAGAGAACAGAGGAGGGAAAGGGAGAGGGAGGGTGAGAGAGAGGAGAGAGAGAGAGAGAGAGAGAGAGAGAGAGAGAGAGAGAGAGAGAGAGAGAGAGAGAGAGGGAGGGAGGGAGACAGAGAGAGACAGAGAACAGAGGAGGGAAAGGGAGAGGGAGGGTGAGAGAGAGGGAGAGAGAGAGAGAAAGAGAAAGAGAGAGAGAGAGAGAGAGAGGGAGACAGAGAGAGACAGAGACAGAGAGAGGGAGAAAGAGAGACAGAGAGAGGGAGAAAGAGAGACAGAGAGATAGAGAGAGATAGAGGGAGAGAGAGGGAGAGGGAGAGGGAGAGGGAGAGGGAGAGAGAGGGAGGGAGGGAGAAAGAGGGGGGAAGGAGATAGATAGATAGATAGATAGATACTTAAATCTGTGTCTTGTTTTCCTTGCATGAAACTTGAAAATGAGGAGTGAGGAATTTGAATTTTTATAACTCTACCTCAAATGTGGGCCCTAAACTGAGATTTTCTGCTCTAGAAATCTCAAAGGCACAGACATGACTGTTCCCTCTAGATTCCTTCTAGAGAGGCAGCATGATATAGTGGATTCAGAGCCATCCTTGGGGTCAGAAAGACTCAGGCTCAAGGCCCACCTGGGATATGTCCTGGCCACATGACCCTGCACAGGCTGCTTACCCTCTGAGCGCCCAAGGTTAACTCTCTAAGATGAGGAGCTGCAAAATACTTGCCAGTCAGTGTGGGTAGAAGTTTCCTCACATGGAGTTCCCTAAATCATTGAAATTACAGGCTCAGTTGTTTTTTTCAAATCCTTTAAACCATTCCACCCTAATAATTGTGCCGTTACCCCTGGCACCAACAACCCAGGAAGTCACCTGGCCTTAGAGCTCTTTTGGACTTTGAAGTAACATTGGATCAGATTTCAGCTGAGGAATGGGCTGACACAACAGCTGGTAGGATTATCAGAGTATTATTTCTCTAGCCCAAGGGTGGGGTAAGTGTGGTCCATAAAAGAAAGGGTCAGATCCTGTTTGCATGCATTGATAACTCCTGGCTATGCCAAGGAACCATGTGCGTCTCTCCTCAGGGGAGCCCTTGCCAGATGTTTGTGTTTTAGGCTGGGTAAGAGAAGCTTGGCAGGCCCCAGGGCTGAGCCCAATAGGAGATGGTGACTGAGATACTTGGATGTCTCAGTGGGATGACTTCCTGGGAATGTTGACTGCTCTTGTGACTGGCTGGGCAAAGCTAAGGGTGACCAGTGGGGATTTACATCAATCAACCAGAGCTTGGGAAGGAGGTTTTGCATGGGTCGATTTGGCCTGGGAACTGAAAGCAACCTTAGGATATATTTCCATTGGGAGTCCGAAGTTAAACGTGGAGGTTTTTATTTTTAAGATCTTTTGTTCTGGCTGCAAAATGTAGGCAGAAATTGGATATATAAGTTTTCACCTGGGAATGGATTTGTTTCACCAAATTTGGGAAATGAGTTGGCAGAAAGCTTTCTAAAACGGGTGCCAGGAAAGCAAGGCTTCTGGACAGCAGGCCAGAAGGCCGGCCAGTGTTTGAAACCTGACAAAAGAGCTTTGAGAGCAGGGAGTGAACGATCCCTGTTGGATGAAGGAATGCGAAGCCTGATATGGTATCTTTAAGGACCAGTTTCTCTTCTGCCTGACATGTTCTGACAATCCCATCTCATGTGAATCATTTGTCATTTCTGCAGCCAGGGAGACCCTCATCATGTTGTCTAAGACCACAGAACCTAAGAAATGGACAGGGCCTTAGAGGCCAATGCCAGGATTTTTTTTTCTTGACTGTTTATGTTTGTTTTTCCTCTCTCTCTCTCTCTCTCTCTCTCTCTCTCTCTCTCTCTCTCTCTCTCTCTCTCTCTCTCTCTCTCTGGAGAAAAAGAGGAGGTGAAAGAGAGAGAAGGTCAATTTATATTATTTGAAAAAATAAATTTAAAAAAAAAAAGGACCATAGGGGCAAGAATCCCTTATAGTAGAGTCATCTCGCTTGGAATACTTCTAGTGATAGGAAGCTCACTACCTCATAAGACAACCAAGCCTGGTCTATTGTTAGATAGCTCTGATTGCTAGTAACTTCTTCCTTGTATTACATCAAAATCCGCCCACCACTGTTATTGATGTTCAGTTGTTTGAGTCTCATTTGATTCTTTGTGACCCCATTTGGGGTTTTCTTGGCAAAGATACTGGAGGAATTTGCCATTTCCTTCTTCAGCCCAGTTGACAGAGAAGAAAACTGAGGCAAACAAGGTTAAGTGACTTGCCCAGGGTTACACAGCTAGTAAGTGTCCGAGGCCAAATTTGAACCTAGGCAGATGAGTCTTCCTGACTCTAGGCTCTACCACTGCATCACCTAGCTGCCTCAACTAAGAGTCACAGAGAGCAAGTTTAACCCTCTTTTAGACTCTGCAAATGTTTTTAGGTCTCCATCATGGTTCTGCCTCCTCCCCTCTCTCCTTTCCAGGCCAAATATCTTTCTAAACATGGGAAGAGACTAGACCTGCCCTGCTTGGCCCTGGAAGGCAGACCAAGATGGAAAGGTCAACATGAGGAAGAATCTTTCAAGTATCAAAACTATCAAAGAGTGGAAAGAGCCACCTCTCAACATAATGAGTCCCTTGTCCCTGGAGGACTTCAAGCAAAGGCTGGACGAGCATTTGTCTTGGGTCCATAATCAAGGAAGAGTTTAGACCAGGGCTACTTAACCTTTTTGTATGATGGATGCCTTTGGCCATCTGTGAAGCCTCTGGACCCCTTCTCAGAAAAAGATTTTTAAAGGCACGAAATAAAATGTACAGGATTACAAAGGCAATGTAGTACATTGAAATGTAGTAATCAAGATATTGCCTTTTTTTTTAACAAATTCACACACACTAAGTTAAAAACCCATGGGTTATACATAACTTCCTTCTAATTCAGATTCTGAAATTCTCAGATTCTTTGGTAACCCTCTCCCTCCACCTCTCTTGCCACGATCTCTCATCTTTGGGAATTAAGGCACTTCTCTCATTTTCTACGCTGATCTTTGTTTTCTACAATTTGGCTCCAATTCTGTATATTCAAAGAACTTCCCTCTTTCTTTTGTTAGGAACTTAAATGATTCCAAATGTATTTGAAGCCTCCTTTTGAAAACCTCCTTGGGAGGTTTACATGCTCATGGAACTGGCTGAAAATGGGAATTATACTATAGCAAGGTTGGGAGAGCAGGCTTGCCCAATCTTGGTTCAGCCAAGGATCGCCACATTGTCTCTGCTCTGTTCATATCCAGCCCCTTGTGGCAGGAAATTCAAGTTGGGCCTGAAAGAGTTTTAATTAGACTTGCAGGGCTCCCAGTGAATCAATCTTGTTTCATTGCATCGCTTTTGAGAAAACTCAGCTAGCATGGATGAGTAACTCCATCAACAACGGCCCATAGCTAACCAAGAACCAGCAGAGCACTGTGACCGCCTGGTCCTCACCAAATGAGATAATAGACATAAGGCACTTTTCAAACTTTAAAGCCCTAAATGCAAGTGGTGCTGTTGTTATTATCTGCAAAGGCAAAAAGCAGTTAGCCAAGAGCTAGGGGATTTGGATACCAGCTATCCCTGCTATGTGATGCCTTCTCTGAGCTTCAGCCTCCCCAAGCTGAAGTAATTGTATGGCATCATCCAGTACATCAGCTCTGGAATCAGAGTTCCTGGGTTCAAATAAAACTTGGGGTACTTACTTTTTGTTTAACCTGATGCAACTTGCTTAGCCTCCTGGGGTCTTGCTTCCTTATATGACAAAGATCATAGATGAGATCATAGATCTAGAGCTGAAAAGAACTTCAGAGACCGTCAAGTCCAACCCTCCCATCCTCATTTTATAGTTAAGTAAACTGAGGCACAGAGCAGTGAAGTGACTTTTTCCAAGATCATGCAGCTAGCAAGTTTCTAAGACAGGATTTAAAACCAGATCTTCCTGGTTCCAAATCCAATCTCCTTTGATCCACCTTTCCAGTGGAAAAGATTCTTGCCCTCATCAAATATTCCTAGAGAGTTTTATTTGCCTCACTCCTAGTCCCCTACCACTCTCAGCTTGTCTCTCCCTGTGTATGTATACTAAGTATCCTCCTGAAGTAGAATATAAACTAGTTGAGAATAAACTTGATCTTATTTTTACTTTCCTATCCTCAGCACTTAGCACAGTTCACTGCTTATAGAAGGTATTTTTAATCAAGAGTTTTTTTGATAATGAAAAAAAGGTAACGATGCAGTGGTTAGAGTGCCGGGCCTAGAAACACGAGTTCCAATCTGGCTTCAGATGTTTACTAGCAGTGTGACACTGGGCAAGTCACTTAACCTCTGCCTTCCTCAGTTTTCTCCCCTGTAAAATGGGCATAACAATAGCACCTACCTCACAGGGTTGTTGTGAGCATCTTAAGTGTGAAGCACTGTGTCTGGCATGGAGCGGACCCTATATAAATGCTTATTCCCTTCCCTTTCCCCTTCCCCTTCCCCATTGTACAAATCAAAGGATCTAGGGAAATGATTTCTAGATTCCTTTCTGCCTCTTAATTCTCCAAGGTTCTAGAATGTAAGGCATGAACATTCTCTGGAAATCTCTTAGAATCTTCTCTCCAGTGGCCTGTATGTCTCCCCTGGTTTTATGAGCTCCTATCAATTCCCTGAAGCTGATATCCATGCCTTATGAATCCCTGGGGCCCACTGAACTTCAAGAGCAACCATGCTGGAAAGAGTTCTGTGGAACTCTGGTAGGGGGTGGGGGTGGCAAGAGGTCCTAGTCCATCGTTTTTCGTCATTTTTGTTCTCATGTTTCAGGTGTGTCCGATTTGGGTTTGGGGGTTTTCTTGGCAAAGTTACAGGAGTGGTTTGCCATTTTCTTCTTCAGCTCATTTGACAGGTGAAGAAACTGAGGCAAACAGGGGTAAGGGATTTGCCTGGGGTCACACAGCTCCGAAGGGTCTGAAGTTGGATTTGACTTCGTCTCCCTTACTCCCAACCAGGCACTCAATGCACTGCACCACCAAGATGGCCCTAGGAACAGTGGGTAGGAGCTGCAGAAAGCCAAACGTACACGATGTCAGAACAGAACTTCTTACCAAAAGTGAAATGGGCTTTCTCCAGAGGCGGCATTCCCGCTCCTTGACGTCCTCCAGGGAGAGGCTGGGCTTCTTAGCTAGGTTGCAATAGCGATTCTCTTCAGACAGGGACAAGGCTAGAGGGTTGCTGTGGTACCTTTCAGCTCCAAACTTTGGTATTTCTGGATCTCGATAGAATGCAGACTTGTGGGGGTGGGGAGAGCCAACGCGTACCCAGAGAAGTGGACTCCACTACGGCATGAGTTGGGGAGCCCAGGGGAGAAGAGAATCTGGAAGAGGGAGCACCTAAGCAGAGCCTGAAGGATTTTCATAGGCGGAAAGGAGTGGGAGCAGTATTTTAGGCCTGTCCAAACTCACAGGCATCGCCTGTAACCGATCCAGTTTAAGAATCAGCAGGTAAAATGAGAGGGATTGAACTTGATAACCCCCACTGTACTTCCAGCTTTAACTTTATCGCCCTATAAACAGAGAACGGCAAAGCCCGAAAGAAACTTTGAGCTCGTTCAGTCCCTCCTCTTATGTTACAGAGGAAGACACTCAAGACCTGAAAACAGGAAAGGACTTGCCCAAGGGCCCAGCATCAGAGCTAAAATCCTGCTCTCCTAATCCAGGTGTTTTCCACACATTGGCAAAGAGCGGCTTTGCCTTCTGGGCTGAGAGGGCTACACAGTGGGAACAGAATCTAGCTGCGCTGTATCTCCCTCCTCTGCTGTGCACATCTCTCCCCACCTCCCCCCACCCCACGATGGGCAGAGGGAGGGCCGGAAACAAGACGGTTTCTCTAAGAATTGCTGGAAAGCACTGACAACCTCAGCTGGCTCCTCCCGCAGCCGTAGGCAAGTCTATCAACTGTCTTCCAATTAGTTGTGGGATATGAAAGGGGGATGGCCAGGTGATGGAGTGGGTATAGCATGAGGTCTGGGGAGATTCATCTTCCTGAGTTCAAATCCAGCCTCGGAGCCATCCTGGGCAAGTCACTTCACCCTTGGCTTCTGTTTCTCCTCTGTTCAAAGAGTTGGAGATAGACATGGGAAACCACTCCAGTATCTCTGCCAAGAAAATCTCAAGTGGAAGGGGGTAGCTTGGTAGCTCAGTGGATTGAGAGCCAGGCCTAGAGATGGGAGGTCCTGGGTTCAAATCTGGCCTCAGATCTTCCCAGCTGTGTGACCCTGGGCAAGTCACTTGACCCCCATTGCCCAGCCCTGACCACTCTTCTGCCTTGGAGCCAATACACAGTATTGACTCCAAGATGGAAGGTAAGGGTTTAAAAAAAAAATTCCAAGCGGGGTCAGGAAGAGTCAGCCATGACTGAACAACAATTGATGGGGAAGGTGTCTGTGGGGGCTGAAAGGCAATGGGCACAACCAGGAAAAGCAGCGAGGACCCAGTCACTGTTCCCTCCAACTCTGAGTCAAACCCAGGCCTCTGGCTAGACCTTCAGGGTGATTTATCACCAAGCCTGCTCTTTGGAGAGCTTTGAAACATCTGTCCTGCGATACCGGAGCCGCAGATGCTAAAATATCTGCAGCTGCCTCGGCCCCTCAGAGGGAAATACGGTTCAGTGGGGGGAAAAACAATTCTTTTCAGCACACAAGTTGTTTCAAAGTTCTTAACAGAACCACTGCCCCGTGTTTTCTTCCCCAAGACCCTGGGGGTATCCTTGCTCTGGAACTCTAGGACAAGGGGGCAGCTAGGTGGCTTCAGAGATAGAGCCAGGCTGGAGAAAGAAGGTCCTGGGTTCAAATTTGATCTTAGATTCTTTATAGCTCTGGAAGCCTGGGCAAATTACTTAACCCTGGTTGCCCTGGTTCTTATCACTCTTCTGACTTGGAAGCAATTCTACTTTATTATTCTATTAATTTATTTTTATTACTAATTATTAAGAATATTCTATTCTGTTAATTCTAAGATAGAAGGTAAGGGTTTTAAAAAGCAACAACTTTGGATCCAGGGGGAATGGGACATTTTGGGCTATAGTCCTTAACCCCTGGATGAGAAATCCTTTTCCTAAAGGGTCAGAAGACTGAATTAGAAGCCACAGTGGCTCCCTATTGCTGGATAAAAATGCAAACCCCTCTCTTTGGGGTTTAAAGCCCTTCACAAATTGGGTTCCAGGCTTCATCTCTGAGCTAGTTCCACATTATTTCCCTCACATGCCATAAGTGCCAATCAAACTGGCCCACTTGCCATCACCAATACAGGATACCCCATCCATCCTCCCTCTGCCTTCTGCATGCTGGCAGTCCCCAGCTTCCTTTGTGGCTCAGCTCAAGGACCACACCCTGAATTCCACAATTGCTAGCCGCCTCACTACCTACCCTACATCTCCCCAAAATCAAATTACTTTATACCGTCTGTATATTTTGCATTTGCCTCTGAAAATGTAGTTTCCCCCAACAGAATATAAGGTACTTAAAGAAAGAGAATTTTTTTTGTTCTTTTTCATTGTGTCCCCAGAGTCTAGCAGTGTCTGGCACATAGTAGGCATTTAATACATTTTTTTAAATCCTTACCTTCTGACTTAGAGTTGACACAGTATCCGTTCTAAGGCATGAGTGGGGTTAAGTGACTTGCCCAGGGTCACACAGCTAAGAAGGGTCTGAGGTCAAATTTGGCCCTCCAGTCTCCAGACCTGGTGCTTTATCCATTGTACAACCAAGATGCCCCTAAAAAATACTTCTTGAATGCATAAATCTGGCCAGTTGTTGCAGGTATGCCTTCTTTGGCAGAGAAGGCATCCTCTCTTGGACTCAGAATGGAGAAGCAATTGTCAGCCCTGATAGTAGGTTCTCAAGGGGGTCACCTTAGTTTAGTGTCCCAAAAATTGTTAGAAACATGAGGATAAGGGACTTAGTGCTAGAGGGACCCTGGAAGTCATCCCCTTCATCTTAGTGTGAGTGAGGAAACTGAGGTCCGCAGAGAAGGGGTAATTTGTCCAAGGTTATACCGAGCCAAGAAACAGAGCCACAATTGGAACCCAGATTCTCTGACTCCATATTTGGTGTGGTTGGGTCTGGGTTTTCCATGCGTGATCTTGGCTTTGTGGCAGCCAAACAAAACAAATTGCCTAAAAGAAATAAAGCATATGCTTCCTAAGGGGAACCATAATGAGACCAAGGGCATGTGGGGAAAGCCAGGAGCTTGTCATAGTCATGCCAGTGGGCACCATATCCAGCCCCCAAACATACGCCCATTCCAAGTAACTGACATTGGCCTTGGAGCCAGAAGCCCCACGTTCACATGCTGGCTGTGGCTTCAGAGGAGCACCTTTCCCTCTCTAGGTTCAGTTTTCTCTTCTGAAATAAATGAAGGAGTAAAAAAAAAAAGGAAGAGGGGGCAGGTAGGTGACTCAGTGGACAGAAAACCAAGTCTAGAGATGGGAGAATCTGGGTTCAATTCTGGCCTCAGACACTCACTAGCTGTGTGACACTGGGCAAGTCACTTAACCCCCATTGCCTAGTTCTAACCATTCTTCTGCCTTGGAACCGATACTTGGTTTAGATCCTAAAATAGAAGATAAGGGTTGGAAAAAAAAACCCAAACTGAAGGATTACATAGTCTCCAAAGTCACTTCCAGATCTAACATTCTGTAATCCAGACCAGTTGAATAAGCATTTATTATACACCTTCTGTATACAAAGCACTGTGCCAGGTGGAGATAAAAAGAAGAAAGTGTCTGGGGGGAAGCTTCATTCTACTGAATTTTATGGGTGTGTGAACCTGACACAAATTCCCCTTTCCCCACACTGATGCCCCCTACTCCTTCCCCAGCCTCTGCCTGGGGTCATTCCGGCACAGCCAGTTAAAGGGGTGTCCCCAGGGTCTCAGCAAGACAAGAACAGAGCCGGGGATAAAAGGATCCTGTGACCCGGGCCATTCCCCTGCCACTAACAAAAAGTTTTCTAAATAAACTTTGAATGTCTTCCCAAGTGTGTTTGGAAAGCACAAGGAGAACCTTCATGAAGAGTGAATTATAAGCATTTTATGAGAAGCATTCTTCAAGAGCCTTAAGAAATATATGTCGTCCCCCAAGCTAGTGTTAAAATGCGTTTGAGACAAGAACCATATGACCAATAGGACGATGGCGGGCTTGGGCTCCAGGATAACATGTGTGCTTTATTGTTGATCTAATATGCAGTAAGTGTTCCAGAAAGGGGCCTTTCCTGAAACAGAGGTCAATAAGAATATTCCCTCTTCTCATAAATCCTGGGGGGAAGAAAAGCTGCCCTGTCTCCTGCCCAGATGGAGCCAATTATCTCTGAATCTGAAGTCTCCCAGGGGAGCTGGGAGGACCGGGTTCTAGGGCCTGGTGTGGTGTGTGCTGGGGAGGCTGAGGGCCTTCACTCCCAAATGGAGAAAAGTGGATTACTCTCACTCGCAGAGGCAGAGCGGCGACTGACCTGCCATGGAGAAAGGAAGAAGGGATGAGGTCGGGTGGCTACCTGCTTTTAATTAGTAGTGATCGGCCCTCAGACACAAACAAGGGAGAGGATGCAGGCCATAAGTGCTGAGTTCTAGGGACTTGTCCAAATGACTGCTGATGACTTTTTTTTTTTAACCCTTACCTTCCATCTTAGAATCAGTATTGATTCCAAGGCAGAAGAGTGGTAAGGGCTTGGCAATGGAGGTCAAGTGACGTGCCCAGGGTCACACAGCTAGGAAGTGTCTCAGGCCACATTTGAACCCAGGACTTCCTGTCTTTGACCCTGGTTCTCCATCCACTGAGCCACCCAACTGCCTCCCCCCCACCCCCAAGCTGGTGACCACTGAGATGTTTTTAAAGCATCTTAGGTTTGGAAAGGAACTTGGAAGTTTCTAGGTTCATGCCCCCACTTTATAGAGGGATAAACTGAGGCCCAGAGAGGGGAAGTGGTTTGCTCAAGGTCACAAAAGGAGAGTGAATAGGAGAGCTCTGCCTGGAGAGGTGACTTGCCTATGGCTACAAAGCTAATCCTGTGGCCGCTGAGATTCAAATCCAAGTGTCCTTATTCCCAGGCCACATCCTTTTCTGTGCTTACTTCCCTCCTGAGTGAATAATGAGCCCATATCTCCTACCTGGGATGATGGAGGAAATAAGTGCGTGAGGCCAGAAAACAAAGCCCTGGGTTTGGAGGGTATACAGTGGAGTAAGGAGCAGTAAGGCCGGAAAGTAATGGGAACAAGGCTGGAAAGGTCCTTTTGGCCTAGGCTGAGGAGTTGACGTGTCTTTATTCCAGTGGAAACTGGGAGCCATTGAGTGTTTGGGGGCAGAAAAGTTCTAACAGTGGTGCCCTTGGGTGATTATTTCTGCAGCTGTGTGAAAGATGGATTAGAGAGGGGTAAAGACTAAAATGATAACTAAGTTCCTTTCCAGTTCTGATGAGCTCTGCTTCTGGGTGACTATGAAATCTCTCTCTCTCTCTCGTTTGATTTAAACCAACAATGAAAGGCCCATCATTTAGCTGTCCCTCCTGTAAGAGAAGGCCCCCTTTCTCCCAGCCCACACATGCATACTCTCAGGCATGGCACTCTGACCACAGCAAAGGGGGATGGCTTGAGGGAGGCAGGGACAGAGCCCCTTGCCCTTCACCCCCACCCCCAAAAGAGGCTGGGCCTGTATTGTTCAAGGCATTCCCTTTCCAAGATTTTACCAAGCTGTCCTGCCAAAAACTATAAGAATTTCAAAAGAGCATATCCCTGCGAAAGCCATGGGCTTGCTTCCTGGCCTGGGCCTTGAGGACAGGGTTCAGTGCCTCCAGGGTACACTAGGAGAGGGAAGAGGTTTCCTAGGCTCCACAAGGGAGGAAAAGGTGAGTCACTTTTCCCTTCTCTTCAGTCACTTCAGTAATTCCAGGAAAAGAGCAGGCGAAGGTGAAGGAAAAAAAACATCTCAAGAGTAGGATGAGATCTGAAATCAAAAATGGCCCTGCTGGGCCTGCTGACACCCCCAGCTCACAGTAGCCTACTCACTCGCTTTGGCAGCATTCCCTGTTCTTGCAGCCAGCACACATGGGAATGCTGCCTGGTTTAACCAGTCCCCCCTCCCCCAATAAAGTCAAATTGAAATCATAGTTTTCTGTGACCCAGAGGCAGCCATGGGGTCTCTTATTCATAGGAAGGAATGAACTGGGCCTCGGTGTGAAGGATCTAAGACAGAGCCTCTGCTGAGGCTGGAGCATCTCTGGGCCCGTTGCAGAAGTGTCCACGTGCTCAGCATCTTGCAGCCAGTCCTCCGAGGGGAAAGCACTTTAACAAAAAAGGGGGGAGGGGACGGTAAAATGCTGTTTTCACATGTGGTCTTACCAAACTATAAAGTCATTTAGCCAGTTAAGAGCCATGTATTAGTACTTACTATGTGCCAGGCACTGTGCTGAACACTGGGTATTCAGAGAGAGGCAAAAAGAAGGCCTTCAAAGAAGCTCAGGTGAAAGAGGTACATGCAAAGATAGATTCGGAGGCAGGCTCGGGGAGGGGGGATGGGACAAGGCCTCCCGCATGCCATGAAGGAGAGCATTCAGGACATCGGGACGAGGCAGAGTGGGAGATGGAGGGTCCTGTGTGAGCAACACCAAAGGAGGCTAAAGTCAGTGCATCACAGAACCCACAGAGAGGAGTAAAGGGTAAGATAGGAGGGCAGAAAGGGGCCAAACAGAGCATTTACTCTTTGATTATGGAGCTTAATAGGAAGTCACTAAAGTTTTCTGAGTAGGGTCAGACTTACACCTTAGGGAAATCACTTTGCCCTTTGAGTGGAGAATGGATCAAGGTGGATAAAAACTTGGGGAAGAGAGACCAACCAAAAAGCTATCGCAGAAGTGATGAAGGCCTGTACCAAGATGGCGGCTTTGTAAATGGAAAGAAGGGGATGGATATGACAAATAGGAAGGTAGAAAATAGAAGATCGGGGATGTGGGGTGAGGCAAGGGATGAGTTGAGGGAACTGTCTGGATGATACCTCCTTCTTACAGGCTCAGGGCCTGCCCTCTGGCTACCTGCTCTGCTCCATTCTGAGCACAACCTGCAGATCTAGGACTAGTAATTTGCTCTTATTATAAGCAAGCTTTAGATTCTCTAGAAGAAGGGGAGGAGTAAAGAGGACTCAATGGGAAAGGCAAACTCTTCTCCATGTAGAAATCCAAACAGTTTATGGATTCATTCACAACAAACCTTTTTTCTAGTGGTGCAGAGCATTGTACTGCCTCCTGTACTGGCAAAGACGTAGCTTAGGTAAGGCATCATCTGGAAGTTCTGGTGTGGTAGTGAGGTCAGACATGCTCGGAAATGAATACAACGCAAGGTGTCACATGCTTAGTTTGTGATGAGGATTTAGTTCTCTATGATCCCAGGACAAATCATTCCAGCCCTGCCACGTGCTCCTGATGTATCCTTGAATAAGTCATTTCAGCTCTTCTGCATCTCAGTTTCCTCATCTATGAAATAAAAGTAATGGACTCAGGGGCCACTAATGTTCCTTCCTGGTATGGTAGAGAAAGGGAGAAAGGAGTTTGGGAAGCTGATAGTATTTGAGATGAATAGTGGTGGCTAGTTTATTTATTTACTTTTAGTCTTAAAATTTTTTTATTTAATTAATTTAGAATATTTTTTCATGGTTACATTATTCATGTTCTTTCCTTCCCCTCCTCCCACCTCCATCCCATAGCCAACAAGCAATTCCACTGTGTTTTATATGTGTCATTGATCAAGACCTATTTCCATATTATTGATATTTGCACTAGGGTGATCTTTAGAGCAGAGGTCCCCAAACTTTTTACACAGGGGCCAGTTCACTGTCCCTCAGACCACTGGAGGGCTGGACTATAAAAAAAACTATGAACAAATCTGTATACGCTGACTGGGATAGCATAGCGGAGGCTGCAGCACTGGCTGTGATGGGCCTGCCACACCTTGCACAGGCCCAGCACTGCCACCACTATAGGGGGCAGCAGTATACACAGTGTGGAATCCCCTCCCCCAGATCGCCGCTCACCATGCTGACATCTTCCATTGTGCAGCCACATAATCCTTTGCATGGCGCCTCGTTCTCATTCAGTTACTCTCAGAACGAGGCACCTCGCAAAGGATTATGTCACTGGAAGTAGTACTGTAGGTGAGCGAGGTGTTTGCTGCGCCACCACATACAGCGCTCCTCTCACTGACCACCAATGAAAGAGGTGCCCCTTCCGGAAGTGCGGTGGGGGCCGGATACATGGCCTCAGGGGGCCGCAGTTTGGGGACCCCTGGTTAGAGTCTACATCCCCAATAATATCCCCATTGAGCCATGTGACCAAGCAGTTGTTTTTCTTCTGTGTTTCTGCTCCCACAGTTTTTCCTCTGGATGTGGATAGTGCTCTTTCTCATTAAGTCCCTCAGAATTATCCTGCATCACTGCATTGCTGCTAGTAGAGAAGTCCATTACAATCAATTGTACCACAATGTATCAGTCTCTGTGTACAATGTTCTCCTGGTTCTGCTCCTTTTGCTCTGCATCACTTCCTGGAGGTCGTTCCAGTCTCCGTGGAATTCCTCCACTTTATTATTCCTTTGAGCACAATAGTATTCCATCACCAACATATACCACAATTTGCTCAGCCATTCCCCAATTGAAGGGCATCCCCTCATTTTCCAGTTTTTTGAGAGGCGACTAGTTTAGAAAGCTGTTGCAGTTCAGTCATTTTTCAGTTGTGTCTGACTCTTCATGACCCAAAGTTACTAGAGTGGTTTGCTGTGTCTTTTTCTGGCTCATTTGACAGATGAAGAAACTGAGGCTAACAGGATTAATTAACTTGCCCAGGGTCACACAGCTAAGAAATATCTGAGGCCAGATTTGAAGTCAGGAAGATGAGTCTTCCTGACTCCAGGACTGGTGCTCTAACCATTGTGCAAGTTAGTGGCCTAAAGAGTCAAGAAGACCCAGTTCAAATCTGGCCCCAGAGATCCATTAGCTGTGTGACCCAGGGCACATCACTTAATCCTGTTTGCATTAATCTGGTGGAGAAGGAAATGATGAACCAGTCCAATATCTTTACCAAGGTCTGTGGGGTCACAAAGAGTCATACACAAGTGGACAACAACAACATATGTATTGTTTAATACCCATGGAATGTGAGTAGTTTCTTTGTTTTTTTTAAGCCCTCACCTTCCATCTTGGAATCACTACTGTGTATTGGTTCCAAGGCAGAAGAGTGGTAAGGGCTAGGCAATGGGGGTTAAGTGACTTGTTCAGGGTCACACAGCTGGGAAGTGTCTGAGTCCAGATTTGAACCCAGGACCTCCCATCTCTAAACCTGGCTCTCCATCCACTGAGCCACCTGGCTGCCTCTGGAATGGGACTTTTTTGAAGTTCCTTTGAATGTTTTGCCTTTGTATCCATGGTAGGAGAGTTGGAAGGGAATACGCCCTACTATGTGCCAGGCTTTATGTTAAGTGTTTTACAAAAATGATCTCATTTGATCCTCACAACCACCCTTTAAGGTAAGTAGTTGCTATTCCCATTTTGTGGTTGAGGAAACTGAGGCAGTGACTTGTCCAAGGTTCACACAGCTAGGAAGTATCTGAGGCTAGACCCCAATTCAATATCTTCCTGACTCTAGGCCCAGCCTTCTATGTACCTTCTAGCTTACCTCTAGGACTTTGCACAGTGCCTGGCATTTAGTAGACATTTACTAAAAGCTTTTGATTGTTTTTTCATGAATTCCTCTCCAATCCATAAATCTGAGGG
This sequence comes from Monodelphis domestica, assembly GCF_027887165.1. Taxonomy (NCBI): domain Eukaryota; kingdom Metazoa; phylum Chordata; class Mammalia; order Didelphimorphia; family Didelphidae; genus Monodelphis; species Monodelphis domestica. The sequence continues at coordinate 390,790,639 of NC_077227.1, read as the reverse complement.
GTATTATGTTCCTGTTCTAATTTGTTTATGATAGCTCCCTTTATGTCTAAGCCATGTATCCATATTGATCTTATTTTGGTAAATGACGTAAGAGATTAGTCTATATCTAGTTTCTGCCAGACTACCTTGAAATATTCAGATTCAAAGTTCTGAATGGCCAAGAGGGAAGAACTGGAGCGTGAGAACAGCTGTGATGTCCCTAGAGAGCTCTCATGGCTCACCTGCTGGATTTATCTACCTTAGAAACCAGGTCCCTGTCCATCCAGCTGGAGTGACTGTCAGGATTAGGAAAGCCTAAAGCAGGACTCCCAGGAGTCTGAGATGGAGCTCCCTGGTACATTCCCTGCCAGGTCAGTGCCATCCCAAGAAACCTGGAGAAAGTAGAAATCTCTCCTCCTCTTCAAAGCCTGAGTTCACTTGACTTTAAAGGCTAGGGTTCGAGATGAAGGGGTCAGAGGTCACCTGGTTCAAACCCTCATTTGATAGGTGAAGAAATGGTGACTCAGAAAGGAGCCTTGCCCCCAAGCCACACAGCTCCTGGGCCCCCATCCCCAGGAAGTGGTGGAGCTGGAGTATGAACCATTATTGTCTGACTCCACAGCCAATGTTGTTACCATACTGCTTCCCAAGATGTTGTTCAGTTGTTTTCAGTCAATGTCCAACTCTTTGGGTCCCATTTGGTTTTTTCTTGGCAAAGATTCTGGAGTGATTCGCCATTTCTTTCTCTGTTCATTTTATAGTTGAGAAACTGAGGCCAACAGGGTTAAGTGGCTTGCCTAGAGTCACATAGTTATTAAGTGGCTGAAGCCAGCTTTGAACTCATGAGGATGAATCTTCCTGATTCTAGGTCCAGTGCTCTAACCACCAAGACACCTAGCTGCGTCCTAAGTTGCAAGAAGGGACTAGATATCTCTAAGAGATATCTGTCTAATTCATGGGCTTATGGCCAGAGGCCATCTAGTCCAATCCCTTCATTTGACAGATGAAGAAACTGCAACCCAGAGATGATATGTGTGATCTCCACAAGGTCACACAGGTAATAAGTATCAGAGGTAGGATTTGAACCCAGGCCCTCAGACTCCAGACTTCCTCTGTACTGCATTGTCCTAGCAATCCAGAAGTCTTTGAGTCAGCAGAGAGGAAGCCAGTGGCTAGATAATACCTTTCCAAGGGGATTCCATCATTCAATAGCTTAAGCCCTGGCAGCCAACTCCAACAAGCCATTCATCACCAGAGATCTCTAGAGTGAACCAAGTAAACACTGTAAACCAAATCAGGAGGCAATTTGTTAATTCACAAATGGATGGCAGCCCACAGGACCCCTTTGGAACATCTCTGGGGCCTGGAGAGATGGGCAGATGCTTGGTTATGAGCTCATAAATCTGTCATTTTGCCCTATCATGGCTCCTCAGAACCTTTTGATCTGAACTGCTAAGTCCTTGCAACTTGCTCCCATCCTCCCCCTACCTTCCTTAGCGGGTGAGTCACCATTCCTTCCAGAATGGGAAGAGGAGACTGTCGTGGGGCGGGCGAGGTCTCTGATGGCCAGGCCTGCTGCCCAGGCTTCTCATTAAAGGGGGGCCTCTGCTCGCCCTCAGCCCCTCTAGGCCCCATCTTCAGGAATGCCCCTTCCTTCACCAGCATTTCTTCCACCTCTGCCCATCTCTTTCTCTGGCTTATGGACGCCACTCCAGCCAGTCACTGACATTCTGCAGCCCAGCCCGAGCACAAGTGTTCCAGCCATCGCGCCCCTTTGAGGCCAGGACGGCTCTCCCGCTGTCTAAGGGCTCGGGGAGCAAGCTGGGCTTTCTATTCTGGTCCTTCCAAGTCAGCAGCACAGTAACAGAACTCTGCCATGGTCGGATCGGGTTTATCTCCGCCCCCCGGCCCAGCTTTAATAATGAGCTCCCCTTTCATTCCATGCCAGCAGCCCCTTGTTGAGGAAGGTACACAGCGTGCCTGGGCCAGGGGAGGGAGTGCGGCACCTGGCAGGCCCCCTGCCCTCTCCCCAGGGCGGGTGCGTGGCCTTCTCTGGGAGCACAGGCACTCTATGTCCTCCCCGGGGGCTCGGGGGCTCAGCCAGCCCCTCTGCTCCACCCAGTGGAAGGAAGCATAAAAACAGGACAATCTTCTGCCTTCACCCTTTTTCAGCAGCCTGCTTTAGACACAAAGTCCTGGATGGCATCGGACGGGTGAGTGCTTGCCCTGCACTGGCAGAGCTGTCACCAGTGCAGGATCACCTCCACACCATCCAGGCTCGTGGAAACAAGACCTCAGGGAGGTTACTGGCTGGCATAGGGTTAGGGACCCAATCTGTGACTTTCTAAGAATAGGAAGCAGCCAACGAGGAGCCCCTCTCCCAGGGCCTGTCAGCACCTTCTCTGAAACTTGGTATTTTAGAGAGCTGTCAATGGCACGGAGAGAGGTAAATGACTTTCCCAGGGTTACACAGCCAGTATGTGTCCGAGGCAGGCCTCGAACCTCCATCTTCCTGGCTACAAGGTCAGCCTTCTCTCAGCTTTCCCCTCTACCCAGTTTAGAAGGCTTATCAAAAAGGAAAGCACCCAGTCTCACCGTGACTTTTTCTTTTTATTATTAGTTGTTTGTTGACTACATTAAAATTCCCAGACATCTCCCTTCCTCCCTCCTCTCGCTGCCCTAAAGAAGGCATCATGACCAAAATATAAATGTAATAAATTGTGTCTGGTATGTTTCTATTTATCAGTCCTTTTTTTGGAGGTGAACATTCACGAGTTATCTTCAAAGATCTATATAATGCTCTCTTGGTTCTTACCATTTCCATTTTCATAATTTCATGAAGGTCTTTCCATGATTTGTAAAAAAAAAAAAATAACCTGCTTAGGCTCAGTGGATTTGAGGGCCAGTCTGGACACAGATTATCTTGGGTTCAAATGTGACCTCAGATACTTTCTAGCTGGGTGACTGTAAGGTCTGAATTCATATCCAATAACTCCACGTAGTATATTTTATAAGATTTATTATCACTTAAAGTAGAGGAAAGAAAAAGGCAAAAGTAAAAAGCCTGAGTAAAGACTGCATTAGTGGGAGAAGAGAGAGTTAGGGCGGAGTTACAGAAACTTTGTCTCCAAAATGTAAGGACATAACATGAGGATGAAAGTGGGGTTCTGGGAAATTGAGTTCTGGGCTACAAAATTCTAATTACACATGACCCTGGACAAGTCATTTAGCCCCCGTTGCCTAGACCTTTCTGTTCTTCTACTTTGGAACTGATGCTTAGTATCAATTCTAAGACAGAATGATGGAATTGGACCTAAGAAGATAGGACTCAAATCCTGCCTTAGACACTCTGTAGCTGTGTGACCCTGCCCAAGTCATTTTCCTCTCTGAGCCTGTTTTTTTGGCAAAGATACTAGAGTGGTTTGCAATTTCCTTCTCCAGATCTTTTGAGGGATGAGGAATTGAGGCCCCAAGGGTTAATTGATTTGCCCAGGGTCACACAGATAGTAAGTGTCTAAGGCTTGATTTGAACTCAGGAAGATGAGCCCTCCTGATTCCAAGCCACTTAGCTGCTCCACAACCAACTTTATCAATACCAAGCTCCTGTATCATGTTTGGCTTGCCACTCTTTACCTTCTTTCATTGTAGGATTTTTTCACTTTAGTTCTGTCCTACTTTCCCTAAACTTTTCCCCGTGAACCCTCTCAGGGCCATTCTGCTGCTAGTAAGAGAGGTTGGAAACTTACTAGACTGATTGGGATGGTCTACATCCCAGACTCAGGATTACTATTCCTCTTCCCCCTTCCTTTTTAAGAAATTTTCCTCACTTCTAATTTGTAGCCACCCCAGATAGTGATGCTGTTGGGTCCCGTTCATCAACAGAGACCCAAGAGCAGGAATCACAGAATCTTTACGTTATTAAAGATTCTAGAAGTAATGGACCCCAAATTCCCCACCCACACACCCTAGAGAGGACATGATGTCCTTGCTCGGCTGGTACAGTGGTGCCTTCCTAAGCTCCCAGCTTCCCCACAGAAGGAATATATACTGGCTACAGTGCCATCACTGTTTCCTCACAACACCCCTGTGAAGTAAGTTATGTTGGGGTTGGTATCCCCATTTTACAGAATAGGTTCATAGAGGAGGCGAGACTTGCCCACGATCACATGAGGAGTCTCAGACTCAGTTCTTCTGATTCCTCCCAATTCCTCCAGAAGAGGAATGGACTGCTTCAAAGAGTAATGGACTCCCCATCGCTGGACATTTTTGAGCAGACGCTGGAGGTTCTCTTGTTGGGGATATTGGAAGGAGATTTCTGTTGACGTATAGAACTGAACCAGAGGAACTTCCCAATTCTGAGCTGCTGTGACTTCAAATTTAGTGTTCTCTCACAGAATCATAGAATCTCAGAGTTGGAAGGAGCCAGAGGAACCATATAGACCAATATTTACCTGGACAAAATGCCTCTCTAAGATTATACCAGAAAAACGGTCATCCCGTTTTCCCTTTCTGACAAATGGTGAGGTGGAACCTTAGGCTCTGTAGGCAGCCTATCCCACTTTTGAATAGCTTTAACTGCTTTCATTACATTAAACTTGCAGTCCACTAAGATCCTCAGTTCCTTGTCACATTAAGTTCAATTTATCCACTTCTAAATGACTCAACTATCTCCATTTTCCTCCTCAGTCATTAAAAGGGTTGGAGTTGACTCAAGTTTCCTTCTAGATCTAATATTCTAAATTCCGACCTGTAACATATTAATGACCTCTGGCTGCAAAGCACAACATAGAACTAAGTGCATTCTATTCCTCCTGGTTGAGTGCGTGTTGCTCTGAAAGAAGTAGGAGAACCTCTCAAGAAGATGCTTAGATATTGGCAGACATGGAGGAAGGGGGCTTGGTGCAGCACTGGCCTGAGAAGTTGTTTTCTCTCAGGAGCAATGGAGCCTTTTGGAGAAGGGCGCAGGTAATCAAAAAAGGCTGGAAGGGAGCAGCCTGGATGGCTGAGCAAGAGCTCTCGTGGTTCTACTGGTGAAAACATTTCTAGTTGCCAGAAAATGAATGGTGACTCAGCAAATGCCCAGACTGGCCCCAACTTCTGATTTTCTCCCAAAGAATTTCCTTTCATCTGGTTCAAACATTTGTTCAGGGGACAAAAATAAACTGAATTCTGGCTTGATAGACTCTATGCTTGCCACCCCACCCCCGCCATGACAAGTCCATTCCCGTTAGACCAGAGGAATAGACTGCCAAGAACCCAGCTGGTTGAATCAGCTTCATGTTCTGAGACACTTGCTCCCAAACGCACCGAATCACATTTTACCCCCAACATGAACTGTTCAGAAATGTCTAGAGAATTTAACAACTATGGCATATAAGATCTTTGGCTTTCAGGAGACAGCTGCCCCCTCGGCAGACTGGAAATCCCATAGTCCTCTCTTCTCCATACTGTAGGTTGGGAGTAGGAAGAAAGCTAGAGGTAGGAGATGAAGGGGGGCTGATCTTTGGAGAACATTCAGCCTACTGGGGCAGCCTGATCAATCAATAAGCACTGATTAACTCAGAGATCTAAAATAAACATGGCCTAAGGGCAGAACCATAGCAAGCAATAACTGTGCCTGAAGCAGCTCTCAAATCAAATTCCTAAGAAGAACAGAGCAGTGCTTTTTCCTTCAGCTGGCCTAGAATGGGTATGCTCCCCCCTTCTGTTTCTCCTTCTCCTCATTTAGTTGGGTAAAGAGCTGGTGGCAAGTCGGGTGTACAGTACGGTTAGGCAGGGAGACCAATTACTTGTCCTGGTCCTAAAGACATTGTAAATGCCTCTTCCCATCTCCTTCCTGACTGGACAGAAAGAGGATCAGTCTCTTGATAATCTGACTCTTTCCTTGCTACTTGAAAACATGTCCATACCTCCCACATTCTTTCCTCCCTTCCTCTCTTTCTCTCTTTCCCTCTTTCTTTTTTTCCTCTTTTTTTCTTTCTTTCTCTCTCCTCTATCTGTCTCTCTCTGTCTCTGTCTCTGTCTCTGTCTGTCTCTCTCTCTCTCTCTCTCTCTCTCTCTCTCTCTCTCTCTCTCTCTCTCTCTCTCTCTCTCTCCCTCCCTCCCTCCCTCCCCCTCCCTCCCCCCCCTCCCTCCACCTCTCCCTACCCCTCCCAGTCCTTCTTATAAGGAATACTATGTATTGGCTATAAGAGTGGTAAGAGCTAGGAGGTTGAGGTTAATGACTTGCCCAGGGTCACAAAGCTAGGAAGTATCTGAGGCCAGAGTTGAACCTGGGCTCCCTCACCTCCAGGCCTGACTCTCAATCCACTGAGGCATCTAACTGACCCCACTTCGCACATCCTTACAAACTTTTGTCTTGTTCTATTACCTCCTCAAACTTATCTCCCCATATTTCACATTCCTTTCAAAACCAAACTCCTAGAAAAAGCTAATCAAATGAGATGACTTACACAGAGTACTTTAAAAACTTCAAAATACTACATAAGCATTTGCTATTATTATTATTATTATTATTATTTGTTGGTAGCAGCAGTAGTATTACAATTGTTTCCACTTCCTTTCCTCTCTCACCTGTCAACCCCTTGGATTCTGGCTTCTAACCTCACCAGCCAGTGGAAAACGCTCTCACCAGCTTCACCACTGATCTTCTTATCTCCCATTCTGACAGCCTCATCTCAGTCCTGATTTTTCTGGACCCTCTACAGCAGAGATTTCAAACCCCCTGGCATCAGCAACTTCCAAATGAGACTGAACCAGATTAAGATGCAATTGGAAAATATTTATCAGAATCAATAAATATAGATGAGGTTAATATGTGGTTTTCAAAGCCAGTGTGCAGCTGGCAAGCATCCTTATGTGTCCTCTTTCTATTTGTATTTGTCACTGATGCTCTGACGCAGCGGATTGATCACCTTCCTATGCTCTTTCTCCCCTGGGTCTATCCTCCTCCATTCTTTCTTAGTCTTCTTTACTGGATCATCATCCATATCCTTCCATATTTATATATTCATATCCAAGCTCCTGACCTGGTCTTTTAGTTTTCTTCTTGCATTCTCTCTCAGTGATCTCTTCAGTTCCCCTGAATTAACATATCACCTCTATGCAGCTGACTCCTACATCTACAGATCTAGCCTGACTACTGGACAGTTCCAGCTGAAAATCTCACGGACATCTCAACTCAACATGTCTAAAATGAAACTCATTATCTTCTCCCCGAATCCTTCTTTCTTCCTAACTTTCTTGTTTCTGTTAAAGGTAACATCCTTGCAGGCACCTGGTTTCCCAGCCTCTGCCTTATCCATCCACTCTTCCCTCTCCCACATCCAATTAGTTGGCAATTCTTGTCAAATTTACTGTTATAACGCCTCCTTCATCCACCTCATTCTCTCCATTCATATAACAACCCAAGTTCAGACTCTCATCATCTATAGCCCAAATGAGTGCTTGTTGTTGAGTCATTTCAGTCATATCTGTTTTTCACAACCCCATTTGGGATTTTCTTGGCAAAAATACTGGAGTGGTTTGTCATTCAACAGATGAACATACTGAGGCAAACAAGGTTAAGTGACTTGTCCAAGGTCATACAGCTAGGCAGTGTCTGAGGCCATATATGAACCCAGAACTGTCACGAGGCCTGGCTTTCTATTCACTGGACCATCAGGCTGCCCCATCACATCTATTTTAGGTTTGAGCCCAAATGGCCAATCTGTAGTTCCTCTTAGAGTACATTCTCATCACTCTTGATCCTTTGTATAGGCTGCGCAGATACCAGGAATGCCTCCCTCTTCACTTCTGTCTCTTGACATCTCTATCTGCCTTCAGTACTTAGTTCTAAACTCCCAAAGTGACAGTTCCCCCACCCCAAGAAATTACTTTCTGTATGTTTTGTACTTATTTGTCTGTGTTTGTGCTGTTCTCCACACTTAGTCCCACTTCCCACCTCCACACTGTAAGCTTCTTGAGGGTAGGGACTGTTTCCTTCTTGTCTCTGTATTCTTCCTGCGTAATAAGTACTTAATAAAAAATGTGTATTAAATAACTGAATGAGAGCCATGGCTCTTCGCCATTCTGTCCTTGAGCAGTGATAAACCTTTTAGAGACCAAGCACTGAAACTGCACCCTCATGCCGCATATGAGTCACTTCCTTTGGGCTTCCATATGAGTCCTTCCCATTGGGCTGCTGGGCAGAGGAGTGGGTGATGCGAGAAATGTCCTCAGGTGAGGCATAGAGGGGGAAGGGAGCAGCCCTCTCCAGCACACGTGCCACAGGTTCACCAACACAGATCTGGGACAACTAGGTGGTGCCTTAATACACAGAGTGCTGGGCCTGCATTCAGGAAGATTCATCTCCCTGAGTTCAAATCTGACCTCAGACACTTACTAGCTATGTTATCCCAGGCAAGTAACTTTACCCTGTTAGCCTCAGTTTCTCATATGTAAAAAGAACTGGAGAAGGAAATGGAAAACTACTCCAGAATCTTTGCCAAGAAAACCCCAAATGGGGTCATGAAGGGTCAGACACAACTGCAACTCAATGACCAAATGACCTGAGTGAGGGCCATAGGGACCACCATGGGCAACAACAACTTAGATCTAGATTCTCAACCACCAGTAGCACAAAGAGGGAGAGATGGGTGCCTGGGATTTCACTTAGATATAAGCATTGGATTGTGATGAGGTAAGGATTTTGATTTCCTTTATATATGCTTTATCTAACTCCCTGGAGCCCATGACACATGGGCTAGTAGCTTCACTAGCCTGAGACCCTGCAGCCTCACTAACCCCTGCATACTATTGAGCAGGTACTCCTCCCCAAGATCATAGCAATTCCCTATCTTGTCTCTTCCTCCAGCCAAAACTCCAGGACACAATTTACACCCTCTAAATTAAATTCTCTGACTTAGTTCTTAGTTACAATTCTACTTGAGAACCTAAAAAAAATCCATAACCAGTATTTGTGAAACTCTTCCCAAATTTTCGCTTAATTTATTACTCATTCATTCATCTTAGGTTAATGTCCCACCTGCTTCCAAAGAGAATTTCAAGTAGCTTATAAAGTTATAAAAAATGTGAAGACAGAAGACTTTTTTTAAGAAGTTAAAAGGAGCACAGAAGTAGATGTTACTAGGCACCTGGAAGGAATTAGTTGCTGTGGAATTTGGGGTTTCATAGATTGTAAGGTGTGAGCCAGAAAAGGAGAAGGGAGGGCATTTGGGCAAGGGGAATAACCTCATCAGAAAGTACTTTGCTATTTATTTCCTGGATTCGTGAGGTCCCATTCCTGAAGGAAATCTGAAACCCCCTGCTATTGCGGTCCTGGCCCTGTGACAGAAATATCAGAAGTGTCTACGAATGAGTTTGGGGAAAAACTCCATCTGGCCTCCTGTGCTCAAACAGATTCCTACCTTACCCAGAAAGAGAGAGAAGGTGCCCACCATGTATGTACTCCATTCCATCTTCATCTGGAGTGAGAATCTAACACGGAAGGGTCATTGTTTCTCAAAGCCCTGTTGGTACGTGAATGGTGAACACTGCCGTTTAGGCAGCCTAGTCTAAGCAGGCCTCTCATCTGGGCTTGTGGCTTTGTATTGTTGACAGCTGAGCTAGCCAGAAGGCCATTTACTGACCTAAATGTGCCCCGTCATGGCTGACTCTCATTTCATAAAATATTGTAACACCAGAATTTCCTCTTGGAAAGTTTATCCCTAGATTGGCAGTATACAGCAATTGGTTATTTAATCCTCATGGTTTTTACAGAGCCTCTAAAATCTCTTTTCCACACAAAACTTTCTGTACAGGCAAATGATTTTTCTTCCACTGAGAAATAGAACTTCCAAAGGCTCCTCTTGTGTAAAGAAAAAATCTAAACTCTTGAGTTTTATGTTCAAGACCCAACTTGATCTGACCCCAACCCACCTTCCCAACCTTTAATGCTCATTCATGAACCTTCTGCTTTGACCAATTTGGACTGTTTGCCATTCTCAGAACATAAATGTGCTTTCCTTCTTCCTTGCCTTTATTCAGTCTGTTCCCTCAGCTTGCTAGACTTTAAAGTCCTCCTACTACTCCCCCCCCACCCATTTTATCTATCAGTCATATCCTTCTATGGTCTAACGTAATGCCCCCTCTTCTAAGAAACCTTCCCTGACCTCCCACCCAGCCAAATGTGTTTTCTCCCTCTGTGCCTCATGATATTTTGCTTATACTTTGCACTTACTACATTCTTCCTTGACTAGTATTGTGAATTTAGTTTAACTAAAGGGTAAACAGACAATTCTCTAAGCATGATATCATTTTTTTAAAAACTCTGACCTTCCATCTTAGAATTAATACTCTGTATTGGTTCCAAGGAAGAAGAGCAGTAAGAGCAAGGTAATGAGGGTTAAGTGACTTGCCCAGGGTCAATAGGTAAAGAGAAGATTATAGCAAAAGCTATCTTATGCTGAAAGAGAAGATTATAGCATTCGATAGCTTTTGCAAGAAGAAGCAAGAGATGGAATGTTGATTGTCATTCCGTCTCTTGCTTCTTCCTGCAAAAGCTATCGAATGCTATAATCTTCTCTTTACAACAGCTAGGAAGGGTCTGAGTTCAGATTTGAACCCAGGGCCTCCTATCTCTATGCCTGGCTCTCAATTCACTCAGCCACCCAGCTGCCCCCATGATATCATTTATTAATAGGGCCATGATAATAAACGACACGTGCCCCAGTAGAGATTCTGAGAAACAAGGTTCTAAGAATGATCAATTTATTAGTTAGGCTAGCAGTGACTACTAAATTGATTCCTTGGCTTTTCTTGATGAGCAAAGACCCTGAGTGAGGGCCAACCGGATCTTTAGAACCTAGTCGTGTCTTCCTTCTTATTGGCTTGGCAGTACATCATTTAGTCCTCCCCTGGCAAGGCAATCCCAACTGGTAGACATTTTAATGAGGAGGTAGATTAATAAGTTCCTCCCTATTACTTCATTTATGGGGGGGGGGGGGACCAACCCTCAAGGGAAATTGGACTGGTCTTCAGATGTGGCTGATCACATCCCCTCTGACGTTTAAGGAATGTTAGTTATTTTATGAGACAAAATCAAGGATAGGAGGGTCATTCCCTGGGGAGGGCTTAGCCCAAGCTGGTTCTCTGTTTATGGGGTAAACCAAAGTGAAGGTCCCACTGGGGACCCAGGAGCCCAGCCCAAACTGATTAAAGAGCAGATGCCTTGGGAGCTGGGAATGATCACATTACTAGATCATGCCCTTCAGAAACTGCCTGCCCTTCAGAAGCAGAGTCTGACAAAATGTGGAAAAGGATGGATCACAGAGTAATATTGCTATTAAATAATATAGCATAATATTAATTTTCCTTGCTAGTCTTATTAATTTATTCACATTTAGGTTATTTCCCCATTACTAGACTTTGAACTCCCTATGTCTTATGCATTTTAGCCTGCTTAATGCCAAGCACAAGGCCTTGTATTCAAAAAAGTGCTTAAGAAAGATTTATTAATAAGCTGAAAACCCAAGTCTTGGTAACATCTTATGAATAGAATATAGCTTCACATAACTCATTCACTGGAGTTTGGGGCCCTTAGATTTATGTTCTGATTCTAGGGGATTATCTGGTATCAGTTGTGAAGAGCATAAAACTATGTTTGCCTAAAATAGGAGAATGCAAAAATGCATATAAGTAAATACCTAATAAATGACTGGGAATGAAGAAAAGAAGGAAGGGAAGGAAGGAAGGAAGGAAGGGAGGGAGGAAGGAAGGAAGGAAGGGAGGGAGGGAGGGAGGGAGAGAGGGAGGGAGGGAGGAAAGGAGGGAAGGAGGGAGGGGAGGAGGGAGGGGAGGAGGGAGGGGAGAGAGAAAGGAAAGAAGGGAAGGAAGAACAAGAGAGAAAGGAAGGAAGAAGAAAAGGAAGGAAGGAAGAACAAAGAGAACAAAAGAGAGGAAAGAAGGAAGCAAAAGAAAGAAATGGAGAGAGGGAGGGAGAAAAAGAGGGAAGGGGAAGAAGTAAAGAAGATAGGAAGATTTGTTTAATTGAAGAAAACCTCTGAGTAATACTGTTTGTATGTCACACATAGATAAATCTTACTACTTTGTATTTCCCAGAAAAGCATACCTCCTTCTGATATCACTATTTCTACCAGTGCCCCTACTCAGTTTCCCAGGGTTATCTTTAATTCTTCCTTCCCTCACCTTTCACATTTACTTAATTACCAATGCCATTACTTCAGCAGCTTCTTTCCTCTTCATCCCTTCCTTCCTCTCTGTTCCCACTGCTACCTGACTGATTCTGTGTGATCCACAAATAAGTCCTCTGGACTGCAAGTTTAGGTTCTAATCAGTTCATGGTTTGTGAGAGGTTTAAATTCAAGAAGCCACTGGGTTACTGAGTTCCTGAGAACAAAAGTAAGAGTTTCTACACCCAATTTAAAGTTGTAATTAGTAATACCCTGGACCTTTTAGAGACTGTGTGCCCAAACTGTAACCCTTGGGCCACATGTGAGCCACCTGCCTTATTGCATAAAGGGGAGGAAGAAAGCGCTCCCATTGGGCTACTGGGCAGAGGGGCAGGTGAAGTAAGGAATGGAGTGTGTGGTAAGGCAGAAGGGAACATCCCCCTCTGGCACATTCTGGTACACACGCCTTAGGATCGCCAACATGGCCCTAGGCAGCTAGATGGCACAATGGAAAGAGTGCTGGGCCTGGAGTCAAAAAGACTCTTTACCTTGGACACTAACTAGCTATGTGACCCTGGGCAAGTCATTTAACCATATTTGCCTCAGTTTCCTTATCTGTAAAATGAACTGGAGAAGGAAATGGCAAACCATTCCAGTATATTTGCCAAGAAAACCCAAAAGAGGATCATGAAGAGTCTGAAATGATTGAATCACAACAAAGAAATGAATTCGCAACTACTGGCTCCTTTAGCCAATAACACTTCAAACTTCCTTTGGCTTATTTCCCTTATGTACTATCCCACAAGAATAACAGTGCCACTTACTGCTCTGGCATTCCAGAGTCCAGAGTGATAAAGAAAGAAAGCCTTGTTAATTCCTTAGAAAATTAAAAGATTTCTGTTAGATCTTTAAGGAAGTTATTGAAGAAACGATGTATTAATTTTCTTTTGTTATATATCTGTCATTACCCAATGACATCCCATTACATCCTCATGGAACCCTCCCTCAAAACACAGAAGTCCAATTAGGCAAAACAAGCCCATATTTTTGGCGTATCTAATAAAGAGTGCCTTATTCTACACCCAGAGTCTACCACCTCTAAGCAGGTTCCGTATATCACTCAGTGCTGAAATATCAACTAGGCCCTACATGGAGCAGAGTGCTGACACCATGGCCCTGGTCAATATGTAAGTCGTTTGAGTTCTGCTCATGGTGCCATGTATCAACTCATAGAAGTCTTTCCAAGTTTGCCCAAAGTTTTCATATTTGTTGTTTCTCGGGTCACAAGCATTTATAGCCTCTTTTCTTTCTGAAGCTCTGTCCTTTTGTCACGAGAAGCCAAAATACCAGATGTTCTCAACTTTTTTCCCTTCTTTTTCCCCTCCCATCTGATGTCCAGATCCCAATGAGGTTGGGTAGAAAGATCAAACAGTGAATTTCAAGGTAGGGAGGGACCTCTATGACCATCAAGAGCAGATCACACCTGAAAAAGGTGCCCTCTCTAAGGAATGACTGACTCGTGGTCGGCTGGTTGTTGAGTCCTTTCAGTCATGTCTGACTCTCCACAGCCCCATTTGGGCATTCTTGGCAAAGATACTAAGGTGGTTGGCCATTTCCTTCTCCAGTTCATTTTACGAATGAGGAAACTGAGGCAAACAGTTAAATGACTTGCCTAGGGTTACACAGCCAGGAAGTATCTGAGGCCAGATTTGAAATCAGGTCATCCTGACTCCAGGCCTAGGGTTCTACCCACAGTGCCACCTAGCTGCCCATTGTGTTTAACTAACCTGGCCTAAAACCCCCAAGGAGTAGAAAACCCACTGCTCCTCAAGCAGCCCATAACACTTTTGGGCAGCACTAAATATTAGGAAGTTTTCCTTTAGATCATAACAATAATAATAATAATTTATGTAATATGTAAGGGTATACAAAGCACTTTACATATGTTTACTCATTTGACCCTCTGAACAACTTTGGGAGGCAGCTGCCATAACTATCTCCTTTTTACAGGTGAGGAAACTGAGGCATAGAGAGGTTAAGTGACTTGCCAGGATCACACAACTAGTCAGTGTCAAACTCAGGTCTTCTTGGTTCCAAGTCCTACCCTACTCAGCCCCAGATGTCCCTAAGACTGAGCCTACATTTGTCATTGTCCCATAATTAAGGTAACTTGTGTCTTACCCCAGCCATGACATGAGATATGAGTGTGGGCATCTCTTTTGCAAGAAGACTGACCTTAGCTGCCCCAAACCCACAGGTACACCCCAATTTTTCTTCCATGAAGTAAAAGGAGAACTTATGCAAGGGATATAGGGAAGGGCAACTAAGTCATGAATGAAAGATAGGGCCATGTTTGTTGGAGTATAAGGAGCAATATATCATAATAGAAAAAACCTTGAACTGAGAGTTTGGAGGCCCAAGTTCGCGGTGCAGAACTTGAGCAGGTCACTTTACCCTCATTGTTCAGCCATTTTTCAGTCACATTCAACTCCTCGTGACATCATTTGGAGTTTTCTTGGCAGAGATACTGGGGTGGTTTGCCATTTCTTTCTCCAGTTCATTTGACAGATGAGGAAACAGAGACAAACAGGGTGAAGTGACTCGCCCAGGGTCACCCAACCAGGAAGTATCTGAGGCCAGATCTGAATTCAGGAAGGATGAGTGTGCTTGACTCCAGACCCATTATGGCACTACCTAGCCACCCCTCATTTAACCATTACATACCTGTGTCTCCTCTATAAAGAGGAATAGTATTGCCTCCCCTATTTCCTCACAGGGTTTATATTTTGTTGTTTGTTTCTTTGAGAAAAATATGTTCCTAAGAAGGAGACTTTAGAGATCAGCCCATCCAACCTCCTCCTTTTGGAGAGGGGGAAACGGAGGCATGGAGAAAGGCATTGTGCTGGTCCTCGGTGGCTGAGCTGAGGCTAGAACCCAGGCCCTCGGACTCCCCAGCCGTTGCGCGATTTACCGTAGCCGGGAACTCAGATCAAAGCACGCCCATCGGACCTTTTCAAGGATAAAAGCAAATGCTTCTCATCTCTTGGAGCACTCAGCCCTGCCTTTTGTTCCATTTGGAATCTAGACTGAGGCCATGTGTGAGCCATTAAGGCCCAGGGTGAATTGATCATTTCAGGATTTGCCTTTCTCGGGGTTTGCTTGTTTATGTGGATTTTTGAGGTCACACTTTTGCCCTCTTCCCACTGCCTGTTTTGCCACAGGAAACCCCAGGTCCACGAAATAGTGCTGTGCAGAACTGGCCACTGGCTTTGGACCTACCACCACCATCCCACCAACCTTAGTGCCACTAACCTACACCGCTGTGGTATAATGGAAAGCATGTGGCTCAGGGGATTGAGAGCCAGGCCCGAAGTCGGGCGGTCCTCAGTTACTTCCTAGCTGGCTCACCCTGGGCAAGTCACATAACCCCCACTTGCCTAGCCCGTGCCATTCTTCTGTCTTAGCATTGATAACTAAGACAGAAAGTTAAGGGTTAAAAAGAAGAAAAGAAAAAAATATTGTGCTTGTGATCAGAAGACCCAGATTCAAGTTCTGCTTCTGATGCTTATTAGCACTGTGACCTTGGGCAAGGCATTGCCTTTCTTTGGTCTATCTTTTTTTTTTTCACCTAGAAATAGGACTTGTAAGTAAAATGTATTTAAGTGAGGTAGAGTTGTGCAAAGTTGTCAGGCTCACTCACTGCCAGAGTCATCGGAGTCCAGTGTCCAGTTAAATCAGGATGGCCGGTGATGGCCTGGCATGCAGTGGATGGCATTGGCATCTCTGAAGTCAGACCAAGCCTTAAGTCCTCCACAAAGTCGGCTTCATCCTCCTTCGTGACTATCGGAACAAACTGTTCTCATCCATGCATTCCTCCAAGGGGAGTCTTTACATGCTTGGGGTGGACATCCCCCCAATTCACCGATGGGTTTGAAGCCTCAAACTGGTCTAGCCTGTCTGCTGAGACGTTTTTATAGGGTATGGCCACTGCATGCTGCAGCTTCCTGGAGCCACAAGTGAGAGCTCAGTGGGGGGGGACCACAAAGGTGGATGAGAGGTCCTAAAAAGGGCAAGCCCTTACACCAGAGGGGCTAGTCCTCCCTGAATACCCCATGCACTGCTTGGCACTGCCCACATTCCTGCATGCCACTTAACCATGGACCACTAGCCCCCAAACCAAACCATGTACCACTAACTCATAAGTATCAACCAACTGCTTAGATACAAAATATGTCTACCAAAAACCATTAATTCCAGTAGGTTCCGAAATATTTGTTAGGCAATAAACTTAATGAATGACCGCAGGCTATAATCAGGATCTGTATTAAGCAAAAAATAATAAAATATAAAAAATAAAATAAATCTCAGCCCTAAAGGAACTTCATGAAGAAGATAAAACAAATCGGTGGTTTAGCCCCGTTTCCAGGCTGAAGAATCTCAAGTTTAGAGCTCCTGGACTGCTAAGTCTTTTGGATGTCCATACGAAGTTTGGCATTAATATGGTGAGGTGCTGGAAGCAGGGAGACACCAGGTGTTCTAAGAAGGAGCAAACTGGCCCAGATTAGAAACCAGAAACCGAGTACATCAAAGCTCCCAGGCTGATCAGAATGAGATTAAGTCCATGAGTAGCCCCATACTATAACCCTGGGTGTGAGAAAGACA
The DNA here is from genome assembly GCF_027887165.1 of Monodelphis domestica. Taxonomy (NCBI): domain Eukaryota; kingdom Metazoa; phylum Chordata; class Mammalia; order Didelphimorphia; family Didelphidae; genus Monodelphis; species Monodelphis domestica. The sequence goes on along the minus strand of NC_077227.1, from coordinate 390,773,828 downwards.
TAGATAAATCAGAGGGGAAAAAAAGGAGGAAGAGAGAGAAAAGGAGGGGGGAAGAAAAAAGGAAGAGGGGAGAGAAGGACAGAGAGGAAGGAAAGAAAGAGAGAGAGGGGAAGGAAGGAAGGAAGGAAGGAAGGAAGGAAGGAAGGAAGGAAGGAAGGAAGAAAGGAAGGGAGGAAGGGACGGAGGGAGGGAAAGGAAAGTCCTTACATTTATCTTCCAGACTGTATTTTCACCACCATAAGCCAAGCAGACAGGGTGAAACAACAGGTTGAAAAGTACATCTGTAGAAAAGTTTGTGGGGTTTTTTTAAACTTTAAGTACAATTGTGGCTTCATTCCAGGCCTGCTTTCCTGAATACTTCTGATAAAATAGTATACTCTTTATCAGCAAGTTTTCATGAGTGTTTCTGGCTGTCAAGGAAGGATAGGAAAGAACTAGACACAGCAATGGCTGGCTGCCTCTAAGCCTTCAGGTTTCTCAAAAGAAGGGTCTTTGAGACCTCACACAGAAAGAGAATAGATTAAGGTGAAATCCTGGTTGAGTAGGTGACTCTTAGGATCCCTTTCAACTTTTAACATTATGTGATTCTAACAATAGCATAGTGAGTGGAAAGATGGGACAAAGACAAACTATAGTTTGCAAGCCAAGAAACTGGTATCTAGTCCTGAGTCTGTGGGACCTTCAAAGAAGCAGGCAGAAAAGATTTTGTGATCATTTTGGTCCAGCCCCTACCTGAGGAGAGACACCTTTGGCAGCTTCCCTGACAACTAGATTCTAGCTTCCACATAAAAACTTGCAGTGGCAGGAAGCCCATTGGCCCATTAAGAAAGCTCATTGCATTATGGGACAGCTCTGTTAGGGAGTTTTTTCCTTATCTTGAGCCAAATTTGGACTCCCTTTAACTTCCAAACATTATTCCTAGTCATGACCTCTGCAGCCAAGTAGGACAAGTCCCTCTTCCAAATGTCTTGAAGACTCCAGTCATGTTTCCCCTAAGCCTCTTTTTCCTCCAGACTAAACCTTCCCTCCCATGTCTTCTCTCCTCCAAACTTAAACCTTTCATCAATCTTTATGTGACTTGGTCTGTAGCTTTTTCCCCATTCTGGTTCCATCCTCCAGGTGTATTCCAGCATGTCAGTATCCCTCCTACAACATGGTGCCCAGAGGGGAGCCACAGTAACCCAGATGGAGTCTGACATGGCCAGTGACCAGTCCACTTCCCCTTTCTGGGTTTTATTTTCCCCTCCCCACCAGGTGGAAGCCTTGTGCCAATATCCCAGAGTCTACGCCTACCTGCCTACAGAATGGCATCCAGCACCCCCTCCATGCTCAGCTAAGCTGCTGGCTCCCAGTGGGATTGTAGTCATCGCCGTGGGCACAAATCTACGTAATTAAAGCTCCAGTCGAAGAGATGGGCTTTTGCATCATGTAAAATGATGGAGCTGGAGCTGCAGCCAGGGTCCTAAGGTCACTGCCAGGCTCTGTAACTCCATCTGCTGCTAGACATTCTGTCCCCTCATCTCCACAAACATTTGTGCACTTCTTGCTTTGATATATCCATCAACTCATCTGTGTAGATACTTCTTCCCTAATACAAATGATGATGCCATGATGGCTTCTCCCCCGTGGGATTCTGTCCCTGTATCTCCTTTAGCCTTCTATAGAAGCTCTCCAGCATGCCAGAGTCTTGCGTTTGTTCTTTTAATATCTCGAAGGCATCAGACTATCCATCGGTCCTCACTGCCAATACGTGAGTGATCCGTCTCCTTTTCTGGTCATCCCTGCCCTTGATCAGACCAGTCAACAAACATGTATTAAGCATCCACTATGTGCCTGCCATTTATCCTTAGTGCTGGGAATACAAAGAAAGGTAAAACCAGCCTCCGTCCTCAAGGAGCTCGCACTCTAATGGGAGAGGCACCCTGCAAAATAGGATATATTCAGGTGAAATGGGAAACAATCTCAGAAGCAGCTCTGAGGGTGCCAAGGGCACAGTGGGGAGACTGGAGTCGGGAGGATTCATCTTGAGTTCAATTCTGGCCTCAGACACCGTGTGATCCAGGGCAAACCACTTCACCCAGTTTGCCTCAGTTTCCTCATCTGTCAGATGAGCTGGAGAAGGAAAATGGCAAATCACTCTTGTATCTTTGCCAAGAAACCCCCAAATGGGGTCACAGAGAGTCAGATGTGACTGAACAACAATCTCAGCGGGAAGGCGCTATTTTTTTATACCGTTCCTCTGTATAAATCTCCATGTTTAACTTGCTGCAGCTCCGTCACGGCCACTGTCAACCTTTCCATTGTCCTTCGACCTCAGTAAGTTTGATATCTGCAAGATCATCATGCGCTCTTATTTGTAGACAGAGCATCACCGGGAGAAAACTGGTTTGGGGGCTCTGAAAGGCAGGACTCTCCTGGACAAGATGAATGTCCCGAGCTCTTGCAGTCTCTCAGCATTATAGAAGTAGCGCTGGCTTGGGAAGAATGATTAAAGGAAAGCTACCCGACGGTGGGCTGGAGTGAGCTCTTCCTCACCCCTGCCCTATCAGGTGGGGGCCTCCCTGGCAGAGACCTTGTGCCAGTATCCTAGAGCCTACCTACCCCCTACTGAATGGTGCCCAGCGCCCGCTCCCCGCTCAGCGGAGCTGCTGGCCCTCAGCAGGGTTTGGGGTAATTGCTCTGGGCACAAAAATGCATAATTATGGCTCCAGTCAAAGAGAAGGGCTTTTGCATCAGGGAGCAGTTTGGGATCACTGAAAGCATAACTTCCCCAGATGTGATCTGGCTCGACCCCTTCTATACATATATCTTACAAAACACCACAGAAGAAGCTGACAAGCAGTATTGTCTCATAAAACAGAGAAACGCAGTTAAAGAGAAAATGAGCCTTCAGAAAACTTGGCATGACTTCCCCCACACTCCTTTACAGAGGTTGGGGACCACAAGTACGAAACATCATGAATAATGTCATATTTTTGGATATATTCATTGGTTTTTCTGAATTTTTCCTCTTTTTTTTTTTAATTCTTACCTTTCGTCTTAGAAAAAACAGTAGAGGCTGGACAGTGAGATTTAAGTGGCTTGCCTAGGGTCACACAGCTAGGAAATGTCTGAAGCCAGACTTGAATGCAAGACCTCCTACCTCTACCTTGCTCTCTATCCGCCAAACCACCTACATGCTTCTACAATTAACATTTTAACAGAAAGTTAGAATCGATGTTTCTTTCTTTTTTTTTTAACCTTTTTTTTCTTTTCGAGACACTGATTTGGGGGTAGGGATATGTTTATTGATATATCAGGTTTGCTGGTTATGCCAGAATGATCTGAACATTTTTAAATGTAAAAAAAAAAACTATACATAAGATTATTTTGAATCGGGGTGAAAAAGAGTCAACGTGGCTGAATTTTTAGCAGTTTATCCAGCATAGTGAAGGACTTGCATATTGCCAGAGTACTTTTAGTTTCTGAGGCTTAGCCCAATCTCTGTGGTTCAAAGACACAGTTATCTAAATGGCTTTGGGTTTAGACGTCAGTCATTATGACCAGGGAGGCCTAGAATAGGGGGAGGAGGAAGAGGGGAATCTCAAAGTACAGGGATCCCTTCCACATCACGACTTACCTCAACATGGTTTCAATACATCACGGATCAGCAGAAGAAATGAAATGGGAATTTGGGGGAAGTTTTACAGGAGCTTCAGATGACACAGAAAGGCCAGCAGATGACATAGAAAACATTTAGAAACTCAGAAGTGTATAAAATATATGTCAAGCACTGTATAATATCAACATATTTCATCTTCTAATAACAAATGTACACAATTGCTTTTTTAGAATTAAAATAAGTAGGGGGCAGCTGGGTGGCTCAGTGGATTGAGAGCCAGGCCTAGAGACCAGAGGTCCTGGGTTCAAATCTGGCCTCAGACACTTCCCAGCTGTGTGACCCTGGGCAAGTCACTTAACCCCCATTGCCTAGCCCTTACCACTCTTCTGCCTTGGAACCAATACACAGTATTGACTCCAAGACAGAAGGTGAGGGTTTTTTAAAAATAGAATTAAAATAAGTCAAAAGTTAAAGTTTGCAAAAAGAACATGAAGTGAGCAGATGACACACAAAGGCTAGAATTGTAGATGTATCTTTAAAGGTTTAGGAACTCATAAATGCATATAAGTACTGTAAACACTCCATAAAAGAAAAAAGAAAAAATTCAGACTTCTCTGTTACAAAGGGAGGGCCAAAAAATTTTATGGAGAGTTTCCAAATTGACAGAGTATCACACCCCTAACTCCCCAAGATGTGGGAGGGGATACCTGGATAGTCAGTTCTTTGGATGTGTTTTTCTAGTGTCTCTAGAAGCTTGTACCCAATAACTTATTGGTAAGTTGTTTTTCAGTCATGTCCAACTCTCCACAACTCCATTTGGAATTTTCTTGAGGGAGATACTGGAATGGTTTGCCATTTCCTTTTCTGGCTCCTTTGACAGATGAGGAAACTGAGGCAGACAGGGTTAAGTGACTTGTTCAGGGCCACACAACTAGTAAGTATCTGAAGCTGGATTCTGACTAGACTGTCTTCTTGACTCCAGACACAGTACTCCCTAGCTGTCCATATAACTAGACATTTACAAAACAAAGTTCTGCCATAGGATACCACTGAAGCTCATGGAGGAGAGGGCATTCCAAAACCACTTTGGAATAATCAATAGTATTTGATGAGCAATAAATGGTGATTCATAATGATGCTGACCAGGTACAAATAGGATCACAGATGTGCAGAGTTTCAGAGTCAAAAGGGAATTCAGCATCCATCCAGTCTCACCCACTCCTAAAATAAGAGAAGAAAAGAAAAAGATATAATAAATTAGTTAAAAGGAATCAACCAATTATTTTTTTAAATATAACAATAAAATAAAAGAATTCTCTCTCTAACATCCTAAGTGGTTGTTCAGTCTCTTCTTGAATGTTCTGGTGAGGAGGAGCCCTCCTCCAAGCTGATGGCTTCTAGAGTTTGGAGGAGTCTCACGGTAAAGAAGTTTTTCCTTTCACCATGCCTGAATTTGCCTTTTTTCAAACTTCCCCCTACATTGCTCTTTGTTGTGCACTCTGGGGCCAAGCAGAACAAATCCAATGGCTCTTCTACACGATAACCCTTAAAAAACTTAAAAATACTAGAAATAATTTATATGAGCAACAAAAGGTATCAATAAAGTTCTTTTTTGATATGTAAAGAGTGCTCTCATATCCTCTCTTGAGTCTTTTTTTCTGTAATGTTGTTAGTCAAAGATAATAATAATAACTGACCTTGTTGTTTAGCCACGCCCAACTCTTTGTGACCCTATTTGGAATTTTCTTGCCATTTCCTTTTCCTGCTCATTTTACAGATGAGGAAACTGAAGCCAATGGGATTAAGCGACTTGGCCAGGGTCACACAGCTAGGAAGTGTCCGAGACCGGAATTGAACTCAAGTTGTCCTGACTCGAGACCCAGCACTCTCTCTGCTTTGCCACCTAACTGCTCTGCTTGGCACATAGCATTCTATAAATGTTAGCTCTTATTAGTGCCACTTCTTTGTTCTATCCACTACGCCACCTAGCTGCCTAACTGACTTATAGAGCACTTTAAAGTTTGCAGAATTCTTGATGTCCCTTCCTTATTAGCTCATCTGAACTTCCCCAGATCCTTGAGATAATGTCTCAGGTTTAAGTATAATTGTTGCAGTTTGGATCCCAGGTCCAAGATAATGGGAGGTGGAGCTGGGAGGGGAGGGATGCCACTCCTGGTCCCCTCTAAGGAAGGTCAAGGAACTCATTGGTAATTATAGTGAAACTCACCAGAAACTTTAGGATGGGTTTGAGAACTCCAGAACTTTGCAGTTTTCTCTTTTCACTAAATCGATCCATCAAACATTTTAAAGCATCCATTGTGTGCCAGACATGGAGCTGAGGACACAGAGACAAAACCTGATTGTCTCACTCCTGGGTAAGGAGGGTTCTGGATCCTATAGGAACTCAGCCACCATGGCTCTGAAACTGGAATCTTAGGACAGAACAGCAACTGGGATTTCTCCATCTAGGGCAAGCATCCCAAACCACAGCTAGAGCAAGCTGCACAAAGGATGCCCTCAGGCTTTGGTCATAAAAGGGAGATGAGGAGGTGGGCAGGGGTGGCCAGTAGCAGAGTTTGCCTCAGCCCAGCATCTGGTAGCTTCCTGTTTGAAGCAATTACTTTTGATAACTTTAGGTGCTTGTTTGTATGCTACTTAAAAATCAAAAGTGTGGACAGTTTGGTCCAGATTTTCTGCCCAGGAGCAAAGTTCTGATCACTCCCAGCTCTGATCCTGGGTGATTCTGCTCTGCGCTCTTCTCTCTCCACACCCTGGGCTTGTTTCCACTTTCTTCTTCTGTGGATTCTTCTTCAAAGAAGGAAAGGATGTGACTTCCGTGTAGTAGAAAGAAAGGGCTAGAGACAGAATCCAAAAAAAGTCTGGCTTCAAATCTTGGCTTTTCCACTTAGTAGGTATGACCTTGGACAAATCATGTAACCTCAGCCTCAGTTTCTACATCTGTAAAGTGGAGACAATTAGACTAGATGATTTCTAAGATATCGCTCAAGTCCAAATCTATGATCTTATGGATGAGGAAACAAAGGTTTTAGAAAGAGGAAAAGGCTTGCCCAAGTTCTTACAGTGAAACTATAGCCAAGCCAGGACCCCAACTCAGATATTCTAACTCTTAGTTCAATAATCATATCATTCCAAACTTCCTCTGCCAACATCTGGACACATTCTCCTTGTCAGCATAATTCCTGATTTGATCAACTTCCTGTCTCCTTCACCTCAAGTCAGAAACTTTGCCACATGGAGTTTTTGTTTTGTTTTAGACACGACTTGTACTTCCTTTAGTAGAGGGGAAACATCTTCTGCAAATGCAAAGCAGCTTCCACAGGGGAGAACCTGAACTCAGATCATTTTGACTCCGAGATCAAACTTTCTATTTACTAAGCTTTGTTCACTCTCACTACGTAGAGTACTAGGAAAAAAAAGTCTAACCCACAAAACTGACTTCATAAATTTATTCAACTCACTAAGTTAAGGGGCAGCTGTGTGGCAAAGAGCACTGGGCTTGGAGTCAGGAAAACTCATCTTCCTAAGTACAAATCTAGTCTCAGACACTTACTAACTATGTGACCCTGAGCAAGTCACTTTACCCTGTTTGCCTCAGTTTCCTCATCTGTAAAATGAATTGGTGAAGGAAGGCAAAGCCTTCCAAGATCTTTGCCAAGAAAACCCCAAATGCGGTCCCAAAGAGACAGCCATGACTAAAACAGCTGAACAAAAGTCACTTAACCTGTCATCATCCTCAGGAAATTCCATAACTACAAGTTACATATTAGTTCATAGGTCTAGAGCTGGGAGATACCTCAGAAACCATCTAATCCGGCTCCCTCATTTTATAACTGAAGAAAATGAGGTCCAAGAGCTTGGCCAAGGTCCATATAAAAGCCTGACCTGCTAGAATGTGACTCCTGACATGCCCCAAATATGGTAACTATTCTTTTATTTTCTTAGCTTTAAAAAAAAACTCTTACCTTCTGTCTTAGAGAATAGATACTAAGTAAGGCAGAAGAGAAGTAAAGGCCAAGCAATTGGGGGTTAAGTGACTTGCCCAGGGTCACACAGCTAGAAAGTATCTAAGGTCAAATCTGAACCCAGGACCTCCCAACTCCAGCCCTGACTCTCTATCCACTGAGCCACCCAACTTTCCATCCCTTGGCCCTTCTTAATCCTTCCCCATTTCTCCTGAGTTTACACCAGCCCATCTGCCTGATCTCATGAAGCCGAACCCACTGAAGATGGGTGGAAGCATCTACTCATGACCATTGCTAGAAAACATAGTTCTGAGACTCAGTTATTATAGCGTTGACCCCATTTCACAAAGAGGGGAATCAAAGACCAGAAAATGTAACTACCTTTCTCTGGGTCACACCAACGCTCAGGTAAAGTTAGAGCTAGATGCCAGAGCTCCTAATTTAATTTTCCACTAAACTACACTCTCATGGTCACAGCACCACATGGTTTAGCTTAATTATTCTCTAATTGTTTCCTGCAAGTTAGTCATGCCTACCCAGCCACGAACTCTTCAAGGACAATAACTGTGTCTTACAGTTCTTCCCATCTAAGACCTTATAGCCTCGGCCGTTGGAGCTGTGTGGATACAGAGCTATAAGTAGGGCAGAACCAGCAGAGTCCAAAGGTCCCACATCTTATCCAGGGCAGTCGCCCTGCCTGCTCCCCCAGCATCTTGTGGTTCTCTACAGCACGTCACAGGGACTGTCCCTCTCCTCCCATCACCGACTTCTGCCTCCCGCTTTCCTGGACTTCTCCCAGGCAGGCGCCCTGCATGGCAGAGTAGAGGAGCTAAATCTGACCAGAGAAGGATGTCCCCTCTGTCCTCCCCCACATATCCCTGCTCTCTCCCTCCTGCCTGCCTGGGACTCTGCCCAGCCAGGGTGGGCCGTCCTCTGCCAAGCATACCCCGGGCACCAGAATGGGTCATGACGGCTCTGGGGAGATGCACTCGTTTTCGATTCCGGGTCACAGATCCTATCACAGGAACCTTCCCATCCTCAGGGCTGGCTGCGCCCTCCCTTGGAATAGTCCGAGAAGCAGCTGTGACTGCACGTGTCCCAGGCACGAGAGGTAGAGAACGCTGCTACTTTGTAGCATAGAAAGCAGCCCTTCTCCCCCGGACAGGAATAATGGTCATCTTTTAGAGCCTGGCGTGAGCGACAGGGCTCAGATCTGGATTGAAATGCATTCCTTTGCTTTGGCTTTCATCCCTTCCTGGCATCTTCTCCAGCTGTCCGTCTGCACGGAGGAGAAGTTTGGAGTGTTCTTAGAGATAAGTACCGAGGATGACAGCAATGCCTTTATTGGATCTCACCGAGGAGTGATAGGGTTGGATGCGAGTTCCTCTAATGAAGATGGATGTTACATCCTTCCCAGTTAAGCCATGGCCTCGCCTTGCCCTGTGTGTCTGGACCCGGCCGCATCCGGGCTGGGAGCCTTCTCTTTCCCTGGGAGGAGATATTTCTGAAGACCAGGCAGCTTCAAGCTCTGTAGGAGGCTTGGCCTACGTCCCAGCCCTTCGGCCCCCCGGCCCCCATCCCCACCTGCCCACCAGGAACCTCAGCAGGTCTCGGAGCCTTCTTCTGAGCCATGACGGAGAGGAACTCCCCAGCAGTCTGCTTTGGAAGCGGGCGCAGCTCAGTGGCACATTAGCTAGAGCGCTGGGCCCAGACGTCAGGAAGACCTGAGTTCAGGTGTAGCCACAGATGCCTACTAGCTATGTATTTGGCCCCGTCTGCCTTAGTTTCTTCATTGTGTAATGGGATCATAGTCGTGTCTATCAGGGTTATTATGAGGGTCAAATGAGATAATATTTGTAAAGGACTTAGCATAGTGTCCATCTGGCACAGAGCAAGAACTTAATAAATGCTTAAATACATTTTCCCTAATAGCAGCAGCCACATTTTAGCCTTTTACCACATTGGGTAAAAATGCCAACGTTCCATTGGGGGATTAGAGTCTTTGGAAGCTTCTGCCTTTTCTCTGGCGCTATTCATCAGGGTTTCCCAACAGCTGACCACCAGGATCCCATGACTTGTGATTCACCCAAGATAATAGGGAAAGGGTTAGGAGGTCCGATCAAGGATACGATGGTTCTGTCCTGGTGAAATATGCACAATTGCCCAGTCATTGTGCCCTGAGCACAAGATGTCAGGCAGCGAGCTGCCAAGCCTAGTGCAAAAAAAAAGTTTCCCAGGGCCACACAACCCAAAGACCAAAATAGGAAAGCTACCCAAGGAAGTGATCTCCTGCAGGCAGCACCATTCTGCCGTGGCAAGGCTTTACCTGTCTCTTTGGGTCTCCATCCTGCCTTCACACGCAGCACTGCAGCCACAAGTCAGGGGCCAGGTGAGAAACGCAACTCTAAAAGCCTGGATTCACTGGTAGATTGGAAAAATGACATGTGAAAAGGAGAAATATTTATAAGAGGAACACTAAAAAACAACAGAAAGATTAAACTGTATTTATGGCAGCTGCAATAGTGCCTAAAGGAAATTTCAATCCTCAGGCACTCTAGTAAGACTCTAGTGTTCCATATCTCAGCAAGTTATCACTTATCACCCAATTATTCACATTTCTATAGAGGTTTATGGTTATTAAGCATAAATAGTGCCATTTTTTTTCACTTGATCCTCACAACATCCCTCTGAAGTAGTCAGTGTTGGTCTTATATAATATTCCCATTCTATAGATGGAAAAATTGAGACCTAAAAAGACAGAATGACTCACCAGAGGTTTGAATCCAAGGACTGAAGCCCAGATCTTCTTTCTTCAAGTCCTGGGCCCTTCCCCATGTATCATCTTCTATTCAGAATATTCAGTCAGCAAGAACATTTGGAGCAGCTACTAGGTATAGATAAAACACCAGGTCTGGAGTTCAAATATGGCCTGGGACACTTCCTAGATATGTGACCCTGGGCAAGTCACTTAACCCCAATTGCTCAGCCTTTGCCACTATTCAATCTTAGAATTGATACTAAGACTCAATTCATTAATGAATTAATTGATACCAAGGTAAGAGTTTAAAAAAAAAAAACGCTGCAGTTCCCAACCATGCCACTTCTATGTAGTCTCAGTATCAGATACTCACTTTGGTCCCATTGACAGTCCACCCAGACTTCTATAAATAGGCTTTTCTTATCTGTTAGGACCTGTGGCTTCTCGGTGTTTTCAGAACTTTTAGAAACATTCTCCTTAAATGCTGCTCCTCACAGAGAAAATGCTGAGGGAGGCCTGGAGGGTAGTCACTCTTTCTCCCTGCCTCAGTCAAGCCTTTTCTCTCTGAAAGAAGAAAAAGTCTTTTCTCGCCTTGCAGCATCCACTAAGAGCCTACTCTAGTGCATATGCTGTGCTGGGCACTGAGGATAACTAAAGAAGAAAAATTATACAGTCCTCCCCCTCAAAGAGCTCGTCATCTAGTGGAGGTGGGAGTTAGGGGAAAGATGCTCTACTGTTTGAAGTATAACAGATAAAACCATTTCAGAACAATTGGAGGAGGAAGAGGGCCTTTTGGTGGAGATTAGGGGAGGCTGCTAAGGAGGAGATGGCATCGGAGCATGCCAGCCAGGCATAGTGTCACAGAGGAGAGAGTGCTAAACCTTGCACTCAACTAGCCATGTAACCATGGGTACTTCCCTTCTCCTCAGGTCTCCATTTCCTCATCAGTACGATGGGGGTAATAATGCCTGCAGCGTCTTCCTCGGGGTCTCAGGATTGTTGTGAGATCACTTAGGTAAAGGTAATGCTATCCGGGAGTCTGCAAAGTTCATGGTAAAGCACAAAAGAAATTGTTGCTGATAAAGGAGTCAAACCTGGGGCCTGCCAAGCTGGCCTTCAAACTCCCAACTGAGGCCCAAAATAGATGAAAATATAATTAGGAAACATTTAATAACATAAATAAGAATGCAACACAACATAGATAATGTTCGTTTGTGGTTTTCTAAGCCTGTAAGGATGCTTCACTGCTCTAGACTTTGCCATTGGAGGTTAAGCAATGGGAAGAACCAAATCATAAAGCCACAGCAGATTCCAAAGGTTAGTTCGGATAGATCGGACTTCTAAATTTTACTCTCCTTGTGAATCCCAGCTCTAGCCCTGGTTCCCATTATGACCTTGGATAAATCATTGAACCTCTCCAGTCCTCAGTGTCTTCTCCCTGGAATGAAGGAGTTGGGTCAGAATGACCTCCGTGGTTCCCTCCAGCTCTAAAGCCATGACCTTCCTTCCCCTTCTTTGTCCCTGTGAATGGTCAGAGCAGCTGGACTCCCAGAGCATCACCAGGTGCGACCCTAGGAGGGAAAGAGCTGCACTGGGTGGGGGGCCTAATGGGGGGCAATGGGTCACTGGGGTACTGCCTCTCACAATTGCCTTTTGACTGATTGCCTGGAAAGGCTAAAGCCCAGATGTGTCCCTCCTGGTCTGGGGATGATGCCTTGGGCTACATGACTTGCTCCTTCACAAAATTAAGGCCAGATGCCATGCTGATTAGGTCAGAGACAAGGAACCGCTGGGACAGAGGTCTCAGTGTTTTCCGGGGCCTTATATGAAATGAATAAAAGCAAGTAGTTCAGAAAAAAAAATTCTCATGGATCAGCACTTGGGCCACCCAGATATGCCAAAACTTCTGAGAAAAAGGACACTCAGCTCAGCCCCTAACTCCTGGTGCTACTCTGGGCAAGGTGTTTTCTCTCCCTGGACCTCTGAGTCAGTCCAATACAGGTAAGCATCCTGGGCTTGGAGTCAGGAAGACCTAAGTTCAAATCCTGCATGATACTAACTGTTTAGCCTAGAAAAGTCACTCAGCCTCTGTTTCTTCATCTGTAAAATGGGGATAATAACACCTATCCACAGAGTTATTGTGAGGATCAAATAAGAGAGATAACATATGTAAAGAATTTTGCCAACTTTAATTAGCTACTATTATTAATGGTTATTAATATTAAGAATTAGCATATGCTAATTTTAGGAGTACTTAAACATTCTCATTAATATTAAATAACCAATAATGATAGCTTATGTGGTGCTTTAAGATTTGTGAAACACTTTAGATATGTCCTTTATCTCATTTAATCCTAACAAAGACCCTAGGAGGTAAGTGCTACTATTATCCTTATTTCATAAATGGAAAAACTGAGGCTGAAAGAAGTTAAGTGACTTGTCCAGGGTCACACAGCTAATAAGTGTCTGAGCTGGGATTCAAACTCCGGTCTTCCTGATTTCCATTCTAGGTCTAATAATCTAGCCACTCAATTACCTAGCTACCTTATTATTATTAATAATAATGATTATTATTATTATCATCATTATTATTATTCAGGTTCCTCCCTTATGAAATGAGCAGCTGTGTTGGACCAAAGCATCTTTAAGGCTTTGTCTGAGCCTGTATGGCTCTCCAGAATTCTGCAGCGTTGTGTTCCCCAGAAGTCATTCACAGTTAATATATCTTTCACATTGAAGCAGCCACTTCAGCACCTGGCTCTAGGCCCAGTGGCTCTTAGGTCTTGATAAACATTGTTGACTGATGTGTAATTAGGGGGGGTGGGGCAGGGGTGTAGTGCTCCCTCCTGCCCCTGCCCCCAGACTGGCCCAGCCAGCAGAGTCCAAAACCACGCTCCTCTCCCTCTGTCTCTCTGTCATCCTCCCCCTCCTCCCTCTCTCCTCTGGCTGTCTCTCTTGTTCTCTTCCTTTCTAGGGCTGAACTTACCAAAAGGGTACCTCCTCTCCTCTCATGCATGGCCCCATGCTAGATGGCAGGAGATGGGGGGTGGGAGCAGCTGGAACAGAGAATGATGGAGTCTCTAGTTGGACTGGATGGAAGAAACCATCTCTAGAGGTTCTTAACCTAGGATGCATGAACTCTGTCTCTCTGTTTCCTCTGTCTCTGTCTCTCTCTCTCTGTGTGTCTCTGTCTGTCTCTCTCTCTGTCTCTGTCTGTCTGTCTTTCTGTCTGTCTGTCTCTCTGTGTCTCTGTCTGTGTGTCTCTGTCTCTGTCTCTCTCTGTCTGTCTCTCTGTCTGTCTCTCTGTCTCTCTCTGTCTGTCTCTCTGTCTCTGTTTCTCTCTGTCTCTCTTTCTCCCTCTCTCTCTTTCTCCTCTCCTTTTCTCCCTCTTCCCCTCTCTCTTTCCCCCTTCTTCACTTCCTCCCTCCCTCTCTCTGCCTGTCTCTGTCCCTGTCTATCTGTCTCTCTCTCCCTTTCTCTCTCTCTCCCTCTCTTTTTCTTCCTCTCCTTCTCTCCCTCTCCCCCTCTCTCTTTTTCCCTTCCTCCCTCCCTCTCTCTGTTGCTCTCTGTCCCCATCTATCTGTCTCTCTCCCTTTCTCCCTCCATCTCTATCTCTATCCCTATCTGTCCCTCCCTCTCTCCATATCTCTGTCTGTCTCTCTTCCTTCCTCCCTTCTTTCTCCTTTTCTCTCTCTCATATATACAAAACATACATAAGCACATGTACATGTATGTATATTTATATGCCCATACATACATGAATATGTGTATATATGTGCCTATATATTTGTATTTAGTCTATATTGACACTAGTATGTATCTATTACACATATTAACTATTTTATAATTGTATTTCATTGTAATTGATTTCCTTTGTAATCACATGTATTTTATGTATTTTTAAATGTCCCCCTGAGAAGAGATCCCTGGGCTTTGCCAGACTGCCAGAGGGGGTCCATGACATCAGAAAAGCTCAGAACCTCTAATCTAATCCAACCCTACCCAAGCCCAAATTCCCCCTTCAACAACCCCATCAAAGGGTCATCAGGCCTCCATTCATTCATTTATTTAGCACCTCCTCTCTGTCGGGCACTGTCTAGCCCCATTACCTTATAGGGGAGTCCTCTGAGGCCCAGAGAAAGGAAGGACCTGCCCAAAGCCATCCGCTAAATCCATCAGAGCAGGTCTTGAACCCAAAGAGAGCTCTTAATCCCCTTCCACTATGGTATCTTGTAATAAGAAAAACACAGAACAAGGATTCACGGAAGCCTGTTTGGATTTTGATTTCTGGATTGCCAGCTTGGTCTAGACTTAAGTTAATAATTATGAAGAGAGGGAGCTTATGGTGTGCCTGCACCCTACTCACCTGGAAGGGTGAGCTTAGTACGCAGGTAGCTCAAACCTTATTGTCATTTAGTTACTTTTCAGTCGTGATTAACTCTTCGTGGCCCCACTTGGGGCTTTCTTGGCAGAGATACCGGAATGGTTTGCCTTGTCCTTCTCCAGTTCATTTGATGGATGAGGAAACTGAGGCAAACAGGGCAGAGTGACTTACCCAGGGTCACACAGCTCCTAAGTACCTGGTACCAGACTTGAACTCAGGAAGGGGAATCTTCTTGACTCCCAGCGCTGCTAAAGCCTACCTTTCTACTTACATTTCAGTAAAACTGATCTTTTGTTCCTCCCAAATGGCATTCTGTCTCCTATCTCTGCTTTGTCCCCCACATCCAGATTGCATTCTCTTCTCATTGATCCCACTTGGAAACTCTTGATTTCCTTCAAGGTCCGCTCCAGGCCCACCGCCTCCAAGTGGCCTTTCCTATGCCCTCCGATGCTAGTGCCTTCCCCAAGTGACTCGGTAAAGACGTTGCATTGGCACAGGTGCAAAATCAATCCTCAATCGTGTCATTCAGTAAGCACTTACTGTGGAATTAGAAATGCATCTGGGGCTGTGCAAAGTGCTGGAGCGCTGCTCTAAAGACAAAAGTGAAGCCATACCTTCCCTCAAGAAGCCGACGTTCTAACGGAAGAGACCACACAAAAATGTTTGTAATATATTAAAACGAATACAAGAAGGGGGCAGCTGGGTAGCTCAGTGGAGTGAGAGCCAGGCCTGGAGAAGGGAGGTCCTGGGTTCAGATCTGGCCTCAGATTCTTCCTAGCTGTACAACCCTGGGCAAGTCACTTGACCCCCATTACAGCCCTTACCACATCTCTGCCTTGGAACCAATACATAGTATTGATTCTAAGATGCAAGGTACGGGCTTTAAATTAAATTACTACAAGATCGCTTTAGGAGGGAATATGCAACTAGCTTGGAAGTGAACAGAGATCAGGAAAGGCTTCTTGTGGAAAAGGGCACTTGAGCTGAGTCTTGAAGGAAATCAGGCATTCTAAAAGGTGCACATGAAGAGAGTGTGCTCCAGGCATGGGGCACAGCCCAGGCAAAGGCATGAAAAAGAGAGGAAGAGTACCATGTATGCAGAACTGGAAGTAGGTCAATGTGGCTACAGCACAATACAAGGGGAGGAGGAATTGATAAGACATCTGACTGGAAAGAGATTTAAATGTCTAACAGAGGAGTTTATATTGAATCCTTAAGGCAACAGGGAGATACTGGCATTTGTTGAACAAGAGGGTAAAGTGCTTAGACTCGCCCCTTAGGAATGGCAGCCAAGTGGACAGTGTGAGCCTGGAGGCGGGGATACCAGATCGAGAGGGTTCTTGCAGTGGACCAGTGTCTGGATGAGGAGGACCCACTCTAGGTGTTGCTGGATAAATAGAAGAGAAGGAACAGGCTTGAAAGACGGTGTGGCCATAGAAACAAGATTTATTGACTGACTAGAGGGAGGTCGAGTAAGAATGACAGTGATGAGGAAGTAGCTTTGTGGTTCAATGGATGGAGAGCCAGACCTAGAGATGGAAGGTCCTGGGTTCAAATCTGGCCTCATATACATCCTAACTATATATGTCCCTGGGCAAGTCACTTAACCCCATTGCTTAGCCCTTACTGTTCTTCTACCTTAGAACTGATAAGATGGAAGGTAAGAATTTTTTTAATTTTTAGACAGTAATAGGGAGTAGGAAATATATATTGCATAGTACCATATGTAGAAGCTATATCAGATTACTTACCATCTCAGAGAGGGAGAAAGAAGGGGAGGGAGAGAATTTGGATTGCAAAATGTCAGAAAACAAATGTTAAAAATTGTTTTTACTTGTAATTGGGGGATATAATGAAATGTTACTGGAAGAAAAAATAATAAGGAAGTTTAGAAGAGAAGGGTAAGTGTGGGTGGGAAGATAATGAGTTCTGTTTGGGGCATGCTGTATTAGAGATGCCTTTGTGTCATCCCTTGGAAATGGGCTTCACTCTGAATGCAAGTTCCTCAAGGTAGGAATTATTTCATTTATTTTCATTGCATCCCCAGTATCTAACACAGAGCCTAATACCACTGGCAAACCAATGGCACGTGTGCCTGGATTTCAGTTTCTTTAGTTATAAAATGAAGTAGTCAGGCTAGATGGTTTCTGAGGTGTCTCCCAGCTCTAGACCTAGGAACTATTCTATAACTTATAGAATTTCCTGAGAATATTGACAGGTTAAGTGACTTTTGTTATTGTTCAGCTGTTTCAGTCATGGCTGTCTCTATCTCCCTCTCTCCCTCTCCCTCCTCTCTCTTTCCATGCATCTGGAGAATATTTTTCCCATACCCCACATCTCTGCTTAGCAGCCTAATGGGAGTGTTTCCTCCCTCCCCTGTATGGAGTAAGAAGGGGATAGGGGGCTCACTTGCTGTGTGAGGGTGCAGTTTGGGCACTAGGTCTCTAAAAGGTTCGTCATCACTGGCCTAGTATATAGTAGGCACTTAATAAATAGTTACTGATTGATTGAGGCTAAGAATGAGTCCCTCACCCACTGATCCAGAGCATCAAAGGAAGAGAACTACAGGATGGTGGATGCACATTGTCTGCTCCCCTGGCCCCATGGCTGCCTCTCTCAGCTGTCATCAACTGGAGATGGTGCCTTTGGTCATTCAAGGACTTGAAGCCACTAATCCTGGGTGCCAGGTGAGCAGCTTAGCTTCTGGCCACTTTCTGAACTGCTGTTCTATTCAAAAATGGGGAGCAAGACCATTTTGTTTTGCATAATTCTGGCCCCCTTTTCCCCATCCCCCATCTGGAGGCTTGTCTTATGAGCATTGCTCCAGAAGACACTAAGAAAAGCAGTATGTGGGTTCAGAAATGCACTGAGATAAGAGAGACCCTGGGGTATGCCGAGCTGGGCATCCAAAAGACTTAGGTTCAAATCCTACTCCCACCTCAAGATATTTGGCTCTCTGTAAATAGCAAATATTTATCAACATTACATGGTAAATATCTGTAAAAGAGGTAAATTCCTTAATCTCTCTGAGCCTCAGTTACCCCATTGGATGAAGACAATAACTGCCCCTCCCTGGCGGTGTCTTTATAAAGATGAAATGTATATGATGTCCATAAAGAACTTTGCCAAATTTAAAACAGATAAATTTAAATGCAAGCTTTTGCTTTTATAAGCAGACCATCAAGACAGAGCCTCTTAGAATGATTTAAAGCCTTGGAAAACACCATGGAAACAGCCAGCCAGTAATGGATTCTCTTGGCCTTGCTAGGTGGCCCCAACGGCTTAGGGGTGGGGATGGGGAGGAAGAAACCCTCCTCAGCATTGTCCCAGGCTTTGCTTTAGGTCAGGACACCTTAGTCAGCTTCCTGGTGCCTCTCCAGTCTGCCTTGACTATACTATATCTTGTTGAAGGGGGAAGGGATCGAGGGGCCAAAAGGAGGGTGAAGGGGAGCTTTGGGGGGTTGTTTTAGGTTTTAGAAGAAGCCCCTTCTCCTCAGCCCAGAGGCATGGCTCCAAGTTGCCATCAGGCAGTCCTTTACTAGGTAAAACATGCCACCTAAGGAGAATAGCCCTAACAAATCCATTAGTTCAGCCACCTCCCGGAAGAAGGATTTTTTCCATCTGGATTGAGTTAAAAGGTCAGTAGCAGCCCTGCTCAGGGGGCCACTTGCTGCGCCAGCAGGGCTGGCAACTTTGATGCTGACGCCCATTCTCCTCCTTCCTCAGGTTCACCAGCTTCTCTTCCCTAAGTTTCAGACACATCAATCAGACAAGACGTGGAGGGGCTGAGCTGAGAGCTCTGGGGCACATTTCCTGGGCAGAGAACAAAGGGCGAGGAGGGGGTGAATTTCGTGCCTGATTGTCCTTAGGAGTGAAAGTTAAGGGGCTCCTTCGCTGGAGCCACCACGAGGAAAACACCCAAAGTGAGCTAAGGTCTCCTTACTGTCCTCACACAGGCTCCAGCTCTGAAAACTAGGAATTGGATAGAATTTGTGACAAGTCATGAGGTTGTGTATTTTCACTCCAATCCAGTCTAGCCGACCGAATGCCCACTATGTGTCTGTCACATGCTGTGCTAGAACCTGGCACACAAAGGCAAAAATAAACATCCCTGCCCTCCAGGAGCTTACATTCTATTAATCAAGGCACTAAACTAGGACGGTAAAGACCTGAATTCAAGTGCTGGTTCTATCACCTTTTAGATGTGTGATGAGTCACTTTACTATGCTGAGCCTCAGTTTACCTATCTGAAAGATGGGGATAATAGCCTACTAGCTACCTCATAGGATTAATGAAGCAAAGTTCTTTGTAAACTAGAAAGCACTACAAGAGGCATTACAGTGTCATGGAAAGATATCTAGCCTCTAAGTAAGAAAGTTCTAGGTTCAGATTCAAATCCTGAGTTCAAATCCAGCCTCAGACACGTCCTAGCTGTGTGAACCTGGATAAGTCACTTCACCCTGTTTGCCTCCGTTTCCTCATATGTAAAATGAGTTGGAGAAGGAAATGGTAAACCACTCCAAGAAAACCCCAAATGAGATCACAAAGAGACAGCCATGACTGAAACAGTTGAACAATAACAAAAGTCATTTAACCTGTCAATGTCCTCAGGAAATTCTATAACTACAAGTTATAGAATAGTTCCTAGGTGGGAGACACCTCAGAAACCATCTAACTCAGCTCCTTCATTTTATAACCAAAGAAACTGAGATCCAGGAACTTGTCTAGGATCATCGAGGTAGCAGGCACAGAATCAAGATTTGAGCACAGATCTTTTGACTCCAGGGGTAGTGTTCTTGCTACTATGTCAGCTGCTGGTCTGGAGTGGCAGAAGGAGTTTGCTTATCAATCATTCTCTCCATGTACAAATCACAAGTCCCCAACCCGTAACCCCATGCACAAAATCACTATAGAAATGTGAGTTATCATTGCTTTAACAGTAAAAATTAACAGCTACTAAGTTGGTTGGACAAAAACTTACTGTGCAAGTGAGGCAGTGGATAGAACACTGGGTATATACTCAAGAAGTCCTGAGTTCAAATCCAGTCTGAGATACCTACTAGCTGTGTAACCCTGGGCAAGTGACTTAATCCTAGTCTGCCTCAGTTTCTTCCTCTGTAAAGTAGGGTTAATGATAGCATCTACTTCCCAGGGTTATCATGAGGCTAAAACAAGATAATATTTGCAATGCACTTTCTAAACTTTATTGGGCTCTTAGAAATGCTTTTGTTGTTATTTTCAGTTGTTTTCAGTCATGGTTGACTCTTCATGACCCCTTTTGGGGGGTTTTCTTATAAAAAGATACTGGAATGCTTTACCATTATATTCGCCAGTTCATTTTATAGACGAGGAAACTGAAACAAACAGGATGAAGTGACTTGAAGTCACTCAGATAATACATATCTGAGGATAGATTTGAACTCAGGTGTTCCTGGCTTTGGACCTGGTGCTTCATCTACTGTATCACCTAGCTGCTCCTCTTCTAGCCTCATATATTTTCCTTTTATATAGAATGATAGCAAATCTTAGGAGACTTTCCCCAGGGATGTGTGTGTGTATTTGTTTTTGTTCTTAAAGAAAAATGAGTACATGTCCATAGCTATTTTCCTCATAAGAATGGCCCTTCTGGGTATCTGAGCATTCCTTTTTTTTACCTCATGATTTTATTGGTAGAGGGAACACTCCGTAATGAACTTCCTCTCCCAATACAGACCAGCACCCGCCTCGAAATTTATAATCTTAGGGAACTTCCTGGCTTCCCCTCCCAGAGAAGTCACGTGTCCTTCCTGCGTTCACATAGTGTGGGGTAAAGGGGCGGGAACGAGCATGCCTGGCACTTGGGGAGGAGGTTCACCATCACTGCATGACACCATGACTCCTCCCTATCTTTCGAGAGTTTAGGGGTTGACTTTAGGGATGGAAATTGGAGTTAAGGGCTCTATAACTGTGTGTCCAATGCACTACTCAGGGCTGGAATTCAGCCAAAGGGGTATGAACAAGAGGCAGAAGTTTCCTGGGAGAGTTTCAGGCATTTAGTAGCTTTCTGACCCTGAGTAAGTCATTTAATCATTTTGGCCTCAGTTTCCTCATCTGTAAAAGGACCTGGAGACAGAAATGGCAAACCACTCCAAGAGCTCTGCTAAGAAAACCCTAAATGGGGTTATGAAAAGTCTAAAATGACTCCACAACAACAAAAGTTTCCTGGTGGGTGGCAGGGAGCTGGAAAAGGGGGACCTTTCTCCTTTTCCTTTTTCCTCTTCCCCAGAGGGAGACAAGTTGTCTGGGGTGCTGGGAGGATCCTGCCCAGAAGTTCTTTCCCAGCTAGTTTGCTTGGGAGAAGCTCAAACTAGAGGGAAGTTGGAATGGGGGAGGGAGGACAGGTCAAGGCCGGTCCTCCTTGTCTGGGCCCATTGGCTTTGCTTATGACTAAACAATTCTCCTTGTCTGTCATTTCCCAGGACCCCCAGGGAGGCGAGGAAAACCTGGAAGAAGAGGAGATACTGGTAAGCCTCCCTGTTTCTCTGTTTCTGAAATTCCTCCCACCCAGAATCCTGAGGGAAGCCACAGTAAACACAAAACCAGATTATCTGAAGAGGCCAGAATCCCTATCTGAGACACTCAACTCCCACTCCCAGGCCTTGAGAGGAATCAGGGCAGAGGACCGCAGGGCTGAGGCCCTCCCTGAAGATGGGGGTACTTCTCACACTGAACTTTGGAAGGCCTTCCCTCTGTGCCTCTTCCTTGGATCTGGGCTTTTCCTTTCCACTCACTGGCCCATATCCTTATTTCCTTTTATTATTGTTGGAGGGGGTGGTTTCATCTCCCAAGAAGAAACCCATAAAACAATTTTAGTGTAGTAGAAAGAACACTGACATTGCAGCCTGATAACCTGGGTCCAAATCTAGGCTTTACCACTTAACGAGCTGTGTGGCCTTGGGCAAGTCACTTTCCTGGCACCTTCTCTTGGATCATTTTCCATTTACATTGTCTGTGTTATGTATAAGTAGTTGTTTGCTTGTTGTCCCCCCCATCAGAATATAAGAATGTAAAAAAAAAAAAAAAGAATGTTAGGGACATAATCTTGGGATGGAGGGGAGATAAATAGTGCCTAGTGACCTTGAATATGCAAAAATGTGACACATTATTTTCTACATTTGAAATATATTTGAAGCAAAAAAGAAAAGAATATAAGAATGCCCTCCTTGAGAGCGGGGACCCTGGTGGGCATTCAGCAGTGTATGGCATCTACTTAATAATGTTTACTGGCTAATATCTTCTCTCTAAACCTCAGTTTCCCCATCTGTAACTTAGGGATGAATGAGTAGACTCTAAAGTCCCTTCCAGTTCCAGGTCCTTTGAGAGAACTGCAGTGATGTCTCTAGAACCATACAAGGGAAGGTGGGTTTATCCTGTCCGGAAAATTTAGCCTCAGTTTTAAAGAAAGCTCCTTTCAAGGTCAGGCAGCAAGGTGGCCACAGTGGATAGGGTGCCAGGTCTGGAGTCAGGGAGATCTGAGTTCAAATTCTGTCTCAGACACTCATTTTATCCTGGGAAAGTCACTTGACCCTATTTGCCTCAATTTCCTCCTGTGTAACATGAGCTGGAGAAGGAAATGGCAAACCACTCCAGGATCCTTGCCAAGAAAGCCCCAAATGGGGTCATGAAGAGTCAGAACAACAGAATTTTCAAGCTCAGTAGTCCTGGGGTGGTGGTGTTAAGTAACCACATCATCAGCCTCACCTCCAAGCTGAGAGGGAGCAGGGGACGAGACATTATCCTAGGGCGCGAGTCTCACTGTGTTACTTACTCTCCAGCTCAAGAAACTCTGATAACTCCCAAGCCTCTAGGATCAAGGTCAAACTCCTCAGCCTGGAGCAGCTCTACATTTAGCAAGTTTTCCCTCACCCTAAAGCCTAAATTTGCCTGTTGGCAACTTGTAGCATCACAGAATGGCAAAGTCTGAGAGAGGGAAGAGACCTAGTCTAACTCTCACCTGGCTGTCCCCTCTCCCCCTTACTCACCCCCATTTCCACTTTGTAGCCGAGCAGAATACATCTAATCCCACTTCCATGTGATAATCCTTCAGATATTTGATGATAGCCGACGGTCTCCTCCCCAGCTCAGCCTAGTCTTCTGCCAGCTAGCCATCCCCAGTGCTTTTGCCTGGTCCTCATCTTACATGAACTCAAGACCCTTCACCATCCAGGCTGCCCTTCTGAATGCTCGCCAGCTTGCTCGTGTCCTTCCTAAACTGTAATGCCCAGAATGGCGCAGTTTTTCGGGTGTAATCTAGCCAGGGCTGGGCATGGCAATAATATCACCTCCTTCTTCCCAGATTCTGACTGCAGCCCAGGATCACGTTTTTGTAGACTATATCCACTGTTTAGGGTTGGAGGCGGCTTTTAAACCCTTACCTTTTGTCTTGGAAGCAATAGTATTGATTCCAAGACAGAGGAGCAGTAAGGGCTAGGCAGTTGGGGTTAAGTGACTTGCCCAGGGTCACACAGCTAGGAAGTATCTGAGGTCCTATTTGTACCCAGGACTTTCTATCCACTAATCCACCTAGCTACTCTTCTTTTCCTTCCTCAAACCCTGCTACCATTGACTCACATTGAACTTGCAGGGCATTAACACCCCTAGATTTTTTTTAAACCCTTACCTTCTATTTTAGTAACAGTTCTAGGACAGAAGAGTAAAAGCTAGGCAATTGGAGTTAAGTGACTTGCCCAAGGTCACACAGTTAAGGACCCACACCCTCCCAACTCCAAGCTTAGCACTCTATCCACCGAGCCACCCAGCTGTCTCTGCCCCTGGATCTTTTTCAGACATGCTGCCATCTAACCTTCCATCTATCTTATTCTAATGTTGTTGAGTCATGTCTGAATTTATAACCCAATTTAGAGTTTATGGAGTGGTTTGCCATTTCCTTCTCCAGCTCATTTTACTGAGGATGAAGTGGAGGCAAACAAGGTTAGGTGACTTGTCCAGGGTCCTATAGCTAGGAAGTGTCTGAGGCCAGATTTGAACTCAAGAAGATGACTCCTTCCCAACTCCAGGTCAGATGCTTTATCCACGATACCACCCAGCTGCCTTAATTTTAGGTTGAACTAATAGAATGCCACCAATGCCACCCTTAGAACATGGGATGTGTTCTTCCCTGGGCAGATCATACATGGAGTACCAGGTTAAGTTCTTGACCCCCCCCCCCAACTTGAGGAAACATTAGGGCAACTTAGAGAATCTAGTGGACTTGGGACTAGAATGGGAGAAAATTAGAGAATTTGCCTCCATGATGACCAGCTGAAGGAAATGAGGATTATTTGCTTTGGGAGGGGGGAAAAAAAGAGTAAGAAATTGGTCACAAGCAGAGCTCACTCTGCTTGGCTTAGAACTAGGTGCTGAAAGGTGACCTCCACAGTGAGGGGGGAGTTAGAAAGAAGGGAGGGTTTGGGGGAAGACAGTGGGTTCCATTTTGGACGTACTGAGTTTAAGATGTCTGCCAGACAGACACCTCTACTAGGCAACTGAGAATGGAGATCAGGAGAGAAACTGGGGCTGAACAAACAGATCTGAGAATCATCTCCCATAGAGATGAACGTTGATTCCGTGGGGGCTGATGAGGTCACCAAGTGACAAAATAGAGGGAGAGAAGAGGAGGCTTTGAGAATGATGTCTTTGATTAGCTAAGAAGGAGACTGAGGAGTCCAGGAGAGAAGAGTGTCACCAAAATAATGAGAGAAAGAGAATATCAAAGTGATCAACTGTGTCATAAGGGGAGGATGAAGATTGGAAAAGGTCCATTCAGTTTGGCAGTTAAGAGATTGTAGTAACTTTAGAGCAAGCAATTCCCATTTGAGGATGAAAGCAGAAGCCAGGCTGTAGAGAGATAAGAAGAGAAACAGAGGTACCAATGGTAGACAGCCTTCTCAAGGAGCTTGTGCACAGAATGGAGGAGAGGCAGGTAAAGGTGGGTAATGAAGAGGGATGGATGAAGCAAAGATTCTTTCAAGGAAGAGGGAGATACAGACGTGTTTGGAGGCAGAAAGGAAGTCATCAGTAAACAGGGAGATGTTGAAGATAAGTGAGAGAATGGGAATGATAGAGGTAGCAGTTTGCTAGAAAAGCCAAGAAGGGATGAATCAAGGGTATATGGAGAGAAGCTTGCCTTTGCAAAGAGGACTGCCTCATCATGGAGAACAGGGGTGAAGGAAGAGATAGTGGGAGGAGATCTCTGGGTGCCGTCAGTTGAGGAGGAGACAAGAAAAGGGAACTCTCAGTGAACAGCCTTCATTTTTTCAGTGAAATATGAAGCATGGTCTTTAGCTGAGGTAAGGTATAGGGAAGAACCATGGAAAGATTTGAGGAGGGATGAAAAGTTATAGAAAAGCTGGTGTAGAGAAGGAGAGTGTATTGTTTAGGGAACTATAAAAGAATTGACTTGTAGGACCACAAAGTGGCTCAGTAGATTGTCAGGCTTAGAGACAAGAGATCCTAAGTTGAAATCTGGTCTCTGACCCTTTCTAACTGTGTGGCCCTGGGAAAGTCACAACTCCAATGGCCTAACCTTTACCTTGGAACTAATAACTAGTTTAGATTCTAAAACAGAAGGTAAGAATTTAAAATAATTTTTTAAAAGAATTGCCTATCCACATCCAGAGGAAGAACTGTGGGAGTAGAAACAGAGAAGAAAAACATATGATTGATCACATGGGTCAAGGGGGATATAATTGGGGATGTAGACTCTAAACGATCACCCTAATGCAATTATCAATAATATGGAAATAGTTCTTGATCAATGACACACATAAAACCCAGTGGAATTGCTCGTTGGCTACAGGAGGGTGGGAGGAAGGGAGGAAAAGAACATGAATCATGTAACCATGGAAAAATATTCTAAATTAATTAATTAAATAAAATTTTCCATATTAAAAAAAAAAGGATTGCCTAGCAGCAGTGAGATCCTAGTTGAAGTTACATAACATAAATTTGTACTGGATCTAGTCAAGCTAGGTGCCATGGATGCTACCCACAGATCAGTCAGCATATCTGACCACTACTAGTTGACTCTGCTGGTAGCAAACTATCCATGTTAGGTCCATGCCGTGAACAGCTCGCCATCGACAAGAGTAGCTAGTCATACCTGTTCAGGTGAGTGACAGGCCTTAGCGTGGAACCACAGAACCTCAGGGTGTACCTTCAAGAGCATCAAGTCCCACCTAAGGAAGAGTCCTTTCTATATCATCCCCCAACAAGTCACCACCCAGCAGCCTCTGCTCGTCATTTCTAGTCATGAGAATCCCCCTACAACCTAAAACGGTTCATATCTCATTTGGGAAGATTTCTCATCCTTAGAAGATTTTTCCTCCTCTAGAGTCAAAAACCTACCTCTCTGCACCTTCGACCCATCACTTCTCATTCTGCTTTCTAGCTAAAGCCCAAATCTAATCCCTCCTCCATGTGGCAGCCCTTCCAATTCTTGCAGGAAGGGATCGTGTCCCAAACCTGACCCTGATCTGCGCCCACGTCTTTTCTTCTCTAAGTTAAATATCCCCATTTCCTTCACCAAATCAAAAACAAACTTCCTTCCCCATCTGGATTTGTTTGCCCAGATACTGATGTGTTGGTTTCAGGGTATCACCCCACCATTCCTACCCAGAACCATGCAGATGAATGCCGTTTTGTTTAGTGATAGTGGTGATCTGAGAGGCCTGTGTCCCCAGCTTCCCAGAGGCCACATGTAAGACTGTCTTTGTGCCAGGAAATAGAGTACTGGCCTGGATCCTGGGAAGAGAACTTTCTTCTGGAAAATGTGTGTATGAGGTTTTAGGCAGGAAAAAAGGGGATTGATTTCAAAGGCAAATAGATGATGCAATGGATAGAGTACTAGACCTAAAATCAAGAAGTTCAAGTCCAGAGGGAAGCTGGGTGCAAATCTAGCCTCAGACACTTCCTAGCTGTGTGATCCAGAACAAGTCATTTAACCCTGTTGGCCTCAGTTTCCTCATCTGTAAAATGAGCTGGAGAAGGTAAACTCCTCCAGTGTCTTTGCCAAGAAAACCCTCATAACCCCTGAGTCAGGGAATGACTTTTTGTTTGGGGAAGGACCTATTTGGTCCAGTCTTGTGATTTCATTAGTGTAGGAGGAATTCTTGGTATGGAAACCCCCTTCATCAGTACAGATCACCAACTTCCCTATAACTCATAGTATCAGAGAGCTTCCTGGGGCACCAAGAGGTTGGCATTCAGTAAGGACTAGTCCAATAGCCTTCTGGGTCAATCTTGTGAAAATGAACATGTAATGTTCATATTTCTTTCCTTCTTTATATATGTTGTATGACCCAAACATGCATGAGTTAAGGTCCTGCTTCCCTAATTTTCTCAATCTCCTTGATTCATTTTATCTATCTGCAAAGCGGGTGCATAAGTCAATGGAGAGACTTACTTGGTTATGCGTGTGCCTGTGTATTCCTAATACAGAAGTCAAGTGGCTTAGCCCATGCCCCAAACAATCCTTTCGGGAGACTATTACCCAAGAGCCTTCTCTCGGCATGGCATGTGTGTTCCCAGAGGTGACAAGGAACTCAAGACCACACTTTTCTGCCTCCTGTAAGCTCACTCTTTCAGCCTCACCTCCCAGGCACAAACAAAGCTAATTTCTAGCTCTTGGTCATTACCTCCTGCTTTCTTTCTCTATCCTGTTGGAGGAATCATAGAATGACAAAATCTCCCAACTCCCAGGAGTTGGAAAGAACCATTAGAGGTCATCTGGTCCAGCCTCCTATAAGAATCCCCTATATAGTATCCCTGGATTATTAGCCATTCCACCTTGGTTGGTGGTGAGCTCATTATCTTTTTTTGCTTTAACCCTTATCTTCTGTCTTAGAATTGATGCAATTATTGGTTCCAAGACAGAAGAGTGAGTGGTAAAGACAAAGCAATAAGGGTTAAGTGACTTGCTCAGGGTCATCCAGCTAGGATGGGTCTAAGGCCAGATTTGAACCCAAGACATCATATCTCTAGGTCTGGCTCTTTATCCACTGAGCCACCTGGCTGCCCCCATAGGGTTCTTCCTCTCTGCTACATCTTGTCTCCTGAGAGACCATCAAGCCATGTATTCAGGCAGTATGGAGGATATCTGCCAGGAAGCATTGGGAACTCAGCCATAGAATGGGCCTCAGGGATAAAGACTCACATCCCTGGAAGGTCCATAACAACCCTGTGAGGCAAGTGATGGCTCAGGCTGTCAGATGGCCTGGGTGGACTTGTTCTGTTGGACTAACATTCCACATTGGATGCCAGGTGAGAAGAAGATCAGAGGAGCCAGGGGGGCAGCATTCAGTACAAGCTACTTCACCACCCAAGAGCATGCATTTTCTTTCTAGACTCTATTATGGTTCCTCATGTTGCTCCCCCAGCTCCAGGTTCTGCGGCTTTGAGGTTTTAAATTAGACTAACTAGAAATGGGGAGAAAAGCCAGTCTGTCAGGTTTCCAGGGAGACACCGATCATTCCTGATGGAGCTATCGTCCGCTGTTCTGCCTCTGCTCCCAGGAGCTTCTAGATTTCATTCCTGAATCATGCCCTGAACATCATTTCATTTGGATGCTTCTAGAATATGTTTCCAATTTTTATTTGTAGTAACAATTTTCACGTGTCTGAGATCCTTTCCAAAGCAATGAAAATAATTCACCGTGGCCAGCAGATTAATGAGCTGGCATGCTCCTTCAGAAGCCACAATTTACCTGACTGGGGCTGCCTGCAGAGCCTGGAGAAACCCTCCTGGGGATCCCATTCACCTCTTTTTTATTGACCTTTTTTCTTAAGCACTTGGGGCTTCTTTTCAACAAATTCTAATTCAGCAAACATTTATTGAGCAGAATAGTACAACTGGAAGAATGATGAATGTGGAGATAGGGGATCTGGGTTCAAATTCTAGCTCTACCACTTTTTCTGTACAATGGGGGGGTGGTTATTGACCATGTTTTTATATTGTATTTGTAGATAGGCAAAAAAATATATTTTTACATACTATATTTGCTAGATTTTATTTACTAATGAATGGTAGACTTCTGAGGCTCTAACTCCTTTGGTTACGGTCCTCTCCTATGATCTCAGATCTGCTTTTTACTACCTGTGGGGCTGTAAGCAGGACTTTTTTTGCTCTCTGGGCCTCAATTTCCTCAACTGTAAAATGAAGGGGGCTGGACCAGTTGATCTTTATTGTCCCCTCTGATTCGAAATCTATGTTCCTATGGGTTTATTGTATTGGATTCTGGAAGATATAGAGATTCATTCAAGACTAGCCCCTGCAGAATCTCCTATGGGGGTAAAATATAACCCCAGACAAGAATAATGTACAATAATGCATAAAGGACAAGCTAAGGAAGTGGTGCAAGGTTGCTCTTGAGTTGGGTGCATTTGGGGGGAGCACATGAATGGAGAGTGATCAGGATCCCCCACATTTCTCTTCAAAAAGGTGAAAATCCAGTGAACCAGGAATATCATAAGAAATCTTTAATGGGGCTTCAGAGGAAGAGGCCATTAGACTTCCAACATAAATATATCATAGCAGCCTTCAACTGGGACACAGGAGACTTCCTTAACTCGCACTGTAGGATCTTCAACAAGCCACCTCACATCTCTGGAACTCAGCTTTCTCACCTGTAAATTAAGGGGGTTAGGTTTGATGATCTTTGAGTTTTCTTCTAGCTCTAGCTCTAAATCCATGATTCTATGATCATTTGAAGTCCCTCTTCAGCCTTTCATTTGAGCCTCATGGAGGCCAGCATTAAGTCAGTGACCACAAAGAAATTTCCCTGGCAGCAAACAAATTCAGTCTCACCCTCTCTGTCCCTCTGTCCCATGTCTCTATGTCTGTTTCTCCTTCCCTCCCCTTTTGCTCCCTCACTTTTCTTCCTTTCATCTCTCCCCTACCTCCCTCTCTCCCTCTCTCCCTCTCTCCCTTCCTCTCTTCCTCTCCCTCCCTCCCTCCCTCCCTCCCTCTCTCTCTCTCCCTCTCTCCCTTCCTCTCTTCCTCTCTCTCTCTCTCTCTCTCTCTCTCTCTCTCTCTCTCTCTCTCTCTCTCTCTCTCTCACACACACACACACACACACACACACACACACACACACACCTTCTCATCCTTCTCCTTAAGAACTGGGATTGTCATGGTGCATGCATAATAATAGGAGTAAAATAAATGTGTGTTGATTGGTTGCTTGGATAATGCCTTGATTTGAGTTTTAAAAACAAACTGGGGTGGGGGATGCAGCTAGGTGCCCAGTGGATTGAGAACCAAGCCTAGAGACTGGAGATCCTGGGTTCAAATGTGACTTCAGATACTTCTCAGTAGACAAGTCACTTAACCCTTGGGCCTCCATATTTTTAAGGCTAAGCCCCCCTTTGATTCCCCAAAGAACTATGAATGCAAAGCTAAAAGGGACTCTAGCCTAGAGGCTATCTATCTAGTCTAGTCTTCTCATTTTATAGAGAAGAAAATGGGAAAGGGGAACAAGTATTGATTAAGTGCCTACAAGATTATAGATTTATACCATGGGCTCAGTGGATAGTCACAGGTTTGAGTCAGGAAGCCCTGAGTTCAAATCTGGCCTCAGACACTAGCCAGGTGAACCCAGACAAGTCTCAACCCTGTTTGCCTTAGTTTCCTCATCTGTCAAATGAGCCAGAGAAGGAAATGGCAAACCACTCCAGTATCTTTGCCAAGAAAACCCCAAATGGGATCATGACTGAAATGACTAAATAAGACAAGCTGTGTGTCTGGCACTCTGCTTAGTCCTTTGCATATATCATTTCTTTCATTTTTCACTGTAAAGTAAGTGCTCATATTATTTCCATTTTGTAACTGAGAAAACTGAGACAGGCAAAAGTTAAGTGACTTGCCCAGGCTCACACAAATAGGAAATGTCTGAGGCTGAATTCCAACTCAAAACTTCCCAACTCCAGTCCCAGTGCTATATCCACTCTACTACCTAGAGAGGAAGGGACTTATCCGAAACCACACAGATTGTAAGTGAGAAAGCCAGAACTTGAACCCAGGTCTTCTGACTCCAAGTCCAGTCCCCTTTCCATTCTGCCTCCCTGTGGGCTAGTTAGTGATTACTGGTAAGACTGCCAATCAGGCCCAAGAGGATTCCTCAGTGAGGGAAGTTAGTGAATGAACTGGAATTGATAGAGAACATCCTACCTCCCTCATAGATCTGTTTTAATGAGGAAAATCCCTTGTAAACCTTTAAGCCAGCCAGAAATGGGAGCTCTCAGAGGGGAGCCTCAATCACCCATCGGACGCTGCTAAGAGAGGGTATGAGATGCTTGTCACCCAACAAGCTGTGGAATGCTAGGCTGGATGGGGTGGGGGCTGGGTTCCTTTGGATCAAATTCTGACTGTGTCTTTTATGTTTTTGTATTGCAGGCCCTGCAGTAAGTATCATGGATTTCACTCACCAGTGATCCCCAAAGATAAGGCCTTGTTGTTCTCTTTTTGCACCATTTTCTTGAAATGATATTTGGGAGGGGGACATAGGAATAGGTGTGTCTGGAAGGAAAATTGGTGCCAGATGTGGCTACGTTTTTCTGATTGTAGAGACATTGTAAAAGAGGCTTTAAAAATGTTTAACTGCACTTCCCCCTCTCCCAAGAGTTTGTGATCCTTGGAAAACTAACCAATATTTAGTTCTCTTGTTTATCTCTTACCGATCAGTCTTGGTTCATACAAATAGTAGCATCCAGAAAATATTAAAGATGGGCCCTAGCAGTCAGTACTTTGAAATATTTCTGTGTTGCCCAAATTTGTCTGATTAAAAGAACCCCAATATACTGAGGAATGGGAGACCAGTCCATTGAACTCATGCCCCCTCAAGGCAGTCAGTAATTTGTTGGAAACTAGGCAATCTACTGACTCCAGGATCCTTTAAATCCTTACTTTCATATTCCAAACATTTCCAAGCCAAACTCAAAGACTTATGCAGCTCCCTATGCCAGGTACCCCATCTGAAAGTTCATTTTCATCTTTAGCAAAAATGTGTTTTACTCCCCAAATTGAAAAGTTTTTAAAAATAATTTATTCTACTTTTTTTTTTCAAAATCCATTGCCGTTTGCACTAACTCCCATACTTCTACAGGGGGAGCCTCTGTCGAGTCTTCCTATAGCACCTAAAAAAAGAAAATTTATAGCCTAGTCCAATAAATCCACACATTGGCCATGTCTGAAACTATGTGTATGCCTCGTTCAGCAACTGCAGCCCATCACCTCTCTGTTGACAAGTAAGCAGAAGGCATGTAAAGTTTCTCCTGCCAAGTATAGCAGATGATTGGCATTCAATCAAATAGACATTTGATGTGTCCCAAACACTGGACTTCAAGGAGCATTCCCTGCTTTCTTATGGAAGAGAAAAGAGAAGGGGGGGGGGAGAAGAGGAGATTCCTGACTGCTTCTTCCCTAGCTCCAGGGGCAACATTTAAAGGGAAATTCTTAGCTTCCCTGGAATCTCATTCATTCCCCTTCCCCCACCCCCAAATACGAGATGTCTGGCGTTGATTCCTCCTGTCAATTTTTAAAGCCTGATAAATCCTGATGAATCAATCCAAAGAGCACACTGAATTCTGGCTTTCGCCAAAATTAACCTCAAATGGAATTCTTTCCAGATGAGGAGTCTGAGTTTGTTTTGTTATTTTTTTTTACTTCCACTGGAGATGATTCATCTCTCAGTCCACCCCCTTGGGAATTGCCAGGCTCCTAAATGTATACAAAACACCATGGTAAGCCCCAGAGACATTTGCCACGCAGTAGGGACCAGCAGCTGTATAGCCGTGCTTGGTTTTGAAGTGTCACACAGAGAAAAAGAGGGGGAAAAACCTGCTTGGGGTAACTCCTCCGGGTGTATCCCATGAGACCCAACAGGCGATTTGTCATTTTCTGTGTGAAAAGTAACTGAATGGCCCCTACACAGAATCCTTTGCGAGGCACCGTAAGGCTGCGGGCTGAGTGAGCAATTTCTCCTGCTATCTCCTACTGACCTACACTAGCTGGCATTGACTAACCACTCACAGCCAGGAAACATCTGGTAATAATAGAAATACTTCAAGATTCTGACTTTTCCCTTCTCAACACAACTTCGGCTGATTGAGACCAGGGCAAAAACATGCCCTGGAGAAGCTGTCTGCCGACGCAGGCAGGTGGCTGCAGACTCCAGTGTCTTGGCCTGGTTAAGTGAAAGGAAATCAGATTCTATGGTCCGGGCTCGCATTTGGCCAGTTAAACCTCTCAGGGCTTCATTGCATCAAAAGGGAAATCTGGAGGCTTGCTTGGCTTTAAGAGAAGCACCCCTTACTAGTCACCCACCCACCCACCCACCACTACCAAAGCTTCACAGCGAGTTCCCCCGTGAAGCATCCCTTAGCCCAGCTGTGTCAGAGTGCCTTTTTCCTCCTATGTAAAGCATGATCATTCATTCACAAGTTTCTGCTGGGTTGGCTAAGCCCCTGATTAAATTATAAATGTGGCCATATGTTGTACTGAAAGCCTGATTATTAATTACTTATTAATTACCACAGGGGCAAGCAGGACGAGACGGTTATCCGGTAATTTGACATTCATTTTTTTTTTCAGACTTCTTTGTCTTTGTTTTCAACCTATGGCCTTCCTTATGTCTTTTCTTGCCCGCTTTTTCCTGCCTTTTCTTTTTTTCTGCTCTATCCCTGATTCCAAGGGAGGGGGGATGGTAAAGGAATGGGATGTACTTTTCATTGTCAGTATAGAATAGAGATGTTGTACTTCTGAGACCCTGACCCCTGTGGGCCCATACCAGGGGAAGGGGCTGCCCAGGGGCCCAGCTTTTCAAGAGCAGAAATAGGAAAGAACAAGGAATTGCGAATGTATTTTTCCTTTCAATTGTTTAATCCTGGCTCCCTTGAGGCAGCCCACAGTCCCCAAGGTACCCAGTCGTGTGTCTGGATCCTCACTTGTCTACAGAGTTCAGACACTCAGTCCACCTTTCCCCATTTGGGAAAAAAAAAAAGATTCCCTGGGCCACACACAGCCTGGCTACTTTTCTAGTCTTTTTAAATTAACTTAATATGAAATGGGTCTACAAGAGCCATTAGCAAAAAAGAGTTTTTTCTGTTGTCCTCCTTGCTCACTCCCTTTCCCAAAGCTAGTATATAAAATCAATTTCCATGGCCAAGATGTAAGGGTTAGAGCCCAGTTCCTTGAGCAGCAATCCCTTAACAGGCAGTGAAAATAAAAGCAAAATAACCAAAATAATAGGATGAAATTTTAAGTCCTGAATTTGGGTTTCAAAAATCCTTTGCAGAAGAGATCCATGTCAAGTCCAACTATTTGGCTTTAAAAAAATCAGCAACTCAAGTACAGGATAGGAGAGGCTTTGCTGGCTACATGACAGTCCATGTGGAAAGGACCTGGGGGTTTTAGCTTATGAGTTAGCGATCTAACGGGGACTCGGGCTATGTCCACGAAAGCTGGGGTCCAGGAAAGGGGCACTGGCGATTGTCCCATCCTCTGCTCTGGCAGACCGCATATGTACAACGTGCTCAGCTCTGGGCACCATCCGCTTTGGGCATTTGAGCAAGAGTCAACAAAGGCAGGAAAAAACCTCACATTCAGCCGTTC
Source organism: Monodelphis domestica (assembly GCF_027887165.1). NCBI lineage: Eukaryota > Metazoa > Chordata > Mammalia > Didelphimorphia > Didelphidae > Monodelphis > Monodelphis domestica. Next base: position 390,739,458 of record NC_077227.1, on the reverse strand, counting down.
ACATATCAGGGACAACTCTGGGGCTGCCAACCTTATTCCTTAGTCTGTGGTAGAGGAAGAGTAATGCGGAACTTCTCATTTTGAGGAACAGGAAACGAGACTGTTCTGAGAGCCTTTGGGTACCGACTCCCAGAGTCTCAGACCTTGGTGGGCAACTCGTCGGACTCCTATAGGGTCAGGAAATCAGTCTCTCTGTCTCTCCCATCCTTGAGAAGTCATCATCCAAAGACCCCACGACAGGAAGCTTGCCCCCATTTCAGTTCTCCGGCAACTCTCGTCGTTAGAAAGTTCTTTCCTATGTTAAGCCCAAATCTAACTATATTAAGTCCATTCTGACTTCTAGCCATTTTCCTAGTTCTGCCCTTTGGACCTTCCTTAAATATTCTGTCCCCCAGGAGAGCCCGTCACATACTTGACATCTTTTATAATGAATGCCCTCAACTCAATGCAAAGCAACCTTTAAACACTTACTCTGTGTGGGGCACATTGCTAGCCGCTGCTGATGCCAAGCATCCTCAAGAAGTTTACATTCCGGGGCACCTGGGTAGCACAGGTGGATAGAGGGCCAGGCCTGGAGTCAGAAGAACCTGGGATCAAGTCTGGCCTCAGATAGTTCCTAGATGTGTGACCCTGGACAAGGCACTTAACCCCCACCCCCATCCTTGACATTCTTCTCTCTTTGAGTTGGTTCTAAGATAGAAGGTAAGGATTAAAAAAATAAATAAATTTACATTCTACTATTGGGGTAAAGACAAGGCTTCAATATGCTTGTAGATAATGTCTTTTTCTCCCCCGCTCCTGTTCGAGTGCCCTTCCTCCTCTAAAAAACCTCCAGCTTATTGATGCCATTCCTGAAATATGATGCCCCAAACTAGAGCACTGGGCTTGGATTCAGGAAAACTTGGGTTTAAATCCCACCTTAGATGCTTACTAGCTGTGTGACCCTAGCCAAGTCACTTAACTTCTTTTAGCCTCAATTTCCTTATCTGTAAAATGGAGCTAATAATAGCACCTACCTCACAGGGTTGTTTTGGGGGTCAAATGGGATATTTGTAAAGTGCCCTGCGCACTTTAAAAACCTCTTGTTATGAGATATTATGTGGTCTGCCAAGGGTCAAGGACAGTGGAAGTATTGCTTTCCCTCCTGGGGATCACTGGCTTTTATTAATAGTATGGTATTCATTCAGTGTAGCCGTTAGGCTCAGAGCACAGAGCCCAGCCTGGCTTCTTGTCCTGGCAGGCCAGCAAAGATGCTCCTGGAAACACCCGACATCTAACCTGGCCCTAAACTAGGAATAAGGAAAACGAGAACACCCACCACCCCATCTACAACTTGCTGGCATCCTCACTCCAGTCCCTGGTTGATGCTTATGAAAGTTAACAAAGGTCATATAATGATCTTTGCTCTGGATTTCTATTTGTATTTTTTTCTTAATTAGCTACTCTGTGGCTAGTTTACAAAAATTCAATATAAATTCAAATATAATGTTCCCAGGCTATGAAGCATATTTGGAAATGAAGGGAGCATTAAGAGAATAGGGTGCCACCAGTAACCCATCAGGTCCAAGGCAGTTGCCTTGAATTCCCACAAGGTACTTCTCATGGTCCTGTGGGATATTTTCTTTTTTTTTTAATTTAGAATATTTTCCCATGGTTACATGATTCATGGTTCCACACACACTCTTTCCTCCTGTGGAAATATTTTCAGTAATTACTTCTTGTTAAATCATTTCAGTGATGTCTGACTCTTCATGAACCCATTTGAGATTTCCTTGGCAAAGATACTTGAGGGGGTTGCCATTTCCTTTTCCAGATCACTTTAGATGAGGAACTGAAGCAAAGAGGGTTAAGTGACTTGCCCAGGGTCACACAGCTAGCAAATATCTGAGCCTGTTTTTTAGCTCATGAAGACGAGTCTGACACCAAGCCCAATGTTCTATCTACTATACCACCTATCTGCTCAATTATTTCTTTCTTTAAAAGAAAGCCTTACCTTCTGTCTTCATATCAATTCCTAGACAAAGGAGTAGCAAGAAACTAGACAAAGAGGGTTAAGCAGAGTCATACAGCAATGAAGTATCTGAGGTCAGATTTGAACCCAGGTCCTCCCCACTCTCTGATGTGTCTAGAGTCTGAGCTATAACTAAAGCAGTGTAGTCAAAGCTTTGTTCCAGAGCACTGGATTCCAGGGTTTTGCATTATATATTTGCATTCCTTGGCATTGTGAAAACAATAGAGTTTTTAGCACCTAGCTGGTAAAAAGGTATTAGATGGCATATTAGAATGAGCTCCTTCCCTATGCATCCTCTAGGGTAGTGATGGTAAACCTTTTAGAGTCTGAGTACCCCAACTGCAACTGTCATGCTGCATGAGAATCCCCCCTCCTTCTCCCTTACCCCAGACAGGGGAGGGAGGAAGCATTGCCATTGTGCTGCAGAGCAGTGGGGTGAATGGAGAGAAAAATGTACTCAGGTATGCATGGAGAGGGGGAGGGAAGCATCCCCCTCGGGCACATGTGCCATACGTTTGCCAACACAGCTCTAGGGTGTCCCAGGCTGTCCTGTGAGTCCCCCACCCCTACCCCACTCACCTCAGAGTAGTCTTTTCCCAGCCTTGCTTTGTGGTCATTGCCCCAGTCATAAAAATGCCTTAGGCATGCTCTTTGTCCTAGGACCAGCCTAGCTGGGCGTATCACACCAATCAATGAAGTGTCTTCTGTGTGCCTGCAATTGTGCCAGGTGCTGATTGTTCTCAAAGAGCTTACCTTCAGCCTACCGTGTATTTGCTCATGTTCAGGAGGGAAACCATAGAAATGGGAGAATGCAGATGGCATTCGGGAGCAGACAGTGGTCCAGGTTGTCAGGAACATAGAGGAATAATAGGCAAGGCAGAAAAAGGAGCTTAGTTGTGGAGATCCTTGAGAGCTGGGCAAAGCGTTTGGAAGTTTCAGAAAAACCATAGGACCACACGCAAGACTTTTGAGCACAAGAGTGACGTCGATCCAGGTAAAGTGAGCCTAGAGAAGTCCTTGTCCTCAGAGCCCTGGCAGCTTCCTGCTTATTGATGAGAGCAGGGATGGAATACCTGGCAAACAGCGGCTAGTGCAACCTGATGGGAAGCCTTCCCCTCCTCCCACTCACAAGAGGGAAGTGGCACAGAATGGGCCGTCACTGCTCTGTGCGAGAATCTGGAAAGGCCCAATCTGTCTGAGCTCCCCAGCCTGGATTGCTGAGCAAGAGCTGTGGGCATGAAGCGGGCCGCTTCCTGGAGGGGCCTGGCCAGGGGCCAGGCTCGCCTAGATGTGGCAGGAAGGAGAAGCAGATCTCTTTGATAAATCTCACAGAATAACTCTTCGTCTTCTCTGCCACCCAAGCACATTTAATAAATGAACTCACTCCATTCGAAACCAAAAACAGCTTGAAGCCCTGCCTGGGAGCTCAGGACATGCCAAGTTGCTGGCTGGGGGTAGGGGGGAGTGAGGGGGACACAAAATCCTTCAGCTTGGCTTTGATCCCAGCCTGGGAGAAGTTCTGTTGGTGTCCTGGCACAGTTAGCCCTTTTCAGGGTCTGCTTCTTTGCTAACCTGAGTTAGGACTCAGTACAGAGGCGTTTGGACTTTTGCTAGAAATGAAAGAGGGGGCAGCTAGTTGGTTCCATGGATTGAGAGTCAGGCTTAGAGACGGGAGGTCCTGGGTTCAAATCTGGCCCCAGACACTTCCCAGCTGTGTGACCCTGCGCAAGTCACTTGACCCCCATGGCCTAGCCCTTACCGCTCTTCTGCCTTGGAGCCAATACACAGTATTGACTCCAAGATGGAAGGTGAGGGTTAAAAGAAAATTTTAAAAAATAAAACGAAGGTGTGGATCTGCCCTGTTAGAACACTTCCAGGGGAAGAAAGGGATTTGTGATTTACTAGCATATCCAAACTCATGTTCCTCTAGTGCCCTCCCATAGAGTCACTTCATTCCAGTTGATCCAAGCAGTTGGGATCCCTGGGCCCAAGCGTTCTTGAGATGAAGGACTTCTGGCCACTCGGAGCTGTAGGAACTCCGATTGCCCATTCGTGGCTTACACTCAGAACCCAGGCGGGCGAGCATTGTGATAGCTTGCATGCAAACTCCAGATTCTCTGCACAAAAACTTAAGCAGTCTTTGCTGGGTAGGATGCCCTTTGCTGAATTTATCCCATAACGGGGAAGCACTGTCACTGAAACCAATTCAGCTGTTTGCCTTCAAGTACCCTGGATTGCGGGTGGTATGAGACCAGCTGAATTTTCTGGGCAGACTCCGAGGCTTTGGGGAATGCCATGAGCACAACAGCTTGCCCCGATATTTTCTCTAAGATCCCAGCAGTAGGGGACAGCTAGGCGGTGCAATAGACAGAGTGCCTGGCTTGAAGTCAGGAAGACTCATCTTCACGAGTTCAAATCCAGCCTCAGATACTAGCTGTGTGACTGGGCAAGTCACTTAACTCAGCACTTAATGCTTTAGTTCCTCACCTACTAAATGAGCTAAAATAGGAAATGGCAAACTACTCCAGTATCTTTACCAAGAAAACCCCTAAAGGGGTGGTGAAGAGTCAGCTGTGACTGAGAAACAATTGAACAACAAAAACCAGGGATAGAGCTGGAACAGGGGAGGAAATTTCATAGAAATATGGCAAACATTTATTCATGAGAAGAGAGGGAGCACCTCCTTAGGGATGGCTGCTTTCCTGGTGAGTGTCATTTTGTAAATATGATGCACTGACCCTGAGTGCTTCCCAAAGGCCAATGTAAGGAAAATACATGTTGATAAAGGATCAACTTGTGTTAAAATTTGTTTAAAGTATTTACAAAAGCAAATGGCTCACCTTGCTTTAAGGATACTCCAAAGAAGAGCAAAACTCTGTCAATAGTACCTTAGAAAACCCCAGGGCCTCCTACGGTGCAAAAAAAAAAAATGAGTTGACTTAAAAAAATGGAGATAAGAGCAAGGAGAAAGAAAAGAAACAGTTGCTGGGGTGGGAAAAATAGATTTTCATGGGAGATACAGTTAGAGCCACAGAGACAAGAGTATGAAAAGGCCTGGATACTCCTGGCTACTTTCTGTGAGTGAGAAGAGTAATAATGAAACAAATAGGAGGCAGCTGGATGGCTCAGTGGATTGAGAATCAGGCCCAGAGACAGGAGGTCCTGGGTTAAAATCTGGCCTCAGACACTGCCTAGCTGTGTGACCCTGGGCAAGTCACTTAACCCCCATTGCCTAGCCCTTACCACTCCATTCTTCTTCTTTGGAACCAATACATCATATTGATTTTAAGATGGAAGGTAAGGGTTTAAAAAATAAATAAAATTTTAAAAAAAGGAACAAATATACAGAGAGCTTTAATGATGGTGATTAGTATAGGTTTGGGTCCCTGGGCAAGTCAATTAACTCTAACTGCCTAGCCCCTATTGCTCTTCTGCCTTGGACAGAAGACAGAAGGTAAAGATTTTTTAAAAGATCCATTTTATAGTGGGAAAGCATATTCAAGTATGAATATTTATTCATTTATTTGAATCTCACTTGACCATGCCTTTGTAATGAATCCTGCACTGCCCTAACGATCACTTGGTAGAATCTTTGGTCTCAGGAAGAAATAGCCAACCTCTCTAAGAGGTGTGCTTTTTCCAATTCTACCCATTTTGTGTCTTATAATTAAAAATTTCTTATCTCCATCTTTATACAATAAGGAAGAAGACAGACTAATGGGCTGAAGAGGTCAAGGGAGAGTTTGACACTTTAGGGAAACTGCAGATCAAATGCAAATTAAAGGGGCAGCAAGGTGGCTTATTCAGGGAAAGGATGCTTTCCAGCACTTACAATTTTCTTTTGAAATTCAGTTTTATTTTCAGTTCCAAATTCTCCTCCTCCTCTGTCCTCCTCCCACAGCCACTGAAAAAAGAATAAAAGCAAGTTTTTTACAAATTTTAAATTTGCTTAAAAATTGTTTAAATAAGTTACAAATTTTACAGTTAAGCAGGTCCTATATTAGCCGTGTCTCAAAAAATAAAGAGACTTAAATCTGCACTCTACGGCCATCACCTCTCTAGAGGTAGAGAATGTGTTTCATCATGAATCCTCTGAAATTAAGGAAGATCATTGTTTTTATCAAAGTTCCTAAGTCTTTCAAAGTTGTCTGTTTTTACCGAATTGTTGTCCTATCAGTTGTTCTTCTTGTTTTGCTCACTTCACTTTGCATCAGTTCATACAAGTCTTCCTAGGTTTCTCTGAAACTACCATCCCCATCATCATTTCTTACAACATAATAGTGTTTTGTTATATTCATGTGCCTCAACTTGTTTAACCGTTCCCAGTTGATGGGCACTCCTTTATTTTCCAATTCTTTGCCACTACAAAAAGATCTGCTATACATATTTTGTACAAAGGAGCCCTTTTTTCCTCTTTCTTTGACCTTTTTAGGGGCATAGATCTAATAGTGGGATCACTGGGTCAAAGGGTCACAGTTTAATAGTTTTGGAGGCATGGTTCCAAATCTCTTTCCGAAATGGCTAGCAAGGGGGCAGTTTGGTGGCTCAGTAGATTGAGAATCAGGCCCAGAGATAGGATGTCCTGGGTTCAAATTTGGCCTCAGACACTTCCTAGCTGTGTGACCCTGGGCAAGTCACTTAACCCCCATTGCCTAGCCCTTACCACTCTTCTGCCTTGGAATCAATACCCAGTATTGATTCTAAGATGGGAGCTAAGGGTTAAAAAAAATGGCTAGCAAGACCAGTTCACAGCTTCACCAACAGTGCATTGTTGTGCCTATTTTCTCACAATTCTTCTAACATTTGTCATTTCTTTTTTGGTGAACTTTGCCAGTTTTAGGGGGTATGAAGAGTTGCTTTAATTAGCATTTCTTAAATTATTGGTGATTTAGAGCATATTTCTATATGGTTGATAGTTTGGACTTCTTTCCCCTGGAAACTGCCTGGGCATAACCTTTGACTATCATTTGGAGAGTGTCTTTTTACTCTTATAATTTTGATTCAGGACCCTAACTATCTTAAAAATGAGACGTTTCTCTGAGAAACTTACTGCAAAGATCCCCCCCAATTTCCTGCTTTTCTTCTAATGTTAGCTCTATTGTTTTTATTTGTGCAAGAACTACTTAATGTTATATCATCAAAATTGTCCATTTTACCTCTGCAGACTTCTTGATCTCTCTTTTTTTTCTGGTTGAACTGGTGTCCAACCTGCATTTTTCTTTGAGGCTTTGCTTGTGTTTTCCAAGTCGTTATCTTCTTCTATGTTTATTTCTTGAGTTTCTCTGTCTTCATAACAGCTCTTTATACTGGGGTTCTTATCCTGTTTGCTCATTCTTCTAGCCAGCTTCTTGACTTTAGGCTTTTTATTATTAGTGTTAGGTTCTGTGTACTTTTTTAAATGTTTGATTTAGTATGTGTTACATTGGTTCTGTGTACTTTTGGAGGGAATGGATGGCCTAAGTTTTCTTGCCTTTATGTCCTCCTGCTGCTTCCACAGCTCTAGCTTGAAGTCTGTATGCTTTCAGTGCTCCCAAAGTGATATGATCCAGGGCAAAGTCTGCTCACAGCCCTTCTTGGTCTGAATTCTGCAAGTTCCTGGTCCAGGTTTTGGTCTGTTGGTTTGTCCCTGATTTGGGGAGTTTCAGTAGACTATTGTTGGACTCAGCCAACAATAGAAGACTCTGTAGCTTCAATGTGACTAAGCTTCAGGCTTCCCTTTGGGCTGGAATTACTGCTTTGACCCTTCCCGGAAACCAGAACCAAGTCCCTGGTCCCCTCCTAGAATCAGAGCCACATAGTTACCATTTGCTTCTGGAACTTCTCTCTTGCCTAAAACACAGGCCCAAATTATGACCTTCACTCTCCACCACCCCTCTGCACAGATCTCTTTCTCAATATGACTGAGACCTGGATGATGGGTGATGGAGCTGCCAGATAGTATCTGCCCCTCTTTCCTGGTCTGGTTCAGTGATCCCCTGGGATCTCTTCCTGCCCTGATGCCCATTCTTGGCTCCCTTTCAGTCTTTGTGTGCCAAAATGTTCCATGTGTGTCGTACTCTTGGCCAGACCCTGTCCCAGGTATCCACAGACTTCTTTATCTCTCTAAACTATCTTGAACTACAAAAATGACTCAATCTGACTTTTTCTTGGATTTCCCAATAAGCATTCAATCTGGTGTGTTTTCTAGGTCTTTGTGAAGGTTTGCCAGGAGAGCTAGGCTATTCATCTTCCTGCTCCTGCTCCCCCACCATCTTGATAGTCTCCCACTGAATATCATGTTGATGTACCAGTTTATTTAGTGTCTGACCAATTTATTTAATAAGAGGCTTGTAACTAAAGCATATTATATCCTCTCCCTTTATCCACCCAGATAACGGTTCATATCAACAATAAACTAACAACTTTTACCTTGAACCAATATTGATCTCATTTGTTTCCTGTATTTCATTCAGGAACACATTGAGAGTTTCCATTTTCCTGACTCCATTTAGAGCCATGACGTTCTCACTGTCCCTGTTTGTGTTATCTTTGTTTTTTCTCCCTTTGAGATCAGACATTAACAAATTGTAGGACTCTGGTTTATGTTTGCAGGACACACAGTTAGTTTCAAAAGCCAATCCTCTCCATTCCAAATGAAGACATAGTAGCAGTAGAACTAGTATTAGAACGTTCCAGAACTAGTACTATGAAAATACATTTATATTACACTTTAAAGTAGGCAATGCACATTATGTCTCTGAGAGGGAGATCCTGCAGAATTATCCAAATTTCGCAGATGAGAAAATAGAGGTTTGTCGAGATTAATTTGTTTTCCCAGGGTCTTATAACCATTTATTAATTGGCAGAGCCTGAGCCTTGCAGCCCGTCATCTACACCATGAGGCTTGCTGCCTTCCAGAATTAATCGTGGAGCTCTTTTAAGATGGGATTTATCAAGTAACAAAGTGAGAGTCATTAACACTTTAGAAAAGATAAGGACAGTTGTTGACCATTATCTAGGCTAGAAGAACAAGATAAGGACAGCAGTAAGTAGGTAGGTCTGATCTCCAGCCTTGAGTAGTTGGATTTCAATAATGATAATATAACTGACATTTAGTTAGGACTTCAAGGTTTTCAAAGTATAACATTTTTTATACACACATATATTAAACCTCACAAAAACTATGAAACAGCTATCATGGTGTTTTGGGGTTTTTTTACCACTTATCTTCTGCCTTAGAATCAATGCTTAGTATTGGTTCCAAGGCAGAAGAGTGATTGGGGCTAGGCAAATAGGGTTAAGTGATTTTCTCAGGGTCACTTATCAAGGAAATGTCTGAGGCCAGATTTGAACCCAGGATCCCTGTCTCCAAGGCTTGATTCTCTATCTACTGAGCCACCTAGTTGCCCCTGCTATCATGGCATTATTATCCCCATTTTACAGTTGTCAATCTGAGGTTCAAACTGGATAAGGGACTTGCCCGTGGTCACACAATTAATTGGTGTTAGAAACAGGGCTTCCCTGCTCTAAATTTAGCCCATAATTCATGGCTCTGGACTGCCAAAGAATAACTTTCTCACTTCTTGCTATGCTGATCAGACAGAGATTCTAGCCATCTCTGCCACTGACTTGCTTTGCTGCCCTGGGTCAGCCTCTCCCAGAAGCTCTCTAGACCTCAGTTTCCCTTTCTTTCAAGCCAGAGGACTGGACTGGATGATCCTTTCCAGTTCTGCCACTGCTGACTCTGTGAATTATTTTTCTTAAAAGAGCTCTGGGGCACAAAATGGCCCAAAGAATAAATGATTACTTAACTCTGGGCAAAAACAAAGCATTAAATTATAACAGAAGGAAGTGAGGGGGGGGGGGACAGGGAGAAGTGATTGTTTTTTCTTTTCTCCTTCATTTAATTTAAAATTGATTAAAGAGTTCCTATTTTTAGTCAAAGTATTTTTAAAATAATCTTTATAGTGCTCTTAGTGCCATTTGCTGTCAGCTAATAAGGGTGGACTCATTAACAACGCCTTTGGCTGTCAGGACAGGATATTGGCCAAAAACCATTGGGTTTGAAGTTTACATCTTTGTGTTTAAAATAGAAAATTATTGAGCTTTTCAGGATGCTTGGAAAGGGGGAAGGGCAGCAAGTGCTCACTGTGGGCTCTGAATTTATGGAAATAGCTGCCTCCTTGACAGACAAGGGCTGCTTTGCCAAGTGCCTAGAGAGCCTGTCTCGGAATATTTACCCCAGGCTCTGCCAAGGGAAAAGCAGGTTCTCCTTGACCTCCTCTCATCTTAGTCTGGATCTGAGGCCTCCAGAGATCAGCTGTCACGTCCATGAAGCATTGGCTTCAGATGGGTCTGGCGCAGAAGGGGAGTGGTTTTCATTACAATCACTAGGGTGAGGGGTCAGAGGGTTTGGTTGGGTCAGGGGGTCTCATGGTTTCTCTCCTCCTCAAGAGAAGTTCTCCATGTTTTGTTCATCCTCTTTACCACAACACGTCCTTGACTCCCCAAGGCTAAAATCCAGTGCCAGCTTAGAAGACTAAAAATGTTCTTAGCAAATCCAGCAACCACTTTTCCCCCAAGTCTGTCTAAGAGAAGGAAACTCCCCTTTCCATTTTACATTTCTGAGTTCATAAACACAAATTGATTAATATCACTTTTCCTCTTAGGAATGAGGAAGAAAAAGTCGCAAGTCATGAAATTCCTAGACTAGTTTTCTTCGAATAACATTTCAGTATCTGCTAATTCCTGGTTTCCTCCTTGGTCTGCTTGATTTTCTGGCCTCCGGGATGAGGATGTGGTTGGCATAAGCCCAGAGAAAAGGTGTCTCCAAACTCTCATCTGGACATGGCCCGTCCTCTGGCCCCCACCCCCAGATTTGGGCAGGGATGCTGGTACTCCCTAAAAAACGCCCATAGGGACAGACTTTCTCCCCAAGCCCTGTGGCAGCACTTTCCTTCACATTTCTATCTAGGAAATGGCATAATTGGCTGCCAGCTTTCCACCCACAGATATTGGAAACTGCTCCAGGGGCAAATGCTGCTTCCTGAGCTGAGAGGATGGGGATGGGGGAAAGTTATATTCTGCTATTCAGAACCCCATTTGCTTGCTAATAGGAACCACATAACTGACAGATCTCTTATTGATGTACTAACTGACAGATCTCTTATTGATGCACAGTATTGTATAGTTTGCCAAACATTTTCTTTGGATCCATTATCTTGTAGCTCTGGAAGGGAAGCAGGGCAGGGGTTACTGCCTCCATTTGGCAGAAGAGGAAATCAAAGCTGGAGGAGGAGTAACTTTTTGAGGGCAAGGCCAATGGAGTGCTGACTGTGGGGTCAGTAAGACCCGAGTTTGAATTCTGCCTCAGATCCTTAATTGTTGAATGTTTTTCAGCCTTAATTTATTCATCTATAAAAACAAGGATTATTGTGAGGACCAGATGAGGTAACATGAAGCATGCTTTGCAAACTTTAGAGTAACATATAAATTCTTGTGGAAAGAAACACTGGCCTTGGAGTCAGGAAGCCCTGAGTTTGAATCTGGCCTCAGATACTTACTAGCTCTGTGACCTTTTGTAAAATGAAGATATATACCTCATAGGACTGTTGTGTGGGTCAAATAAGATAATCCATGTAAATTGTTTTTCTCACTTTAAAGAGACAGATAAATGTAAGCTCTTTTTTTTAAAACCTTTACCCTCTATCTTAGAATCACTACTGTGTATTGGTTCCAAGGCAGAAGAGTGGTAAGGGCTAGGCAATGGGGGTCAAGTGACTTGCCCAGGATCACGCTAGGCTGAGAAGTGTCTGGGTTCAGATTTGAACCCAGGACCTCGAGCTGACTCTAGTCCTGACTTTCTTTTTTTTTTTAATTTTATAATATTTTATTTGATCATTTCCAAGCATTATTCATTAAAGACAAAGATCATTTTCTTTTCCTCCCCTCCACCCCCCATAGCCAACGCGTGATTCCACTGGGTATCACATGTGTTCTTGATTCGAACCCATTGCCATGTTGTTAGTATTTGCATTAGAGTGTTCGTTTAGAGTCTCTACTCTGTCATGTCCCCTCAACCGCTGTAGTCAGGCAGTTGTTTTTCCTCAGTGTTTCTACTCCCACAGTTTATCCTCTGCTTATGAATAGTGTTTTTTCTCCTAGATCCCTGCAAATTGTTCAGGGACATTACACTGCCCTTAATGGAGAAGTCCATTATGTTCGATTATATCACAATGTATCAGTCTCTGTGTACAATGTTCTCCTGGTTCTGCTCCTCTCGCTCCGCATCACTTCCTGGAGGTGGTTCCAGGCTCCATGTCATTCCTCCAGTTTATTATTCCTTTGAGCACAATAGTATTCCATCACCAACATATACCACAATTTGTTCAGCCGTTCCCCAATTGATGGGCATCCCCTCGTTTTCCAATTTTTGGCCACCACAAAGAGTGCAGCTATGAATATTCTTGTACAAGTCTTTTTGTCCATTATCTCTTTGGGGTACAGACCCAGCAGTGCTATGGCTGGATCAAAGGGTAGACATTCTTTTATCGCCCTTTGGGCATAGTTCCAAATTGCCCTCCAGAATGGTTGGATCAATTCACAACTCCACCAGCAATGCATTAATGTCCCAACTTTGCCACATCCCCTCCAGCATTCATTACTTTCCTTTGCTATCATGCTAGCCAGTCTGCTTGGTGTGAGGTGATACCTCAGAGTTGTTTTGATTTGCATCTCTCTGATTATAAGAGATTTAGAACACTTCTTCATGTGCTTATTAATAGTTTTGATTTCTTTATCTGAGAACTGCCTATCCATGTCCCTTGCCCATTTATCTATTGGAGAATGGCTTGGTTTTTTGTACAATTGATTTAGCTCTTTATAAATTTGAGTAATTTCTAGTCCTGACTTTCAATCCACAGAGCCACTTAGCCACCGCCATGCTGCCTCTCTTTTACCTCTTCAATTACACCAAGTCACAAGTCTCAGAGTTAGATGGTAGGCAACACAGTGGCTAGAGTGCTAGACCTAGAATTGGGAGGTCCTGGTTTCAAATCTGGCCTCAGATCCCTCCCAGCTGTGTATCCTTGGGCAAGTCATTTAACCCCAATGCCTAGCCCTTACTGCCCTTCTGCCTTAAAACCAGTACTTAATATGGATTCTAAGAAGAAGCTAAGGGTTAAAAAAAAAATGCCATGACCTGGAGAGTTCTAGCTCCTGACTTGACCTGAGTTCTAGTTCCCTTTTATCACCAACTCATTGTACATTTTGGGCCAAAAGAACTATGAGTGTTTAGCCTGGAGAAAAGAAACCCAGGTGAGCACAGCCTTCCAGTACCTGAAAGACTGGGAAGAGCAACTAATCAGTCAACTCACACTTATAAGGTGCTGGCCGCTGTCCTAGGTGCTAGAGATACAAAAATCAAAGTAACAGCCCTTGCCTTCAAGGAGCCTATGTTCTAACGGGCGAGACAGCTACATAGACACAAAACATGTACTCATATACATGTATATTAATATATGTCCCATGTATTATATGTGTGCATGCAGAAGTAATGTATCTGTGCATTATATGCACATGTATACAAAATGAACACCAGATAATTCAGGGAGAGGGAGCACTAGCAGTCATGGGATCAGGGAAGGCTTCATGGAGAAGGCAGCACATTAGCTGAATCTTGAAGGAAGCCAAGAGGTTTAGACCTCAAACAGTGGAGTTGTTTGGAAGCAACAGGGGAAGCCCTGGAGTTTGCTGTGTGAGGAGAGGTCACAATCTTCCCTGAACTTTAGGAAAAGTTGCTTTGGTAATGGCATGAAAGATAAAGTGACGGAGCTGGGGGCAAGCTATCCCAGAAGACTCATGATAAAAAAAAAGATGCCATCTACTTCCAGAGAAAAAAAACGAGTCTGAATCGAAACCAAAGCGATTTTTTTCACTTAATTTTTTTTTCTATTTGAATTTCCTTCCACAAAAGGATTAATGTGGGGAAATGTTTTCCATGATTTCACATGTAAAATCTAAATGAGATTGCTTACCATCTTAAGCAGACTGGGAAGTTGGGAGGATGAATGGAAGGAGAGAATTTGAGACTGAATATTCTTTGGAAAAATGTTGGAAACTGTTTTTACATGTAATTGGGGAAGAAATTTAATTTAATTTTTAAAATATTTTTAAGAAAGAATTAAGGGGCAGCTGGGTGATTCAGTGGATTGAGAGCTAGGCCTAGAGACAGGAGGTCCTAGGTTCAAATCTGGCCTCAGACACTTCCCAGCTGTGTGACCCTAGACAAGTCACTTGATCCCCATTGCCTAGGCCTTACCACTCTTCTGCCTTGGAGCCAATACACAGATTGATTCTAAGATGAAAGATAAAGGCTTTTAAAAAAAGAACAGAAAAAAGAATTAGATTGGTCTTGCTTGGCCTCAGATGGGAGAAAAACTACCAGCAATGAATGGGAATTGCAGAAAAGATTTCAGCCCAATATATGGAAAAAAAATTCCTGCTAACTAGAATCATTCAAAAGGAATGATTCAGGAGAAAATAATAGCAACCCGCATGTATATAGTACTTGGAGACTTGTAAAACACTTTACAAATATACAGTCATCCCTCACTATATCATGGTTCACTTATTGTGACTTCACTGCTTCACAGATTTTTTTTAAAAATCTAATTCTGTATCGCAGAGTTTTTGCTATATTAAGGGATTTTTGTTAAAATTAAATTGATTTAAGAGTGTAGAAAGTATTTAAGAGCATATGAAGTGTTTATAAGAGTATGAGAAAGGTTCATAAGAGTGCAGAAAAGGTTTATAGGAGAGTGGGAAGGGTTTATAAACCCTTCAAATATATATAAATAATAAAATAAATATAATGCTGCTACTTCACAGATTTTCACCTCTCACAGGGGTCTCAGGAATGTAACTTCTGCAATAGATGAAGGATCACTATAATCTCATTTTATCCTTACAACAATCCTGGGAGGTGGGTACTAATATTATCCCCATTTAAAAATGGGAAACTGAGGCAAACAGAGGTTAATTGACTTATCCAGGTGGCATTGATAACTAGTGGCCAGAACAGGATTTGAAACTCAGTTTTCCTGACTCCAGCTCCAGCATTCCTATCCACTTTGCCACAGCTCCCCAGTATGTCAGAGGAGATCTTTGAATAGAAGCTTGATGGTTTCTTGACAGGGGCTCTATGGATAAAATTTCTTCTTAGGTCTAGCCTTTCAGCTCGCTTCCCATTCTAAAAATCTGTAATTCTAAGCCAGTTCCCTTCTCTAGCCTCAGTTTCCTCCATCTACAAAATAGTAGGATTGAGTTAAATGGTCATTAAGGTTGTCTTCCGGCTGGCATCACATGGTTTGAAGTAGTGTGGACTTAGATTTCACTTGCATCTGAGATGCAGAGGCATCTCAACAAAAGCGTCCCTTGCAGGATCAGGCATTGTTCCTGAGTTCTGAGCGCAGGGTACCCTCCCCACATCCTCTAGGTGCTGGGTGTAAATAGTGGTTGCAATGATCCCAGAAGTGAGGTAAATGTATAGACTGGCTGCCTCCACTCTCAGGCCAAGGTTCTGGTCCCCTGAGACCACTTTGCAAATACACAAATGCAGAAAGTCTAAAACCCGTTTGACACAGTCCAGCTTCTCTCTGGGTGGAAAGATGGAAACCATCAGCCGTCATTCTTGTCTGCCACCTCTACCTGCCCTGCCCAGAAATGCTCTACTACAGGGGGCAGAACCAGGAGCCATGAGTGAAAGGTACAAAGGCAGATTTAATCTGGAAGCAAGGAAAAACCCAGCACCCTCAGAGGTGTCCAAAAATGAAATAGGCTGCCTCAATAGAGAGTGAGTCTCTTGTGCCTGGAAATCTTAGAGTGGACGCTAGATATGGCTAGAGCCGTTGTAGAGGGGATTTCTGATTGGGTGTAGGATGGACTAAATGCCCTCTTCAGCATGAATCCATGAAATTGTCATTAGTCTATCAGTCTCTTTATCAACTCAACCCTGAGGGCCTTTGTCAGGTCAATGCAGATAGCATCTGACACATTCAAAAATACACTGAACTTGACTGGATTTGAGTCCCAGATGCCCCAATTCCTACCTGTTTGACCAAATGAAGGAAACTACTTTATTTCCCTGACTTGTTTCCTCCCCAGTAATAGAGATAATAATAATCACCCAACCTGCTTTACACAACTGCTCTCAGGATAAAAAGAGGTCTTTGGGGGCATCTGGGTGGCTCAGTGGTTTGAGAGCCAAGCCTAGAAAAGGGAAGTCCTAGGTTTAAATGTGACCTCAGACACTTCCTAGCTGTGTGACCCTGGGCAAGTCACTTAACCCTCATTGCCTAGCCCTTACCACCCTTCTGCCTTGGAACCAATACACAGTAGTGATTCTAAAATGGACAGTAAGGATTAAAAAAAAATAGGTGCTCAATTTAAAAAAAAATGCTATGCAAATTCTAAAGCCTCTACGCCTTTGAGAGATTATTAATATTGGGTCCCAATCTTTTTTTCCCTGGGTTTTCTTTCCTCTTCTTGGCCAGGTCAGAAAAGCCTCATTGCTAAGAGGTACATAAAAGCAGATTCTACAACACGGATGAAAGTTGTCACTCTGGTGGCTTATTTTCATGCATATTTACTTGTGTCCATATCATATATCCCATTTCTGTCTCCCTGTAGAATGTAAGCTCCTTGAGAATAGGAACTTCACAGCAATCTCCGACTCTGGGGTGTGATACAGGATCTGCCAAGTCTGTTCCTGAGTTCCTTAGTGCTGCTTAGAGAGCAAATTCCACACATCCAAAATCTTACACATTTCCCAGAACCTCCTCTCCCCTCTGCCCCGCTCTCCCCATAGTTGGACAGCTGGCAGAAATATATTTCTTCCCTGGCCAATACTCCAGGACAGACCTGAAAAGTCATCATTTCATATCAAGCCAGTGAGATTAGAACTATTCTGTATAAGGAGGTCTTGGCCAGCAGGGTGGAGTCAGGGGACCACAGAGTTATTATAACTCTTAACACCCAGAGTGTCGGCAGCTCTCCCTGCAAATCTTAAGGCCTTGCACGTGGCTGGCAAGCAATCCTGAGTTACTGAGTTTCGTCCCTACCTCAAAGGGCTCCCAGTCCATCCTGCCAAACACAGACACGCCCAAATGGCTGGGCAGAGGTAAGAATCTTTGTAGGAAGAGTTGTCATTCTTTCTCCCCTGGACAGTTCCCAAGCCTGCCAACATTTTTGCTAGGGGGCACTCAATAAGCCACAGAAACTGACTATACTAAAATGTAGTCCAGGAGTCGGGGTCTCAGCCTGGGACCAATTTGGTTCAACTGTTTGAAATTAGCTGAGCAGAAAAGAAGACAGTACGGCTCACCACATATTCATGGGTTTTCTTGGGTTCTTAATAGTTCAAAAACATCTTTGATTATAGAAACATAATTAGTCAAATGATTCATCTGTAATATCCCAAATTCATCTGTTTCAAGATTTTAAAATCTGACATCTCATTTTCATCCGACCCCTGCAGTGCAACTTCCCAACTTTCTAAATTCCTGGTGGAGTTGGAAATGGGGATGAAAGACTTCCGAGCCTTCCTTTTAATGGTCCCCAGATTGGAATCTCTTGGCTTTTCAAGCATGTCTCTCTCCAGGGATAGGTCCCATTGCTGCTGTTTCCTCCCCTTCTGATCTTCTGCCACTTCCCACCCCCACTACCAGGTTTGGCTTCAAGACTGGGCAGCCCCTGGAGGTCTGTCAGGCCCAGTCTTTCAGTGTCTGTGCCTTTTTAGCCCCACAGCCTTTCTGAAAATCTTGTCCGAAAAGTCTAGACTGGGAACCAGTGATAATTTTTAAAATCCCACTTAACAAGCTGATCACAATGACCACCCTTCCACCATAGAGCGATAAAAGAAGATGGAATTGAGAATCAGAGGATCTGGATTCAAAGCCTAGGTCTGTAGTATACTACCCATGTGACCATGCATGAGTCATATTTCTCCAACCCTCATTTTCCTCATCTATAAAAAAAAAGTAATTGGATTAGATTGACTGCTAAGGTCTCTGCCAGCTCTGAATCTAGATTTCTATGATCCTTGGAAACCATTACAAGGGTCAGCCTAAATTCTTCCCATTAGTTGTGTTGGACTCTGGAAAGTAGCCCCCTAAATCTGTCGGGTATTAATTCATATGCAGTTGCCTTGCCTGCCCCACCAAAAAGGGCTTCCTGTCCTCCTCAAGCAACCATTCCATCAAACTCTAAGTATCCTCTCCAACCACCTAGATCTCCTCAGCAATTGCCTCACCCCATCCTGGGTGCCCTCTGCACCACCAACCACATTTTCCATACCTTGACCTCTCCCTTATTCACATCTCATTCCACCTAGCCTTACCAACATCCCACTCTAAAGCTCTCCTCTCCTTCTACTCTTCTTTCTGGAATGCCTGCTCCATAGGCAACAGACTTGCTTTCATCTTTCATCCTTTACCTCTAGCTTCTTGCATTCACTGAATTTTAGCTCCTGTACATATGTCATGGGGGGAGGTTGGAATATTTTTTGCTCCCCTTTGCCATTTCCCAATTGCCCAATAACCTTTCCTCCTTTCAAGTTCATTCGGTCATACATATCACCCAATCAAGACTCAGGTAACCATTTTCTACCAACTTCCAGAAAACTCCTTCCTTGATTAATTCAACATCTAGCTTACAATCTTTTTCTCCTCCCCATCCCCTTCTTATCATACTAGTGTACGTAGATAGAGATAGATAGATAGATAGATAGATAGATAGATAGATAGATAGATAGATAGATAGATAGAAAGATAGACAAACACTTCTTCAAATACTCTAGCTTCCCAGTTCCTCAATGTACTTATTTCCCATGTTCTTCTCCTTCACTCCACCTCGGCTAAACACAAAGAAAGTCATACCCTTGGTTTTGTCATCACCCACAAATGTTCTGCTTCCACATTCATGAACTCTGAAATTCTTTAATCTGATCACAGTCTTCTTCCTGTGCCTTCCCCACCAATCCTCAATCTCTCCCTATTGACTGGCTACTTCCCTGCTGAACAAGCTCATGGCTCTTGATCCTAAAAAGCCTCCCATTTGATCCACACATTCCCTCTAACTGTTGTCCCCTATCACTCCTCCAGCTTGTGAATAAATTTCCTTGAGAATGTCATCAGCGATCAATGCTACCTCTTCCTTTCCATTCAGTCTCCTCTTAAGCCTTTGAAGCCTTGCTTCCAACCTCATCATCCAAATGAAACTACTCCCTCCAAAGTTATTAGTCATCTCATATGACTTTTTCCTTGATCTTCATCTTGCTTGCTTTCTTTGCAGTCTTGGACATTGTCATTCACACTTTTCTGCTTGATACTCTGTTCTCTCTAGGGTTTTGTGACATTGGTTGCTCCTGGTTCTCCTGTCTCACTTCTCTTTCTTCTTCTCTTCTTCCTCAATACTGTTTGACTTGGTGATCTCATGTGCTCCCACAATTCAGTTATTGATCCCTATGCAGTCTGTCTGACTATCCCTTGCCTCTCTTTAAACTGGATGTCTTATAGTTGTCCTAAGCTCAACATGTCCAAAACTAAGCTTGTAGTCTTTCCTCCAAATCTTCCCCTCTTCCTAATTTCCCTACTTTTTTTGAAGATACCACCATCCCAGACCCTGAGACTTGCAAAATAGGTCTCATCCTTAACTCCTCACTGTCTCTCATCCCTATGTCCAATTTGTTGTCAAGACTTATCAATTATACATTCATAACATCTCCTAAATACTCCTCTCCTCTGACATTGAACTGTCGCCATCCTGGTACAGGTCTTCATTACCTCATACCTGAACTATTACTATAGGCTGATGGTGGTCTCCCTGCCTCAAATCTCTCCTCACTCTAGTCTATCTTCTGTCAAAGTGATCTTCTTAAAGCCAAAGTCTGATCATATCACCCTCCCTACACAATAAATTCTAGTGGCTCCCTATTACCTCCAAGATTAAATATTAAATCCTCTATTTGACTTCCAAAGTCCTTCATTACTGGCCCATCTCCACCTTCCCAGTCTTCCTAACACCTTCCTCCCATTCATGTAATTTGGGATCTAGGGCATTGGCCTCCTTAACATTCCTGGAACAAAACACTCCATCTCTAGACTGTGTATTTTCACTGTCTGTACTTCATGCCTGGAATTCTCTCCCTCTTCATTTCTGATCATGGCTTCCCTAGCTTCCTTCAAGTCTTAATTAAGGTCCCATTATACATATGCAGAGAGGGGAGGGAAGAGAAAAAATGGGGTGGGGGAGAGAGAGACAGAGGGAGAGGAAGAGGGAGGGGAGAATTATGAGAAGAGAATAAAAAAAGGAGAAAGAGAGAAGAAAGTGAAGAGAAGCAGGAGGGGAGAGTGAAAAGAAAAGAAAGAGAGCCTAGAGACAGGAGGTCCTGGGTTCAAATCTGACCTCAGACACTTCCTAGCTGTGTGACCCTGGGCAAATCACTTAACACCCATTGACTAACCCTTACCACGCTTCTGCCTTAGAATCAATATTGATTCTAAAATGGAAGATGAGGGGAGGGAGGGAGAGTCAGAGACAGACAGAGAGACAGAGACAGGGATATAGATAGATAGATAGATAGATAGATAGATAGATAGATAGATAGATAGATAGATAGATAGATAGATAGATAGATAGATAGATAGATAGATAGATAGATAGATATAGAGAGAGAGAGAGAAAGAAGATGAGAGAGACAGAGATTGTTCTTGCTTGCATATAGTTACTTGTCTGAAGTCTTTCCCATTAGCTTAGGTACCTCCTTGAGAGCGGAGACTAGGTTGTTTTTTTTTTGGTGTTGGGGATCAGAGGATGTTGTTTCTTGTATCCCTAGCACTTAGCACAGTACTTAGGTACATATAGCACTATTTAACAAATACTTGTTGACTTGATTTGACTTGGCTCACCTAAAATGCTCTTGAGCACAGTCTATGGCTCAGGGAATCATGGAATAGTAAAGGGACTGCTTTTCCCTTAGTGCACACCACTGAGACCTCAATGGTCAGTGTAGACACTTTCTCCCTCCTTTGGGCATCCACCCTTCCTCCATCGCAGAAATTAAGCATTATCTCTATGGGAGACAGCCTTTGAAAATTGCAAAGCTCCTTCCAGTGATTATCAATCTACATACATCCAAAGCATCACTTTCCCAATCTTTTATTGATTTATTTGTTGGGATTTTTCTTTTTCTTTTTTTTTTACAACCCTTGTTTTATGCCCACTGCCTGTGCTGAGTTGGTGTACATTTCTCCTAGTGCCCTCCACTAGCCTTCTTTCTCACTCCCAATGGGGAGCTCTTTTGAGAAGGGGCTGCTTTCACAGATAAGGGAGAGAGAAAAGTGGCTTGAACATAGTTATCCCTACCTCTCCCCAATGGTAGTGGGAGTGGGGGGTGTTTGTTACCTTCGATGCCTGCGTCCCATCCTTGGTTCCTGCCTTCCAGGGCGGGCAGGTGGGCAGGCATGTGGCGCGGCTGCTAGGGTAACGTTTATAAGCTGTGATGAAGTGTTGATAACATGAGACTGTTCTCCAGACCTTGCTGAGAAGTGAGGTGAGACCCTAATGTTTATTGAGCCAAATTATAGGGGCCACATATTAGCAAAGGGGGAATGCCAGTGTATCTGCAAGCTTTCTTGAGCTGGAGACTCCCCAGGCTCTCCAATTATGCTACCATCAAGTCCTCTTTAGGGTCCTGGAGGAAGGAACTTGAGAGTTCATACAATCCAACTATCTCTTCTGACAGTTAGAGAAACTAAGGCTTTGGGAGGGGAAAAAATGACTTCTGGAGATGGCATAGTAATTAAATAGCACAGCCAGGATTCTGAATAAGGAAAACCTACATTCAAATCTATGCTTAAACTCTTGGTTACTTAACCGTTATCTGCCTCCGTTTCCTCATTTGAAAAATGGGGATAATAGCACCTACCTAGCAGGGACTTTATATGGATAAATGAAGTAATATATGTAAAGTGATTTGCAAACCTTAAAACATTCAATAATATATTGATATTGGTGTCAATTCTGATCATCATCATTATGCCACGGAGCCTAAGAGCCGAGGCTTGCCATGGGACCTACAACCCTCCGAGGGTGGCTGAAGCTGATTTAAATATAATTAGAAAATCATTAATTAATAATATTTAAAATCATAATTAGTATAATAGTGTATCATTATGTTATATGATACAGGACCAATTATATAATAAATATTATAAAATGAAATTTATCTAAGAAATTATTATTTAAGAATAAAATGTAATAAAGCAGACTCACATTTTTAAAGGAAGTCAATAGGCAGCCACAGAGATCTTTATATTTGGATTATTGGCCCCCATTTCTATTTGCATTTGGCCCCATGGCCTTAGATCACTGCTCTAGGATGTATGAAAAGTCATTTCCAGTTCTCTTATGTAAAAACATTTCTTTTTCTATTCATTCAAATTATTTCTCTTATATTTATTTGAAAACTTCATATTTGGTCCATCAGAGACAACCCTGGAATTAAGTCAGATGGCCTGACATTTTCCAGTCTTAGTGCTGCCACATAGTAGCAATGTAATCAGGACAAGTAGCTTCCCTTCAGAGTCTCAGTTTCTTCATCTGTAAAATGGGGGAGAGGGGTATAATAATACCTACCTCACAAACTATAGTGAGGAAAGTGTTTCATAAATTATCCACACTGAACTTGAAGCCAAGAGAGAAACAGATTCAAATCCTGCCCTACTTTAGTGCTTTACCAGTGATTCAGTCACTTAACCTCCTTAAGACTGATTTTCTTTATAGACAGCATTATTATTACCTCTAGTGCCTACCTACCTCAAATCTATGATGAAGATCAGATGAGAGAATGCATTATTATTGTGACCCCTGGCTTAAGGCTCCCCCAGAGGCAGGCTCAAGGCTCCCAAGGACGGGGGTTCAGTTCTAGAAGCTAATCTTAAGAGATTTCATTTCTGTCATTGATTCATTGTCCTGCTCGGACTTATTCCAAGAGGACTTCCCAGGAAACTCAAGGTATAGCTCTAGTCTAGGGTGTTCAGATGTGAGCAGCAGTATCCCCAGCTACCTCCCTATCAAGTGTTCCATGTGCTGACTGTATGTCGGCTAAAGTCAGTGATAAGTATGGAACCCTAATTCATTTCCCTTAATGTAATCATTTCATTGGGGTCAAAAGATTAGTAATAAATTAATTAAGATTAATTTTAAAAAGAATAATCAGAGAAGCTAAAATAGAGCTGCAAGAAACCTCAAGTCATGGAGCCCACTCCCTTCATTTGGTAGGTGGGGGAACTGAGGCTCGGAGAGGCCTAGAGAAATGGGGTGTTTCTGAGAGTTGTTATTGTGTTGTGGAAATTGCACTAGCCTAGGAGACCCATTGGGTCAATGGTAACCTTTGGAAAGTCTTCATTCCCTTTGTCAGAGTCTCAATTTTGCCATTTTTTTTTAACCCTTACCTTCTGTCTTGGAGTCAATACTGTGTATTGGCTAGGAAGTGGCGGAGGTCAGATTTGAACCTGGGACCTCCCATCTCTAGGCCTGGCTCTCAATCCAGTGAGCTACCCAGCTGCCCCTCAGTGTTGTTGCTTTCAATGCTTTTGTTCTCTACTATGTTTTTGGCTTCCCTAAATCCCAATAACATGAAATCCATTGACTGCTAGGACTTCAAGGATTCCTGATTTCCTCAGTGTAGCTATTCCTTCCACACACACAGATTCCAGCCCCTGCATAAAGTAAACATTTTCTGTGTCTGAAAACAATTATCATCTGGTACCCAGCATTATTCCTAGATTATTTATTCTCTCTCTCTCTCTCTCTCTCTCTCTCTCTCTCTCTCTCTCTCTCTCTCTCTCTCTGTCTCTGTCTCTCTGTCTCTCTGTCTCTCTCTCTCTCTCTTTCTCTCCCTCTTTATTTCTCTCTCTATTTTTATCTCTGCCTCTCTTTTTTATAGTTAAACCTTCCATCCCATCTTAGAATCAATGCTGTATATTGGTTCCAAGGCAGAAGAGCAGTGATAAGGGCGAGGTACTTGGGGTTAAGTGACTTGCCCAGGGTCACACAGCTAGGAAGTGTCTGAGGTCATGTTTGAACCCAAGACTTCCTATCTCTAGGCCTATCTCTCAATCTATTGAATCACCTAGCTACCACTCCCCACTCCGGATTATTCTCAAACACACTAGTAGAATGGTGAGGTAGAGACTTAGAATAATCACTTTTATCAGAAAATCAGCCTGGGCTGGATCAGAATTTACAGCTCATTAGAGATTCACTTTCTGATAAATAATCCCCTGCTCCAAGAGGCTATTCAATCCCAGTTATGGATCATAAAAGACTTCAGGAAAGAGACAGGTATCCACCTTTGCCTGGGCATCACTGTACTCAATAGAATGCACAGAAAACTTCCTCCCCCCCCGCCCCCCGCCATATTCCCTGGGATACCCATACAGCTACAGTTGTGGCCTTCCCTGAACTTCAAAGGCTCACTTGGGTTAGATCTTCTCTCTACTGATGAGTCAACTCTGATCCATAGGCAACAGGATTCTGGCCTGTCTTATAGCCACTGACAACATTAACTGTTCATCCTTCTCAATTCAATTTGGTTCCATATTTATTAAGTGTGCAAGATGCTGGCTAGACTCTATGAATACCAAAATAAAAACTGACACAGACCCAGTCCTCAGAAGTCTTGAAGTCTACCAGGGAAATAAAACATGTGGATATAATACAAAGTAGAACATGATAGGTAGGAAGGAAAAATTCAAAGTATTCTAGAAAAATCTAAGGGAAGAGATCATTTCCAACTTGGGGCCAGACTTCACAGAGGAGACAGCCTTGAAGAGAGGGATTTTGAGAAGTGGACTTGTGGAGGGACTACATAGGAGATGGCCCAAGTGAATGCAGGGAGGCAGAAGATGGCAGGTCAAGATTAGAGAATAATCAGGGGGCAGCTAAGTAGCTCAGTGGATAGAGAGCCAGGCCTAGGGATAGGAGGTCCTGGGCTCAAATGTGGCTTCATATACTTCCTAGATGTGTGACCCTGGGCAAGTCACTTAACCCCCATTGTCTAGTCCTTACCACTCTTCTGCCTTAGAGCCAATACACAATATCTATTCTAAGACAGAAAGTAAGGGTTAAAAAAAATTAGAGAATAATCATACAATGCATCTGGAATGTGGATAATGGAATAATGTGAAATAAGACTAGGAATCTAGTTGGAGTCAGATTGTTGAGAGGTCTGATCTGAAAGGATGATTGTTCTGAGTGTCCATCCCCATCATCCTTCTTGTGTATTAAAGAGGTTTAAGCCTTGTCAGGTGCAAAAGCCTGAGTACCAGATGATGAAGTTCTCCGTTCTGAGGCACAGGTAGTCTTGAAGATTACTTCCTTACCAGAGGCTGGGCCCCATGTTTGTGGAGGAAATGGCCACACTGAGCGGGGGTCCTCCAAGTACCAGTAGTCAATGATTCTACCATGATTCAGAGAAGCCGTCACCATGGAGATCAAGAGCAATGAAAAGAACAAGCACCAGGCTAAGGGCTTCGTATTTTCTTAAGGAGTCATTGATGCTTTTTTTTTAACAGAGGAATAATTTGGCCATATCCAGGCATGGCAAAGATGAATTTTGGCACCTTCTCAAGGCCAGTGGTCAAGTGGGCTAGGGAAGAGAGAAGCCACCTGGGAGACTGGTACAATAGTTCAGCCCAGAGACTGTAAGAGCCTGAATGGGAATGGTGGCAGGGTGAGTGGAAAAGAGGAAAGTGATACAAGATGTGTTATGAAATAGCATGTGTAGGACTTAACAGATGATTGGATGTGAGAGAAAAAGACAGAATTTACAGAGAGAAGAAAGAGGGAGGGGGAGAGAGAGAGGGAAAGAAAGGGAGAGAGAGAGGGAAGAAAGGAAAAGGAAGGGAGGAGAGAGGGGGGGAAGCAGGGAGGGATGGGGAAGGGAGACACAGAAAGAAAGGGGGAGAGGGAGAGAGAGAGGAAGGGAGGGAGAGATGGGGAAAAGAAGGGGGGAAAGGAAGGAAGAGAAAGAGAGGGAAAGAGAGGGAGAGAAGGATCAAGAAGGAACAGTCGGACAGATAGGAGGAGATAAACTATGGCACGCAAACAAAAGGAAAAGGAGGATCCTAGAAAAATTACCAATAAAAGAGCCAATAGGCTGAGGCTTGGTTTGCTCATTCAGAGCTCACTGATAACCTTTGAAAGAACAGCGTCAGTAGCTAAACATGACCTTGGCTTGCCCAAAGAACAGTGCGATTACTTACAACACAGCCATGCCCACACCCCACACCCCGGCTATCTTGGTATCCCCGAGCTATCATACTCCCATTCTAACATTAAATGCAGCCTTGCACATGGGCTATCTTCTAGAACTTGGACTCAGGAAGACCAGATTTGAATCTTACCTTTGCCACTTACTAGGTAACCCGTAGCAAATCAAGTTAACCTATCTGAACCTCAGTTTCATCAGCTGTAAAATGGGCATGCTCTATGTAGTACGGTCCTCATAGGCTTTATGGAGGCTCTAATCAGATAAAGTGCTTCTCAAAGGAGAAAACGTATTTTAAAGCACTCTACAAATGTCAGTTATCATGACTCTGGGGATCAGCTCCTTCACAGGGAGGCTAATCTGATCCTTGAATGAAAGATAGGATCATGGCCTATCACCACGTCCCTACTTACGACCTTTGTGACTCTGAATCACTTAAAACTCCCTATGTGTACCTCAGTTTGCCCATTTGTAAAATGAAAAGATTATACTTAACGGCCTCTTAAATTACTTCCAGCTCCAGATCTATACGCTGCTAATTTCACTTGAAACCTTTCCATCTTGGTGTATGTCAGTACTTGGGCTTCCCCAGCATATACTTCTAGAATCCGGGGTCACCTCCCTACCACACTGAAGGGAGATATTGGCACGGATACTGCAGACATGAGTCATTTGTGCTGGGTGTCTGGGACCATTTTATAAGACCCTTCCCTTCCCTCTTAGAGTCAATACTAAGAATTGCTTCCAAGGCAGAAGAGCAGTAAGGGCTAGGCCATGGGGGTTAAGTGACTTGCCCAGGGTCACCCAGCTGGGAAGTGTCTGAGGCCAGATTTGAACCCAGGACCTGACTCTCTACCCACTGTGCCTCGATCATTCCTGAGTGTGCTCCAAACCCCTGGGGCTCAGGGTTTCCCCAGAAGTCCAGAAGTGCCACAGAGCAATGCTGCTGACTCTGTCAGCTCGCCACTGTATATCCATTCTCATAAAAGTGAAATAAATATACAAAGTGGCTCTGAGAGGCCATGAGGTGGTGTTGTCTGCTACTCTATTAGCCGTGTAGACAGCTGGATCTGGAGGAAGAAAAATAAAGACCAGATGCCAACACACCAGGCCCGTCTGCACTTTGGCCAGCCCTCTGAGGGAAGCTAATGAGCCTGGGCCTGACCTGCAGGGCAAGCAAAGTCTCCTATGGGAGAAGTGCCTTCTGACTGATAAATGATCCAGCGTGGAGCCCAGCCAGGCTGCCGTTACATGCGGGTCCCCCAAGTCAGCCACACAAGTGAAGGATGGGAGAGCCGGGCCGGAAGCCATTTGTACGGACAAGGCCCGGGAGGGAGCGGACAGCCTTAGCAGACTGGAAGAAGAGTGCTGTGCCACCACACGAGCTAGCACGGCCTCAGACGGGGCCGCCTGTTGGCACGCTGAAAGACGAGAGCGTCCAAGTTTGAAGCCAGTCTCAGTATGAAGCCTTGACTGTCTTACCCTACGTGGCCCTTTTCTTAAGCCCTTGCTTTCTGTTCTGGTGACAACTCTGAGATATAAGAGCAGGGGCAAAGCAAAAAAGGTCAAGTGACTTGTTTGGGGTCAGACAACCAAGTTTCTGAGGCCAGATTTGAACCCAGGACTTCCCATCTGTAGGCCTGGCTCCTTGAGCCCTCTAGCCAACCCCACCCCCCAACCAAGATGTTCTAATAAAGGTTTGGGGACCTCAGAGGTCATTTACTCCAACTCCATTTTTTTAAACCATTACTTTCTAACACAGAATCAGTACTTGAGGGAGAGCAGCTGGGTGGCTCAATGGATTGAGAGGGAGACCTAGAGAGGGGAGGTCCTGGATACAAACTGGCTTCAGACACTGACCTTGTGACCCTGGACAAGTCACTCAACCCCAGCTGCCTAGCCCATATTGCTCTTCTGGAAACAGATTCTTTATTTCGATTCTAAGACAGATGATAAGGGTTGGGGGGGGGGGGGGAAGGAGGTAATACAGAAAGTCAGATTTAGGCTCACTAGGAGGAAAAATACCCCAAACCATTAGAACTGGCCAAACACAGAAGGGACCGTCTTCAGAGGCAGAGAGTTCCCTCTCCCTGGACGTGTTCGAATGAAGGCCTGACTGGCCATTTGTCAGTGAAAGTACAGAGGGTCCTTGGTCAGAAAGAGTTGCAGACCCCTTCTAACGCCAAGGGTCTGGAATTCTGTAAGCTACTTTCTGGGGGAGGAATCACCCCTGAGAAAATCAGCCAGGGGTCAGGCCTACAAAAGTATGCCTTTTCCTCCCCTTAAGCAGGCACCCTTCATCCTGAAAAATGACCCAGGTCTGGCTTGGATTCTGCTTCATTAAAGAACTGACCCCTTTTTCCCATTTATCACTAGAATATAAGATAGGAAGGATTATAGGTGAAACGTGGCCCAAAAAAAAAACCCTCAATAAACTTCTTCAGGTTGTCCAGACTCTCCTTGGATACTTCCAGTGATGGCCAACTTACTAATCCCTTGATTTCTGGAATTATCTTAGAAATCATCATAGAATCCCAGAACGGTTACCTACCAGCATTTGTTCCCCGTCTTGAGAGAATTATTTTAGTTTTGTCTCTGTTATCTGTGTACTTGGCACAATATTGTCATTCAGTCACTTTTCAGTCGTGTCCGACTCTTTCTGACCCCATTTAGGGTTTTCTTGGCAGAGATGCTGGAATAGTGTGCCATTGCCTTCTCCAGCTCATTTGACAGATGAGGAAACTGAGTCAAATAGGGTTAAGTGACTTAACTAAGATCATACAGCTAGTAAGTGTTAGAGGCCAGATTTGAACTCAGGAAAATGAGTCTCTCTGACTTCAGTCCCAGCACTCTGTCTACCAAATTTAATAAGTTCTTGGTGATAGGCAGGTTGCTTTTGTTTTCTCCTATGCTTCAGGCCACGAAGGATTTCCTCACCACCTCTTCTGTCAGCAAGGAGTGGAGACCAAGGAGAAATCACCTTGGTCCACACCCAGAGCATGAGAAGTTTTCATTTGAAAGGAAAATTAGAGGAAAATTCCATGAAAGATGAGTTTCATATTTGCCTTTGTCCTAAAACAGAATGGCCTTAATATAACCAGGGTTCCTTGAGCCAGTCTGGCCTCTTGGCTTTGGATCAAATTGGTGCATCCAGAAATCCCAGAGGACTGATTTTGTTCCCTGTTCTCACTGCTCTGGGGAAGGCTGACAAGAAAAAAAATCTTTTTAAGACCCTTCTTAGTAATCAGCCTGGATCCCATCTTCTTCTTCACCCCGAAATGGAGAGGTCATAGCCTATCCTTTTCTGGAGACAATGGACTGTTAACTTGTTATCCCTGTTTGTGAAAGAAATTGCTCCCACCGTGTGGTATGGAGATTATTAACATTTCGGTGCTAATAGACTCCTTCTGGTCCTTGGCGGAAGAGAAAGGAATGATAGTTTGGCTTTTTCTTCTCTCCTTATTCCTCTCTGCTTACCCAAATCTTAGCCATCCTCTGAGTAAGTCTCATATCCTCTTAGATGTCTCCCTGGATGACTCCAGCTAATTAGAATCGCCCTCTTTTTCCTTCTACACTTGTGTCTTACTTATACCTTTTCAGATAAGGGCTGGTTGAAAGGACTGCTTCACATGCTCAGGGGGCACATGAAATGTCTTTCAGTATTTGAAAGGCTGTCATTCAGGAAAAGGGATTGGGAATATTCTGCTTGGCCCCAGAATGCAGAATTTAAAACAGTGGACGGGGAAAAAAAGTAAAAGATAAATAAAAACAAAAAAGAAAGAAAAAGTTGTATAGGCAGGTTTAGTTTGATCAAGAGATAGAAAGAAATGAGAGAAAGTAGAAGAGGCAAGCTAGGGAGCATAGTGAATAGAGCCCAGGGCATGGAATCAGGATTCATCTTCCTGAGTGAAAATCTGGTCTCAGACACTTATTAGCTGTGTGACCCTGGGCAAGTCACTCAACCCTGTTTGCCTCAGTTTTCTCATCCACAAAATGAGCTAAAGAAAGAAACGGCAAACTTCTCCAATCGCTTTGCCAAGAAAACCCCAAATAGGATCACAAAGAGTAGGTAGGATATGGCTGAAAAGACAATGACAAATTGTATTGTAGATGGAAAGTTGGCCTCAGTTAGGAAGACCTGGATTCAAGTAACTTTAAGTTATTTAGCTTTCAGTGCCTGCCCAGGCAACTCTCTTGGTCTTTGTCCTAAAACAGAATGGCACTCAGGTTCCTTGAACCAGTCTGGCCTCTTGGCTCTGGGTCACCTTGGTCTATTTAACCATATAAATTGAGACTACATAAATTTCAAAGAAGACGCCACGTTACATTGGTAGCAGGAGCCTCCTGCGCCACTGAACTCGCAGGACAAGTTAAAACCAGGTGAGTAGGAAGAGATGGGAGATATAGAGTGTGCATGGGGTGCTGGTACCAGCTCAAAACACAGCTGATTGCCAGATTATCGAAGTGACCTAGAAATCAGCAAATGCTACCCATCAGGGCTCGAGTTATTGTTTTGAAGATTTCTAGATTTCAGAAAGTATTAGTAATGTAGATTAAACTTAAAAGTGTGCCTTATGTTTTTGGAGTTCAGTCATTTTCGTTCATGGCCAACTCCTGGTGACTCGATTTGCGGTTTTCTCAGGCTCATTTGACAGATGAGGAAACTGAGGCAAACAGGATTAAGTGGCATGCCCAAGGTCACATAACTAGTAAGGGTCTGAGGGCAGTTTTGAATGCAGCAAGATAAGCCTTCCTGACTCCAGGCCCCACACACTATCCACCATGCAGCAAGATAAGCCTTCCTGACTCCAGGCCCCACACACTATCCACCGTCCCAGCATATTCTCAGCATTAAATAATATCAAAGCCAACAAGAGAAACATATTGACAGATGAAGTTAGTAGAGCTTGCTTAGGCTTGAAGTGTACAAAATACCAACCTTCAAGTGAAGATTTAGCCAATGAAATTCAGCAACAAAAAAAGTCACTAATAGGCAGGTTAGTTAAAGAATTCCCTCTCCCCCTCACTTATCTTAGTTCATGGCACCCCACACAAGTTAAATAATATCAAGACCAACAAAAGAAGTATATATTACAATTATACTTTTTGTTAGTTAAACTATAAATATCGCAAAATTATGTTTTTTCTCTCAAAGTGCCATACCACCCGAATTGTGCTTGGTTTTTTGGCAAATTTTGACACACCAAGCTCAAAAGGTTGTCCATTACTGACCTAGCCCTTATCACTCTTCTGCATTGGAACCAATACACAGTATTGATTCTAAGGTAGAAGGGTACGGAGAAAGAAAGAAAGAAAAAGAGAGAAAGAGAGAAAGAAAGAAAGAAAGAAAGAAAGAAAAGAAAGAAAGAAAGAAAGAAAGAAAGAAAGAAAGAAAGAAAGAAAGAAAGAAAGAAAGAAAGAAAGAAAGAAAGAAAGAAAGAAAGAAAGAAAGAAAGAAAGAAAGAAAGAAAGAAAGAAAGAAAGAAAGATTATTAAACAGCTGCCAGCATGTCACTGACGTGTGTTGCATATGAATGTTGCGACCTTCCCCTCACTGGAGGTCTTCAAATAGAGGCTGAATGACCGCTTGTCAGAAATATTGCAAAGGAGCCTTGCTCGAATGTGCCGCTGGGCATAGTTGGGATCACTTCCAACGCTGGATTCTGCCATCCCTAAAAGTGCCACTACCCGTCTCTAGCATCCCAGGATTCCACTCAAACGTTACCAGGATCACAATGATGAATTTAGAAAAACGAAGTGAAAAATTGTCCATTATCCTCCATAAGTCGCAGTTAAGTAATTTACTTGAAGCACTATAATTTGGGGGTGGGGGTTGGGTCCAGGACCCAGTACTAGAAATATAAGTTCTTCTAACCACAACCTATAATAATACATAATCCAGGCATAAGTATAATTGCCTTTAATGCAAACATTACCTTCACTCAAAGTATTCCCCACCCTCTGCCCCCAGAAGACTGCCTGGTTTATGGATTGATTGGCTTATTTATTTTTCTAAGGTTGGAATGTGGCTTAGGTTTCCAGAGACATGCTTTCCACACCACCCAATCCAAACCCAGCTGCTCCCTAACCTAATCACACTAATGCAGAAATCCTGTGCCTCAGTGAGGTCATAGCTGGTGGCCAAGACCTTGGACTTCACAGCTCGGTGGGACCCCAGGCCCTGGCCCCCACCCCGCAGACGAGGAATATGAGCATAAAAAGAGGGCTCGGCACCGAGCTCCACATTTATCCACGTGAATATATGCTAAGGGTACGACCCCTGGAGCTCTAGAAATGAAGACCAAAAGCCACCCACCCCGGGAAACCCCCTCATGGCGGGATGAGCTCCTGTGCTGACTGCCTGGCTTGGGAGTGACTAGATTTAAAAACAAAAGCAATCCTTGCCTTCTGTCATAGAGTCAATACTGTGTATTGGTTGCAAGGCAGAAGAGCAAGAAGAGCTAGGCAGGGGGTTCAGTGACTTGCCCAGGGTCACACTGTAGGAAGTGTCCGAGGCCAGATTTGAACCCAGGATCTCTTGTCTCTAGGCCTGGCTCTCAGGCCACTGAGACCCCCAGCTGCCCCTGATAACATCTTTCACAAGTGGTTGCCAGTCCTCGTGAACAGCCTCCAGGGAGAAGAAGTGGACCCCATCCCGAGGCAGCCCCGTCAACCTTCAGGCAGCTCCACTTGTTAGAAAGTCTTTCCTTACAAAGAGCCAAACGCTACTTTTCTGTCATGCCCTCCCAGTACTCCCAGGCCTGCCTTCTGGATCCAAACAGGACACGTCTAGTCCTTTTTCCACGTGTCAGCTCTTCAGAGACTTCAAGGCAGTGACCGTGGACAGCCCGGGTCTTCTCCTTTTGGCCCTACCTAGGGGGATAAGAAAGCTCAGCAGCCACTCTCCCCGGGTCAGCCTAGAGCCGGTGTGGTCCAGTGGGAGGCACAATGGCTTTGTCTTCACAGACTCAGGGTTCCAATCCTCTCGGCAGGTGACCTCAACTCACTGAGTCTCAGTTTCCTCCTGCGTAAAATTAATGGGTTGGACCACCCACCTAATAGCCCCCGTTCCTTCAGTCAGGCCTCGTACCACGTACCCGCTGTCCTTTGCTGGGCCTGCCTCGATTGATCAGTGTGCTCCCTAAACTGTGGTCCCCAGAGCTCAGGGAGCTGTCTGTGGCATAAACACGCGAGCTGGTTGCCCTGGTTACAAGATTCTTCCCCCACACTCAATTCAAGAACTTCCTAAACTCAGTCTACAAAGTCCTGTCTTCGCATGGGGGATGCGGGGGGTTGATTAGTAAGACATGATCACTGCCCTCATCCAGCTTACAGACTAGTACAGAAGGAGAAAAGAAAGTGGTACAGCAGGAAGAATACTCAGAATCACAGGGCGTGAGTTCGAAGCCTGGCTCGGCCGCTTATGACCTGGGTGACCTTGGTTAATTCACAGTCTCTCTGAGCCTGTTTCCTCAGCTTTCCAGCGAGCTTGAAGGGCTCTTCCTGCTCTATATCTGTGAGCTTGTGAGTCCATGATACACTTGTGTCTCAGTGTGATGTATTCTTTCTAGATCATTCATTTAAAGCTGGTTCTGGAGTTAAAATGTGCTAGGCTCACTGGAACTGTTTCCAGGATGTGAACTATTGAGCGCTTACCCAATGTTTCAGAGGATTGAGAAGGATGAGGATTGGGCAGAGGGAACCTAAATGTACATTGAAATTTCTCAAGCTGAGACCCTACCAGAAATTGACTTATTCTGACTCATCCATCTTGATTTTAGGTCTTTTTCTTTCTTTTTTTAACCCTGACCTTCTGTCTTAGAATCAATACTGTGTATTGGTCCCAAGGTAGAAGAGTGGTGAGGGCTAGGCAATGGGGGTTAAGTGACTTGCCCAAGGTCACACAGCTAGAAAGTGTCTGAGGCCAAATTGGAACCCAGGACTTCCTGTCTCTGGGCCTGATTCTCAATCCACTGAACTACCCAACTGCTCCCTCAGGTCTGTATTCACTTGAGCTATGCTTGACTCATCTCCTGGGTCAGCATGCTGAAGGTCACCAAACTAGTTTATAGCCCCTCTTGACATACATAAAATACATGCTAGAGAACAGTACCAAAGGGTGAGAAATAGAGTTGTGAGCATCCCAGACTGGAAAGGCACTGGGTTCCCATCCCACTTCTAGACCACTTGTGCTTCATCCCTTTTGCTATCCCATATCCATTCATTCAGTTCCAAAAGTCTCCTTGGCTCCCTAAGGCTCTGGGCCTGCTTTGGAAAGTGGCTTGGGGTGGAGGGGTAGCTCTGTGGCTCAGTGGATAGAGAACCAGAACTAGAGATGGGATGTCCTGGGTTCAAATGTGGACTCAGATACTTCCTATCTGTGTGACCCTGGGCAAGTTATTCAACCCCCCATTGACTAGTCCTTACTGCTCTTCTGCCTTAGAACCAATATTTAGTGCTGATTCTAAGATAGAAAGAGAGAGAGAGAGAGCGAGAGAGAGAGAGAGAGAGAGAGAGAGAGAGAGAGAGAGAGAAGGAAAAGGAAAAAAAAATATTTGGCTTTGCCCAGGGCATTCAGCTCCCAGTCACCTTAGAAAGTAGGGCCTGGTCCATGGGGCCTGTACTACCTGACTACCAGCTCCCTTTCAGGAATTAGTCACAAAATATCCAGACCATAGAGTCTAAATGAGTAAACCCCACCCTCCATGAATGGCTCGAAGTTAAAAAATAGGCTACTCTCAGTGTGATGGTTTATAGGATAATATATAATAAATTATAATATACACATATAATTTGTTTAGAGAATTTATATAAATTATATAGGTAATAATTTATATAGAGGTTTGCAAAGCACTTTACAAATTTTATCTCATTTGATGCTCACAACAACCCTGGGAAAGAGATACTATTATTACCCCCTTTTCCAAATGAGAACATGGAGACAGATAGAAGTTAATCAACTTGTCCAGAGTACCCTCCCCTCTCCCTGGATCTGTGGATTCATGGGCATTGGGAAATCTCAGTGAGAACTTGCTCATAGGATCATAGACCTAGAGTTGGAGGAACCTCAGAGCTAGTTCAAATTCCTTGTTTTACAGAAGTGAAGGGACGTGCCCAAGGTCACACAAGTGGTCCAGAAGGTGGATGGGAACCCAGGCCCTCCGGGTCCAGACAGTACTCTTTCCTCCATACCACAGTGGCTTTTTTATAGCCTTACAGAGGAGCTCAGGCACCCCAGAATATTCTGTTACATTCATGTGCCACAGTTCGTTGAGTCTCTCCTCAGTCCCAACTGCCACAGAAGGAAAGCAACTAGCCCAAGGCCAGCAGATAGGAAGTGGCAAAGCCAGGATTTCAGTCCCGGAGTCAGCAATGCCAGCTGGCCTTGCCTTGTCTACCCTTCCCAAGTCCTCCTCTTCCTCTCTCTGGCCCAGCTCCACCAGATTCTTCTTGGTTCCAAAACAGTCCCCTCCCCCTGCCCTCCAGACCCACTGATTCCCGTCTCCTCACCTGGCCTGGCACAGGTGCAGACAATTTCTTAGCTTTGCCCAGACAAGGCTGGAATGTTTCGAGAGTTTCTGTTAAGAAACCAAGGGAAACACACAAATACACAAAAAAGTAAACAGGTCTGAGCTGACAGTGACCAGGTTTCTGTTAGAGAAAGCTGAAGATTGACTTGAATGGGGCAGTTTCAGGGCTGCCCAGCTGCTCCCAAAGTCTGCATCCCAGGCAACTGCGGTGGTCCCTGTGCGCCTGGGCTGGGTTTACTTCTGCTTCCTGGACATCTCTCCAGTCGCGCTATCGTCTCCACCTCCTCCCCACCAGAAACTTGGCCGTCCCCCATTCGCTCCCTCAGAGCCAGCTGGGGCTTCATCCTGCCCAGATTCACGGCTGCAGCACATCCCCAGGCCATTCCATGCCAAGAGGCCGCTCACCCGTCGCCCTTCCTGTCTAGCTCCTCCGAAGCATCCTCTTCCCTCATTCCAGTGTAAGTTCCTTGAGGACAGGCATGTCGTGCTTACAGCTGTAGCCCCAGTGTCTGGCCCATAGTAAGGGTTCACCAAATAGTTTATCATCCCTCTTCTGTCTCATGTGCCCTTCGCAGCGCTGGCCCTGTCAGAGACTGGTTCATCCTTAGCCCCTTGAAAAAGAAGGGCAGTGGGGGCAGCCAGGTAGCACAGTGTGCCAGGTCTGGAGTCAGGAGGACCAGGGTTCACGTCTGGCCTCTCATACTTCCTAGCTGTGTGACTGGGGGCAAGTCTCTTATCCCTGATGGCCTAGCCCTGGCCACTTTTCTGTCTTAGAATTGACACTAAGGGTTTTACAAAGATGAAGAAGGAGAGTGTTTCTGACCCGGCCCAAGGACTCGTCCCCCTGGGGCTTTAGGACACCCTTCCTGGATGTGTGTGGCCTGCTTGGTTAACCCTTCTGGCTCCCTTCTCACTTCCCCAGATGTTCTCAGATGACCATTCGAATGTCTGGAAACAAAGGAAATGGGTTTCCACAGTCCTGTCCCTGTAGTTTTCAACAGCCATAGGGTCCTACATTTAGAGCTAAAAGGAAGCGGGGGAGCGGACAGCATGGAAGAGAGCGTTAAAAGGCAGTTCTTGTTTTACTTAAATTCACATTATGTCACTTTGATTTTATATCAAGAATTCTGAAAGAAATCCGCACACCTCTGTTTACAATACAGTATACCCCTTATCAGTGAGTTACTCTTTCATTTCATACTTCTGTTTATTGATTACTGTGGTGCGTTACTGAATAGGTCTGCATGTTAGTATGTTTTATGATTTCAGTAAAAATATTCATTATTTAGGGTTTGCCTTTGTTATACGTTCTAGGCCAATGTTGGCGAACATTCTCAAGTTCACATGCCCAAACTGCAACTTCAGGCTGCCTGCGAGCCCTCCGTATTACCCCAGAGAGTGGAGGGAGGAAGTGCTCCCTTTGGGCAGCTGGGCAGAGGGACGGGGCATGCAAAAAATGTCCCTGGGTCCTGGGAAGAGGGGGCATGGAGCAGCTTCTCGAGGGCCGGCCCAACCTGCGTGCCAATTCTTCACCATCACTGGTCTAGGCTAAGTGCACGGGGAGGGGGGGGGCAAATTCATATTACATAAAAATGACTTTATGGAGAGGTTTACAGAATGGTCCACTTAGGTGAGGTGAGAACTACATGAATTGGTATTTGAAAACAGAGGACCAGGCCAAAACCCTGCTTCTGCCACTTGATACTTGAACCTCAGTTTCCTCCTTGTAAAATGAGATGGTTGGACAGGACTAATTCCTGTCTGGCCCCAAATCTAGGCCAACTGTCTCAGTTCACAGAAGAGGAAACAGGCCCAGAGAGATTGTGATTTCTAAGTAGCAAAGCAGGGATTCACTTCCAGGACTCCTCACTCCACATTCCCATTCCATTCCCTTTAGACCACAAATCATAAGAATGACTCATGTTCTGTGACCCTGGGCAAGTCACTTAGCCCTCATTACCTGGCCCTTACTGCTCTTCTGCCCTGGAATCAG
The DNA here is from genome assembly GCF_027887165.1 of Monodelphis domestica. NCBI lineage: Eukaryota > Metazoa > Chordata > Mammalia > Didelphimorphia > Didelphidae > Monodelphis > Monodelphis domestica. The sequence continues at coordinate 390,701,614 of NC_077227.1, read as the reverse complement.
GGCAGATTGACTCTAAGACAGAAGGTAAGGGTTTAAAAAAAAAGTATTGACTGAGTTTCTAGAGCACTTGCTGCAAGATTTACAAAACACACCCCCATAAAAGCCCCTCTGAAATAGAGAAGTCAGGCATTATTATCTCAGCTTCCAGGTGAGAAAGTAAACATCAGAGTGGCAACAGTCACTTGCCCATATGGTTAACAAATAAAAAATAAGTCCTAAAGGGCAGCTGGGTGGCTCAGTAGATTGAGACCCAGAGATGGGAGGTTCTGGGTTCAAATGTGACCGGGCAAGTCACTTGACTCCCATTGCCTAGCCCTTACCACTTTTCTGCCTTGGAACTAATACCCAGTACTGATTCTAAGAGGGAAGGTCAGGGTTAAAAAAAAAAAGTAAGGACTTAAAAGAAAGATCCAGCCAGTGAGTCCTCTAGCTCTATTCCCTTCCCTCCTCCCTCAGTCTAGCTCTTCTGTGTCTTGGGAAAATCAGATCAGCCCATCCTTATGTGATGAGATCCCATCCACCCTGTCCCTGAGCATCCTAAAGTCCCTGTGTCCAAATCAGCAGATGCTGCCAATGCCTGGTCGGGTTGGCATCTCTCTTGGGCACTGCCTCCTCCTATTTCCTGGCACGTGCTGCCATCTAGGGGTCATGGAGCTTCAGATTTCTGGGTCTGGAGAATGGACTTGGAGCTGATACTTGTATCAATTTTGAGATAGAAAATAAGAGGAGGGATGGAGGGAGAGAGACAGACAGACAGACAGACAGACAGACAGACAGACAGACAGACAGACAGAGACAGAGACAGACAGAGACAGAGACACAGAGACAGAGACACAGAGACAGAGACACAGAGACAGAGAGAGAGGGAGGGAGAGAGAGAGATCTCCCCAATGGGTAAAGAAAAAGACTCTCCTGCCAGAGGTAGTTGTATCAAAAAATCAGAGGAGATATGAGATTTCAAAGACCAAGTTAGAGGACAAAAGCTCCAATTATACTGAAGGGATCAGCATGACTTTAAAGTAGGTCATTTTTTAAAGTCCTTACCTTCCATCTTAGAATCAATTGGTTCTAATGCAGAAGAGTGGTGAGAACGAGGCAATGAAGGTTAAGTGACTTGCCCAGGGTCACACAGCTAGGAAGGGTCTAATTCAGATTTGAATCCAGAACTTCCCATCTCTGGGCCTAGCTCTCAATCCACTGAGCCACCCAGCTGCCCCCTAAAGTAGGTTATGTATATACATCTAAATGGACAAGAAGAAGGAAGAAACGAGGATTTAGACAACACAGTGACCAAAACATTGGATTTGGAATCAGAACACATGGATCCTAAACCCTGCTCTGTCACTTACTAGTTGCATGACTTTGGGCCTCAGTTCCCTCATCTAGAAAATGGGGAGGTTATACTAGCTGGCCTCCTAGCTGCTTTTCATTCCTGGACTCTTTACAGTCTCTGTATTCTCCCTTAGCACTCACTATCATCTCACACCTGCAAAGGAAAAGAAGATTAGTAGCTCTCTGGCTGGGGAATGAGGTAGTGGAGGAGTGTAAAGTGGTCAGCATCCCAAATTCTATTTCAAAATAGTCATCTTGGAGGTGGAGCCAAGATGGCAGCTTAGTAGCCTCCAAGAATCCTTCAAAGTAGTCATCTCCTCCCCTCCCCCTGCCCATCCCCTGCATTATTGTGACATCTCTGGAAATGCAGAGTGAAGGGAAAATCTTCCTAGTCCCTGCAAGTGATCATGTTTTCTAGATGCATGACCTTGGACAATGAATCAGTCAGTGACAAGCATATATTAAGTACCTACTGTGTACCATGCCCTGAGCTAAGTGCTGGGAAGAGAGAAAAGAAATTGAATCATTTCTTCCTCTCAAGAATCTCAGTCTATTAAAGAAACATCACCAGCCTACATATCAGTTAATGAAGAATAAATATCAAATATCCATTTAAGCAAGTCACCTTTTTAAGATTCATTTCCTTATCTAGAAGGTGGAGTGATGAACTCTGTGCTACCTGACTCACAGGGGTGTAAGAAAAGCATTTTGTAAACCACAACACTGGGAGCTCCTGGAGAACAAGAGCTGACTTTTACCTTCCTTTTGTAGCCCAGCACTTAGCACAGTGCCTGGCACATGGCAGGTGTTTGCTGACTGTAAATGAGGATAAAAGAGTCCAAGATTGGGAGGTAACAAGACTTAGTTATGAGCCCCTACTCAGCTACTTGCTCTTGGCCAAGTCACTTAACTTTTGGAGGCCTCATTTTCCTCACTTGTAAAGTGAAGGGCTTGAACCCTATGGTCCCTAAGGTCCCCTCTCTGATTCATCTAATCCAACACCCTCATTTTAAAGAATGGAAACCTGAAGCCTAGAGAGTTAAATGATTTGCCCAAAGCCCCACAGATTAAAAAAATAGAAGAGGTAGGATTTGAACCCAGATCTTATAACTCTAAAGCCAGGAAGGACAATTGTGGTTATACCATGATTTCTATCGCTACAACCAGTTCCAGATTCTGTGATCTTTAGGAGGAACCAAGAGGTGCAATTAGTTGGCCCAGTGAATAGAGAGCCAGCCCTAGAGATGGGAAATCCTGGGTTCAAATGTGGCCTCAGACACTTCCTAGATGTGTGACTAAGGGCAAGTCACTTAACCCCAATTGCCTAACTCTTAAAGCTCTTCTGCCTTGGAACCAAAACTTAGTATTGATTCTAAGACAAAAGGTAAGGGTTTAAAAGGGGGGGCAACAAGAGGTGGGACCAAGTACAAAATATTGAGATGTAAAAATATTGACCTAATGCAGTAGAAATGGGCAGCTAGGTTGAGCAGTAGATAGAGCACCAAACATCGAGTCAGGAAAATTTACCTTCCTGCATTAAAATCTGGCCTCCAACCCTTCCTAGCTGTGTGACCCGGTACAAGTCACTTAACCCTGTTTGCTTCGGTTTCCTCATCTGGAAAATGAACTGGGAAAGGAAATGCTAAGTCATTCCAATATCTTTGCCAAGAAAATCCCAAATGGAGCCACAAAAAGTCTGAAAAAATAATGTTGTAGAAGGTAGTTTGGAGGAAGAAGGAATAATGCTAAAGAAGGCTGGGTGGGTGGACAAGCTTGGATTTCAAAGAGCCTTAAGACTTGACATAACTTAGTCATCATGTGGCTGGCATGGAGAGATGCCCAGAGCCATCTTGAACTTCTCCCATGAGAGAGAGATCTATGTTCTAGGCGGGTGGGGAGAACCATGGCGAGTTGCTGCTTTCCAAGAAGAAATTCAAGATGGCATCTGTACTCCCCATCTGTAATTCAGATGCCAGAGAGGACTTGCCCATATCCCCACATGTCCTGGAACATTGCTGAGGTTCGTGGCTCATCATGGTTGAAAGAAGTTATTTAAAGCTAAAAGGAACCCAGCAGACAGACACCAAGTGCTGACAGCCTTGGACCATTCCCAGGGCTTCCAATAGGCAAGGGAACATAGAACTATTTCCCTACCCCACCCCCATTGGAGGCGACAGCTGGGGACCATCACACATTCTCCCTGAAGGGTCAGCTGTGAGGAGAGCACCCCAAGGATGCTTGAGATGGGCAGGCAAGATAGAGTCCGTCACACACACACACACACACACACCAGTGCCCCCAAAGGCGTAGCTAGGTTGGGATTTGCCAGATATTCCCTAGAGTTCATTGCTTGGGAGTCAACCTTTGCAGCAGTCTTTGACTTTTCTTGCTCTGTGTACATGGGGAAAGAGTCAAGGAGAGGGCATACAGGGAATGTTCAATAAATACTGTCTGGCTGAACTAATGGACTAAAGACAGAAACCTGACAATCCTGAGAAAACTTGGCCTAAACCCATGGGCATTTTCTCCTCCAGACACATAGGCAATGACCATTGTTTCCGTGTCATTCATTTCCTGCTTTGCAGGAGTAATCTGCCCCTAGAGAGGAGCACCAAACCAAGTTCTCTAACATAACAACCTCCCTTTTAACTTGTTCCATCATTTCTCAGTCCTGTCTGACTTCATGACCCCATTTGAGATTTTCTTAGCAAGGATACTGGAGTAGTTGGCCATTTTCTTCTCCAGATCATTTTACAGATGAGGAAACTGAGGCAGACAGGAGTTCAAGGACTTGCTTAGAGTCACACAGGCCAAATTTGAACTCAGGAAGATGAGCCTCCCAGTGGACATCTGTGCTAGAGGACTACTTGCGGCTTTCTTCACATTTCCTTGGATTTGCTCATTTTCACTTCAACACTGGTCCAGTTCCTTTTCAGATCATAGACTGATTTCATGTCTTACAGCACTTTAGAACATCAGCCAGCAAGCTCCAAATGGATTTGGCCAGATCTTTCCCAGAATATTATAGGTACAAGGCCAAGAAGGCTTCAGACAATTATTTCCTATAGTGTTCAGAGGGGGACGAGTAAGGGCCAGTGCACAGGCCAGAGTTGGCAATGAGGGAACCGGAGATTCCTAGATTAATTTAGGGCCCACAGGGGCTAGGACAACTGTGGAGCTGCACTGAGAGATGGTGGCAGTGATGGCAGGGAGATGGTAGTGGGTAATGGAGCAGAGGAATGCGCAGATCCCAGAAGGAAGCAAGCAAGTGGAGAAATGTAGACTTCTTTTCACTGATGTCTTCAACCCAATTCATGCTACTCGGATTCCTATACTGTTTTGTGAGCTTATGGGGTGAGGGAGAAAGAAATAACATGCCTAGGAAGTGGACTATATAATTCACTATTCAGGTTCAGATGTAAATTCTGATGTTTCTTTTTTTTTTTTAACCCTCATCTTCCATCTTAGAATTAATACTGTATAGTGGTTCCAAAGCAGAAGAGCAGTAAGGGCTAGGCAATGGAGTCAAGTGACTTGCCCAGGGTCATACAACCAGGAACTATCTGATGCCAGATTTGAACCCAAGACCTCCTATCTCTAGGCCTAGCTCTCAATCTATTGAGCCACTTAGCTAACTCTCTTCTAGTCTTTATATGCCTTTTCATAAACCTGTTCTGTGTTTAAATGATGATTGCTAGCCTAATGCTTGCAAAAGGAATTGAAGACCCCTCTCAAAAGAGAGCTAGAAACAAACCAAATTCAGATTTTCCCAGGGCCTAAACCCTGAGAATGGAGCTAAAAGTAAGAAGTCTTCAGGATGGAAACCATTTTTTGTGAGTCCAAAGCCTCAGTGCCAAGCCACAGGATACAGAATAATTATCCAACTACATCTTTCAAGGTCCCTTCCAGCTCTAAATCAGAGGTTCTTTATCAAAGCTCTTCTCTAGTTAAACCACTCCCAGTTCTTTTCATATGTTGGGTAATTCCTAAAACTAGCCTAAACTAAATTTCCGGGGACTTCTAATCAGGAGCTCATCATTTAACCAGAAATTCGCATCCTAGGACATCAGGGCCAAAAGGGACCATAAGGGAGCACCTTGGCCACCACCTTCATCGTACAGAAGAGTAAAATGAGGCTCAGAGAGAGTCCCATCGTGTATTGGTGTCAGGTGGGCCTGGAACCCAGGGCTCCTGACTTTCACCCCAGCCCAGGGCTCTTTCCACCTCACTCACCAGAACCATAATCATTTCCATTTGTCTCCATCCATGGAGAAGATGAGGTGAGCAGTGAAACCATGTCTCAGATTTGTAGGTTGTTCTGGTTGCCCATTGGGAAAGTGTCTGTTGCCAGAGAAACGCCATCTGGGATAAGCGGACAGCATCCTTTTCTGAACCAAGAGTTCAAGCTTTGCTTTAATGTATTCCAAAGGCCTGTCCCAGCGGCATCTTCTACTGTGTAAATATTTATATTTGGCATTTCTCGTGCTGGGCTCAGGACGTCTGCTCTGCATCAGATTAAACCACACACAGATCCAAGTTTGAGCCTCTCAGGGAATTGAAAATGGCTTTTTCTATGAATCTAGGCCTGAGAACTTCCAAGGGCTCTATTCATAAGTGCACACTCTGTCATTGTTGGAAGGCTACAATATTCATTTAGTTTTTTCTACATCCCGAGGTCTGTAAGCCAAGGACTGGGGCCTCCACAAATAGGCTGGGTTGCCCCAAGAGAAAGCAGGTTTCTGATATTTATGCTGCCATTTGGATCTGTAAAAAGTATCATTTTAATCAAAGCAAGTCTGTATGTAATGAGGCACAGCCCAGGTGTCACTTTCTCCATCAAATCCTCCAGAAGCCTTCCCTTGGCTCTCAGTGGAAAGTCCGTTTTCAGATTTTCCTGAAGCCCCTTTTCTGGGTCTCCAGAGCTTTCCTTTATATCCTCTCCCCATAACTTGGGTTATCCTTCATATTCATGCCATATCCCCCTTATTAGATTGTAAGCTTCTTGTAGGCAGGGTATTTTTTTTAACAATTATCTTGCAACTTAGAATCAATACTGTGTATCAGTTCCAAGGGAAAAGAATAAAGAGAGCTAGGCAGTGGGGGTTAAGTGACTTATCCAGGTTCACACAGCTAGGAAGTATCTGAGGCCATATTTGATCCAGGGACCTCCTGTCTCTGGGCCTGGCTCTCCATCCACTGAGCCACCTAGCTATTCCCTATATTATTTATTTTTCTTCATCTCTTTATTCCCAGCACCAAATACAGAGCTTCACCCAGAATAAATGTTGGATGAATGAACAAAGAGCTCTGAGGGGTGTGTAGGTGGAAAATTTGCCACACCTGAGCTACCTTCCCAGCATCCTTTTAAGTTATGTCCTCATTTTATGGAAGGAGGCTTGGGAGATAAATTTGGCTGAGACCCATGCTGTGGGGCTCTTTTTTGGGAACTTGTGCTTTTGGTAAAGTGCTGCAGGTATGACTCTCTGGCTCTCTTTGCTCTGCTCACTTGACTGAAAGAACCTTTTTTTTTCCTTTTCCTTCTCTTTTAATTATTATTAAAATCCTACAATTTTTGGCAACCACGAAGGGATTTCAGAACTAGAAGAACCAGATTTCTTCTCCTGCCATGGTTTTCCCTCTCCCTTCAGGTGTGGCAAATTTTCCACCTATACAGGTGTTTAGGGGCCAAGCTGAGTGAGGCAGCTGCTGCTGGGGAGGTGACTCTAAGATTATTCCCCAGAAATACTGTCAGATCAGATTTCTAATTTGCAGCTCATTTTTCTGGGTATTATACAGGGCAGGACACAGGACAGAAGAGGTTGCTTTTCAAGAAGTGGGTTTCACCCACACAAACAAGCTCTTCTATAAATTCACTCTTGTTGAAAAGTCCCATGTCTGAATAGGGTCTGAATTCCCATGGCTGCCGACTTTTATCCATTGCTCTTATTTCTATGGAAGAACATGATTTTTCATGCCAGGTGGTTTTGGGCACCTGATCTAGCTCCTGGTTTTTGCTTAAAACATGTGGGCTTGAGGGGAAGGTATAAAATGGATTCACTGCAAAGGTTTATGGAGGCAAAAATTCATTGGAAAGGAATTTTAAGTCTACTGTAGAATTTTTGCTTTAAAATTAAATGGAGGGGCAGCTGGATCGCTCAGTAGATAGAGAGCTAGACCTAGAGATGGGAGGTCCTGGATTCAAATCTGGCCTCAGACACTTCCTAGTTGTGTGACTCTGGGCAAGTCACTTAATCCCATTTTCCTAACCCTCACTGCTTTTTGCCTTGGAACAAATACTTAGTAGTGATTCTAGAACAGAAAGTAAGGGTTAAAAAAATTAAATGGAGTTATTTTTTTTCTGCTCAAAGAATATGATGCCAGACCAGAGGGAGGTCTCTCCCCGGTGGCGACCTTGGGGCTCCATCCTTGCCCCTTTCTATCACATTCTTTCAGCAGTAAGTTGGACAGTGGCACATGTGACATCTTTATCCCGTGACAGAAAGCTGAGGGGATTGCTAACACAGCGGAGGACAGAATCAGAATCCAATGTACCGCTAAGGGCAAGAGTCAAAGGTCAGATGGCCCTGCCTTTCCCAGAGCCCCAGGCAGCACCCCCCTCTGGCTCTTCTTGAGATGCTCCTTGGTGTCTTGGTACCAACAAATGATCAAAGCCAGATGTAGGGGAACAAAAATGAAAGCCCTGTGTCTTTAAATTCCTCTTTAAATTTTTTCCCCTGGCTACTAGAAAGAAAGTCTTTCAGGCCTCCTGATAACAGGCTCGATCATTCCTGTTACAAGGGCTCCCTTTGGCTTTCTCTACTTTTATTTATCAGGTTTCAGACTTGATCCATCTGAGTTCCTTGTGGCATCTAGGTTGCCACCCCAGGCCCTCTATGCCTTGCCCTGGGTGTACCCTGAGCAGGCTGCACTCCAAGTAGAATGCCTTCCAAGGGCATGGACACCAGTCCTGGGCAAAGTACCTGCCATGACTCCCAGGCAGCTGCATGTCCTACGTATGATGGCCCTCCTTGTGTACCAGACACAGAATGTGCCCGGTGCTTACCTGCCAATGCATTTTGGGAAGGATGCCCATTATGTGGCCAGGACACAATTACACGTCATGGGCACCATGTTCCTTGGATGTGTGCTGGGCACAGTATGGCTCAGGTAGCTCAGGCGCCCTGGCTTTTCATATGTCTGGGCATAAGGCTCTCTGGGTGTTCTGGGCACGCATCCTAAGCATATCAAAATCCTATGTATCCTGGGCATCATGCCCTCTATCTCGCAGGCAGGAGTCCCATCCCATATCCCAGCAAGTTTCATTCCTGCCTATCTCCAGTACGCTGCACTACAGGGGGACCTGAGCATGGCACCATCGCTGTGGGCATCCTTCCAGGGTCCTGGGCACAGTGCTGCCCTTGTGTCTGAGCCACAGGCAAACTGTCCTCTGGAGCCAGGCCGGTGGCACTTGCATGCGCTCCCGGTGCTGGGAAACCCTCGAGGAACAGCTTCGATCTAAAAATCTGGGTGGGTTTTTTTAAGCCCATGAGAGATTAAAGAGAGAAGCAAGTGGAGTTCAGAGCTGAATGAAGACCTTCCTTTCCCTGTGATGTGATGGTCTGGGCTGAGCGGCCGAGCAGGCCCCACAGATAAATCACTCTGCCTCAGCTGGAACTGAGCAGCTTAATTAATGAAAGGTGTTCTCCCTTAAAGGGCCCAGCAGAGCAGGCTGGGTGGGAGGGAAGGAGGGAAAGTCCAAGGGAAGGGGGAGACAGGCCCCTGGGACTGCAATTAGGAGCCAGACTGACTTTTTCCTTCTCCTGTTCCCATCCCCAACAGTTGGGAATTCCATCTTGAATGAGTCCAACCAAGCAGCCATTACTCAAGACTACTTGTCTTCCTCCGAAACCCAACATGGCGCATGGTTCAGTCGCGTTTCTGGGGCCATCCTGTCAGTTCCCTCCTTGCTCCTCACAACAGCCAGAGAGGGAGGCTGAGGAAGGCTTGGTATCTTCATTGAACAGAGAAGGAAACCATCCAGGGTCACATAGCTGATCTCAGCCTGGTCATGAAGGACTACTGGTTAGAGAATGTTTGTTGACCAACTGATGAATGACCCGGCCTCTCTCCCTCGGGACTTGCAAGAGAAATAGAAAATCAGGATTGAGATTTTTTTTAAATAATGACTATCAATGTAGGCCAAATAGCTGAGTGCCAGCAAGTAGAACAGACAGTAAATGCTCTTTGTCTAACGTCAATCTGTACTTTGGGGCAGTTGGATATCTTGGTAGATAGAGCGCTGGGCCTGGAGTCAGAAAGACTCTTCTTCCTGAGTTCAAATCTAGCCTCAGACACTTACTAGCTGTGTGACCTCAGACAAGTAACTTTACCCTGTTTGCCTCCATTTTCGTGTCTATAAAATGAGCCGGAAAATGAAATAGACATCCACTTGAGATCTTTGCCAAGAAAATCCCAAATGGGGTCAGACACGACTGAAAAGACTCAACAGCTGTTAGGAAGTTTGGCTCTCCCTTGGAACCAATACCTGGTTTGCAGGTGAAGATGATATGTCTGGACTAAGACATGTGAGATTGGAGGTGCCTGGGGTACATTCCCATAAATAGACGCAGATGTCTCATAGGAGCTGGGAATGGGAGGTTTGAGCTCAGGAGAGAGAACAGATTTGGAAACAGAGATTTGGGAGGGAATCTTCTACACAGAAGCCATGGTCAAAAGTCAGGCAGAGAAAGAAGAGAAGCCTGAGGGCTAAGCCTTGGTTCATTAAACTTAGGGAGTGGAGAAGATGATCCAGAATGAGCAATAACAAAAGCTGGAGAAGAATAGAAAAGAGGAGTCAAAGGAGGAGAAAGCACCCAGAAGGAAAGGGGGGTCAATGGCGCCCAGTTCTACAGAGGAGTCCAAGAGAAGGAGGCCTTAGAAAAGGGCATTTGATTTGACTGATAGGAAAACATTATGACCTGGAGAGAGTAATCCCAGTTACGTGGTGGGGAGAGAAGCCAGAAAGCAATTACTTGGGGCCGGGGGAGAGTGAGGCGATAGGATGGACAAGACAAAAGATTTTGCCAACTCTATTGTGAACTGATCAAGGGAGGAGGAAGCTGAGAGTGACGGCATCAGTGAACTTGACGACCTGTCAGGTCCCCTCTAGTCTCTGAAATGGTATGTGTGTATCATTGAAGTGACCTCAGCAGAAGAGTGCTTGGGCTCTCCTGAGGGATAGTTGTCTCCTCTCTGAATATCCCGCAGACGGTGAAATTGCAGCTGTGTCCTTCTTCAGACCAGCCGAAAGCACTTAATAGGCTCCCTAAATGACCAATTTTCAAAATTGCATAGATTTCCTGCATTAGGTCCCCGGGGGCATGGAGCCACCTCCGGAATGGTCACACATCATTTGATGTAATTGGGCAAATTGGCCATCTCCGCTCCATCGCTTGGGAGAGCCTAAAAGACGGAGCCAAGGAAACCAGCGATTTACCACTTGACCCTCCAGGAGAGGCCACTCCCCATCGGCCTAGTGAGGATTAGCTCAGGAGCCACGGGACTGTGGGGATGGGGAGCCAGCCACTACCCCATGCTGCTGTTGCCCAGCCGAGCATCCCAAGCGTGAGGGCCGTCCCTCGCTCTCCAGTACATGCTTCTTTACAATTCATTTCCAAAGTGCTTCTCGACCATTAACTCATTTCATCCTCACATAGACCCTGAAAGGGAAGCAAAGCAGGGCTTGTTTTTATGAATTAGGAAACTGAGGCCCACAGGGATGGAGTGACATCTTCATAATCGTGTCGGCTGGCATGTTTATATCATTTTCATTTTTACAAAGCAGTGTCCTCTTAGCCCTGTGAGGTAGGAAGTCTAAGCAGCACTCCCCTCATTTTCCAGATGAGGAAACTGAGTCTCAGAGAGGTTAAAGCAATGTCCTGCAGGTCACCTGGCTAATGGGGGACAGAGCCAGCACTGGAAGCTGATCTCCCGCCCTGCTGTCCTTCCACTACATCGCACTGACTTCTCCCAAGGTCACAGTTAATAGGTAGCAGAACAAGAACGTGAACCTACATCTCCTGCCTCCAGTGAAGTATTTGGCCCATGATTCAAAGGCCAGGCTGTGTGTGGACAAGTTCCTGGGAAGATTTGAGGCAGGGGGCAGTGCTGAATTATGATTACTAACCTATTTGAATAAAAGGGAATCGTGATGGAAATCCCATCCAGTCAGATGGCCACCCTGTGGAGGGACTCTACTTGGGCAGCTGCCAGGAACCCTTGAGCCAGGTTCTCAGTGCCAGGGAACGCCCCAAAGGCAGTCTCAAACTCAGTGCCTCCTTGAGGTGGTGCCAGGCTCTCTCCTCTGGATCCTTCCCTCTCTCTCAGGGGTCTCCCTCTTGTGTTATTTGGCACTGCCTGGCTCTGCTGTTCCTTGGCACAGTCCATGACAATGAAGATACTAAAAGAGCCCAGCCCCATGAAACGCAGTCAGAATGCGTAAAGCAGCAAGGCCAAGCTTTCCTTTTCTTGTTTAAGGGAATCATCTAAAGATCAATGGGGGCAAACTTCTTCCACTCTCGGTAACATCTGGACTTTCTGTTGTCTTCCAGGGACCACTGGGTTTGGATGGCAAGCCGGTAAGTGTGGCCGAGGCAGATTCTGGAAGGGCACGATGGAACCTTTCTCAGAGCTCCCCGGCCTCACCGACACGAGTTCCAAACACTGCCTGGGTGTTATCTCCTCGACTGTGTCTTATCTCAGAGACGCCAGTACTAGGTCAAGAAGGTTCTTGCCAATTGTGGCAAAGCCAGAATGACAAATCTTATGCCCCTTCCTCTCCCTACTAAGCCACAGAGTCATTATTTTCTTAATTGGTTGACAAAAGAGTCCATCTCCATTGCCCTGACAGGAAAGCCAAGTCCCAGATCTTCCAAAATTGGAGTTAACACCACAAATTGATTGTGTCGGACATTAGGATTTATTTTTATATTCATTTTATTTTATTTAAACCCTTACCTTCCGTCTTGGAATCAATACTGTGCATTGGTTCCAAGGCAGAAGAGTGGTAAGGGCTGGGCAATGGGGGGTAAGTGACTTGACCAGGGTCACACATCTGGGAAGTGTCTGAGATCAGATTGGAACCTAGGACTTCCTGTCTCTAGGCCTGACTCTCAATTCACTGATTATTACATTCATTTTAGAATGGAGGGGCATCTGATTTTCTGGAAATTCTTATACAACTAAAGGAGCCCCACACTGAATCAGATCCAGCTCAAGGGAAGCTGCTGCCATCGTTTGGCCAGTTTCCCTCCTTTGCCCTTCACTTTTGCTCGTTCTTTATTCCATACTAGGCATTACCCATCACCTCTCAAACTAGTTCAAAGTGCTAACTAAAGCTAAGCCCTGATTTTCCTAAGCTTAACCTTTTACAAGGGCTTAACTTCCCCAAAGGAAGCTAGGTGGGTCAGTGGATAGGGTGCCAGGCCTGGAATAAGGAAGATTCATCCTTTCCAAGTTCAAATCTGGCCTCAGACACTCCTAGCTGTGTGACCCTGGGCAAGTCATTTAATCCTGTTGGCCTCAGTTTCATCATCTGTAAAATGAGCTGGAGAAGGAAATAGTAAACCCCTCCAGTATCTTTGCCAAGAAAACCCCAAATGGGGTCACAAAGAGCTGTCTTCAGACAAAGGCATGTCTGAAAAGACTGAATAAACTTTTGCTAAGTTAGGGATAATTAGTACTTTGTGTTTTAAAGGCTCTTATAAAATACATGAGACCCACAAGGGGTGGGAGATAAAAATAAAACTATTTCAGAAGTGGAAGGAACAGTATTGGCTCTGTAGTCGAACCCCTTGCCCAATTCACATGCACTGGATATGGTATCAGAGGGCCTGGATTTGAATCTCACTTCTACTAATTATCCTCAGATCTAGTTTCCGGGCTTCTGTTCCCTCCTCTATAAAGTAAACAGTAGAAATGAGTGAAAGTAAAGATGTAGGGGCAGCTAGGTGGCACAATAGATAGAGCAGCAGTCCTGGAGTCCAGAGGTCCTGGGCTCCAATCTGGCCTCAGACACTTCCTAGCTGTGTGACCCTGGACAAGTCACTTAACCCCAACTACCTAGCCCTTTCTACTCTTCTGCCTTAGAATAGATACAGATAGAAGGTAAAGGTTTTTGTGAATAAAGTAAGAGGGTTCAAGTCAGAGCTCTTAGATGCCTTTCAGCCCTAACTATTATGATTCTACAACATTCAGTGATGAAAGCTCACTACCCATCTATTATTATCCCAGTCTTCTCATCCTTCTATTTGATGGAGCTCAGCTAGAAGCAGTCTGGAATTGCCCACTATTTTTCTTTTGTAGTTTTGATGCTATTACTGTTAACAATAATAAGAGCTCATAGTTAGATCACACTCGAAGGTTACAAAGCCCTTTCCATTCATTGCCTCCTTTGATCCATTCCAAATCTGAGTGTTCTCCAGTAGAGCCCGCGTCCACAGAAACAAGCTGATCATGAGGACTCTGTGGCCCTCGGGAAGCCCCTGTACCATCCCACATGTGGTCACCTAGCTGCTTCCTGGGGTCTCTACTGAGGAAATCCTGGCCATTGTGCTGGATGGGGAAAAGGGGGTTCCTCAGGGCCTGGAGTATGTTGAAGTCAGAGACAGGCCTCCCTTCGGGGCTCTCCCTAGCTCCTCTTCTTCCCCCAGAGATCCCCTTCAGAAGACACAAACTCAAAGCACTGGGCTTGCAAAAAAACCCAAAAGTGCCCATCCGCCTGGCTTATTTCAAACAGATGGCTAACTGGGAAAAAGAGACTCGAATCAGTCCCTGCTGAGCATGTGTGCTTAGAAATGGTTCACTCTTTCTCTTTGCAAAGACTGAACAGAGGTCACAGCCGTGATGTTGTAATTGGAAAAATGCTTTTCTTCCCTGTGCCTCTTCACTCTGGAGGCATTCTAATGGGCAGAGAGAGGAAACAGGGGTGTCCTTGCCAGGGATCCACCACCGAGCCCCATTCCTGGCCAGACGCTGGGAGCCCTGGCCTTCAGTCACGGATGAGCGAGAAAGGGAGGATGTCTGCTTCTAGGCCTGGGATCAGAGGCTGCTCTTTGTCCCACACACATGGACTGCTCGTTAATAAGCTGCTAAGCCTCGTGCTGGCTCTGTTTGGCCTCGGAGAAGCCTAGCCTCTAAGCTCATGGATGCCCAAGCTAGACAGCAAGAAAATCCCCAGCCCCAAAGCCCATTAGCTCAACTGCGTCCTCCTGGCTGACGAGCCGCTGTCTTTGTTTCTGTCTTTGTTTCTTTAGGGATTGCCGGGGCCCAAAGGTGAAAAGGTAAGTGGGCCTGGGAATGGAAGGGTCTGTTGAAGTGCTGCAAATATGTTGGGGAGGGAAGACTAGAGAGAGGGGAAAGATGCCCTCCTAGAACTTTAGAGAACCATAGGCCACCAGAGTTAGAAGGGCCCTTCTAGGAACTATCTCATCAAACCCCCTCATTTTTCCAGCCAGGTTAATGGGAAAGGAAAGAGGCTTGCCTAAGGTCACACAGCTGCTTAGTAACTAAGGCATAGGGATTCTCTCAACAGTCCAAGGCCCCCTCTGGCATAAGCCTAGGCTTACACTAAAGGACTCACTAGTGTTCAGTCCTCCTCAAAGCCAGATTTTTAAAAATTTTATTAATTAATTTAAAAATTTTTTTCCATGGTTACATGATTTATGTTCTTTCCCTTCCCCCCTCCCATAGCGGACAAGCAATTCCACTGGGTTTTACATGTGTCATTGATCAATACCTATTTCCATATTATTGATATTTGCACTAAGGTGATCATTTAGAGTCTACATCCCCAATCATATCCCCCTTGACCTATGTGATCAAGCAGTTGTTTTTCTTCTGTATTTCTACTCCCACAGTTCTTCCTTTGGATGTGGATAGTGTTCTTTCTCATAGATTTCTCCAAGTTGTTCAGGATCACTGCATTGCCACTAATGGAAAAGTTCATTACATTCAATTGTGCCAGAGTGTATCAGTCTCTGTGTATAATGTTTTCCTGGTTCTGCTCCTCTCGCTCTGCATCACTTCCTGGAGGTTGTTCCAGGTCACATGGAATTCCTCCACTTTATTATTCCTTTGAGCACAATAGTATTCCATCACCAACATATACCACAATTTGTTCAGCCATTCCCCAATTGGAGGGCATCCCCTCATTTTCCAATTTTTGGCCACCACAAAGAGCACAGCTATGAATATTCTTATACATGTCTTTTTCCTTATTGTCTCTTTGGGGTACAAACCCAGCAATGGTATTCAAAGTCAGATTTTTAAAGGATCTGTCCAGATGAAACAATCCTGGTGTAGGGCATAGTAATAGGTGATCACATCAGATGACAGGACAGCTTGGGGGGTTTGGTAGAAATCAAAGGATTTTGAGAAGGAGGAGCCTTAGAGGTTATCTAGACTCTAAACTCTATAAAGGGATAGCTAAGTGGTGCAGTGGATAGAGCGTCAGACCTAGAATCAGGGAGACTCATCTTCCTGAGTTCAAATCTGGCCTCAGACATTTATTAGCTGTGTGACCCTAAGTAAGTCACTTATAACCCTGCTTATCTCAATTTCTTAAAATGAGCTAGAAGAGGGAATGACAAACCACTCTAGTATCTTTGCCAAAAAAAAAAAAACCCTCAAATGGTTTCAGCGAGTCAGACATGACTGAAATGACTGAACAGCAAAGCTCAAGGAGAGCAGAGAAAGAGTCCCAGCTAAACTTTCTGACTCCTCCAATGTCCCCCACAAAGTAGGTACCTAATTCATGTTTGCAGAATTGAATTTGGAGACTTTTTTCCAACTCCTGGACAAGATAAATCTGGTCCTCTTTCTGTAGCACCCTAACTGTATAATCTTAAACAAATCAATACAGTATCCCTCTCTGGACTTCAGTTTCACCATGGAAAATAAAGGGATTTGACAAAAATAGGAGTGTCAACTCAAATAGAAACAAATCTCTGCAGGCTACATATTGACTTAGAAAACCACAAATTAACATTATCTATGTGGAATTGTATTTTTATTTTTGTTAAACATTTCCCAGTGACATTTTAATCTAGTTCAGGCAGCACTCAGGAGTTTTGAGGATTACAAGTCTGACACCCCTAGACTACAGGCTGCTTAAGGTCCCTTCTTGCTCCAGATCCCATGGTCCTCCTAGGAAATTTGCCTACTAGCAAAGTCTCCCAGCACTGCTACAGAATATTGACTTTTCATTGTTTTGTGGTCCACAGGGAGAACCAGGACACTTCGGCCCCCGGGTAAGCCTTTGGATGAATTCTAAAATGCCTGAAACCCTGGAGCATGTGCCTCCTTCATGGGCTTTGGCAGCCAGATGCCAACAATGATTAATAATTACTGTCATTTCTAAAAATCTCTTAAAAGTTAGCCAAAGCACTTTCTACCCATTATGTCAGAATCGTCTTGGTAGCTAATTAGTAAGAACCTAGCCACCTTGTAAATTTCATCTAATCAGTCAGTGGGCACTTATTAAGTATCTGCTGTGTGCCAAGCCCTTGGGATACAAAAAGAGGCAAAAGAGGGTCCCTGCCCTCAAGGAGTTTATAATCTCCTGGAATTCCACATTCACTGGAAGTCTCCAAGGGACACCCCTACACTGTCACAGAGGAAGGGCCAAAGGGATTTGACAAAAATAGGAGTGTCAACTCAAATAGAAACAAATCTCTGCAGGCTACATATTTAATATTTATTAGGTTTATTATATCTGCCTAACTCAAAGGCCCTTCAACATCGGCTTACTGCACGGGCAGAAGTAATCCCAGCTTCTCATGGAATAGACCTGAGCCAGGAACGGCCACCCTGAGCATGTTCCATGGGCTGACCACTGGCGTACTTACCATTTCTAGTGAGCTCTAAGAGTCACAAGCTGCTTTGTACCCATTATCTAACTTGAGACTTACCTCCTCTCCTTTAACAGAGAGTGCTTGGCAACTAGGAAGGTTTTTTTAGCCTGTTTAAATCGAACAAATGTGGATTCATTTCCAGCTTTCTCTTCATAAAGTGATGAATAAATTCCTTTCCTGGTCTGTTTTCAAATCTGTGCATCAGATTTTCTCCAGGAAAGAAAATGCAGTGATTTTCATAGGGCACGTGTTTGAACTTCAAAGGGGAGCTGTACTAAGCTCTCTGCATTTGCTCAGTTGAGGGTGCCCAGGGCTAGGTGGGTAGCTGTTGTGCAGTTTGACCCTAAAAGAAGGTTGGAATATATAGTGGTTTGTGTTTGTTTGCCATTTGAGTTTTTTTTCAAAACCCTTACCTTCTGCCTTGGAATCAGTACTGTGTATTGGATCCAAGGCAGAAGAGTGGTAAGGGCTAGGCAATGGGGGTCAAGTGACTTGCCCAGGGTCACACAGCTGGGAAGTGTCTGAGGCCACATCTGAACACAGGACCTCCCATCTCTAGGCCAAGCTCTCAATCCACTGAGCTACCCAGCTGCCCCCTGAATTTTTGTTTTTTAACTCTTACCTTTTGTCTCAGAATTAATACTGTATATTGGTTCCAAAGCAGAAGAGTGATAAGGGCTAGGCAACAGGGGTTAAGTGACTTGCCCAGGGTCACCCAGCTAGGAAGTGGCTGAAGCCAAATTCACCATTTGGTTTTAACCAGTTTGCTGTAGTGCATTTTCCTTAAATAAATACCAAGCTAGTAAATTGTCAACTCTAAAGCAATGCTCTTTTAAAAATAATGTCTAGGCTAAAAAAATCATCTCGGCACATCCTTCTCTCCTTCATAGCATTCTCTCCCTCCTTCCCTCTCTGTCTCTGTCTGTCTCTCTATCTCTCTGACTCTCTCTCTGTCTCTGACTGTCTCTCTATCTCTCTCCCTTCCTCTCTGTCTCTGTCTCTGTCTCCCCCCACTCCTTCTTTGCTCCCCTTCTCTCCCCCTCCCCACTCTCTCCCTTTTCCCCTCTCTCACCCTCTCCCTGACATTCTCTGTACTGACCCCCCCAACTGTTCCTACAAACTCTGTTTCCTACCACTGTAGCCCCTTTGAATTCAGAAAGACTGGTCTGGCCCAGGTGCCCTCCGGTTTATGCCCTCAGTCCTCAGCATTTTGGCCATCTCCTTGTTTGACCTTTAGGCTCTACTGTTTGGTCCTAACCACAGCAGGGTGTTTGCTGGACCTCTGAATCCTCAAAGTAGATCTGCAGTGAGATGATTGGCTCCTGAGTCTGGCCCTGCCCAAGATTGCTGCAGTTCCCTGAAGGTCCTGCCAGCGTCTCCTCATTCTCGCACAGTTCTCATCCTTAGAGTCAGATCGAGAAGCACAGGATGGCAGAGCTAGAAGGACTATCTAAGGTTAATGTAGGCCAGCCCACCCCAAACTCGAGCATCCCAAGAGGTCTATTATCCAGCTTCCACTAAAAGGCTTGTAGAGATGGGGAACAAAGACCTCACCCTGGACACAGCTCCAAACGTGAGGAAATCGTTCCTTATATTAAGCCAATATCTGCCTTCCTGGTCCTCCTGCTGCCCTCTGAGGCCTAGCAGAACAAGCCTAATGCCTCATACCTTCAGAGAGGTAAAAACAAAAATATTTGCTTCTCTGCCTTGACCTTTTTAAAAACAAACAAACAAAACCCTTACTTTCTGTCTTAGAATCAATACTAAATGTCCATCCCAAAGCAAAAGAGCAATAAGGGCTAGGCAATTGGGGTTAAGTGACTTGCCCAGGGTCACACAGCTAGGAAGTATCTGAGGTTAGATTTCTATCCAATGAGCTAGTTCGCTGCCCCTAGCTTTTTCTGTGTTCCCCCCAGCTGCTAGGACTTTCCCCTTTAAGGCCTCATTCTATCAACCCTGAATTTATTTTATTTACCACAATTTATGGATATGTTTTGTTCCCCAATTAGAACATAAACCTTAAGGGCAGGCACTGTTTCCATTTTTTCTTTGAATTCCCAGAACTTAGCAGGGTACCTGGCACATAGCAAATGCCTAATAAATGTTTATTGATTGATTAATTCGTAGATTATTTGACATGCTTTGAAATCTCTTCTCCATTCTGGTCACCATCTTCTAGACATGCCTCAGTTTGTCACTTTCCTTCCAAAAATGTAGTATGCCCCAAAGTGGGCAGAGATGGATCTTGGTCATGTCAAAGGACAATGAGACGGCCGCATTCCTTATTATGGACCGTGGGCTGGGGACAGAATTGGGATTTCATTCAGGCAGGGAGCTTCAGGCGAGGGAACTCCCCCTAACAATGCAGATTGGCACCTTTTCTGCCCCTTTGGGACTTGGAGAGTTGCCCGGAGCCCTGAGAAGCCCAGGCTCAACCCAGCCAGGAGGTGTCAGAGGCAAGACGAGAACCCAGACCATCTTCGATGCACTCTACTATTCTATCTCTTAGTTAAATATGGGCATACTTGACTTTCTATGAATGCAGCCCGAGAGCCCCCTTCGGTGGATAGGGCACGGGGCTTGGAATCGGGTTCAGTGTCGCCTGAGACCCTTACCTGGCTATGTGACCCTGGGCAACGCACTCGATGTTTGAAAATGTGGGCAGTCTCCTTGAGTCCCAGTCACTTAACTGACTAAAGGCTCTGGGCACTGAGTGACATTTTTAGCTATGAAATAAAGTTCTTCTTTTCTAATGTGGACATAAATGTCCTGTGAAACCCCCTCTGGGCCCTCCTCATCAAGGCAAGGATTTAAACAGCCACACTTCCCTCTTGAAAGCCCCATCTATCCCTCTGTCCCCCTAGGGAGACACGACCGTGCCAGGACAAATGAAATGAGGTTTCTCCTCCAACATAGGAGTGAGAGGAGAGGGCCTCATCTTGGCTTCTGAGCAAACAGGGTTTTTCCTAGGCATAATGAATGTCAGCCTTCTGATCCAGGATTCATGCCACAACCAAGCTGGTGGGATTTCTCAGAGGCCAGAGGAGAGACTTTCTGTTTATTTTCATTTCTTCAGTGAGAGAAAAAGTCATTTATTTGCTCTCTGGTGGAGTCAAAGAATTGATCTTCCAAATAGAAGACCCTTCCAGGCCTTGGGAGATGAGAAATCCCCTTCCTGTGTTATACTAGACCAAAGATATCTTCCAGAGAAGCCTATTCCAGCTTCACTGCTTGCCCTTAAATCGAAGTCTTTGAGCTACATGTCTGTAACTGCTGTTCTTGGATTCTTCTCTGTTTCTCTGCACTTCCTGCTCTGTGATCCGGGAAACAACTGTGTGGTTTTATACATTGCTCTCCTGTACTCCTGACTCCTTCATCCTTCCGACTGTCCTCCTGTCTGTCTGGCCAGATGGTCTTTCCCCACCTCGGTCATGGATTCCTCTCTAGAGAGCAGCACATGTTTAATCGCCGTGTCCTCAAGGTAGCCGTGGAGTGAGTGTGGACAGTCTGCTGCCTCCCGTTTGCTCTTCCTGTCTTTATTTGAATCTCCTGACTCAGCCAAACCTCCGTTAACCAGAGAGCTGGGAGGTGGGGTACTCTGGGTGGCCCAGGGAAAAATGGGACCCCCTTTCTCTTGATAAGAACATTAGAGATTTCATTCATCTAAGGATTTTCTTGGTGAGGAAGCCTCCTCCATGCAGGTCAGAACCTTCTCTGCAACTTATAGTCTGAGAAGGTAAGTGACTTATCTAAGGTTACATAATAATATATGTCAAAAGCATGATTTGAACCCAGGTCTTCCTGGATTCAAGGCTGGCCCTTTACTATACCATTCTGCCTCTCAAGAGGAATAAAACCTGAGCCGTGTGATGTAATCTTTTTCTGAGAGCCAAGCTCTTTTACTATCCCATTCAGTTGAATTCCACAAGCATTTTGGTCCCTGTGTTCAAGAATCTGGGCTGGGGGGAGGAATCTCATTCATATCATCATAGAACTTTTAGTTTGTTCAGCACTGTCCTCCCAACAACCGTGTGAGATAGGTAGTACATGCTTTATAGAGGGACACTGGGGCTTGCAGGAGGGACGAGGTTTAGTCAGGGTCATCCGTCATCAGTAATGGGAAAGGGGGGACATGAACCCCAGAGATGCTTCCGATTCCCAAGCCCGGGACTCTGATATGTGGTCCAACAGAGCCAGGCTATACGTCATTGACCCTGGAGCTGGAAGGGAATATAAAAGTCAATCCCCTGGGCTCGTTTCAGAGATGAGGACACAAGCCCAGAGAAGGGGCTTGCCTGATGTCACAAATAAACAGCGCATCTCTTTGAAGCCCAACTCCTCCAACCCAGAATCCTATGCTCTTGGGGGACGGGAGATTGGAAGGAACATGTAGGATCCAAGAATAGCTTTTAGCCGTGTCTCTTCTACATCAGTGTCATCTTTTGTAAGACGAAGGGGCGGGAACGGATAAGCTCTAAGCTCTCTTTGTGTCCATAGTTCCACGTATGTCTAAACTAGAGGCCTAGAAATCACAGGGTAAGGGAAAGACTACCTGACAGGCAGACAGAGCCATGCATTTGAGACCTGGCTTTGCCGTTTAATCCTGTGACCCCAGGCAAGTGATTTCCCCAGTCTGGAACTATTTTTCCATTTGCAAAATAAAGATATAAGGCTAGAGACTCTTTACGCTCCTTTGCCACTCTCATTCCTGTGATTCTAGAAGATAAAAGTCCCTCACCTCAGTGTCCTTTCTTAGTTTCCCTCTTCCTCCTAAACTCACAGCGGTTGGGTTGAGGGTGAGGGTGGGGATAGGTCAAAGGAGGAGAGAAAAAGAGAAGGAATCACCCAAGAAACTGAGAACCATACTCAGTCAGGTTCTGGTTAATTGAAGTTTGGCTGCCACATTGGCTCTTGTGTTTTGCCTGCTGCATGATAAGGAATCTTTCCTGTCCTCACACCACCTGGAAAAAATGGTGGGATTTTCCAAGTAGCCCCAAAGGTGAGGGCCAAACATTGGGGAACACACTGAGAATTACTCAGTTTTAAGCACATTTATACAGCAAGCATCTCCTTGGTTCCCCAAAGTCCTTTTATTCCTCCACTAAACCTGGCAGTACTCTTAGAACACTCTCCTCTCAGCCTGATTTTTGCTTCCTACTCTTTCCTTTGTATGCACCCTGTCCTTTTGCCCCATCACCTCAATGGCACTAGGCACAGGATCTCCAGGCCCAGGGCTCAGGAAATTGTGCTGTGATGTTAGTGGCTTTATTTCAACAGGGAAGTTGCAGGGGAAAGGGCCTTTTGTCTCTTCTTCCCCCATATCCCTTCTTTCAGGAGGATAAGGCTCAGAAAATTATCTTTATCACTTACTCATTATGTTTCCATACCAAAAAACCTACTTCCTGTGGAAGGATGCCTGCTCTCCTTCACCTAGGTCAGTGATGGCAAACCTTTTAGAGGGGCAGATGATATGAAAAATGTCCTCAGGTGAGAGGGAGGGAAGCAGCCCAGTCCCACATTCCTCTGGCTTTCTAGTAAAAAACTCTGGCTAATTCTGTGCTGGCAGGTATACCCACAAAGAGGACTCTGAGTGCTCCTTCTGGCAACGTGTGCCATAGGTTCACCACCACAACCCTAGATCAAGCTCAGGGCACTCCTGTGCCCCATCTAGCAGAGGAAACCTGGGTGGATACCCCAAACAGATGATAGATGGTTGAGTGCCCACATTCCCATCCAACCTGATGTGGACTCAATTCTGCCTTCTTTGTGACACCTCTACATATGATTGTAATGAGACACATTAATGTCTTTCAGGGAGATCGAGGTCAAGATGGAGCCACTGGTCCACCTGGGCCCCCAGGTCCTCCTGGAGCCAGAGGACCCCCTGGAGATACAGGAAAAGATGGTCCTCGGGGACTTCAAGGCATGGACGTAAGAGAAAAACTGAAACCTAATTAGAATCTAATTCCTAATTTCTATTCTAACCTCATTCTAACCTACATGTAGTCCCTAAACCCAAACTGTTCTCTTACCTGAAATTTATCCAAAACTTTAACCCTAATCTTCAACCCAATACCTAATCCCAAATGGGATTTCCTCTCACTCCCAATCCCAGAACCTGCATTTACATTAAACAGCCCTTCATAATATAGAAATAACTGAACCTAGACTGGCAAGGCTTCAGTAGGAAGGTGCCCGAGAGAGCTAGCCTTTGTGGCTGCATCCCAGATGAGTTCTTCCCACAATGGTATGAATTGACCTGGGGACCATTTTTGCTAGAACACCCCTAGCCCTAACGGTGGCCACTTGCCTTTTCCAGCCTCAGAAAGTCCTTCTGGCACCCCCCAACTCTGCAGCAAGTTCAGCAGGGCCTCCCCAAAGGTCTGCCTCATTGACTACAAGAAGTTGGGGGTGGAGAGCCTGGAGAGACCTGCTTGATGACTTCTATCCTGAATTAGGGGAATCTGCCCCATGGGGACAGTGCCAGTGGTGCAGCAGCATGGGTAGATTAACATGTTGTGTAAACCTTGTGTCTCCTCAGGGTCTAAAAGGAGAGCCTGGACCAGAAGGAGGGATGGTCAGTACCCAGAAGCAGATGCTTTGGGGGGCACTAGCCACGGCCCCCGTAGCTTTGCCCATGTGATGTGACTCGGAGCCAAAAGCAAGAGAGGGCGGGTGCTGCCTAGATGGAATTCAGGGGTCTGGGAACCCAGGCGTCCCAGAGAGGAGGGGAGCAAGAGGGCACATAGGGAGTACTTGTGTGCGTGTATGCTGTGTCCATATGGAGAGCGTGTGTGTATTTGTGGGTGTCAGACTGGCAAGGTGTGGCTGTGCTGTTTGGGGGACACCAGTGAGAATGGATGTTCCCTGTCGCCCTAGGGTGCTAGGTAGGTGTGTGCTCGTACGCTGTCATAGGGGGATAGCAGTGTGTGTGAGGAGGAGTGGATGTATAGAAGTATGACTGGATCCATAGAAATGGGCCTCAGACTCTCCTGGCACATGTACCAGCCAACCCCGGGCTATCTCTCTGAAACATCCTTCCCCTCCCCACCCCTCTCCCTCTGGGGCAGGACTCTGGTGTTGGTGCTGTGCATCAAAGGGCATCCCTACTTGCCACTATAAAGAACATTCTCCCAAGTGGGCCCTGCTCCCTAGCTCCCCACTCCCCACATGCTGTGGTCAGCATCAGACATGCTCTGGCTCCCTAGGACCACACAGAGCCTACCTCTGACCTCACAACAGCCTCAGGATGCCAATCTTTTCATCTTTACTTATGTTTCCCATGGTCAAAACATTCCTTCCCCCAGCCCCACCCCAGGACTAGACACTAGCTGAGAAATACTGGCAGTGCCCAGTCCGACCCCCCTGAGCTCCACTTTCCCTCCTGCTGCCTGGGTCTCTGGTAATGCCCATGTGCTCCTCTTGCCCACCACAGCACTGAGAGGCCTATTGGGATACACCCCCTTTCTCCTGCCCCCTAAAATGTCTTCCTAGTGGGGATTAGCCTGACCCCAATTGCTTTTCTTCTATGGCAGGGCCCAAAAGGACCTCCAGGACTCAAGGTAAGAGTGGAATCACCCACTAGTCAGTCTTTTTTTTTTTATTTTTTAAAAATTGATTGATTCCAGGCCTAGAGACGGGAGGTCCTAGGTTCAAGTCTGGCCTCAGATACTTCCCAGCTGTGTGACCCTGGGCAAGTCACTTGACCCCCATTGCCTAGCCCTTATAGCTCTTCTGCCTGGGAACTAATATACAGTATTGATTCCAAGATGGAAGGTAAGGGTTTTATTTTTTTTAATTGATTGATTTAGAATATTTTCTCATGGTTGCATTATTAATGTTCTCTCCCTACCCTTTTCCTTCCCCTCTCCCAAAGCTGACAAGTAATTCCACTGTGTTATACATTTATTATTGCTCAAAACCTATTTTCATATTATTCATATTATAAGAGTGATCTTTTAAAACTGAAACCCCCAATCACATATCCATTGAACCACATGATAAACCATATGTTTTTCTTCTGCATTTCTACTCCCACAGTTCTTTCTCTTAATGCAGATATCATTCTTTCTCATAAGTCCTTCAGGATTATCCTGGATCATTGCATTGCCACTAATGGAGAAGTCCATTATGTTCGATTATACCACAGTGTATTAGTCTCTGTGTACAATGTTCTCCTGGTTCTGCTCCTTTCACTCTGCATCACTTCCTGGAGGTTGTTCCAGTCTCCATGGAATTCATCCACTTTATTATTCCTTTGAGCACAATAGTATTCCATCACCAACATATACCACAATTTGTTCAGCCATTCCCCAATTGATGGGCATCCCCTCATTTTCCAATTTTTTGCCACCACAAAGAGCTCAGCTATGAATATTTTTGTGCAACCTTCTTACCTCTTTGGGGTACAAACCCAATAATAGTATAGCCCCACTAGTCAGTCTTGCTGTAGCAAGCCAAAGGCAGGCTTCCTTCTAAAAAAGGAGTTTGTAACCTATAATCCATTGACCACCAATGTGTTCATAGCTAGATTCCAGGGTATCTATGGACTTGACTGTGGAAAAATATTGCTGTTATTACTAACCCTTAATAGAAATTGAGCATTTCTTTCTATTAATAATTTTTTTTAAATATTATTCTAAAAAAAGAGTCCACAGACTTACTAGATTAACAAAGGATTCATGAGAGAAAAAAAAAGCTCTAAACTGCTCAACCCTCTGGGTTGACATTTTAGGATTTACAGAGCTTGAAATACTAACCTCTGGTAAAAATGGCTATTTCCTTCCTAAGTCAATTTGCTTCAATGCAGTTCATTTCAATTTAGTTGGATAAGCCATGGTCAACTGTGGGAATGAGAATTCTTTCCCCTTGGGACAAAATGACATCATTCATTCAACAAACATTTACTAAATAACATACTCTGTAGAAACAGCAAGGTGATTAGAGCAGTGGATGGGGGGGGGGGGGTCACAAACAAAGGAATTCAAATTTGGCCTTAGATACTAGTTGTATGACATTTAACTACTCTATAACTCAGTTTCCACATCTGTAAAATGAGGATCATAACAACACTTACTTCCCCAAGGTTGTAGTGAGGGGAAAAAATGAGATAATATTTTCAAAGTGCTTTAAAAATCTTAAAGCACTATATAAATGCTAAGAAGAATAACATTGTTATTGTGGTTACTACACAGCCTAATATAGACTGAAAGGGAGAAAGATCCACGCTAGCTCTGGTCTTGTAATCTAAACTCTCTGGTAAAGGGGAAGCCCAGGAAATCCCAAGGAAGACCATTCTACTTGTGGAAAGTTCAGATTGTTAGAAAGTTTTTCCTGATATCAAACCAGAAACTGCCTTTGTGCAATTCCTACCCATAGCTTCCAGTTCTGCCCCTCAGGAGCCATACAGAAAAGACCTAATCCTTCCATTTGAAAGCCTCTCAGATTCATGAAGGCAATGATTCAACTATTGTGCTCAAAGGAATAATAAACTGGAGGAATTCCATGGGGACTGGAATGACCTCCAGGAATTGATGCAGAGTGAGAGGAGCAGAACCAGGAGAACATTATATACAGAGACTGATACACTGTGGCACAATTGAATGTAATGGACTCCAATACTAGCAGCAATGCAATGACCCAGGACAATTCTGAGGGCTTTAGGAGAAAGAACATCCACATCCAGAGGAAGAACTGTGGGAGTAGAAACACAGAAGAAAAACAACTGCTTGATTATATGGGTTGGTGGGGATATGATTGGGGATGTAGACTCTAAACAATCACCCTAATGCAATTATCAATAACATGGAAATGAATCTTGATCAATGACACATGTAAAACCCAGTGGAATTGCGTGTTGGCTATGGGAGGGAGTTGGGAGTAGGAAAGGGAAAGAACATGAATCATGTAACCATGGAAAAATATTCTGAATTAATTCATTAAATAAATAAAAAAATTTTAATGATTCAGTGACACCCTAACTCTTTTCTGCTCTGTGCTAACCCTCTTCTGGACCCTTGTTGTTCAGTCATTTTCAGTCAGTCATGTCTGACTCTTCATGATCCCTGTTAGGGTTTTCGTGGCAGAGATACTAGAGTGGTGTGCCATTCTCTTCTCTAGTTCATTTAATAGATGAGGAAACTGAGATAAACAGGGTTAAGTAACTTGCCAAGATCACATAGGTAGGAAGCATCTGAGATCAAATTTGCACCCAGCTCCTCCCAACTCCAGGCCTGGTGCTCTATCCACTGAGTTACCTTAGCTACTACCCCTCTCCAATCTTTTTCACACAAAATCCAGTCTAGATATACCCCACTACCACTGCCTTGTACATATTAATTTTTTAAGCCAAAGTTTGCCCTTCCTGAGACAAGTTCTCTTGCTAATTCCCACTAGAATTTTAGGCGCTGAGAGCCTGCCTATTCAAAAAAAAAAAAAAACCCACAACAGTCTTTGAAATCTATTCTCCCAAATCTAATCTGAATGTCAGACAATTCCCAGACTTCCTTCCTTTCTCTGTCACAAATTCTATGATGCAGCAAGGAGTCCCTTCTTCCCACAGTTTGCACCATTTCTCCTTTAATGGTAAGAATTTTTTTTCCAATGGTAAGAATCAAATCCAGAATAGAATTTTCCTTTGTCAATTCCTCCACCTTTTGAAGTATGAAATTAACAACAAGGCAAGTCAAGAATTTATCAACCCCTCCGTTTTGGGCAAAAAGAAAGCTCCAACACATGTCCAGAAAATTGTTATCTGCCTTTGCTACCTTACCCTGCCTTGAATCAGGCTTGTCACCTGATTCCTGGACTCCATGTCTGGGTCTCTGACTCACATGGTACATTTTGGCAACATTTATTTTTCTCTCTGTTCATCTGCTCCCAAGAATTATCCACTGTGTTTCCCCCACTCTGGATCCTGGATTTCCTCACATGAGCAAATCTCTTCTGTTTCTTTGAAATAAATTATATTTGCAGTACTATATATTCTAATGACAGAACCTATTCCACTGTCTCAGTGATATCTTTGAGGCCAAATTTGCTCCTTGAGTTAGAATCCCTAGTTCGCCTTTCTTGTTGCCCATATTTTGTGAATTTGCATAAGAACAATTGAGCAGATGGGATCTTTTCTTAGATTTTATCTCCTGTGAATTTCTGGGCATTTCTATCACCATATTTCTTCCTATGTGAAACTTGCTGCTCTCCGTAGAAGTTCTTAACCTGGGAGCCATGACTTTTTAATATTTTGATAGCTATGTTTTGACATGATTGGTTTCCTTTGTAATCCTATGTATTTTATTTTATGCATTTAAAAACATTATCGTGGAAAGGGATCTATAATTTTCACTAGACTTCTGAAAGGAGTCTATGATATGAAAAAAAAGCATAAGAATTCCTGCCTCATGGCATCTAGAAGATATAGTCAGGTTTTACCCTCTCACTCCCTTTCCAATTTAAAACCTTTTTGATTAGATTTAAACAGAGCAGACATGTTGGGAGGGAAGTTTTGTGTGTAGGCTCTCTCTCCTTCCCTCTCTTTCTCTGAATAGTCATGGTGCTTTGTTCATCTATCTTTTACATATTTGTTATGCTCATTTTAAATTTTTTATTATTTTATTCTAGCATCCATGTTTTATCTCTCAAATTAGATTGCAGAAATCTTTTTTTAAAACCCTTACCACCAAAGAATCAATACCATGTATTGGTTCCAAGGCAGAAGAGTGGTAAGAGCTAGGCAGTGGGGGTTAAGTGACTTGCCCAGGGTCACATAGCTAGGAAGTGTCTGAGGCCAGATTTGAACCTAGAACCTCCCATCTCTAGGTCTGGCTCTCAATTCACTGAACTACCCAGCTGCTCCTAGATTGTAGGCATCTTGGGGCAGGGACCAAAGAAGATTTCCTCTTTGTTGCCACCTCAATGTTCAGCACAGGGACCTTGTACATTATGGGTGCTCAGTACATGTTTAATGAATGAGTAAATAAACTAATTAATTTGTTAATTAAGTAATTTTGTCCCACAAGGGAAAGATACTCATTTCTATGACTTTAAAAGTCTAAACTGGACTTTGGACTGTTGTCATGAGTGTGGGGAATGAAGATGGGGAGTCAAGAAAGTTCTCATGTTTGAGAGGCAGCTGGTAGTACAGTTGGGCTGAAATATTGGGTATGTGAGAAGAAGAAGAAATGGCAGTGGGACCAGAATTTGAGATATTTTTATTGTATAAAAATATTCTGATTCTGCTTTGATCTCTAATTGTTCCCTTCTCTTGTCTCTTTTTAAGGGTGAACCTGGCATGCCGGGAAGAAAGGTAAACCGAGGACTCATCCTAGAGCATGAGTGTCAAGTCTGCTTCCTTCCTAGGAGCTG
Source organism: Monodelphis domestica (assembly GCF_027887165.1). Classification (NCBI taxonomy): domain Eukaryota; kingdom Metazoa; phylum Chordata; class Mammalia; order Didelphimorphia; family Didelphidae; genus Monodelphis; species Monodelphis domestica. Next base: position 390,672,008 of record NC_077227.1, on the reverse strand, counting down.
ATGAAGATTTGGGTTTGGGGTGGAAATACTGTATGCTCAATATGCCACTGTATGGGCTCTATATGCGGTGAGGGTGAAGGGGGAAATGAGAACACATGGAATCCCTCTCAGGAGAATCAAATTAGACCAAAAGGACCCCTCTAGGTCCCCTCCCTTCTAAATAAACTCTAAGAAGGAAGCCACTGTCTGGGGGAGAGGAGGCAGAGAAAGAAGGATTCAAAGACTTCCTGTTCTTTATCAGACTAGACTTTCTTGCATGTGAGCAGAGCTAAAATCTTGAGGTTTCAGTCCAGATTAATAGGACAAGCAGGATGAGGGAATAGAAAAAGAGAGTTGATTTAAAGAATAGGGCCTGTTACTCAATCCCTAACCTTATGACCTCTCTGGTTCTTGATTTCCTGATCTACAAAATGGGAATAATAATACCCATAAATAATAATGGGATTAATGACGAAGTAGGTGCTGCTGACTTCAGTCATTTGTTGGGAAGCTCAAGCTTATTATTTTTATTTATTATTTATTATTATTTTTAGTAGTAGTAGTAGTAGCACACTATCAAAATCATCAATAATTCAAAGTTTGAGGATTACTCGTAGAATGACCTCTTCCTCTACTTAGAATGAGCAAACCCAGGGCTCAGAGGAAAGTCTCTGAGGGATCCTTTTAGTTCAAAGCTTTGACTTAAGGCAAACCAGGGAAACTGCTCTAAAGGGCTCACCTGGGAAACAGAAGTGTCATAGATGGCCCCGGGGGTGGGGGGGGGGGGTCCTGCTTCTGTCCCAGTTTGTAGACTGCCGTTCATGCTTCCTCAGGGGGATGACGGATTGCCAGGACAACAAGGACTACAGGGATCCATTGGGCCAAAGGTACAACTCCTCTTCTCCCTGAAATATCTCCCTCTTTCTGTACATATTCTATCCAAGCTCCTGGTAATCTGAGAAGAATCTTTCCCAGCTAAACTACTGAGGGATTTCCCTTTTTTTCTATCCTTTCCCTGCATGGGCTATGTGGGACTGAGTGTGGACCAATAATAGTCATGTTGCCATTCTTCAAAAGATAAAATGATCATTGACCAAGAGCAAGTCTGGCTTCCAGCTTCTGCCCAACAGTCAGAAAGGAAGAAGTGAGGGTTCAAGCAGCTGGACCTTTTTTAACTACTCTCCTCCAGATTCCACTGGAACTGTAGCCCATATTAGTTGATTGATGGCTTCCCAAAGTCCCAAGTTGCTTGCTTTTTTGCAGATCCATTTTGTTTTTCCATTTCATCTGTTACAGCCCTCCAGCTAAACATGCTGCCTTGTACATAGTTGAGGCATTCATAAATGATATTTATAAATGTCTGATCAATGAATGAATAAATAGTTGAACAAATGGAAAGAATTAAAGAATGACCATGCTTAGAGGGCAAGAATTACAGTATCTTCAGAGTTGGAAGGGACCTTGCACATCAAGTCTAGCCTATTCCAAAGAAAGAATCCCCTCGCTAACATCCCTCAAGGACGATCACCCAGTATCATCTGACTGTACCTGAACAACAGGGACAGACTGTGGCACTCCTGCCTCAGCTTGCCTCCTCACAGCTTACACGCTCATTTGGGTAGTTCAGTGGCCCCTTGGTAAACAATAGAGAGAGCAGCAGTTTGGGGTCCAAGGCCTGGTTAACTGCTTCCTTAGCCTCAGTCACTGAGTGACCTTAAGCAAGTCATGTCCCCATTCTAGGTCCCAGTTTTCTCATTTATAAGATAAGAGGGTTGGACTAGATGATATTTTAGATCTCTTCTGGCTCTGTTTCTGTGATTTTAGACCTTAAAATCTATCAAAAAGGAGAGCTGTGGCATGGTAGTAAGAGTGTTGGACTTGGAGTAAGGAAGACCCAAGTTCATCTCCTGCCTCAAGCACTTACTTATATAACACGAGACAAGTTGTTTAACTTCAGCCTCAGTTTCCTCATCTGTAAAAAAGAAGAAACAGCATCTCTCTCACGAGATTATTTTGAGAATCAAATGAGATAACATGTGAAGGCTAGTCCCTGTGGTCTTTCTGGGTCCCTGTAACTAAAAAATTCATCTCCCTGCAGCCAACCAGGTGGTGAATTTGTAGAATCTGCTCCAGGATATTCCTAAGGCAATACACAGAGTCCTTCACTTGGCCCTTACCTGAAACTCCTTTGAGAGTGGTAGGACCTTGGAGAGCTCCTGCCCTGGTCCAGGTTCCCCTCTGCTCCACACTGACTGCAAAGTAGGGTTTCAATAGAGATTGCTACATCCAGATGGGCTTCTTGCCATTATATACTCAGGGAGAAGTTCAGAGGATGGGAAACACCTTCTCTCCTGCCCTGGCTAGTGGCTGTGAGCTAACATGGTTGTTGGCTTGTGGCTGAGTCATCCATTCCAACTATTCAGCAAGTATTTAATAAATGCTGATGAAAACTAATTTTTTAAAATGCTGATGGGGCATGTTGAGGCCTAACAGCATTGATTTTAGAGCTCTGGTTTAGCACAGTCTGCCGTGGCAGGGAAAGAGGGATTGAGACAAACTCTGGTAGTTTTAAGCCTGGCTCTACGACATACTACCTAGGTCACCTTAGGCAAATCACTTAATCTCTTTGGGCCTCATGGGATCCTGGAACGGTAATTATCCTGAAAACCAGGGTCATTCTGTATCCTCTATTTTCCAGGGAGAAGAAGGGAGCCCTGGGCCTCAAGGAAAGAATGGAACTGATGGACCACCAGGAGCCAAGGTAATTTTTGGTCCATAAGTGCCATGTATGTGACCTTCCCAGTTGGGCAAATGCCATTTTCCAAGCCAATAGAAGGCTCAGAATAACTTCTGCTCTCCTTATATGTATCTAGGGACTGAGGGAAGGGGGAGGCAAGGAAGAGGGATTCTGAGGGAAAGAGATGTATAGAAAGGAAAGGAATAAAGAGTGGGAAGGAGAAGAGGAGGAGGGAGAAAAGAGGGAAAAGAAAGAGAAGGAAGGGTGAGGGAATGGGGATCATATGGTGTAATTAGAAATAAATAGATGGAAGGAAAGAATATGAGAGGGAGCAAGGAAGGAAAGAAGTAAAGGAGGAGTCTTTATTAAGTGTTTATTAGGGCAGCTAGGTGACTTAGTGGATTGAGAGACAAACCTAGAGATGGGAGGTCCTGGGTTCAAACATGACCTCAGACACTTCCTAGCTGTGTGACCCTGGGCAAGACACCCCCATTGCTGAACTCTTACTGCTCTTCTACCTTGGAATCAATGCATAGTACTGATTCTAAGATGGGAGGTAAGGATTTTGTAAAAATGGTTTGCAAGTGCTAGGCTCTGCTCTAAGCACGGGGATTACAAATGCAAGACTCCAAGGAGTTTACATTCTAATGGGGGAAGACAATACATAAAGGGGAGCTGGAAACATAGGGTAGGGGTGGTGTGAGAAGGGTAGCTTGGTTTGGAGCTGATATCTGGGAAATGGAGTAAATGCCTGATAAGGTGAAAGCATTCCATGATTCTCATGGAGAGGAGATGGGGATGATGGAGGAGGCTTGGTTTGCAGCCAAGAAGACCTAAACATCAGAATTTCTATTTCTCTAGGGAGAGCCTGGTGAGAGAGGATCTGATGGCTTCCTTGGACCCAGGGTATGCAGATACGTTATAGTGACCCCCAAGCCCTGACCACTTTTGCTTCGGCCCATGAGCCTGCAGGGTTAGGCCTCTTTGAGTTAGGCATGCCTGGTTGTCGAGATGGGGCTCTACAAATGACTGGAGGATCTTATGAGAAGTGGACCACCGTGCATCCAGCCCTGCTGAGCAATCCTTTGGGGGAGATGGAAAGGAGAATGGGACTCCTTTCCAACAGTAAACTCCAGCCTCCAATAAGGGCAACATGGTCTTCTCCCTGATCCAGATGCTAGGAAGGGAGGTTACACAGTGTGATAGTGGCCAGCAAATTAGCTCAGGCCTGATCCCTGGCAAGTTCCTGACAGTCCCCTGGCTCTCATGCATGGATTGAGATCCTAAGAACGGCTGATGGCCAAAGAGATTCTCGGACCCAGCTGGGGACTGGGAGAGTGAAATACTGGCCTAGGCCAAACTTTATGGTCTCAGGATTCCTTTATATTCTTAAAAATTATTAAAGATCACAGAGAGAGACAGACAGAGGGAGGGATAGAGACAGACAGACAGACAGGCAGACAGACAGACGGACAGACAGACAGACAGAGACAGAGAGCTTTTCTGTATATGGGTAATAGCTATTAATATTTACCTTATTCAAAGTGAAAATTTCTTAGTATTATTATGAAAATAGCTGTGAACCTCATAGATCTCTCCAAAAGGATCTCAAGGATCCCCAGTGATCCCCCAGATCATGCTTTGAGAAGTGCTTATCTACACAAAGCCAGTTTGGGGATTGAATAGGCTACTGTTGTATTTACCTTTAAGAAACAAACGAGCCACCTTCTTTCTCCGGTGTGGCAAAGAAGTTAAACTCAGCATGGCAAAGGCAAGCGTAGGGCCAGTACAACAGTATTTACATGCGTTGGAAAGAAGCAGAAGTACTGAGGAAGGTCTGAGAAGGAACCCCAGTGGGTGGCCATGGTCCAGGGGCCTCTAGAATGCCGGGTTTTCCTCTTTTCTCAGGGTCCACCTGGAGTGAAGGGTGAGCAAGGAGACACAGTAGTGATTGACTATGATGGCCGAATCCTGGATGCTCTGAAGGTAAGTTGGGTTTGTTTTGTTTTGGATTTGTTTTTGTTTGTTTTTGTTTGTTTTATCAGAACCTTATGGCCAGGTCCCTGGTTAGACCGCAGGGTACATTAGAAAAAGAATTGGATTGGGTATCAGAGGACCTGGGTTCAAATCCTACTGTTACTGTTTGTAGCTATTTGGAGTTTTCTTGACAAAGACACTAGAGTGGTTGCCATGTCCTTCTCCAGCTCATTTTACAGATGAGGACACTAAGGCAACAGTGACTTGTGGCTTGTCCAGAGTCGCATAGACCGCCTTTTCCTCGTCTGTAAAATAAGGGGGTTGGCTAGGATGGACTCTGAGGCCCCTTTCAAGTCTAGTTCTCTGCTCTTATAGCCTGGTGACTCCTAAGGCCCCTTCCAGCTCTGAATGCACGAGATCCCATGAGAGAGAAGGGACCACTGGTCCTTCCACTGGCCTGTATCTCCATTCTGTCAGCTCTGCCTCTGACCCTAAAGGAGTCTCTTTGGGAGGAAGTCAGGATCAGTTTGAAGGAAGAGTGGCTGCAGACCCCTATCCCTAGTGATGCCACAATCCCAACAGCCCAAGTGTGAAAAAACGTAGTTCACCCGGGAGGGAGCTAATTATCGAATCAGATCCCCCCCCCCCATCTACTAAGTGCGTGACCTTAGGTAAGTCTCTCTTCAAGGGCGTCCATCCAGGCCTGGATGTCTACATCTCAGTCATGCACAAGTTTCGTCTAACTGCCTTCCCCATGTATAGGAGTTGGGGTTTGGGCTTTAAAAGATGACTCTATTACCCAAAGGAACAATATGGAAACGGGTATCAAGTGCTAACACACGTCTAGCCCAGAGGAATTGCTTGTCGGCTCCAGGAGGCGGGAGGGAAGAGGGGAGGAAGACAGCACAAAGCATGGAGCCGTGGAACACGTGTGCATAGATTGGTTGCTGGGATTAAATAAAGATAAAATTACATTTGAAAGGGGAAAATAAATAAACAAGCCAATTCCTACCCCAGCGACTTTGAGGTGAGCCCAAATTACTGTGCCGCTCCAGCGGCCTGGACGGGGCAGGTTGTGGGGTCCAGAAGCAGCAAGAAGGGTGCTGGCTCTCGACGTGGTAGAAATGGCCAAGTGCCAGGGAGCCAGAAAGCCCAATTAGCCAGAATGAAAGCAAACATTTACTCAAATCTATGGTTTAATCTCCAATTATTTCACGTAGGCTGCCGGAAAGTACAAGCTAATGGTAATTGCACCGTCTGCCCGTGTGCAGTGTGTCATGGGGACGGGGGCTGTTTGCCATGGCGGCATGTTGGAGAGATGAGGTTGGGTGGTTTACCAGAACGGGGGGGGGGGGGGGGGGGGAGACCTGACCATTTACTCATTCTGGGACTCTGGTCACTTCTCTTCCTCTCTATATGCCTCAGTTTCTTCTTCTGCCTATGGAGAAAGCATGGAATTGGGTGGCCCATTCTGACACTCTAGGAATCTACAAATAATTACAATTGACATTTTTTTAAACCCTCACCTTCCGTCTTAGAATCAGTACTGTGTATTGGTTCTAAGGCAGAAGAGTGGTAAGGTAATGGGGGTTAAGTGACTTGCCCAGGGTCACACAGCTGGGAAGTGTCCGAGGCCAGATTTGAACCCAGGACCTCCTGTCTCTGGGTTTGGCTCTCAATCTGAGAGAGCTGAGCCACCCAGCTGCCCCCTACAGTTGACAATGATATAGTGTTTCAAATACAGTATATTGTTTGCCTTATAATAACCTTATAAGACAGGTGCTACAATACCTCTCTTACAGAGGAAACTCAGACTCAGAAATGTGTAAATGAGTTTCCCATGGTCACCCAGCTAGTGGTCACTCAGGTGGAGGCAGTCATGCTAACCCTCCTTCCATCATAGTCTCAAAGCAGCTCTCAGCAGAAATGGTAACAGAGGTATATGGAGTGTGTGTGTGTGTGCGTGTGTACACGTGTGTGCGTGCGTGTGCATTATGAGTGGCAACTGAGGTGTTCTATGTCAACATTCACACTACTTTGACTTTTCCCCACACAGGGTCCTCCGGGTCCTCCCGGCCCACCTGGTCCTGCAGGAAGCCCTGGAGCAAAGGTTGGTTCAGCTCTGTCCTTGGTTATCTCAGTCATGTCTGTGCTAAACCCAAACTAGACAGCAATGCCTTTGGAACAAGGAGCCAGCCCTTGGTTTTAAGAATCAAATAAATTCTTTAGTTTTCAGAAAAAGAAAAACAAAAGGGGGAGTGGGGGAGGACCAGTATGCCTCAGCCACTTCCTAGTTATAGATTAGACACGTTGTAAAGCCACATTAACTCCTTGAGGCCAATAAAATACCATGAAATGTTCATATAAGATGTGGTTCATTTAAATAAGACCTTGGGGTCCAAGTGGCCCGCAAGCTCAATATGAACCATCTGTTATAAGGAGGGTGAAACAACGAATGCAATCTTGGGCTACTTTAAAAGAAATATGGTGCCCAGAATAAGGAAAGTTGCCGTCTTACCACGCTTTGCCGTGGACAGACCACATTTGGAATATCATACCCAATTTGGGGCATCATGTTTTAGGAGCAGAGGAATGCAACCAGAACTGGAAAGGGCCTGGAAATCACACTATATAAGGATCAATCAGGGCATCTGGGTAGCACAGTAGTTAGAATGCCAGGCCTAGAGATGGGAGGTCCTGGGTTCAAATCTGGCCTCAGACACTTCCTACCTGTATGATGCTGGATAAGTCACTTAACCTCCATTGCCCAGCTCCTAATGGTCTTCTGCATTGGAATGGATACTAGTATTGATTCTAAGACAGAAAGGAAGGGCTTTTTTTTTTTTAATAAAATAAAATAGGAGGCAGGAGTAGTTCAATGGTTTGAGAGTCAGGCCTAGAGATGGGAGGTTCTGAGTTCAAATGTGCCTGCAGATACTTCCAAGCTGTGTGACCCTGGGCAAGTCACTTACCTCCCATTGCCGATTTGTGACTGCTCTTCTGCCTTAGAACCAATACACAGAATTGATTCTAAGGTGGAAGGTCAAGATTTTAGAAATAAATAAAAGTAAAATAAAATGAAAGAGTAAGACTAGGCCTTTAATCTTGACTCCAGGAAAATCTGACACTGGACAGAAGTTACTCTAGGTCAGTGGTTTAGAGACTGATCCCTGCAGACTTCATATTGCCTTAGAAAACCAATTGTCTATGTTGTATTAGATTTTTATTTATTTTGTTAAATATTTCCCAATTAATTTTTTTAAACCCTCACCTTGGAATCAATATTGTGTATCGGTTCCAAGGCAGAAGAGCAGTAAGGGCTAGGCAATGGGGGTCAAGTGACTTGCCCAGGGTCACAGGGCTGGGAAGTGTCTGAGGCCACATTTGAACCCAGGACCTCCTGTCTCTAGGACGGGCTCTGTATCCACTGAGCCACCCAGCTGCCCCTTTCCCCAACTACACTTTAATCTGGTTCAAACTCACTTTGTGGCCAGTGACTTTGACAAAGACTTCCAAGAGCTTTGCTTTCCTGAGACCTTGTAATTCTGCTGGTCACGGAGTCACCCTTCAGTAGCCAGAGAAGGCCTTCTGGAGTCATGGGGCTTCCAAATGACCCTAAAAATGGCCACAGGAGATCCCAGAGAGGAGGGTCTCTGCCTCCTCTCCAGAAGGCTCGTTACAGCTGTCTTCAGGAATGGGCACTGCAAAAATCAGCTGAGGCAGACTCCCTACATGTCAGTGGTGTGGTACGAGGCTTACGTGATCAGACATGGCTAGCTGGATGGTTTTACTTAACTCTATTTCTATGTCTCACGAAAGGAAGGGAATCATAATGAGGTAACAGAGATAGCTACAAAAAGAACCGGAGGGGCTTGGGGGGTTTTGCCTTCTATCTTAGTATCAATTCTAAGACAGAAGTGCAGCAAGAACTAGGCAAATCTGGGGTTAAATAATTTGCCCAAAATCACACAGGTAGGAAATGTTGGAGATCAGATTTGAACCCAGGACCTTCTGCCTCTAGGCCTGGTTCCCTACCCATTTAGCCACCTAGCTAAGATATTTTTAACAGAATTTAATGGAGCTCTATTGAATGGAATTTTAATGGAACAAGGAAGACAGCCGGAGCCAACGGTCAGATTTGGGCTGCACGCTACATCACTCTGTGATCTGGAGCAGGACACGTGCCCCCTCTCTAATCTTGTTTCCTGTCTATCAGTCAGACAAGAATCTCTGCCCTCTCCCTCTCCCTTCCTTCACCTCCCACCAGGGAGGGATAAGGCTCAAATGAGAAAATGCATGAAAAAGCGTTTTGGAAATGTACTAGATCTACAGAAGGAACTGTTCTCCTCTCTCTTTTTCCTGACTTTAGGGAGAACTTGGATTGCCTGGGCCTCCTGGAGTCGATGGAGAAAAGGTCTCGTCTTTTTATTCGGAATGCTGTAACTTTTGAAGAAATGGTCTTTGGGGGTGGGGATGGGGGTTAGCTTGAGAGTTCAGATCCAGTTATATTCAAAGCCACTTGCCAAGTGGTTCCATGTCACAGACATCTCATTCCCAGACTGGGTGCCTATAAATCACAGGGCATAGCCCTTCTATGGGACCTTGATGGAGAGAGAGAAATACCAGTCTGTCAAAGCTGAGATTCCAGGAATTTCAGGTCTGAGATTCCAGTACTGTCCAGGTGTCAGGGCTACAGCTAGTCTGCAGCAATCTGGACCTTGTAGAGAAGGCCAATCTGGGGCAGCTAGGTGGCATAGTGAGCAGAGCACCAGGTCTGGAGTTGAGGGGGCCTGGGTCCAAATCTACCCTCAAACACTTCCTAGCTGTGGGACCCTGAGCAGTCACTTTAACCCCATTTGCCTAACCCTTGCCCTTCTGTTGAAGGAAGGAAGGGAGGGAGGGAAGGAGGGAGGCTGTGAGGAAGGAAGGAAAGAAGGAAGGGAAGGGATGAAGGAAGTGAGGAAGGAAAGAAGGAAGGAAGGAAGGAAGGAAGGAAGGAAGGAAGGAAGGAAGGAAGGAAGGAAGGAAGGAAGGAAGGAAGGAAGGAAGGAAGGAAGACAGGAAGGAAGGAAGGAAGGAAGGAAGGAAGGAAGGAAGGAAGGAAGGAAGGAAGGAAGGAAGGAAGGAAGGAAGGAAGGAAGGAAGGAAGGAAGACAGGAAGACAAATACCTTTTTCAAGGTTTCTGTTCCAACCTGGGCTCTTCACTTTTGTGTATTTCAGGGTCCAAAGGGCTCTAAAGGAGACCAGGGACAGCCAGGACTGATGGGACCAAAAGGAGAAATTGGTGAAATGGGCTTGTCTGGCCCCCCGGTATGTAGACAAAACATGGTGGGCTCTAGGCATGGGATACTGGGTGCTTGGACTCTCCGTTGAGCTGGGCTGAGCTCTACATTAAGTTATTCCTGTCAGTTTGGAAAGCCAACAGGTCCTAAGGACACTGTGGTGCTATGGAAAGAGTACCAAACATAGATTCATAGATCATAAGTTCAAATCCTAACTCTACTGCCTACTGCCTCTGTGACCCTGGGCAAGTAACTTATTGAGGCCTCAGTTTCCCCATCGGCAAAATGAGAGAGTTGGACTCAATGATCTCTACGGTCCCTTCCAAGTCTAAATCTATGATTCAATGAATATGAAGCCTCCTACATTTTTCTACAATATTTCTACATGATTATAAATGTGGTTCCATGAAAAGAACAGTGAATCAGCAGTTAAGATCATGAAAATGGAGTCCCAGCACTGCCAGTTCCTAGATCTGTGGCACTGGACAATCACTTAAGCTTTCTGAGCCTGTTTCTTCCCCTGTAAAATGGGGATGATAATCCCTGCCCGGGCTCCTTCCCAGACTTATGAGAGTCCAATGAGATAATGTACATGAAGCGCTTTATAAATGAGCTGCGCTTTTGACTGTTGTCGTCCTTCCTACTTAAATGAAAGGCGCCTACATGTCATCCCCACACAGGGAGTCGATGGCCCCAAAGGCGAGAAGGGAGAATCGGGGTCTGCAAGTCTTCAGGAGAGCCTGGTAAGAAGCGAGAGTCAGACGTTGCCCTTCTGTCCAGCCCCTACAGCCATTCTGGACCAGTCATACATTGCCCACCAACTGCCTCTAGTTTTGGCCAGTTTGGAGGGAGTCGCCGTAGCTCCCGCCACAAAATGAAGCTGAATATGCCGACAAGACCTCTCTTTAGGGAATGCCCTTCCCCCGTGTGGGTGCTAGATCCGAATCCTATCCCCAGAGCCCCGAGCCTGGTGCTGGAAACCTCCAGCGGCCGAGGGTCCCAAAGCACCATTTTCCAGAAGAAGGTTCCAGCCTCGCCTGTTCTCGTGGACCCGCAGGGTAGGAATGGAGAAGAGAACCAGAAAGCCGCCGGAAAGGCCAAAGCCCAGAACTGTTCATTCATTAGAAGCCTAGTAGGAAGTGGGGAGAGGTAGGGTAGGCGTGGGGTGTGGTTAGAGATCTCCAAGCTCCCTTGCCAGTCTCAGGAAATGCATGATTTTCTTCCCTGGGAGTTCTGGACACACGCACACAGAAGCTCCATCTTGCCTTTGAATTCCAATTAATTTGTCTTTGGTCCCCATTTTCCAGGCCCAGATTCTAGCGGAACCGGGGCCGCCTGGCTTACCTGGCCCCCCAGGCCCTATGGTAAGGACTGTTGGCTACACATTTTCCACCTGGGATAGATGGGGAATAGCATGGTATGAGGGAAAGGGTGGCCTGAGCTTGACTGCATGAATGACTCAGAGAAGGCTCTTTCTCCTCTAGGCCTCAGTTTCCCCATCTATAGGATAAACGTTTGGATTAAATGACCTTCAGAAGTGATCGCTAGCTCTGAATCTATATCCTAACAGGAGCCAAGGAAAAGAGGCTAGCCTGGGGCTGGGAGGAGCAAAGGAGTGTGGTTGGGATACAAGTCTCTGCACCCACGCATGCACACCCACAGCCCTCCTTTTGTAAGAGCTATACATGGAGAATCCACACCTTCCTAGGAGAAGGGAGGGAGGAAAAGGTCCCAGGGGCCCCAGACACTTCCTAGCCGTGTGACCCTGGGCAAGTCACTTAACCCCCACTGCCTAGCCCTTACCGCTCTTCTGCCTTGGAACCACTGATTCTAAGGCAGAAGGTAAAAGTTTTTTTAAAAAGTCCCAGGGGAGGCTACTTGGCGCAACATAAAGAAAGCTGGGTTTAGAGACAGAAGTGCTGTGATCCCAACTCTGACACTGACTGCCTATGTGACTGACTATGTTTAAGACGCTTAATCTTTCTGGGCCTCAGCTTTCCTTTCTGTAAAATGAGGGCTTTGGCAGGGTGATTCAGGAAGAACGCCGGGGCTAGAGCAGGAGGAACTGAGTTCTAACCCTAACTGACAAGGCCCCAGGCCCCATTGGGCCTCAGTTTCCCCATCTGTAGAATGAGAAGGTTGCCCTAGATGACCTCTTAGGTCCCTTCTAGTTCCAGAGACTAGCTAACTTCACTCCAACTCTGAATGCCAAGTCTCTGAGAAAAGAAGGACAAAATGCACTGGGTTCCATGGAGAAAAGGGGGGAGAAAGAAGAGAGGAAGGACCAGGCAAGCTAAGCTCCGAAGGGAGAGCTAAGCTAAGGAGGCCAAAGGAAAGGGGGGTGGAAAGACCAAGCTAGTGTAACCACTGACATCTGCCTCCAAGCTCCAGAGCTTATCAGAAACTCGTGATTCACTCACAAAGGTCCTCCCCTGCAGGGCCAGAGAATTTCCTTTTTTAACAAATGAGGAAATGGGGTGAGGCAGGTGAGGGGTAAAGGCAGAGGCCAGGCTCACCAGGCTAACCAGAGCAAGCTCCCCCTCCTCTGCTCCCGATCTGAAGCCTGGACCCCCTCCCTGTGGCACCAGGGGAGGCCATCAACCCGCTGAGGGTGAGGAGGGGGAATGAAGAGATCCCCACATGCACAAATCGCACCCACAGAAGCATCTAACAGGGGTGCAGCCAGGGCTGCCCCCAGCTCCTTGACCCCAAGAAATGTTCCTGGTCCCTTTCCTGGCGCCAGGAAGGACTCCTCTGTGATCCTCCTAGCTAGGCCTACAGCTGGTGAGGTTGGGGAGGTGAGCAGGGAGAGGCTGGAAGATGACCCAGTTGTAGTTGGGCCTCAGGACTCTTAGGATCAGGGACACACTGGAGCCTGCTCAAGAAAGAGCTGGTTGTTAAATATTGGCAAACACCACAATCCAGTGCTTGATGTGTTGTTTTATTGATTGACTAGACTGGAGAAAATGTTAATAAGGCAGATTAAACTTAAAAGTACATTGTGCGCACACTTTTGGAGGCCTAACCCACCACTGTGGGCAGGAGAGATGCGGGGAGTTTGGGTTTGGGAAGTCCTGGCCCTGCCTCCCTCCCAGAATTGCCTGCTGAGATGACAGAGACAGAAACGGAGACAGGACAGTGGAGGGGGGCAGGGACAGACAGACAGACAGATGGATTCTGAGAGAGACAGAAGAGAGAGAGGAGGGGAAGGGAAGGAGAGAAGAAAAGGGGAGGAACGAAGGAAGGAACAAAGGAAAAGAGACAGAGACAGGCAGAGAGAGAGAGGAAGACAGAGACAGACACTCAGAGAGACAGACAGAATAGAGGAGGGGGAAGGGAAGGAAAGAAGGAAGGAATGAAGGAAGGAAGAGAAAAAGACAGAGACAGGCAGAGAGAGAGAAGCCATTTCTAAGGCAGTTCCTGTATGCCAGGCACAGTGCTCAGAATACAATTGAGGTAGTCCCTCCCCTCAAGGAGTTTCTAGTCTATTGGGGAACCACAGCATATAAGGAGAGTTAGAACTGGAGGTGGAGTAGAAAGAGTGCCTAGGTAAACCCACATAAATCATCAGCTTTTCTATATATCTCCAACACAGCTCAGCAGCAAGAACTAGAAAGAGAAATCCCATTCAAAGTCACCTTAGACAAAATAAAATACCTAGGAATCTACCTCCCAAGACAAACACAGGAACTATATGAACACAACTACAAAACACTCGCCACACAACTAAAACTAGACCTGAACAAATGGAAAAACATTAACTGCTCATGGATAGGACGAGCCAATATAATAAAAATGACCATCCTACCCAAACTTATTTATCTATTTAGTGCCATACCCATTGAACTACCAAAATACTTCTTCACTGATTTAGAAAAAACCATAACAAAGTTCATTTGGAAGAACAAAAGATCAAGGATATCCAGGGAAATAATGAAAAAAAACACATATGATGGGGGCCTTGCAGTCCCTGACCTAAAACTATATTACAAAGCAGCAGTCATCAAAACAATTTGGTACTGGCTAAGAAACAGAAAGGAAGATCAGTGGAATAGACTGGGGGAAAGCGACCTCAGCAAGACAGTATACGATAAACCCAAAGATCCCAGCTTTTGGGACAAAAATCCACTATTCGATAAAAACTGCTGGGAAAATTGGAAGACAGTGTGGGAGAGACTAGGAATAGATCAACACCTCACACCCTACACCAAGATAAATTCAAAATGGGTGAGTGACTTAAACATAAAGAAGGAAACCATAAGTAAATTGGGTAAACACAGAATAGTATACATGTCAGACCTTTGGGGGGGGAAAGACTTTAAAACCAAGCAAGATATAGAAAGAATCACAAAATGTAAAATAAATAATTTTGACTACATCAAACTAAAAAGCTTTTGTACAAACAAAACCAATGTAACTAAAATCAGAAGGGAAACAACAAATTGGGAAAAAATCTTCATAGAAACCTCTGACAAAGGTTTAATTACTCATATTTATAAAGAGCTAAATCAATTGTACACAAAATCAAGCCATTCTCCAATTGATAAATGGGCAAGGGACATGGATAGGCAGTTCTCAGATAAAGAAATCAAAACTATCAACAAGCACATGAAGAAGTGTTCTACATCTCTTATAATCAGAGAGATGCAAATCAAAACAACTCTGAGGTATCACCTCACACCTAGCAGATTGGCTAACATAACAGCAAAGGAAAGTAATGAATGCTGGAGGGGATGTGGCAAAGTAGGGACATTAATTCATTGCTGGTGGAGCTGTGAACTGATCCAACCATTCTGGAGGGCAATTTGGAACTATGCCCAAAGGGTGCTAAAAGAATATCTACCCTTTGACCCAGCCATAGCACTGCTGGGTCTGTACCCCAAAGAGATAATGGACACAAAGACTTGTACAAAAATATTCATAGCTGCGCTCTTTGTGGTGGCCCAAAACTGGAAAATGAGGGGATGCCCATTAATTGGGGAATGGCTGAACAAACTGTGGTATATGTTGGTGATGGAGTACTATTGTGCTAAAAGGAATAATAAAGTGGAGAAGTTCCATGGAGACTGGAACAACCTCCAGGAAGTGATGCAGAGCGAGAGGAGCAGAACCAGGAGAACATTGTACACAGAGACTGATACACTGTGGTACAATCGAAAGTAATGGACTTCTCCATTAGTGGCGGTGTAATGTCCCTGAACAACTTTCAGGGATCCAGGAGAAAAAAAACACCATTCATAAGCAAAGGATAAACTATGGGAGTGGAAACACCGAGAAAAAGCAACTGCCTGAATACAGAGGTTGAGGGGACATGACAGAGGAGAGACTCTAAATGAACACTCTAATGCAAATACTATCAACAAAGCAATGGGTTCAAATCAAGAAAACATCTAATGCCCAGTGGACTTACGCGTCGGCTATGGGGGGTGGGGGGGAGGAAAAGAAAATGATCTATGTCTTTAACGAATAATGCTTGGAAATGATCAAATAAAATATATTAAAAAAAAAAAGAAAGAAAGAGTGCCTGGGGACAGAGGGATCCCAGGAAGAGCCCAGACATGGCCAAAAGTCTCCCTAAAACGATGGTCCAGGAAGGAAGTTACCAGATGACACCAAGAGGGCCCTGGAGCAAGGAGCAATGGGGTGGTTCACGAGAAGGCAGAGAAAGCCTTGGCCCCGTATTCATTCCTTTTGCCTTGACATTCTGCCTCTCCAGTCCTATCTCATGGCTCTTCTTTTCTCCCTCGCAGGGTCTTCAGGGAATCCAGGGCCCCAAGGTGAGTAAGTAAATTTGGTATAAAATGTTTTTAGAGACATGGAATCCCTGTACAGGAAGAGAGAGTTTTGTGAATGAATGAATGAGCCCAGAACTTCCCCTTAGGACAGGGAGGAGCCTGACCCACTGATTAGGGTAAAATCCCTAGCCTGGCATGGGGGAGGTTAAAGCCTTTATTTCAGAAGCAAGCTTTGAACTTTGTGGAGGATGATAGCAGATATGGTGAGCTGGCCTCAGAGTCAGGAAGAATTAAATTCAAGTCCCACATACTGGCTAGGTGACCCTGGAAGTCCCTCATGTCAATGGGCCAGCAATTCTCTCAGGCTATGAGTGCAGATCTCAGTTGGCAAAAGACGATTCTCACCTGTAGCTCTCTACACCAATAAAATGGGTTTAAAAAAATAGCACACGGGCACCAAGGATGCTTTGTTTCTAGACTTGTTGGACCCTACTGGTTTTAAAGGATAGCATTACCTTGCTGTCCTCCTTGTGGGTGTCTCGAGCAACAACATGCTGCCTTCTCTATTTCCAGGGCTTGGACGGCGCAAAGGGGGAGAAAGGTGCCACCGGAGAGAAAGGCTCCAATGGGCTGCTCGTGAGTTGACTATCAAATACAAAATCAGTCATTCATCTTTACCTAGATGTTCCAACCCCATGTTCCCAAAAATCTCCTAATCCTGTCCTTTCCTGCCTAGGGACCAGCTGGCCCACCTGGCCTAATTGGATTACCCGGAACAAAAGGAGAGAAGGTAAAAATTCTTGTGTCCATCAACCCTACAGGGGTGAAATTCATTCATCCATTCATTCATTCAACAGACCTTCAGTGGAACCTGCTATTCCTAGTAGAGCCTAGCAAAGTGATAATCCCATCAGTGGGTAGCTAGGTGGCATAGTGGGTAAAGTGCCAGGCCCAAAGTCAGGAAGACTCATCTCCAAATCTGGCCTCAGACACTTACTAGCTGTGTTACCCTGGGCAAGTCACTTAACCCTATTTGACTCAGTTTCTTCATCTGTCAACTGAGCTGGAAAAAGAAATGACAAATCACTCCAGTGTCTTTTCCAGGAAAACTCCAAATTGGGGTCAGGAAGAGTCAGACACAACTGAACAATCTCATTGTATTCTGACTTCATCAGACTTCCTCTGGAATATTGTGTTCAGTTCAGGGCACCATGTATTTTAAGAAGGACACTGAAGGACAGCTAGGTAGCACAGTGGATAGAGAGCCAGGCCTAGAGATGGGAGGACCTGGGTTCAAATATCAGATTCTTCCTAGCTATGTGATCCTGGATAAGTAATTTAGCCCCCATTGCCTAGTCCTTACCCCTCTTTTGTCTTAGAATTGAGGAAGAAGAAGAAGATGATGATGACGAAGAATGATTGACGATGGAGGAGGAGGATCTGGGTTCAAATCTAATCTCAGATACTTCTTATTTGTGTGACCCTGGACAAGTCACTTTACTTCTGTCTGCCTCAGTTTCCTCATCTGTAAAATGGGGATAATAATAGTGCCTGCCTCCCAGGGGAGTTGGGAGTCTCAAATGAGACTTGCCCAGGGTAACACAGCTAGTAATCTTTGTAAAGTCCTCTGCAAACCTTAAAGCACCATACAAATACAATTATTATCACTATCATTGTCATGTGGAGGAGGGATTCACTGTGTTCTGTTTGGCCCTAAAGAAAACTAGAAGCAGTGGGAAGAGGTGGCAGAGGGAAAATTTCCCAACAGTCCAATCTGCCCACAGTAGAGGCCTCCAGTCAGAAGGCAGCCAGCCACTGAAGAGGATGCTTGAGGGGGGCTCGAGCTCCTTTCATATATGAGCTGATTCATTGGGCACAGACAGTCCTTTCAACTCTCAAGTTCTGTGGTTCATTTGGTGTTCAGAACAGCCTGTGAAGAAAGTAGTGCAAGAGTGTTATCCCATTTTACAGTTGATAAGACTGAGGACTAGTGAAGCTAAACAGAGTACTTAAAGTCACAAGCTAGAACTTGGCAAAGCCAGATACTCTTTGTTGTGTCAGTCCTGTATGACTCTCTGTGGCCCCATTTGGAGTTTTCTTGGCAAAGATACTGGCAGGGTTAGCCATTTCCTTCTCCAACTCCTTTTACAGATGAGGAAACTGAGGCAAACAAGCTAAGTGAATTGTCCAAAGTCACACAGCTACTAAGTGTCTGAGGCTGAATTTGACTTGGGTTTTCCTGACTCCAGGTCCTCCATAACCTCCTTTAGGAACATGGACTCATAGACCATTAGGGCAGGAAGGAACTTTAGAAATTATTCAATTCAGTCTATTTCATTTAACAGATGAGGAGAATGAGTCATAGAAAGGTTAAGTGACTTTTTGATGTGTTCGGTGGTTTTGCTGAACTTTTTTTTTTCTTCTTGTTGTTCTAAGTGGCCACTTTCTGGAAGGAGAAGGCAGGAGGGAAACCTGGGAAATGAGGTGATAGAAAAGTACAATATAGGAATAAAAATTTAGTTTTAGGAAAACAAAAGCAGCCCCCTAAAAAGATAGGAAACACTCACTGACTAGGTCTCCTCAATGAATCTCACCTAAAACCCTGAATTAGTGTGCATCTGCATCACCCAGCTTGTCTGACCTTCTTTATCCTGTGTGATGCTGGGCAAGTCATTGCGTCCCTGGTCCTCGGTTTCTTGATCTGGAAAATGAGAGGATTATGCTAGATGGCTCTGAGGGCTCTTCTAGCTCCAGATCCTATAAAACCTTAGCAGGGTCTTCTAAAATAACTTGTTCCTCAACTTGGAGGTATCTACAAGAAATAACACTATCCACATCCAGAGGAAAAACTGTGGGAGTAGAAACACAGAAGAAAAACAACTGCTTGACTACATGGGTTAAGGGGGATATGGTTGGGGATGGAGACTCTAAATGAACATCCTACTGCAAATATCAACAACATGGAAATAGGCTCTGATCAAGGACACATGTAAAACCCAATGGAATTGCAAGTTGGCTGCAGGATGGGTGGATGGAGGGGAGGGAGGGAAATAATGTGATTCTTGTAACCAAGTAATAAAGTTCTAAATTGACTAAATAAACTAATTCAAATGGAAAAAAAATTAAAATAAAATAACTTGTTCCTGGGGCCAGCTGGGTAGCTCCATGATTTGAGAGCCAGGCCTAGAGACGGGAGGCCCTGGCTTCAAATCTGGCCTCAGACACTTCCTAGCTAGGTGACCCTGGGCAAGTCACTTAGCCCTCATTGCCTAGCCCTTACTGCTCTTAAGCCTTGGAACCAATACATAGCATTGATTCCAAGATGGAAGGTAATTGGTTTTTAATATTAATAATAATAATAAATAACTTGTTCCTGTCCTCTCTCTTTTATTCTAGGGCAGACCTGGTGAGCCAGGTTTGGATGTAAGTTTCTCATTGTCTTCTCCCCCAGACTTGGGGTTATCAGTGGCCTCCCGAGGAACTCCTTAGGACATGCCCTTGTCCCATGGTCCCTCTTGGGGTGGGGAAGGGGGGTCCAGAGCAGGCACCAGGCACTCTTCTTGGCCTCTACAAGCAATCTGTTTCACAACGGATGATGGAGAGCACTTCCTGCGTGACACCAGTGGTTCCACTGGCCCTAGGCAGTGTGTCCATGGACGATGGAGCCATGTGTCTCTAAGACTGGCCCAAACCTCAGAGGAAACCAGACACAATGCCTGACTGTCCGTAGTGGATGGGGACATCAAGGGCCTTTGCCTCCCCAGAAGATCAGATCAGGGCAGAGGCAAGGCATCCGACCTCTGAGGCAAGAGGAAAGGCCTGAGAGCCACTTTGGCTTGGCTCAGGCCTCTAAGAAGTTCAGATGAATTCCAAAAACTCTCCAGCCTCCGTGCCCCCGCCCCATCCCCCCAATCCCCATCCTGGGGCGGGGAGCCGTCTGGGGACAGCCATGGCTTAGAGAAAGCGCACTGCCCTCCTCTCCCCAAACACACGGAGGCTGTGTCTGTTTGGGGAAAGGAGGATCCTTTCCTGACGGCACTAAGCCGTGTGTCTCCTCTCTGTCCATCTGGACATGTTTTCGCAGGCCTCGGGGCACGGTGCCCCAACGTGCTCCCCTTCTCAAGTGGGGCAGGGTCACCTTCTGTAAACGCCCCTTTGATCTTCTGTCTTTTTTCCTAGGGCTTCCCCGGGCCCCGAGGAGAGAAGGGAGAGAGGAGCAAGCAAGGAGAAAAGGTCAGAGCTGGGGCCCAGGAAAAGAAGGGCCTCCCTGCGCTGGGGGAAAGCAGGCGCCAGGTTACTGCTCTCAGAGCAACCCTTCCTCAACCAGGCTCTCTTCCATCCACAGGGGGACCGAGGAGTTCCGGGCAGAAAAGGAGCAAAGGGGCAGAAGGGAGAGCCTGGGCCGCCTGGATTGGATCAGCCGTGTCCAGTGGTACGTGGCCCCTGCCAGGGGGGAGTTTGGGCTCTGTGGCCCCCTGCTCTGCCCTGCCCTGCGTGGCAATGACAGTGGATCCTCTCGGAGGACTTCCCCTCTTCCTTGTAGAGGCCTAGGACCCTCCACGCTCCTTCCTGCCCGACACGCAAGACAGGCCTGATGCTAGAGAGGAGCCAGGGCTAAGAGGTGGGGGTTCTGCAGAGGCTTGACCAAGACATGGCGAATTCATCATTATCCGATCCCAGCATTCATCAGTCACTTAGAGAGCGGCACATTGGGCTCTTGTGGACCACAGTGTGGTTACCCCGAGTCTCTCAGCTCCTTCAGGAAGGATATTTCACCCTACAGAGATCACTGAGGCTTAGTGGCATGTGCCTAATAAATGAAATGAGGGGGCAGCTGGGTGGCTCAGTGAATCAAGAGCCAGGTCCAGAGATGGGAGGTCCTGGGTTCAAATCTGGCCTCAGACACTTCCCAGCTGTGTGACCCTGGGCAAGTCACTTAACCCCCATTGCCTAGTTCTTACCACTCATCTGCCTTAGAATTGTGATGAAGGATGGAAAGGTTTGCAATTTACAATATACAGTATTGATTCTAGACAGAAGGTAAAGGCTTAAAAAAATGAAATGAGACCATTATTGAGACAATTGGAGTCAGGAAGACCTGAGTTCAAATTCTGCCCCTGTAGTCTTGAACCTAATGTTCCTCAGGCAATTTTCCAGCCTACTGGTAGAGGGAGTTACCATTTCTTACTGATCCTTTGAGTACGCATCAACAACAACAACAATAATAGTAGCACAAATATTTCTGTGAGGATTACAAAATGCTTGACACACATTCTCTCATTTCATTCTCCCAAAATCCTGTGAGGCAGGTGAGGCGTTATCATCTCCCGAGGCTCAAAGTCATAGATATGCAGCTTTGCCCTATCAGAAATGGGATTTGAATCCAAATATCCCTTGACTCTAAGACTATATATTATATTCTGAGGAAATAGATTTGACTTTTTTTAAAAACAGCAGCAGAGTCGCCTTGTTTATCAGGACATCTTTGGGGAAGGAGGGTGTGGGGAGCATTTGGGTTGGACCAGAGCAGTACCGTGGTGGGAGGATGCTCAGATGCAGGAAGAAGCGGCTGAATTTCAGAAGGAGACCACAAAGCCTGGGCAGAAGGCTTATGTGTTAGTGACGGGGAGGCCTGACTACCTGGCCGCCCGCTGGAACTCTTCCTCCACCAAAATCAGGACCAGGAATACGTTCCTGAGCTGCCTTTCCTTCTACAAAAGGCAGATGAAGCAATAATGAGAAATGCTTCTCCAGGCCTCATTATGGTGATTAATGAAGTAGAAATAGCAGGAATCCTGGGAGGTTGGGACCAGACTCTCTCAGAGCTCATGATCTGAGATCTTTGTGTTCCTGATCTCAGATAAGAAGAAGAAGGTCAAACGGTCTGACACGTAAGGGAGTGGATTACAAAGAGTTTAGAGAAAGGACAAATAGAGCCCCAGAGCCTTCAATTTGAGATGGAATTTCTAGAAAAGAAGTTGACCCTGGAGACAGTCAACTAGCATTTATTAAGCTCCTACTGTGTATCAGTAACTGTGTTGGGCTTTGGGGATATAAAGAAAAACAAACAAACAAAAAGCAGTATTTGATCCTTTTTTTTTTAACCCCTACCTTCTATCTTAGAACTGATATTACATATCAGTTCCAAGGCAGAAGAGTGGAAAGGGCTGGGCAATAGAAGCTAAGTGACTTGCTCAGGGTCACAGAGCTAGAAAATATCTGAGGTCAGATTTGAACCCAGGACCTCCCGTCTCTGGACCTGGCTCTCAATCCACTGAGCCACCTACCTGTCCCAAGATCCTGCTCTTAAAGGAGTTCACAGTCTAATGGAGAGACAACATGCAAACAACTATGGACAATTAAGATATGGACAGGATAAAGTGGAGGTCATCTAAGAGGGAAGGCACTCAAGAATGGCATTCTGGCTGGGGACGGTGTCACCATCACCTAGAATACCTCTATTAAGGAAGCAAAGGCTAGTGGGACTTTTGAACTCATGACCTCTGAGCTGCAGTCAGCTTTGCATATGTATGGCGAGCCCCTATCAGCAAGGAGTCTACCAGCTGGCCTAAGAAGGAGTGAACTAGTCCAAGTTGCAAAGAGAGGAAGCCAAAGCTTGTATACTCATCAGGCAGTTAGGTGGCTAGAACACCAGACCAGGAGTGAGAAGGACCTGAGTTCCAGTCCAGCCCCAGTGTGCGAACCTGGGCAAGTCACATCACCCTCTTTGCCTCAGTGTCCTCCTCTGTGAAATGAGCTGGAGAAGGAAATGGCAAAACCCTCCGGTATGTTTGCCAAGAAAACCCTAAGTGGCCCCAGGCATAACATTGCCGGGTCTATTTCCCAAGATCAGGGAAAATGGAAAAGAACCTACAATGTTCCAGAATATGTATAGCAGCTCTCTTTGTGGTAGCAAAGAAGTGAACATTGGGGGTGTTAGGGAACAGCTAAACAAAGTGTGACATATGGTTGCGATGGAACTCTACTGGGCCACAAGAAACAATGAGCAGATCACTTTTTTAAAAACTTGGAAAGAATTACATGGGATATTGAAAAGTGAAGTGAGTAGAACCAAGGGAATTGTAAACAGCTACAGATTTAATAGTTGAAGAATAATTTATGGAGGGACAGCTAGGAAGCTCAGTAGATAGAGAGCCAGGCCCAGAGATGGAAGGTCCTGGGTCCAAATTTGACTCAGATACTTCCTAGCTATGTGACCCTGGGCAAGTCACTTCACCCCCATTGCCTAGCCCTTACCACAATTCTGCCTCAAAATCAGTACACAATATTGATTCTGAGACAGAAGGTAAGGATTGAAAAACAAAAAGAATAACTTATGAATGTTCACCTCCAGAGAATAAACTGAGAAGTGAAAACACAAAAGACATAAGCTATATATTTTGTCACATGATGCCTTCTTTGGTGTGGGGAAGGGAGGGGGGCGCTGAAAAGGAAGGAAGGAAGGAAGGAAGGAAGGAAGGAAGGAAGGAAGGAAGGAAGGAAGGAAGGAAGGAAGGAAGGAAGGAAGGAAGGAAGGAAGGAAGGAAGGAAGGAAGGAAGGAAGGAAGGAAGGAAACCCCAAATAGGATCATAAAGAGTCAGACATGACTAAAATGACCGCACAACAAGAAGTGGAATCCAGCTTTAGAGTAGCTACTAAACTTCCAGCCTGAGATAGGGAGGTAGGGAAACCCAGACTCCAGAAGAAAAGAAAAAAAAGAATGAAATTCTCACTTCCCAAACACACGTTTTTCTGATGAGAAAGAAAGAGTAACTAACTAATCAACAAAAACAGATTTTTTAAAAGGCATTGGGAAGATAGAAACAAGGGCAGCGAAGAGAGGAGAGTTTCCTAAGGGGGACTTGAAAAAGAAATAATGTGAGAAAGTCTGAGGTCCAGAACAAACTGGATTTGGCAACTAATAAGAAAGATAAAAAACTTTTTTTAAAGCTATGTTGGGCACAAGAAAACCAAAGAGATAAAAAATATTACCCCAAGGAGATTAGACAGTAATGATGGATGAAAGAGAGATAACAGAGCGATAACCCACTTTGCTGCTGTTTTTTCCTCCCAAGAAGAATGAACTTCAGACCAGGAAGGAGAGAACAAAGTAATTGACAAGGAGTTGAAACTCAAGATAAGGGGGATATTGAGAGCATTTCAGTGAGCCACCCATAATCATAAGATCACGGAACACCCCTGAGAGACCATCAAGTCCAACTCCCTCGTTTGACAGACAAGGAAAATGAGGCCCAGATACAGGCAGTGACTTGTCCAGTCAAACAGCTAGAAAAGCCATTTTGTTGCTGTTGTTCAGTAGCTTTTAGTTGTATCAGACTCTTTGTGAACTCATTTGGAATTTTCTTGGCAGAAATGACTGGAATAGTTTACCATTTCCTTCTCCAGCTCATTTTACACATGAGGAAACTGAGTCAAATAGGGATAAGTGACTTGCTAGAGTCACACAGCTAGTAAGTGTCTGAAGCCAGATTTGAACTCAGGAAGATGAGTCTTCCTGACTTCAGGACTGACACTTTATCCATTGTAGCACCTAGATGCCCCCCAGAAAGGGCTAAATTTGAACTCACTTCCCTGATTTCAAATTCAGTGCCCCATCCACTATACCAAACTGCCAGTTTTGGTTTGAACCTCATCCTATCTCTGTCAGTGTTTGTACAATTTCTTCTTGGGCATTGCTAAGAATGATCTCCAGAACCTGATATCACTTAAAAGGTATAGTGGGGAAAATAAAAGGGACAAAGTGTAATTTGTCCTGCCCAAATACTTCCTAGGGTCTATTCCACACACACAAACACACACACACACACCTTCTCCCTCTCTCCCTCCATCTCTCCCTCTCCCTTTTCCTCCTCCTCTCTCCCTCTCCTTCTTCCTCTCCTTGTCCTGCCTCCCCGCCCCCCAAGAATGTGGTTTTATGGAAACCTCTGGATTCTATTTTTATTTCTTATTGTAAACTCAACACATGTTTTGGTACACAGAAAAAGAATGAAGAATAGGGTTATATAAGAAGCCATTAAAATTTTTTAACTTAAAAAAAAAAAAAAGAAACCATGAACTACTATTACAGGCATTTTGTTGTTTTAAGGGATAGGATTTAGGCAACTCCCAGATAGGGAAAGTCTATCTATCTAAGCAGATCACCACCCTCTCTTCAACCTCCAGTCTTTTTTTTTTCCCCTTGTCATGCCTGTCAGTCCTGATTCTTTTTTTTTTTTGAATATTTTTCCATGGTTACACAATTCATGATCCACCCCCCACCCACTTTCTCCTCCTCCCTCCCAAAACTGACAAGCAGTTCCACTGGGTTGTACATGTATCATTGTTCAAAACCTATTTCCATGTTATTCATATTTGTAGTAGAGAGATCCTTTAACGTCAAAACCCTAATTAACATCCCTATCGCACTACATAGTCAATCATATGTTTTTCTTCTGCATTTCTGCTCCCACAGTTCTTTCTCTGGATGTGGATAGCATTCATCCTCATAAGTCCCTCAGAATTGTTCTGGATCACTGCATTGCCACTAATGGAGAAGTCCATTACGTTCTCTTGTACCACAGTGTCTCGGTCTCTGTGTACAATGTTCTCCTGGCTCTGCTCCTCTCACTCTGCATCACTTCCTGGAGGTTGTTCCAGTCTCCATGGAATTCCTCCACTTTATTATTCCTTTGAGCACAATAGTATTCCATCACCAACATATACCACACTTTGTTCAGCCATTCCCCAAATGGAGGGCATCCCCTCATTTTCCAGTTTTTTGCCACCACAAAGAGTGTGACAGCCTCCAGCCTTAGCGAGTTGCCTAAAACACCTAGAGATGTCCAGTAACTCGGGCTGACATGTAGCCAGTGGGTTTCGGAGGCCGGCCTCCGCCAGTTCCTCCTGGTTCCAAGGCCAGCTCTCTGCCCACTAGCCACACCACCTCTGTAGTATATGTGTATGTGAGTATGTATGTGTGCGGGTGGGTGGGTGTTCGAAGAAATGTAATATATAATTTATCTTCTTTCTGTGTCACTGAGTGATATAGCCTCCTAGCCCTGCCTTCCTCCTCCCCTGCTCCGGTTCCTGCTCTTGCTCCTGCTCTTGCTTCTAGGTTCTGTCCACATGAATAAGCTGTTGTCTTCAAAACAGGAAAATCCAAATTACAAAGGAATAAAAGGCGAGCCAGGCTTCCTGGGCCTAGACAGGGCCAGCACTCCCTGTCCTGTGGTATAGTATCTGCTTCCCTATTCTTTCCTGTTCTTTCCTCCCTTGCTTTCCCTCCCTGGATCTTCCTTGTCTGTTCTGTTTCTTCCCCTTCCCTTCTCTTTCTTGCATGGGATTTGGTCTCTGCCTGGGTTTGCAGTGCCCTCCTTCCCAGATCTAAATGACATGTTCCCGGCCCTGAGACTGTTCCTTGGCTGTTACACAGCAATGTGTCCCCAGAAAACACACACCTGTCCCGCACACCTGTGTCCCACATCAACCAACTCCCCCAATCCTAACCTTTCTTGCTAGCTGTGTCTTTGTCCCTTTTGCTTTTGATATGCCATCCACAGCATTCAAACTGGATGGTTTGTGGCCTCTTCCTGGGCTGGGGACCGGGTCCTAAACACTTAGTAGAAACACTAGCTGGGGACATTGGCAAATGGGGTGGGGAAACCCAGAGGGTTCCTGGCTAATGTTCAACGTTTATCCTAATTGAACCTGAGCTTTGATGACTCTGAAGGTCGGATCCCATTACAAAGGATTCCTAGTTGTTTGTGGCTGATGCTGGGTTAAGTCATATCAAATAGTCCTAGAAATATTCCTGGAAACTATGGTCAGACAGTTCAATATTCAAAATAAAAAATTAAGGAATTAAGGCATCAGAGACTCCTACCAGACAGGGAGTGATAGAGTCGCCACTCTGGGAGAGAAGGTTACTAGTCTGTCCACTTTCCCTGGGCCTAAGACCAAGACCTGAAGATGTGGGACAGATTTAAGAGACCTCATTTCCTCCTGGGAATGAGAGTTAAGAAATAGGTCCTATCAGTGCCTTCAGTGGTAATGGAATGGGCCCAATTTAATTTAAGCATTTCACCAAGTTTTCATTCTATTTATTTGAAATTTAGCACAAGTGGGGATTATGTTCCTAGAAGGAAGCACACGGATTGGAGAAGGGAAGAGATCTGTCCCAGGACAAGTCCAAAAGTATATCCATCCACCATCTTCCTCCCTTCATACAAAGTACTGCCTGGCAGAAAAATAATCCCCACCCACCCAGCCACTCACCCACTAGGAGCTGGGGACAATGGCAATGGATGTGAGGAAACCCAGGACATGGGATGTCCTTCCCCAGTCCCTATACTACTTGGATTTGGCCCCATGGCCTGATTTATATGGATCCTTAGCAGTGTTCAAAGAGTGCCACTGAGGCAGAGACCTGAGATCTCTTGCAGGGAAAGGCCTGGGCTTAGTGAAGCAAAGTCAGGATTTGGGTCAGGGAAGGCTCACTTCCTCCCCTTCCCTCCTTCTCCTGAACCCTTTCCTCAGACAAGTCCCCTCAGGCCAAATTCTTCCCCTCTGTTGCCACTGCCAAGGAAAGGAAGTCAAGAGACTGATTGGAAACAGGATACAAGAGATCAAATTTCACACGCTGTCCCCCTTCCCCCCAAAGACTTGAACATGGCCTCCCCCAAAACTTCATCCCTCCAGCCTTTGCACACACTATGCCTAGGAAGGCCCTTCATAACAAACCACCACTTCTAGCTGAGGCCCCCAACAAGCATTAGATCCACACATCATGTCTCATCCTCTCTGCCACCTACACCCCACTCCTGATTTTTTGTGGTTTCCCAATGGGGACTGGTACAAGAAGCAATGTGCCCTCTTTTATGCCACCCGAGTCACCTTCTCCTGCAGCATGGTGCCTGGAACACTGTTCCTGTTTAAGAAATTCTCATCCAATTGGATTTAATTAAAAATGTGAGGAGGAATAGATTACTTTTGTCTAGGGAAGGTTTCAAGGAAGGCTTCATTGAGGAAATAGTAACAGCTTAGCCCTTTTTTTTTTAAACCCTTACCTTTTGTCTTAGAATTGATACAAAGTATCCATTCCAAAGCAGAAGAGCAGTAAGGGCTAGGCAATTGGGGTTAAGTGACTTGCCCAGGGTCATACAGCTGGAAAATGTCGGAGGCCAAATTTGAACCAGGTACAGCCCATCTCTAGCCCTAGCTCAATATCCACTGAGCCACCTAGTTGCCCCTTAGAGCTTGGCCCTGAACAATATCTCTCCCCAATCTGATGTATTCTTCATTCATCCACTAAAGTGATTTCCCTAAAATTGTAGATCCAATCATCTCTGTCTCTCTGTCTCTCTCTGTCTCTGTCAATGTCTCTCTGTGTCTCTGTCTCTCTGTCTCTGACTGTCTGTCTGTCTCTTTCTCTCTCTCTATCTCTCCCTCCTGCAGTGGTTCCTTATGGCCTCCAAAAGCAAATATAAAATGCTCGGTTTGGCATTCAAAGTCTTTCATAACCTAACCCTCTTCTACCCTTCCAGTCTTCTTAAATTTGCTCCCCAACATTTCTCCATCCAGTGGCAACAGCTTCCTGGCTGTTCCAAAAAGCAAACAAACAAACAAACAAAAAAACACACCCTCTGTCAGCTCTGGTCATTTTCTTTGGCTAGCCACCATTCTTGAACCATCTCCTTCCTCTGCTCTAACCACTGGCCAGCTTGGCTTCCTTAAAGTCCCAATTAAAAGTCCACCTTGTAGAGAAACCCTTCCCTGACTCTCTTCACTTGCAGTGCTTTCCCTCTTTCTAAACTTATTTCCCATTTTTCCCACATATAGCTTGCTTTGAATACATTTTTGGGTTTGCATGTGGTCTCCTCTGTCAGATTGTAAGTGCCTTGATGGCAGGGACTGTCTTTCATCTGTTTTTTTTTTCTTTCTCTCTGGGACTTTGCACAGTGTCTGGCACATAATAAGCATTTAATAAATGTTGAGTGATTGATTGATTGAGATGATTGAGATGGGAAACTTGCACAGAGATAGAAGGGAAGGAAAGTCTCTTCCCCCACTCTGGGGAGATGTCAAGGCTTCTGGGAAATGGATGAGCACTTCTCAGTTTCATTTAAATATGTAGATCTGGGGGCAGCTGGGTAGCTCAGTGGATTGAGAGCCAGGCCCAGAGGTGAGAGGTCCTGGGTTCAAATATGACCTCAGACCCTTCCCAGCTGTGTGACCCTGGGCAAGTCACTTGACCCCCATTGCCTAGCCCTTACCACTCTTCTGCCTTGGAGCCAATACACAGTATTGACTCCAAGACAGAAGGTAAGGGTTTTTAATTTAAAATAATAATAATAAATAAATAAATAAACAAATAAATAAATAAGTAGATCTGAGTTTGTCTTTGGTTGAATCCAGCAACACCCCCATCTGGAATAAGCTCTGTGCTAGATGTCCCCAAGGAGGGTTCTGGCCCTCCTTCAGGAGATTGAATCTTCCTTCTCTCTTCCTCTCCAGGGGGCGGATGGCCTACCTGTGGCAGGCTGCTGGCACAAGGTAAGTAACAGGCGTCTAAAGGCTTTTCGGTTCACCCTTCCTCAGTGGCTTCCAGGGACAGCCTGGGCAAGGTCGCCTTGTAACTGATAGTTTCATCCAGAAGTGACTAAATCAGCCACACAGATGCCAGGATCCTCCCTACTTGCTCTCAAGAGAAGGAACTAGCCTCCTCCCTTCTCTCTCCCTTTCTGGACTCCCCAAATCCCTGTTTCCTCTTCTAGGGAAGGGGGCCAAGAAGCCCCAGCAGACCACCGTGTCTGAGATAGACGGGGGAGGAAAAGAAAGGAAAGATTTGGGGAATCATGATTTCTTAAAGGAAAGCTGACTACAAGGAGCCCAAACTATTTTAGATCTATTTCTGGAGACATCCCAACCCAGACTGGTGGGGCTTAGAGACAGAGGAGGGTGGGATTTCATCCGGATGATACTCTGGATATCCCAGAGCAACCTCCTTGCCAATGCCACATCTTTCTGTTTTCTTTCAGTGATTCCTGCTCCTCCCCTGTGAAGCTTGTATATAGTCATGTGACATACCTTGCTCTACTTAATTTTTTGTAAAAAACAAAGAAAACAAAACAAAACAAACAGTAATATATTGATTTTATTTTTTTTTTTTGCTGGATGTTGCCATTTATGGATTTTTTTTTAAAAGTTGTTTCCAGGATGGCCAAGAAGTGACTTTCGTGAACTTGGCTCAGACTGGCCTAAGCTTTGGCTGACGTGGGATCTTTTAGTCTCTTCCTCAGCTAAAGGACTTGGCCCATGGCTCAAGCTCAGGAGAAGAGATGAGCTTCCCCGCTATGTGTGGAAGGAAAGGCCCCTGGGAACTATAACCTGCCATCCCTTTGCTTCTCTAGAAAACGAAGGAAAGCAATCCTGATTTAGGGGAGAAAGCAGGCCAGAAGATCTCAGCCTGGGAGACCACAGAAACAGCTGGGTTTGGGCACATTTGGTCACCTTTCATTTGAAAAAGAAAGAAGGAAAAAAATGGGCTCCCAACTATCCCCCAACAGCCTGCCCATGGCTTCGTCCTTTGGGTGTCCTTCCCCCAATGGACAGAGTATGGCACCAGAGATGATCTGCTTCTTTCAAGATGACTCCTGGAGCTACTAGGGTTGGGATCGGAGGCTGGAGAATCTGCAAGGACTCATCCAAGAGGCGTCTCTCTAGTCCTACCTTCCCAAAGAGCTGGGAGAGAACAAGGCAGCTGCCCCTAATAGCACTTCTATACACACACAGCCACCCTGACCTTCCATCCTGGGCATCCCCATCAGGAGAATTCCTTTTGCCAAAAGGCTTGGGCAGAGTCTTGGAAAAGTCCATTCAGACTCTTGGCAGGTCAGGCTGAAGTACCCGCATTCTGTGGGTGCACTTGCTCGCCTTGTCCCTTCCTCCTTCACTCCCTGTCATCTCCGGGTCACATCCTCTTGGGTTTCTTGGTCAGCCATGGCTTCATGGAACCCTCCATCACAGCCTGCCTGCCCCTGGGAAGGGATGACATGCTGGACATCCCGCCTCCGGACTAAAGTTTGCTGGCCATTATTCCCTCTGTCTCCCTTCCATGGCAAATCTTGGGCCCAGACCGTGTCTATTCTTCCCTCGCAGTGGGGAGTTATGGCCCAAAGCCATCCATCCATCAGTCAACAGACACTAAGCTCCTATTCAGTACCAGCCACTGTGTTAGGGGCTGGGGGTACAAATGCCAAAGCCAGACAAAGCGTCTGCCCTCAAGGATTTAGTTCATGCAGGCGTCCTCTCGGGGCAGAGCCTGCCAGGTTCCTGGAATCTTCCCTACCTTCTCACCATTCCACCTTGAACTGGTGTCAAAGTACATTTCCATCTTCTGGGCCCACTGTGCGGGAGGATGTTCTAAGCGTGCTAGGCCGGGGGAGTAGGGAGGTGGTACAGAATAACACCTGCATGGAAAATTCAAATGCACTCTCTAGAGTGGACCGGATAAAGGTTGTCTTTACTTAGGACCACAGATAATCCAGTAGCTCATGGTTGCAGGAGGGAATCCCATGCTTCTTTTCATGCATTATTCAGGCTTTGGAAGCTACTCATTCAATTTGACATGCATCAAGGTTCTTTGAACTCTGATTGCCAGGGTCCCACGACCGCTGATACAGGCCTGCTCAAGAGAACAGGAAAGGGGGGCTCAAAAGGTTTTCAAGGATGCAATTGTTGCTGACCTGATCTCGAGTCATCCAGGCTCAGTCCTTCGGGGTACTCTGTGCCCGAGTCCTCAGGGCACAAGAATCCCAAAAGGATTTACAACAGCGAACATAAACCCAAGAATATGGGGAAGGGGCACAGGTAGCCATGCTCCTCAGAGCTTACTTACAGCTCTGCCACAGTGATGTGAGCCCTGCCTCTATTGTTCCTCCTGGCAATAATCGCAGCTTTGCAGCTATAGTATCAGGGTCAGGGCGTAAAACAAATACCAAAAAACCCACCATCTCAGAGATCTGGGCTTTCCAGGCTCATATAAGCTAAGTGGAGTCAGTCTCACAACAGGAAAGCGGTTGATGCCTTTCTAAGGCTAGCAGCATCCACTACTGCCTTCCTGCCCCCATAGGTTGGTGCCTGCCTCTCTGGTGGTGCTACCATGTTGCTTTGGCCTTAGTTACCAGCCTTTATGCTTGTCCCTTAGAACCCTGCATCTGTACTGGTTAAGAATTTCTCCTGATGAGTCTTATAGCAGCCTCTCAGGACTAAGAAAACAGATTCTGCGATCAAAATTCGAAGGGACTTCAGTCATAAACGGTTTTTATTTAGGCCAGGAAAAAAGGTGTCCTTCATCTAACAAAAGTACAGCTCTACTGGCTTCATTTACTACTAATTGTTTTCCTTTTCTCTTGTAAATTAATGTCTGAGAATGTAATAAACTATAATGGAACTTCTGGTTGTGAAATATTTACAAGTTGTGTGACCACATCATGCATAAGTCTATTGATTTCCCCTTCAAATGATTCTTAGCCCAAACAGTTGCTCCCTAGCACGTCCACTGGGGCAGCTAGGTGGGGCAGTAGATAGAGCAACAGACCTGGAGTCAAGAAGATCTGAGTTCAAATGTGACCTCAGATACTTGCTAGTGACCCTAAGCAAGTCACTTTACTCCTGTGTTCCTCATCTATAAAATGGAAAAGGAAATGACAAACTACTCAATTATCTTTGCCAAGAAAACCTGAGAGACAAAGTCCATGGGGTCACGTAGAATCAGACATGGCTAAATGATTGGACAACAACAATAAAGCATCTCCTCTGTCTAGTTTCCCTAGAAATGCAATCTCGGGAATCAGTAGGCACTGCAGTCTTCTTGGAGTCTGATATAATACTGATTAAGTTGATATAACAGATTTATGATCACTTGCTTCCTGTCCCGGTATATGCATAGCAGCAGAAGGTCTGTTACAGACCAGTGATGGCAAACCTTTTAGAGATGGAGTGCTGACCCTTCCCTTACCCCACTCCACCCCCTGGACCAAGTGCCCACCTGCCCCCAGTAACCCCAGGCCATGACCCTTCCCCCCACCAATGTTGGGTGCACCCTGCCCTTCCCTTACCCCAGACAGGGGAGGGATGAAATGCTCCCATTGGACTGCTGAACAGAGGGACAGTTGAAGTGAGGAATGTCCTCAGTGAGTGTAGAGAGGGGGAGGGGAGTGGCCCACCAACTCTGCTCCACTCCAGCTCTGCTGCCTTTGAGCCACCCACCTTCCCCACTGTGTGTTCCCATTGGCTGCTGGGCAGATGGGTAAGGATGTGAAAAAACGTCATCAGGCCTGATGGAGAGGGGGAGAGGAGCAGCTCTACCTTGGTCCCTCTACCTTTCTAGTAACAAGGAGGGGTGTACCCAAAGAGAGTGCTCTACATGCCATCTTTGACACTCATGCCATAGGTTCACCATCACTGTCTTAGACCAGCAGAAACCTGTGAGCACTCAAGGGTTACATAAAGAGGAGACAAAGCCAACCCCTGTGAATGGTATCATAGTTCTTTGGAAAGGGCACTGATTGAAGTCAGGAACTTGGACCCAGACCCTTCCTCCTATGTTTATGAACAAATGTGATTCTGTGAAGTCACTTAGCAGTCAGGAGCAGCTAAGTGCTGAAATAAAGTACTGGACCTAGAGTTAGAAAGAACTAGCCTCTGACATCTAAGGGCTGTGTGACCTTGGGCAAGTCACTTAATCCTATTGGCCTCAGTTTCATCATCAGCTGGAGAAAGGAAGGGCAAACTACTCCAGAAAACCCCAGATTGGGTCACAAAAAGTCATACATGACTGAAACAACTCAACAACAAACAAATCTGGCTTTTGACACATTAGTTGTATGCCCCAAGCAAGTTACTTAACCTCTGTTTGCCTCAGTTCCTTCATCGATAAAATGAGGATAACAATAACACCTACCTCCCAAAGTTGATGTGAGGATGAAAGAAATAATATTTATAAACTGCTTGACATGGTGCCTGGCACACGGTAAATGCCATTTAATGTTAGCTATTTTTAACTTCCCTGAGCCTCAATTTCCTCAAATATAAAATAAGGGGTTTTGACTAGATGACCTTTAATGTCCCTTCTAGGTCTAAATCCTATAATCCTGGGTATCACACATATTTATTGAGTTGTTTCTATTGTATCCAGCCCTTTATGACCCCTTTTGAGGTTTTCTTGGCAAAGATACCAGAGTGGTTTGCCATTTCCTTGTCCAGCTTATTTTATAGATGAGGAAACTAAAGCAAACTTAAGTGACTTTCCCAGGGTCACACAACTACTAAGTGTCTGAGGCTGGATTTAACCTTGTCTTCTTGACTCCAGGCCACGTGCTTCATCCACTGATGCATCCAAGCTACCAACATGCTGCTACCTCCAGAGCCTTTCTCTTTCCTGCCCTTACTCCTCTGCAGACTCCAAACAAGTATCTCCTGACCAAATAACCTTCCTGCTGCAACTCACTGTGTAACCTCCCAAGAGTCTCCAGACTCTGCTTCCACTGCCACCACCACCAATTGCCTTTTTCCTCTCTGGCGCACCCAGATAGCCTTGTAAGAATCAGCTAGGACAGCTACAGGGCGAGCTCTCTCTCTGTACGATGAAGAACACGGCCACGTACTGGCCCTCCCCTCTCACAGCTCTGTAGCTGTACTCCGGTCTTCTGACATGAGGCTGCACAGAGAGCTACTAGAGAAATGGACGCAAGAAGACCACGTGCTATCGTAGAAAGTTCTTTGGGGCAATGATAATAATATGATCATATTACATTGTGTAGGATTTTTTCCAGTGCATTTTTACATATTACATGGAGAAAGGGAAGGGGAGGGAAGAGGAAAAAGAGAGAGTGAGAGAGAGAATGTGTGTAAGAGAGAGAGACAGAGACAGAGAGAAAATACTTGAGAATGCTTCTCCACCAGTGGCAATTAAATGGCAAAGTGGATAGAGAGCTAGGCCTGGAGTCAAAAAGACCTGAATTCAAATCTAGCCTCAAGCAGCAAGGTGGCTTTGGGCAAGTCATTTCACCTCTGTTTGCTTCTGTTTCCTCAAATGTAAATTGGGGATAATAATAGCACCTACTTCACAGAGTCGTATGGACCAAATGAAATAATTTTTTTAAGTGCTTAATACAGTCCCTGACACTTAGTGGGTGCTATATAAATGCTTATTCCTTTCCCTTTCCATTCCCAGAAGCATTTAAGCAGAGGCAGGATAATCTCTTGATGGAAATGCTAATAACTAGGTGTTTTCAGAGATCCCTCCAAATTTGGGAATTTATCATTCCACCTCATATACTTATTAAAACTGGAAAAGGTCCTTAGGGATAGTTGAGTCCAAACTATGTGTTTTACAGAGGAGGAAACATACAGAGAAGGTGAAATGACTTGCCCCAAAACAGACAATAATAGTTGGCATCCTTGGGGCTATATCCTAAAAAAACTTTATTTTTTTTAAACTCTTCTCTTCTGTCTTAGTATCAATTCTAAGACAGAAGAATAGCAAGAACTAGGCAATGGGGGTCAAGTGACTTGCCCAGGGTCACAAAGCTGGAAGTGTCTGAAGCCAAATTTGAACCCACATCCTCCCAACTCCAGGTCTGGCTCTCTGTCCAATTATGCTGCCTTGATGCCCCTAGATCAACTTTCTTCTCCCATGCCCCTCAACAAACACAAACACATATACTCAGGGAAAGTAAAAAGTAGCTTAGATCTTTCTGAAGGAGCAAGGGTGTCATACTTAGAAAGGATTGCAGAACCTGAGAAGATTCAAAAATCAGAACTGTCCCTAGAAAACCACAATCAGACCCACTTGTTTTTAAAAGCGAGAGGATGGAAAATCCTATTGACTTAAGTGGGTCGATTATGTTGAGAGAGTAGGGAAAGATAAGTGGAAACACTTTTTTAGTCTCCTGAAGTCTTTATACCCCAGAAGAGTCAATTGTATGTTCTGACTAACTTAATTTTCCCATCACCTGGAAATTTGCAACAGCAAAATTCCTGAACCCTCCCCTTTCCAGATCAAAAACCTAAGCCTTTTCTCAATTGTGTGGACTACTATAGCCTATACTTAGAGCACCAAGGTAGGATTTTCACACTGTATAGAATACACTTTTCAGAGGCTGTGACCAATACCACCCACCCCACCCCAAATGAAACCTGGGTAGTAAATGTGATTATGGTCATTTCTAAATGTTTTTACCAAGGATCTCAAGAAGGATTTCTAAAGCCCCTCCCAAACTTTCCAAGCTACTACGGCATAGACCAAAGATTTTCACCAAGATTTTGATTTTTCCTCATGAACCTCCTTGTAAGGAAAGCAGAGGACAAGACTTGTCTTTTAACTTTATAAGTGCATAAATTGAGATGCAAAACAAGGAACAGGAATAATGAATCTGAAAAATTCCCAAACCACAAAAGGAATTCCTATATTGACTAAATCAAAGATTCTTCTCATGTGGTAGAAAGATCCCTACAATTGAAGTCAAAAGACTGGAGTTCAAATCCCAGTACCAACATTTAGTAGTTATATGACCACAGATTTCCCCTCCCTTAACCTCAGTTTATTCATTTATGAAATGGAGCTATAATATCTACACTACCATTATTTGAAAAATGACTGAACAACAATTGCAGGTTTTAGGCACAAGCCCACCAAAACCAATTTTTATTAATTTCTCATCCTAAATTCAAGAACTTTTCTGACTGAGGAAGAAATGTACAAACTGATATAGTCTCCTCCTGACCCTAGACATCCTTCAGTCTCTCTCTGACCACTCTCCTCAAGGGCTTTTCACCCAGCTGGTCATTAGTAGCCTGAAGCAATCATGGTCCTAAATCAGTATCCTAATCCCTTCAGGAAATGGAGAAAGATGTAAATGGAGAAAGGTAAATAATTACCCTAATACAGTGATAATGAACCTTTTAGAGATAGAATACCAGGCCCCACCCCCACTCCAGCCAGAGACCATGTGCCACGCCCCCCACCCCTCACCCCACACAGGGGAGGAAGGAAGCCCTCCCACTGGGCTGCTGGACAGAGGGGCAGGTGAAGTGAGCAATGTCCTCAGTGAATGTAGAGAAAGGGAGGGGAATGGCTCAAGCACTCCATTCCCCTCCAGTTCTGCAGTCTGTGATCTGCCCATCTTATCCTCTGTGAGCTCCCATTGGCTGCTGGGCAGAGGGGCAAGTGATGTGAAAAAATGTCATCAAGCACAGTGGAGTGGGTGAGGGTAGCAGCTCCACCAGAGTCCCTCTACCTTTCTAGTAACAAACTGGGAGGTGGGGGGGGCGAGGGGGAGGGGGGAGGAGAGTAGCCATATGCCCACAGAGAGTGCTCTGTATGCCTTCTTTTGGCATCCATGCCATAGGTTCACCATCACTGCCCTAATGCCTTCAAGTGTATCAATCCTAACCCTGGTCCAGATCTGGTTAGTTGCCCTAAATACTTCAAGAGAAGAGTCCTTCTTGTAACTATTTGGAGCTTGGGAGCCAGAGTGGTTTCAGAATTGATAGTAAAAGAGAGATTGATAAGGTGATGAATATCCCTCTTTCAGACTAGTCCAAAGACTTCATACTGAGGTATATTAAGATGCTTTCTTCATATTTCTAAAAGAGGGAACGAGTGGGTTTAATGCTTCCACAATGTCAATTTAACAAATCTTCGAGAACAAAAAAGAGATCTAATCTAACCTGCTCTTTTTGGTGATGGGGATTCAGAGAAGAAAAGAGTGTCCAAGACCACATAGCAAGTTAAGAACAGGGTTAGGGCTAGAGCCAGTTTCTTCTGCTGCCTATGTGAGTGTAAGAGAAGATTGATTTGAGAGAAGTTGTAGAGGGAAAAATCACCAGATTTGGCAATCCATTAGATAGAAGGAGTAAATGAAAGTGAGGAGTCAAGAATGACACCAACATTGGAACCCAAGGGACCTGGAGGCTGGTGGTTTCCTCAATAATGATAGGGAAGGGGAGCAGGTCTGGAGTTGGAAGGTGGTGCTGGGTTCAAATTTAGCCTCAGATACTTTCTAGCTATGTGACCCTGGGCGAGTCACTAAAACCCATTGCCTAGCCCTTATCACTCTTCTGCCTTGAAGTCAATACTTACTGTCCATTCTAAGACAGATGGTAAGGGTTTAAAAAATTAGGAGAGAGGGGCAGCTCCATAGCACAGTGGATAGAGCTCCAGAAAGACCTGGATTCAAATCTGGTCTCGGACACTTCCTGCCTATATGACCCTAGGCAAGTCACTTAACCCTATTTGCCCAGGCTTGCCCTTCTATCTTAGAGTTGCTACTTAGGCAAAAAGTAAGGGTTAAAAGAAACAATAATAGGAAATTAAGAAGAGGGGAGGTTTGAGGGGAAGAGAAGATAATGACGGAACTCTCATAATTTATTTGTCTTTCCAAAAGTGCTCTCTTGAGTTTGATTTTTCTAGTCTAGATAATAATTAATGGCGCTGTTGTGGATAATTTGTTCCAGAGATGCAGTGTTTTCCCTCTGAGACCAAAGTGCAATAAATGTTGGAGGGCTTCGAGGGACCCAAATGGCCTTTGCAATCTTTCTCCTAGCTTGGGCCCAGGATCCTATGATTCAGGCCAGAAGAGACCCAGCAGTGAGTCTTCGTTCCATCCCGGGGGTGAGCCCTGCAACTGCCAACCCCTGCCATTTCCCAGGCAGCTCTGATGCCATCTGCAGTTTCCAAAATAGCTGTTTCTACATCTGCTGCCCTCCAGGGTTCCAGTTCATTTGTAGGCTCTCTTGCTAGTAAACATACTTGAAACTCATGGTCGATGTTTGGGAGAGTCCTTGAATCAGCCCACCAGAGCTGGAAAGAGCCCTGAACTGGAGCCTGGAGACCCAGATTCCAGTCTACAAAAACATGCATCCTGCTATACAGTTTCCAAAGCACTTGGTTATACATTTTCTCATGGGGTCATCCCAGAGAGATAGATTATACCACCAGCCCCAATTTATAAAGGCTGGTGCAGCATAGTGGAAAGGGGCACTGGGTGCTGGCCTGTTAATTACTACTTGGTGACTTGGACAAATTAACTTCCCCTCTGTGTGCCTCAGTTCCCTCACCTGTAGAAAAAAGAACTGCTGGGGGCAGCTGGGTAGCTCAGTGGATTGAGAGCCAGCCCTAGAGAAAGACGGGAAGTTCTAGGTTCAAATCTGGCCTCAGACACTTCCCAGCTGTGTGACCCTGGGCAAGTCACTTGACCCCCATTGCCTAGCCCTTACCACTCTTCTGCCTTGGAGCCAATACACAGTAATGACTCCAAGACGGAAGGTAAGGGTTTTTAAAAGAAAAAGAAAAAGAAAAAAGAACTGCTGAGATCCCTCACAGATCTAAATCTAAATCTATAATCCCTGTCTGAGCCATCTGGGCCTGAAGGGGTGGGACTAAGTGGTCCCTAAACTCGCAACAATGAGAATGGGCACCATGATTGGTGGACAGCTGCCGCCATCTAGTGGTTCTGGTTCTGGCTCTCACAGTTGTGTGGAATCATTCCTGCCTTATTTTCCAAGGTGACCAGTTTTATTTGGAATTCAAGAACTGTTTAGAAGTCTAGGAAACGACTTTTGCAAGAATTTTCGGGGGCAGCTGGGCAGCTCAGTGAATGGAGAGCCAGGCCTAGAGATGGGAGGTCCTGGATTCAAATTTGACCCCAGACTCTTACCAGCTGTGTGACTCTGGGCAAGTCACTTAAGCCTTATTGCTTAGCCCTTACCACTCTTCTGCCTTAGAACCGTTACACAGTATTGGTTCTAAGATAGAAGGTGAGGGTTTATTAAAGGTGAGGGTTTATTAAAAAATAATAATAAATAATTCTTCTAATGTCTTTGCTGTTCACTGTCTCCTGCTGCCTGAGTCTGCAGGGTATCTCACCATGGCATTAGACTGTAAGCTCCCTGCCTTCAGGAAATCTAGATGTGGGGGACAAACACACAGAGATGATGATGATGGCAATAAAATAATGCCCAACCACATGGCACTCCAAGGCTTACAAAGACTCTTCATATACATGGTCCCTTTTGGCCTTCCCAATAACCCTGTGCCATGACATAGATAATACAACAAGTTATAGAGAAGAAACTCAGAGAGGACAAAAGTCAGCAGCTAGAAAGTGCTAGAGCCAGGATTCAAATCCAAACACCAGATTTAGCACTACTTTGCTATTCAGTCATTCCAGTCATGTCCCACCCTTTGTGACACCATCTGGGACTTTCTTGGCAAAGATATTGGCATGGTTGGCCATTCCTTCCTCCAGCTCATTTTTCAGATGAGAAAACTGAAGTCAACATGGTTAAGTGACTTGCCCAGGGTCACACTGCTAGTAAGTGTCCAAGGCCACATTTGAATTCAGGAAAAGAGTGTTCCTGATTCCAAACCCAACACTATCCGCTGTGCCACCTAGTTACTGACATGTTAC
Source organism: Monodelphis domestica (assembly GCF_027887165.1). Lineage (NCBI taxonomy): Eukaryota > Metazoa > Chordata > Mammalia > Didelphimorphia > Didelphidae > Monodelphis > Monodelphis domestica. The sequence continues at coordinate 390,631,823 of NC_077227.1, read as the reverse complement.
AATAGGGACCGCTAGCTGTGGCATCCTTCCCTCCCACAGAAACCAGAGAAGGGAAGTTGTTTCCATCAGAACCTGAAATTCCAATTTATTTGAACCTGTGACACCATGCTCGTATCCTCAGGCCCTGGGCACCAGGATGAAGCCCCAGACTGACTATAAGTTTTCCTAGGCAGATTCCAACACCTCTGGTGGGAAAGCCAGGCAAAGGACATCCCTTCAGTGCTACCCCATCTTTGCTGACCCCCTTATCAACCTAAGTCTTGGTCTCGTTCAGAGCCTGGCCTACATGAGCCAGGGTACCCCAGAGTACAAAATGCCTGAGGCCACAAGTCTGTCACCTGGCAGGAATGTTTGCTGTGATGGCACTCCTGAACAGACACAAGAATTTGCATTTATTCTCATAAGTAGGCAAGCAGACAAGGATCCAGCCTCCTGTTGTTCCCGCCTGGGGATTTGTGTTAGTGGGCTCAGAATCCAGAGCCTTAGTGGAGACTCCAGAGTTGCCTGCCTTCTAGGTGTTTTCTATAGAATTAACATTTAGGTAGTTTTTCATTCATTTGGTTTTTATTGACACTTTTTGTTTGTATATATCACTTTTCTTTCCTTGTGACAAACATTTCAAAATAAATTGAGCAAAAGAAACTGTTTCAGACAGTAAATCCCCCAAGAGACTCTTCAAAATGGGAGGTGCATTTTCTCAATCTTTCTGGGGCTAAACCCCATCTTTATAATTACACATATTTAGTTAGTTCTTAAGGAAAACAATAGCAGTTCTATTTCCAAAGCATTTTTTTTAACCCTGACCTTCCATCTTGGAATCAATACTATGTATTGGTCCCCAAGCACTAAGGGCTAAGCAATGGGGATTAACTGATTTGCCTATGGTCACACAGCTAGTAATATCTGAGTCCACATTTGAACCCAGAACCTAGACCTGGTTCTCAATCCACTTTGCTTTCCTCACAACAGCCTTTGAGGGAGGTAGAATAGGTATTCATTTCCCCGTTTTGAAAAAGAGGAAACGACTCAAAGAGAGGAAATTATTTCATCTATGTCCACACAGCTAGTAACTATTGAAGTAAAATTCAAGTTTCTTAACTCCAAGTCCAGAACTCTTTCCACAAAGTTCTTCCTATTAGCTGAGACAGTTGGGAACTAGCTATGAACTACTAGTTAAACAGGAATACCCTACCCAGGCTCCCCAACCAACATCTTGAATTTGAGCAAATAATTCCCTTTTTTAAATTTTATTCATTTATTTTTTAGAATATTTTTCCACATTTTCATGATTGATTTTCTTTCTCCCTCCTCTTCCCTCCCTCTTCCCGGGGCCAACAAGCAATTCCACTGGGTTGTACAAATGTCACTTGATAACTATTTTCCATAGTATTCATTTTTGCTATAGAGCATCTTTTAAAGTCTAAACCCTAAATCACATCCCCATATATGCATGTGATAAGTGATGTCATATTGAGCAAATTATTCTGTTGAAGATTTCTTGGAACTACCATCTCCCTAGACTACTCTTTCCACTTTGGGCCAGGAATAATTGCCAGGAAGTCCTGCCTTACATAGCACAGGAATCTGCATCTTGGCAACTTCCTCTCTCACTGCTCCTACTTCTACCCTGTAGGGCCAAGTAGAACACATTTGGTCTCTCCCCTTAACAAACTCTTCAAATCCTCCTCATCCAGCTCATGCTCTCAAGCCAGTGTCCTACGGATTCTGTCTAGACCCCTCTTCTCTTCTCCCCTCTGCATTAATTTACTTGGGGATCTTATCAGTTCCAATGGATTCAATTATTATTTACACGCTGATGATTCTCAAATCTACTTATGCTGTCCCAAATTCTCTGCAGGTGGTATATCTCCAACTGCCTTTCAGACATCTCAAGCTGGATGTCCAGGAGACACTTTAAATTGAACATGTCCAAAACAGGGCTCCTTTTCTTTCTCCCTAACCCAGCCCATCCTGATCTACCTTCTCTATTACCATAGAGGACAACACTTTCCTCCCAGTTCACAACCTAGAAGTCATCCTGAATTCTTCACTATCTCCTGCCCCCCCCCCCCCATATCCAATCTGTTGTCAAGGCTTGTTGATTTCACCTTTGCAGTATCTCTCCAATTTCCCCTTTCTGTTCTCTAATACAACCACCACCCTGGTACTAGCCTTTCTCATCTCAGTCTCCAGTTCTTTCTTCATTCAACCACCAAAGTGATTTTCCCAAAGTACAAGTCCAAACTGTCACTGTCTGTCTCTCTGCCTCTCTCTCTGTCTCTCTCTCTGTCTCTCACTCCCTCTCTCTCTCTCCCTCACTCCCTCCCATTCTCCTGCTTCTCCTTTTCCCTCTCCCTCTCCGTCCTTCCTTCCCCCCTCCCCTCTCTCTCCTTCCCTCTCTCCCCTCCAGACTCCCAATAGTATCCAAAATAAAATACAAAATTTTTTTGGCATTGGAAGTCATTTATAACCTACCCTCCTTCTACTTTTCCAGTCTTCTTATGCCTTACTTCCCTACATAACCTCTACCATCCAGTGCCACTGGCCTCCTGGCTGTTCCACAAACAAGGTGCTCCATCTTTTAGATCTGGACATTTCCCCTGGCTTGTCCCCCATGCTAGTAATGCTCTCCTTCTTGATCTGCCTTCCCTAGTTTCCTTAATTCTAGTGCCTTCCCTCTGTTAAGTGCATCCTATTTATCCTTCCTAGCTGGTTTGTATACATCTGTTAACTTGTTTCTCCCGTTCTATTATGATCTCCTGGTGAGTAGGGACTGTCTTTTTGTCTCTTTTTGTATCCTCAGTGCTTATTTTACACTGTCTGACACATAGTAGGTGCTTAATAAAAGTTTAATGATCGATTTGTAGACTTATAGACAATTTTCCACTTCTTTTCCAGGTTGAACAGAGCTTTTTCAATCCTAAACTTTGAGTGATAGTCCTGGAGTAAGGGCACCATTGTTAGGTAGAAGATCCGGAAATTTATGGAAAGGGTGATAGAGGGTGATGAATACAGGATGAGCCAAAGGTTGGAATCTAAGTGACAGGGAGGATAATAGGAAAGTTCGGAAGAAGAGAAGGGAAAGATGAATTCTATTTTTCCCAAATTTAGAACGGTGACTCCAAAGAAAAGGTGACCCAGGCAAGATCTCTTAGAGTAGATGACCCAGGTTCCTTCGCGCACTTATGGAGCTGGAGCTGAACCGGGAGAATGCCTTGGCCAGGGAGGATGGAAGGGGTGGAATGGAGGGCAGGGCGTAACTCTGTAGGCGGAGCTCTCCCGAGTTCAGAGGTGTTATAGAAATAAAGCTCGCGTACAAGTAGTCACGTGAGGGAGAAGCTGGGAAGGGTTCTGCATCCCACTCTTACCCCAGTATTTGCACAGTCAGACCAAACTGGCATCAAGGGATATGTACTGAAGCCACTAGGAGAGTGGATGAATTCACTAGGGCTGCGCATGCACGGAACTATCTTTCAGGAGGCGACCAGAGCCCAAGCTGGAGGAGAGAAAACACTGGCATTAAAGCCAGAAAGCATTGGAAAGAGGGGGCGGGGCTTTTATGGGCGTGGCCTGTCGTAGGACGGGGTCAGGTTCAGGATTGGATGGGAGGTGGAGCAAGAGCAGGCTAAGAAAAGGATGGGCGGGGCCATGACAGGACTGAATTGGGTGGGGCCCGGTGTAGGGAGGGGCCAGGTCCAGGATTGGACGGGAGTCGATCAAGAGCTGGACTAAGACAAGGATGGGTGAAGACTGAGTGGGCGGGGCTAAGACTGAACCAGGATAGGTGAGGCCTGGTATGGAAAGGAACCAGACTCGGGATTGGATGGGAGGTGGAGCAAAAGGCGGGCCTAAGACTAAGATGGGTGGGGACGAAGACATGGTGGGCGGGTCCTGGCCTGGGGGTGGGGCCAGGACTGGGAGGCTGGACGGGAGATGTCAGTTTCTGCTCAGAACCCTGCTCCTGGAATCCTCTCCCAGGGATCTTCCTCGGGCGCCATGGCAGTGAAGAGACACACCAAGCAGGAGACCCTGGCCCTGCGGAAGCAGCTTATCGGGTAGGAAGGCGCTCAGAGGGGACCAGGGACCTAGTTGGCAGAGGCTCAAGTGAAATCCGAGGGAGGTCAGGTTGGCCCAGGCCAGGGTGCCACGTGTTCAGCGAGGGTGGGCAGCAGGACCCAGACTTCAGGGCACTCTCCACTCCCAGACCCTTGACTTCTGCCCACTGTGTCCCCTCCTCCCATCCCATTTGCCCCAAGTCTCGATCCCTGCGTAAGGGTCAATGTCTACTGCAGTGTTCCCACCTGGGATTGTCCAATTGCTGATTGGACATCTCCAGGGAATGAGAAGTTCACTACTCCCCGAGACAACCCATTCCAACTCTTGGACTACTCTAATTGTTTGGAAGTTTTCCCTTGATGTCTAAGCTAATTTTAATTCTTTTCGACTTCTACCCATTCCTTTTAAGTCTGATCTCTCGGGTGAGGCAGAACAAGTCTATTTTCTTCCCTCTCGGAGTGACAGACCTTCATATACTTGAAGGCATAAGAGAAGGGGAACTAGGCTTGCAGTCAGAAGACTGTGCAGTTTAGGAGTTCTTATCCTGAGGTCCCTAACCTTCTTTTAAATATATTTTAATAATTTTCTATTAACATAATTGTTTTCCTTTTTGATTCCATGTATCTTATTTTATGCATGTAAAAGCATTCTGAGAAGGGATTCACAGACTTCACCAGAAGGACAAAGTGGGCCCTGACCCTAAAAAAGTTAAGAATCTCTACTTAAGCAGTTCGTGTCCTGACTGGGGACCCCAGACCCTCAAAATACTGAGTAATTTCAGAGTTTCTAGACCAATACATAATGTAAACAGGAGCATTTTCCAGCTTGAACTTGAAGCTCTCTGGTAATGGGAATCTGCCTACTTCCTAGAACCAACCTGGGTCACTTTAGGGCAGCTCTCTGATAATAAACATTTATTACATACCTACCGTGTACTAGACACTATGCTAACTTCTGGGAATATAAAGATGGGTAAAAGACAGTCCTTGTTCTCAAGAAGTTCATGGTCTATTGGGAAAGACATGTGAACAACTATGTACAAATAAGCCATATACAGAATAAATTGGAAATAATCAATAGAAAATTGAGAAGGATCAAGAAAGGCTGATAGAATGGTAGAATTTAGCTGGGACTTGAAGGAGACCAGAAGGCATTAGGTAGAATTAAAAAGAAAGAGCATTCCAGAAATAGGAAACAGCCACATAAAATGCCAGAGTTGGGAGATGGAGTATCTTTTCCATGGAATAGCCAACAAGAGGTCAGTGTCACTAGACTGAAGAATATAGAGGGGAAGAGTATAAAATATAAGAAGATTAGAAAGGGATGGGGGGAGCAGATTATAAAGTACTTTGAATACTAAAAAGAGGTCCTCTCTTAATTACCTTGGTAGTTGGTGGTTGAATGACTATATAAATGAATGGAGGTTGGGAAGTAGGTCAGATAGTTGTTAAGGATGGTGGAAAAAGACATGTTGTACTCCTCACTTTCTTTATTCTTGAAAGTGATAGGGGGCCAATGGCATTTGCTGAGCAAGGAAAGGAGGAAAGAAGTGGCATATTTGGACTTATGTTTTAAGAAACTCAATTTGATGGCTAAAGAAGACAGACTAGAGCTGGGAAAGCCTTGTGGCAGGCAGACCCACCAGCAGACTATTGCAATAGTTCAGGCTTAAAGTGAGGAAGGGTCTGCACCAGAGTAGTGACAGTGTCACAAGGGGACACATTGGAGAAATGTTACAAAGGTGAAATCCACAGGCCTTGGCAAGAAATTAAGATATGGATGTGAGAGATAATGAGGAACTGAGAATGATATTTAAGTTGTGAGCCTGGGAGACTGGGAAGATAATGGTATCCTCAACAGTAAAAGGGAAGTTTGGTAGGATGGAAGATTGGGGGTAAAGATAATGAATTCAGTTTTGGACATTCTAGGTTTAAGATGTTTATAGGAAATGTTAGGAAGCTTTCTCCCCACATCAAATCTAAGCCTGTTTCTTTTCAGCTTCTCCCCAAGGCTCCTAGTTCTCTGAACATGGTAGAACAAATCTAAAATCTACTCCCCACTTCCTGATATGTATAAAGTATTTGGAAAACTTTAAGGCTCCTGAAAGAGTAGCAGGGGAAAGGAATAGTGCTCTTCAGATACTGGAAAAGCTATTACTGCCAGGCTGGATATTCCCAAATCTTTTAACCTATTATCTATGCTATAAATTCAAGCATGGTTTTTCCTTTTCTGGCTTTCTGCTTTATCATCCTTCCAACCTAAAGGTTATTCTCCATAAGATATACCACATCCCTGACATGCATTCACTCCCTGCCTCCTCAGACCTTTGCCCCAATTCTCCTTTATCCTAGCCCCTCTCCCTTCCTTAGAGTACCCCCAACACTTGCCACATATTCTCCATATACTTTCTGCTTCCTGAACTCTTCAATCTTTTGTCTCAAATTCTCATACACACTTTCCCTCCAGCTCTCCCCACCTCTACCCCAAGTACCTCATATGCCCTGCCTTTCCCCAAATCCATCCCCCGTAATCCTGCACAGACCCCTAGCCCCAGCTCTCTGAACGACTTCGTACTATCTCCTTCCCCAACCCACCCAAACATAGCCCCCCTCCAAAACCATTCTAATATTTACACTTCAGACTGTAAACGTAGCATCCCTCATCTGCCCTCTACCCCAAACTACTCCTACTCTACTATGTATACGAACATCATCCCACTCCCAGCCAGACTACCTACAGTCCCTCAAGCCAAAATTCTCACACACCTCCAGAACTCCCCGTGCATGCTCCATTCCTAGAACATCCCCCACAATCCTGGCAGCTCCTATAGCCCTACACTGGCCTTTCCAAATCCAGATGCAGGTTTGTGGAGGCACCAAACAGCCTTAGTGTCAGTGTCCAGCACAAAACACCCCCCTCGCCCCACTCTAAACTGCAGTGTCTCCTACCCACGTAGCCCAGCCTTGCCCTGAAATCTGCCCCTTAGACACACATCTGTTCCCTCTGCCCTGTGCCCTGCTCCAAGCTTCTCTCTCCTTCCCTTCATCCCCTGGCCCCACTTCTCTCTGCCCTTAGCCCCACCTTCCTTGTCTTCACTTTCCCAATCTCCCACTGTCTTCCCCCATCATCCCCAACAACTGCCCCCACCCCATTCATTCATATATTCATTCAACCACCATCTACAAAGGTAATTAAGAGAGGGCTTGATCTTAACACTTTCCTCCCCTAACCCCCATGCCTGGCCCTGACATCCTTGCTCAGCCTTGCCCCAACCCCTAGAGCTCTTCCTACCTAACTGCCCACCTCTCATCCCCCTTTCTCATTTTCCTCCATCCCTGGTCATGCCAGAGAGAGGCGCACATCCTGCCCCCGGGGAGCTGCTTACCCTTGTAGGAGCCGCAGGTTGGAATGGGTTGTCCCAGGCTCTTACCCTCTCACACCCCCTCAAGGAGGAGGCAGAGAATTCCAAGATCTTTGGCCCAGGGCCTGGGTCACGGCCAGCCTCTCCTCCCTTCCATCTTGAAGCCATGCCATCAGCACTTTTGTTCTGCCCCTAAGGAGGACACAGAAAACCATGGGGCCAAAGGTACCCAGGGTGGAGCTTGCTGGGAGCGGAGCAGTGGAGGTCACCACCTGTGGAGGGAGGGGGCTGCCTGCCATCAGCCAGGCCCATCTTCCTGCCTGGGGCCTGGGAAGCAAAGGATGAGTGGGGAGGGCACAATGACGAGGTGGTCAGGGAATCCGGCGGCCAGGGATATGAGTTAGAAATGTTCAAAAAAATAGAGTGGGAGGAAGGAAATCTTCCTCTGCCCACACACTCAGGATAACTCAGGGCTTTCCTAGGCAGTTCTAACCAATGAGTATTTCAACTGCTACATCCTTCCCAAGGCCTTTTTTTTTTAAACTCTTAAACCTTCTGTCTTTATATCAATACTACCTTTTGGTTCCAAGGCAGAAGAGAAGTAAGGGTTAAGTGACTTTCCCAGGGTCACACAGCTGGGAAGTGTCTGAGGTCATATTTGAACCCAGGACCTTCTGTTTCTAGGCCAAGTTCTCTATCCACTGAGCCTAGCTGCCCCTTCAACAGACTTTTTGTTTCTAAGCTCTTTTTACCTTCTGTTTTAAAATCAATACTATGTATCAGTTCCAAGACAAAATAGCTGTAAGGACTAGGCAACTGGGGTTAAGTGATCTGCCCAGGGTCACACAGCTAAAAAATGTTTGAGGCCAGTTTTGAATCTTCCAGATCCCAGGCCCGGCTCTCTATCCAGTGAACCCCCAGCTGCCCCCTTAAGTCCTTTTTCAATTCCTCCAAACATTAGTCCCCACCTTCCTACCATCTCGCCTCCCCCAACATTTTTATTTTTTAATTATTATATAATAGAATTTAAAAATAAATATCTTTCAAATATATCAAAATATTTCAAATCTATAAAAAATTAACATATTGTATCCTCCCTGGAGAACATAAACTTTTTGAAGCCAGGGATTGTCTTTTGTAAAGTAGATGTTTAATAACTGCTGGTTAATTAATTGATTGATTCTCAAAGAATTATGGGGCTGAGATTTAAAAAAAAAACAATAACTGGACACTATGGTCAAATCCCCATAGATTTAAGGAAGGGGCCTTAGAGATCATCAGATCCAACTCCCTTATTTTACAAATAACAAAATAGAGGCCCAGAAAGGATGGAGTGTGCTGTTAAAAATTCCCTGGATTGGGGGCAGCTGGGTAGCTCAATGGATTGAGAGCCAGACCTAGAGATGGGATGTCCTAGGTTCAAATCCAGCCTCAACACTTCCTAGTGACCCTGGGCAAGTCACTTGACCCCCATTGCCTAGCCCTTACCACTCTTCTGCCTTGGAACCAATGCATAGTATTGAGTCTAAGATGGAAAGTAAGGGGTTAAAAAAAAAAGTTCCCTGGATAGTAAGTGGCAGAGCCTGGATTTGAACCCAGGTCCTCTGTCTGGGATCCTTATCCTCCAGGGAATAAAACAGTCATTTTTGTGTAGCTCCCTAAGATTTATCTGGTGCTCTCTTCCCAGATGAGGCAGATAGCAGAAGCAGGAAGTTTGAATTCTTTGTCCTGGGCTTGGTACCCTCTCCCTCACCCTCAAGAGAAGTAGGCAGAGGATTCCAAGGTCCTTGGCCTAGTGCCTAGGACACCTCCATTTTATACTTGAGGATGGGGTTCTCCCCATTTTATAGATGAAGAAAAGAGACTGGGAAATGACTTACCTTGGATGTGTAACTGGTTAAGTGTCAGGGCCATATGACTCCAGCTTCCTTCCGACTCCAAAGCCAGCAGCCCTCTCTCCCTGTATCCTACTGTGTCCCAGGGCAGGGAGCCCCTCACCTGCTGCGCATATAGCTGAGAAGGGAGCCTCATTCTCTGAGGTGTGGCCCAGCTTTTCCCCCATTGCTCCAATGTATTGGGCAGGGGAAGGATGCTGCAGATGTCAGAGTTAAAACGGAAGCTGGCTTGCCCCTCAGATCTGATCCCCTTATAGTCAGCATCTCCGTTTAGTTCGAGGGTCTGACCTTCCATCATGGGGCCCAAGACTTGATTTTATCAACCTACCCAAGGGGTGGCAAGGAGATAATTCACCATCACCGAAGTCTCAAGAAACTGAGTTTATAAAGGAGGATTCAGTCCATACAGGCCGTTTCCTGACGGCCCACAGCTTAAGATACAAGAATGGTGGGTTCGAGGCAAGAGATGAGGCGTGCCTTAACAAGGACTGATAAAGTCGTGTTTGCACATAGCACTACAAATCTAATGGAGACGACTTTAGCAGAAAAGGGAAGAGAAGGGAGAAAACTGCCCTCGAGGACCTGGCACCACAGGTACCTCCAAGAACAGCGCACACACACAACGGGAGGAGGAAGAGCAGAAGGGAGGACCAGCCCTTCCCAGGAGACAGTCTCCCAGAAAAGAGCCAGCCCTAAACCTGCGGCCTCAAAGACCGAAAGGGACGAGTAAACTGGCCATGCTAAGGCAAGGAGGCTCTGACAGTGTTTAAAGGGTCCTGTTACCTTTATGGTGTCTTTTTGCAGCAGTTCCTGCCATCTTTTTTATTCTGATGATCCTGTGAAGATTATCCGAGGCCAAGGCCAGTATATGTACGATGAAAAAGGAACAGAATACCTTGACTGTATCAACAATGTGGCTCATGGTAGGTACACAGGCCAAAGGCCTCTCCTCTCCTCTCTTCTCCTTTCTATAAGTTTCCTTTCCTTTCTTCTTTCCTTTCCTTTTTTCTTTCCTTTCCCCTTTCCTTTCCCTTTTCCTTTCCTTTCCTTTCCCCTTTCCTTTCCTTTCCTTTTTTTCTTTCCTTTCCTTTCCTTTCCCATTTCCTTTCCTTTCCCCTTTCCTTTCCTTTCCTTTCCTTTCCTTTCCTTTCCTTTCCTTTCCTTTCCTTTCCTTTCCTTTCCTTTCCTTTCCTTTCCTTTCCTTTCCTTTCCTTTCCTTTCCTTTCCTTTCCTTCTGTCTTGGAATCAGGTTAGGGAGTAGGGGTTAAGTGACTCAAAGCATCAAACCACCTAGCTGCTCCCAAACCAAGGCTTGAAAAGGAGATGTTGCACAGGGGAGCTAGAAGGACCCAGTGTCTCATATCCTGCCAAGGACCATTTTTAGCCCCTGATTTGACTTAAGATCATAGATCCATAACCTTCAGGTTCAACCCCTTCCCTTTAAAGGTGAGGAATCTAAGGCCCAGAGAGGTTTAGGTGACTTCTTCAAGGTGAAAGCCAGAATTTGCATAGAAGTCCTTTGACTCCCAATTTAACACTCTCTGTTTTCAGAGTGTAATTTTTTTTTCTTAACTCTTACCTTCAGTCTTAGAATCAATAAGGCAGAAGAGCGGTAAGGGCTAAGCAATGGGGGTTAAGTGACTTGCCCAGAGTCACGCAGCTAGGAAGTGTCTGAGGTCAAATTTGAACCCAGATCCTCACTATTATGGTTACTTTATATTACCATAAATATTATGGTATTTATCCCTTAGATCTCATTCACCCCACAATTCCCCTGTTTCTTTCTTGTCCTCTGGATATCCTGAGACTGTCCTCTTTCATTAAGCATCTTTTCCCCTTTGCACCTCATGACCTTCCCTTCTGGAGTAAGGGCAGCCAGGCTTCCCTCTAGCCCCTTCTTCTGCTTATCCACTATGGATGGGAAGGGATGGGATGGAACCAGCCAATCTACCTGATGGAGGTGGGCCGGATGATAAGATTGAGGCGAAAGTTCACCACTTCCAAGCAACCTCAGCTCTACCTCCTGCTCTGGCCCCTTTTAGTTGGGCACTGCCATCCTCATGTGGTCCAAGCTGCGCATGAACAAAATGGAGAGCTCAACACCAATAGCCGCTTTCTGCATGACAACATAGTGAATTACGCCCAGAGGCTGTCCCAAACGCTGCCTAGGAAGCTCTGTGTGTTCTACTTCCTGAACTCTGGGTAAGTGTCTGAGGCACAAGGGAAGCCCCATCCTGCCCAAAGAGGGGGTTGTACTACTGAGTATAAGCGCCTTGAGAGCAGGAACTATTTAAGGTTTTATCTGGTGTCTCCAGTTTCTAGCACAGATCCTGGAACATAGGAGGCACTTAATAAGTGCTTATGGAGGGGCAGCTGGGTGACTCAGGAGGAGAGCCAGGCCTAGAGATAGGTCTTGGGTTCAAATCTGGTCTCAGATACTTCCCAGCTGACCCTGGGCAAGTCACTTGACCCCCATTGCCTAGCCCTCATGCTCTACTGCCTTAGAACCAATATGCACCATTGATTCTAGGGTGGAAGGTAAGGGTTTAAAAAAAAAGAGGTTGAGGAGAGAAAAAGTAGAGTCCTCTATTGTAGACCGCCTTTTTAAGGAGTTTAGCTACAAAGGACAAGAAGAGATAAGAATGAGAGTTAGCAGGGATAAAAGGATCAAGTAAGGATTTTTTCGGGATTGTGGAGAAATAGGCATCTTTGAGGGCAGGAAGAAATGAGTCAGTAGAGAATGAAAATTCCTGAAAGAGTGGGGCTGCCAGCGGAGACAGGATGATGGAGGAGAAGGGATGGAAGAAGGGTCGACCTTGGTAAGGAGTAAGGCCATTTGGCCATGTGAGACAGAGATGGAGGACATAGTGGCATGGCAGAGAGCACCTGAGGGACAGGAGAGAAGGAAGAAGGGAGAAGAGGGGCCTTGTGGCCAATGGACTAATTTTTTTTTTCCTGTAAAATACAAGGCAAAATGCTGTCAATTGGAAGCGAAGGGAGAGGCAGCCAATGGGAGATTGGAGGAGAGATGAAAAGCTTCTGGGGAGTGGGATGGTTGGTATTGCCCAGCAGGGATACAACAGCCCATTTGAGGCCACAGACCATACATTTGTAGTGGACCCTGTCAGAAGAGTTTCCTCAGCAGCACATGTGTAGGAGTATGAAGGTGATGAATGATGGCTGATCCAAGGATGAGGCTCAGCTAGAGGATAAGGGTTCAAGGGATTCAAGAGAACACTATAGAGCTGAATGGCTTCCCCAAGGTTTAAAGAGGGGGGAAAGAGGGGAGTGAGTGACTAGTTCAGGGAATATGGCCTGGGAGAGGACTGAAGGGTCAAAAGATTGGAGAAGGAATGGGCTCGTGTAAGGGAAGGCAGAGGGAGAGGTGAAAAGCCAAGTATGGCTGGAGAAGAGGATTTCAGAATTCTTGGGTGGCATGTTTATGGGTGATGCCCATCTTTGTGTGGGGCGGAGGCAGAATAGAGAAGTAGCTCCTGAGAAATGAGGAAGCTGAGGAAGTGGGTGCTTAGGGTACTGGAGCAGAATCAATATTTATGTGGGCATCCCTTAATATGAAAGCAGGAGTTGGATAATAGAAAAGTAGTGAGCCAGGTACTGAGCTCAGGGAGGGAAGGAGGAGGGAGGGAGGGAGGGAGGAAGAGAGGGAGGGAGGGAGGAAGGGAGGGAGGGAGGAAGGGAGGGAGGGAGGAAGGGAGGAAGGGAGGAAGGGAGGGAGGGAGGGAGGGAGGAAGGGAGGAAGGGAGGAAGGGAGGAAGGGAGGAAGGGAGGAAGGGAGGAAGGGAGGAAGGAAGGAAGGAAGGAAGGAAGGAAGGAAGGAAGGAAGGAAGGAAGGAAGGAAGGAAGGAAGGAAGGAAGGAAGGAAGGAAGGAAGGAAGGAAGGAAGGAAGGAAGGAAGGAAGGAAGGAAGGAAGGAAGGAAGGAAGGAAGGAAGGACCCAGAGGTCTATAGACAATTACTGGGATTTTAATCGGGTGGTAGAGATGAGCAACTTGAACCTGAAAGAAAGAGAGGTGGCTACCAAATGATGGAGGAAAGAAGTGGTGATGGAGAGCAAAGAGTATCCCCAGTCTTGACCGGTGAGCCAAGGAGGATGAGTAAAGGTGGGCGGCCAGTCAGGGGCAAGTCGAATTTTGAGAAGAATGAGCAGACAGAGAAGGGATGGGAGAAGAAAGGGTTTGGAAAAAAGGGAAGCGTGATGCCTATGGAAGAGGCAGGGGAAGGGCTGAGGGGAAAGGATGGTGGTAGATGGGGATGAGGAACTGGGGAATGGGATGTGGGAGTCACTGGGCTGTGAAGGGCAGGAGCAGGGGGAGAGAATGTTCATCACTGGGCAGAGGGCACCTCTAGCCTCAAAGGGCAGGCCCAGCGGGAGTGGAAGACCAGAAGTCAGAGGGAGGGCTGCTCTTCTTTGCACCCAAGGTTCTCCACATCCCATCTGGGAGATTGGGCTGGCAGTAGAAGATAGAAGTTGCCTTGGGCTGGTGTAGTTGCTTTGGGGCAGATGGGAGGTGCCCGGCGCAGCCCCTAGTGCCATAGATGCACCAGTCTGAGGCCTTCTCACCTGAGGAGGCTGCCTATGAGGCAGTGGCAAGAAGAAATAGACTCCCTGTGTATGGAATGCCCTTGGGCCCAGATGGGGCAGTCTGGCCCCTGGCAGCCTTTCACTCAGGGGACAGGCTGTGCCCAGCAGATAAAATGATCTGATACAGGCTTTTCCTCCCCATAACAATTCTCCGGCATACTTAGCAAGGATTATTACATACTCTAATTATCTGTGTCTTATTTATGTCTTATCTCCCTGGTAGACTGAGTTCCGTGAAGGCAGGAACTGAGCCTTATCTACACTTTGTTCTGCCCCAGGCCTAACACAATTCTATGCCCACTGTAAATGCTTAATAGATTTTTGCTGCATTAAATTCATGCCAGCCTGGAAGCAGGAGCCAGTGAGGAGTGCTTCTGTGGGGCTGGGGGGGGAGCAGGCATTCCTTTCCAAGCTGGCTACCTTTGTGCTGGGATCCCCCTGCTGCTCGAGAGAACCTAGGCCCAAAGGAAGCCCAAGCCAGGGGGTGCTCCTCCAGGAAGCCTTCCCCAACCCCTCCGAATTCTAGTGCCTTCCCTCTCAACCATCTCCTATTTATCCTGTAGAGAGCTCGCTGTACACTTCCGCTTGTGTCTCCCCCACCAGACGGTGAGCTCTTCAAGGGCAGGGACTGGCTTTTTGTATCCCCAGCATTTAGCACAGTGCCTGGGCCAGAGTGGGTGCTTGCAGAAGCCCAGCTGTGGAGTCTGAGTAGTCATCACCGTCTGTTGTAGGTCGGAAGCGAATGACCTGGCCCTGCGGCTGTCGCGCCAGTACACGGGACATCGGGATGTGGTGGTGATTGACCAGTAAGTGTCTGTCCTTCCAATAGGTCTCTTCGGCACCTCTGAGAGGCTCGGTAAAGTGGAGATACTTCTCTTCACACGACCTACCTCCCTGTGCAACCCTGGGAAAGTTTCCTCTGCAAAATGAAGAAGTTGGATTAGAAGACTTCTAGGGGCAGCTGGGTAGCACAGAAGGTAGAGCACCAGGCCCAGCCTCGGGAGCTCCTGGGTTCAAAGCCAGCCCTTGACACTTTCTAGCTGGGTGACCCTGGGCAAGTCACTTAACCCCATCTGCCTAGCCCTTTCCACTCTTCTGCTTTCAAACTTATAGATCATATCAATTCTAAGACAGAAGGTAAGGGCTTAAAAAAAAACAACTTCTGTAAAAGTCCCTTCCAATTGTAGACTGTAGATCGGACCTTAAATGCTGTGGAAATCAATTCTTATTACCACTGTAGAGAAAAGACATGTGCGGGGGACAGTTCTTAGGAGCAAAGGGGGTGTCGGTGTTGTTTTGACTTCAGCTGCCTTTGACCGGGAAAGTCTGAAGCTAGAGAGAGGAGGGCACCGGGGCCAGGGGGCGACAGGAACAAAGCCCGAGGGGCGGCGGCCCCCCATTCCTCGGGACTAGTCATGTTCCACATCTGCTCCCATGGAGGACTGCCCTGGCATTGGGAAGGGAAGCAACACACAGAGAATGGGCCCTCCAGGAAGTTGGGAAAACTCCTCCTGCGGCATGTGATAATAATCCGGGTGTCCATTTCCGAAGGACAGTAAAGTGTGCACGTTACTGTCGAGGTCTCAGAGTTGTGTGGATTTTACAAATCAGGAGCCCGAGGCTGAGAAAGAAGGGTCAGGGCCAGTATTCCGCTCCAGCTCTCCTCGGAGGGCTCGGGGCTCTTTCCCAGACAAGGAACGCCCAGCCAGCAGGAAGCTTCCCCCCCCATCGGGGAGTCCGCCAGGATGGCTGCTGGACGTGGGAATCTCGGGGTGGTGTAAAGTGGGGGTTGGCCCGAGTCCTCCTTCTCTCCCCAGTGCTTACCACGGGCACCTGACCTCCCTAACTGACATAAGCCCTTACAAGTTCCGGGAACTGGACGGACAGCCGGATTGGGTCCACGTGGTATGTATCCCCACCTAGGTCCTCCTGGCGCTATTCTGCCGGCTCAGAGGCACATCAGGACCCACTAGTGGGAGGGCAGGTCCCCCAGGCTGGCGCGGGCCGGATGCGTGGCCCTGGGTAAGTCACAGAAGACTCCCAGGTACAGAGAAGGGCCACCACGCACACACGCACCAGGAGCGTTTCCCCAGCTGGACTTCCGTGACTCGTGAAGTGTGGCTCCGTCCAGAAGCCCCCATGCACAGCCCTTTGGGATTTACAGAGGGCCCTGAGTAGATGCTAGCCTTTCTGTGCCCAGGTCCCTCTCCCAGATATCTACCGGGGCATTTACCGGGAAGACCACCCAGATCCAGCCACGGCCTATGCGGAAGAGGTAAAGAAAGTGATCAACGAGGCCGAGGACAAGGGCAGGAAGGTGAGAGCCGGGGCGGCCCTGGCCAAGGCTGGGAGGGAGGCTGGGGGGGGGGGGGGTGCCAAGGCCGCCGTGAGCGCCTGCGAGGCTAAAGGCCGAGTCTGCCCCCCCCCCCCCCCGCAGCATCACTGTCTTTGTCCGCAGATCGCGGCCTTTTTTGCTGAGTCTTTGCCCAGCGTGGGAGGCCAGATCATTATCCCGCCTGGCTATTTCCAGAAGGTAGCAGAGTAAGTAGGTCACTTCAGAATGATAGTGGGAGGTGGACGAGAGCATCTGTGCCTCGGGAAGGGGATCAGACGGGAGAAGTCTCCGTCCCTCAGTCCTTATTCTTGATTAGCAAGCCTAGGCCAGGACAGGCTGTCAGAACCTCCTAAGCCATCTTCAGTGGCAAGAAGCACTCACGCCTCTCAGGAGAGAAGTGATGCACGAGGTGGGCAGAAGGAGGCAGATGTGGCCAGTGGTTTGGCAGCTGGGTGTCTCAGTGACCAGAGCTAGGGCTTAAGATGGGAGGTCTTGGATTCAAATTTAGCCTCATATACTTCCTAGCTGTGTGACCCTGGGCAAGTCACTTAATCCCCATTGCCTAGCCCTTTCCACTCTTCTGCCTTAGAACAATACACAGTATTGATTCTAAGATGAAAGGTGAGGGTTTAAAAAAAAAAGAAACCTACTATACCTCTCCTCAGTTTGCAGATGAGGAAACTGAGGCCCAGAAAGATCATAGGATTTGGGGGAAGGACCTTTTCTAGACTAACTCGAATCATTGAACAGATGAACCAAGAGAGGCCTTGGAAGGTCATCCATGGTCACACAAGGAAGTACAATAGCAGAGCCAAGATCCTCTATCACTTACAAGGGAAACAAGTCTGACTTTGTTCTTGGTTTGATTTTAGTCTCTGTCACCTAGAACAAGTCAGTTTGCTTCCCTGATCCTCAGTCTGCTCATCTGTAAAATGAGGCAGTTGGACAGGATGACCGTTAAGGTCTCTTCCAAACAGGCTAAATCCGTGATGGTAAATAATGATTCAAAATCTGCACCTTTGCAACGTGGGGTAGGGCGATATGACGTGCCAAAGGTCACACAGCATCTCCGGGGCCAAAAGGGTTAAAGTGGAGTCTCTTCTCAGGGCCTTCACATGACCATATTCCCCAACTGGACAGCGGACAAGCACCAAATCACCCCTGACCTTGCTTTTCTGCAGGCACATCCGCAATGCTGGAGGAGTTTTTGTGGTTGATGAGATTCAAGTTGGCTTTGGCCGAGTAGGCAAGTACTTCTGGGCCTTCCAACTGCAGGGGGAGGACTTTGTCCCTGACATCGTCACCATGGGCAAGCCCATTGGCAACGGCCACCCCATCGCCTGCGTGGCCACGACCCAGGACATTGCTGCAGCCTTTGGTTCCACGGGCGTCGAGTACTTCAACACGGTAAGGGAATCGCACGGGCCACAGTGATGCTCTTCCCTCTGAGGGCTCCATCCACACCACCCCAGGCTCAACCGGGAGGGCAAAAGGTGGCTCAGCTCCAAGGACACAGGGCAAAAAGCATTGCCTAGTATAGAGATCAGACACGTTCCCCCCAGCAATAAGAAATGTGATCAGTAACTCCTCTGTGCGTAGCCTTCAGGAATTTTTTTTTTTAGCTCTTACTTTTTATCTGTGACAACTCTAAGACAGAAGGAAGGATGGGGGCAGCTGGGCCCAGTGGATTGAGAGGCCTACAGACGGGTTCAATTCTGGCCTCAAAAATTCCCTAGCTAAGTAACCCTGGGCAAGTCATTGCCCCACCGCTCTTCTGCCTTGGAACCAATAAGCAGTATTGATTCTAAGATGGAAAGTGAGAGTTTAAAAAAAGACAGAAAGGCAAGAGCTAGGCAAAGGGGAGTAAGTGACTTGCCCAGGGGCACAGCCAGAAAAGGAATTCTCAATAATTAACATCGCCACTCATGGTAGGAACTTCCACCTTTAAGGTTGATGAAATGCTTTCCTCATAACAAGCCTTGGCGGTGAGCAGTGCAGGTAGGATGATCTACATTTTACAAATGAGGAAGGAAGGCAAAATCGTGTAGCGGAGTGAGAGCTGGCCAGCCCTTCCTGCCCCGTCCTGGCTCTGTGCTCCTGCACAGATCACTTGACTTCTCTGCTGTAGAGTACATTTTGACTTACAAGTAGAGTTGCCTCACAAGGTTTGGCTACAGTAACAGAAGAAACTGAGCCTCCAGAGGAGCAGGGCCTTGCTCGCGTAATGGATGTCAAGAGGTGGGATTTGAACTTGCATTCTTTCTTCAACCGTATCACATTTTTGCAAACTTGCTAGCATGAAATTTGGCAGCAGCTGCTCACCTAGAAATAGAAGCGGGCTGGTCCCAAATGACTTTAGCCAGCTCCTCCTCAGGTAAAAACCCTCTCTGCTAAAATAATCCAGCAACCAGCATCCCGGGGTCACGGGGGCCCCATGTGGCCCAGGCCCCCCTGGAGTGGAGCTCTCTCATCCGGCCTAGGGAAGCAAGACAGCCAGCTTCTGAAAGCTAGCCTCTGAAGCAGGCTGCCTAGACAAGGGCCTCCACCTCCTGGGCCTCACTTCCTTCTGTAAAACGAGGGGCTGAGAGCTCTTCCGGCTCCAGGCCCCGGAGGCTAGGCTGGGGCCAGCAAACGCCCAGTCCTGGGGGGTGGGCGCTCAGGTCTGGGGGAGCTGACCAGCCTCAGGAGGCAGGCTTCTTGCTTATTAAGGAGTTCACCCAGGGAAACAAGGCGTTAATCAGTAGTCCCTGAAAAGTTAATAACAGGAGAGATAAGGAGCGACTGAATGCACGTTTCTCTGGGCCATTCGTGAGTAATGGCCAAGTGCCCGGGCCAGACAATAAAGGCTGCAGGAGACCAGGGGAAGGAGCGCTCGTTGCAGGATGATACTTTGTCCCCTACTTATCGTGTTCCGTCTTACATTGTAGTTACTCTTGCCTTGAATTTATCTCCCCTTGTATCCTTGAGTTCTGGGAGGGTGGCGACCGTGTTCTTGCCCTCTCTGTGTCTCTCCCAGACTCCAGGACGTCCCTGGCACACAGGAGACACTTTGTTGAATTTAAAGAGAACTGACCATGGCCAAGGGTGACCTGGGAAAGCTTTCCAGAGGAGGGAAGGCAGGGAGTGGCCTGTGCCTTGCAGGCCTCCCAATTTAGAGATGGAGGGAAGGAAGGGGGGCATGTCACAGCCAAAGCGTGAAGGCTAGAAAGCTTAAGATGTTTCAGGATACAGTAAGGAGCTGTGTGACCTTGGCTAAGTCACTTAACCTGTTGACCTGAATCCACTGAAGAAGGAAATGGCAAACTACTCCATTATCTTTGCCAAGAAAACCCCACGGACAGTATGGGTGTGATCAGAGAACAAAAAGGGGGCTAGTGTGTATAGGTTGAGCGTGTAGCTCCTCAGGTCAAAACCATCTCTGCTACAATAATGGAGCTGTCTGTGAAGCTAGGTGCTTAGACTGAAGAAGTAAGGGCCACCTCTAGGACTCTGAACCTCGGGTAGGGAGTGTGGCCCATCCTCCTCTCTGGGCAGGGAAGAGCCGCTGATGGCGGTTTGTGACCAGGAGTCTTGGAGCTCTAACATTCTAGAGCTGGACGATCCAGTTCAGTGGTCAGCTTTCAAGGGCCAAATCAGGCCCGCCTGCCAACTATTTTTGTATGGCCTGGAGCAAAGAGTGGTTTTTTACAGTTTAAAACACAATGAATATTTTAGAAGAGAAAAACCACTCCTAGCTCACAGGCAGCAGGCAGGCTCGGCTGTGGTTTGCCCACCCCTGGCCCAGTCTAATCCTTGCGTTAACATTACAGCTGAGGATCAGGTTTAAGGCGGAGGTTATCTTAGAACTGAAGACCCTTCATTTTGCAGAGGAAATTGAGGTTTGGAGCTGACAGCCTGTGTCAGAGGTGGGATCTGAACCCCAATTTTTCTGCCTGCAAAGTCCGGTGTACTACACCATCCACATTACCTCTTCTCAAGCTGACAAAGGGGGCAGGTTCCCCCTGACCCTATGGGTGTTATGGGACTTGCCCAAGACTCGGTTTTTAATTAGGGGCAGAACCCAGATCTAGATTAGAACTCAGAGTTCCACTCTTCCCACTCTTCTTTATACCATCCCACGTCTTCACAGCAGCTTTTCAGGATAGTTAGTTTGCAGCATCCATTGGAGGGAAAAGATCGAAAGCAGGACTGGTTAGCTATTTGGGTAGTTGGTGGCCATGGGGATTTAGAGGAAAGAATGCATTACTGATGTTAAGAAAGAATCAGCAGTGACTGATTGGACACTGGAGGGGGAGGAGAGACAGGGGCAACTCTGAGGTTCTGAGCTTGTTCATAAAGGAAGACAGACAGCAGGAATATGGAAGTTGGGGAGGGGTTGGTTTCCAGGCAAGACTAGCTCAGTTTTCAATGTTAAAGTTCTGTGGGTTGGAGGTCAGGGTCAGAGGTACATATTTTCTTTCTTAGTAACAACTCTAAGGCAGAAGGGCAGGGGCAGATGGGTGGCTCAGTGGATGGAGAGCCAGGCCTAAAGATGGGGGGGAGGGGGGGGACTTCCTGGGTTCAAATTTGGCCTCAGACACTTCCCAGCTGTGTGACCCTGGGCAAGTCACTTAGCCCCCCATTGCCCAGACCTTACAACTCTTCTGCCTTGGAACCAATACACAGTATTGATTCTAAGATGGATCATTAAAAAAAAAAAAGCACCTATTGGGTGGTACTATATATAAACGATGACTATAAGGAATAGAGCAAATATGGGAAACCTCACACAAACGGGTTCAAAGCAAAGTGTGTAGAACCAGGGGAACAATTAGGAAAACAGCATCCAAACGCCTCAAGAGCTCTGATCCACGGTATGACTAATTGTGGCTTCACTATACTGGAGGTAAAGCACGGCTCCCTCTGGGTGCAGAATGAGGCATACATGGTTAGGGCCCATGTAGGGATTTATTCCAAGTTGGATTGTACTTATTTGTGAGCATTCTATGTGGGGAGAGGACGAGGAGGGAACACTTTGGTGACAGCAATATTTATTTTTAAAAGAATATCAGTAAAATATTCAAAGGAAAAAGAACAGACCCATCTACAAAGGGTCCCCTGCCTTTTCTAGAAGAAATGGTGATAGGGAGTAAAAGTAACCAAGTCCCTACTCTGTGTGCCTTTGAAGGAGGGCATAGGAGGAGATGAAATGGCTCCTACCTTCATGGAGATTGTGGTGAGATCAGCCTGCCACTTCTATTCCACAGTGGAGACCATGCTGTGGTACTGACCCTCATTTAATAATCCTGCCAGGAAATCTCACTGAAGGGAAGGATGAGAGTAGCTAGAGAAGGTGGACATCTCGGACGCTTGGTGAGGTGGACATTTACGACACTCAGTGAGGCTCAGATGGATGGAAAAGGAGAAAGGAACAGGACCAAGGGCAAGGAGCACATGGGAAGTCTGGAGGATCATGGGATTTGGGTTCTATCAAAATGAATCCTGAATCTTAGAGATTCACCCCTTATTTTACAAATGAGAAAGCGAATGAGACTAATCAGTCTGCTAAAGGCCACTTAGATCCAAAAGAAGGTTCAAGGCATGGCCCAGGTTCCTCTTGAGGGGTGGCTTTAAGAGAAGACAGTGAGAGAGGGAGAGGGGAGACCCAAGCCCTGGAGGGCCTGGAGTAACCCAACACTGGCAGATGAATGGGAACTGTGACATCATAAACATCCTATCTCTCATTTTAGGTTTATAAAAGTAATTCACATTTTTTTAAACTGATCTTCACAACCACCTGGTAGGAGTAGATGCTATTATTATCCCTATTTTACAGCCACGGAAATGGAGTCTGAGAGAGGCTCAAGTGAGCAAGGGCAAGGGCTCTGGGTCACACAGCCAGTAAATATCTGGGGTAGTATTTGGATCCCAGGACTCCTAGCTCCATTACCCCACACTGCTTCTCCAATTCCCAGTGTGATGTTAGGAGAAGATGAGTCTGGCAGTGAACCAGCTGGGAGGTCACAGGGAGCTGGGAAGGGAGGAGGGCTGAGCCTGGGGTTGCAGAAATGGAAATGAGGGGTTAGAATAGATTCAAGGGCATTTAAAAAAACAAACAAACCTGAAATACTTACATGACAGACTGAAGAGACCAACCTACCTTTCAATCAAATCAATCAATCAACAATATTTATTAAGCGCCTACTATATGCCAGGTGCTATGCCAAGCTCTGGGGTTACAAGTATAAAGAACAGAACAATCCCTACTCACAAGGAGCTTCCACTCTAATGGGGAGACAAGTACATATATAAAGTGAATAAATACAAATACAAAATAGTTCGATACAAGATAGCTTGGGAGGGAGGGCACTCACTGGTCGGTGGGGAAATTTTAAAGAGTTCATCAAGATGTTCCGAAGTTAACACTTGAAGAGAGGACCTCTTAGGAGGTGATGAGGAGCGAGTTCATTCTAGACGGTGGGGTTGGCCAGCACAAAGGCAGGGAAATGGGCATGGGATGGCATGTCTGAGCAACAGGAGATCATTTTGACAAGATCCCCAAATGGGAAGGGAGAAGTAATGTTCAATGAGGTTGGACAGATAGGTAGGTTGGGGCCAGGTTCGGAAAAGGGGGTTTAGAAGAGTCTGTATTTTATCCGAGGCAATAGGAAGTCACTGGAAATGCTCGAGTCACACTGAGTCACTGTTCTCACTTAAGGAAGCAGTCGTGAGTAGGAAGGACCAGGGTGGCAGAGAATGTGAAACTGGAGCAGTTATCTAAGTGAAAGGTGATAAGGAACTGAACTAAGAGGGAAGCTATAAGGGAGCAGAAAGAAGGGGTGATAGAGGTAGAAATGACAAGATCTAGAAACAGATGGGCTTTGTAGGGGCGAGGAAAGAGGCTTTTGCTGAGGTTGCAAACCCAGGACCTTGGAAGGACGATGGTGCCTCAGAAAGAGGGAATTTTGGAAGAGGGAGAGTTGTGGGGTGAGGGAGAAGAGTTCTATTTAGCACATGCTGAGAGTAAATAAGGAGCCTTCGAGAACATCCGGTACGAAATGTCCAATGGATAATTGGACTCTATTTGCCCTTTCCTGGAATCCTATTTTAATTCAAGGGCACTCATTCTCTCCAAACACACCTTTATCCACTCCCTACCAGTGAAACCCTTTTTGAAGTTGTCCTCTGTCCCCTGTCTTCAATACCCTCCCTTTTCCTCTCCCCGATGCTTTTCCTGGTTGGCTGTCTGCCCCAATGGTTGTTCCTTGCCTCTTGGACTCAGTTTGCGGGAAGCCCTGTTTCCTGTGCAGTGGGTTTGGCAGTCTTGGACGTCTTAGAGAAGGAGCACCTCCAGGCCCATGCTGACCACGTGGGAGAGTTCCTGATGGGGCTGCTGAAGCAGCAGCGGGAGAAGCATCCCATCATTGGCGATGTCAGGTCAGTTGGATGTTTTGAACCTCAGCCCTGGTCCTTGCTGCTTTTTCAAAGAGAAACAGGCAGGACCTTCTTATCTAACCCAAGCAGAGCATACAAAGGCTGGGGTCACCCAGTTACCTAATCTTCCTATCATTTCTGTGAGTCTTCTCTGAAACCTGCTTGCCTTTCTGGTGCTTTTACCTGCCCCAACTTCCCTTTCTACCACCAGAGATGATGGAAGGGTTCCCTGGTTCCTTGGCACTGGGCTGACTTGAAAGCTTGACTGTGGTAGTTATTTTACTAACATTATTTGGCTTCCTCATTTCTTGGAGGATGGGGGACCCTAGACCTGGGACGAGCCAATGGAGTCTTCCTGCCATCCCTTAGAGGGAAAGGCACAGTGAACGAAACTATTGCAGCTTTCTGGAGTCAGAGGAGCCAGGTTCAAATCCTGTCTCTGATCCTAACTGGTGTGACCTTGGGCAAGTCACAACCTCCCTGGGCTTCAATTTCCCCACCTGTAAAAACGATGGGGTTGGCCTCTGAGGTCTCTCCCAGCTCTAGATCTATGATCCTCTGTACCATGGAGCTTAAGATTTATCCAGTACTTCTCAAATGTAAACTGAATTCTATACTCCATCCTCCAACAAGGAAGAGGGGAGCTGGACATCGTCAGCTAAAATTCTATTGGTTTTTTTCCAGGGGTGTTGGGTTGTTCATTGGTGTGGATCTGATCAAAGATAAGGCAACAAGGACGCCAGCCACAGAAGAAGCTAACTATCTGATTTCTAAGTACGTAGGTTGTTCCCCACCCTATATCCCCTTTAAAATATCTTCCTGCAACTACTCATATAATTTTTTAAAAACCCTTATCTTCCATCTTAGAATCAATACCGTGTATTGGTTTCAAGGCAGAAGAGCAGTAAGGGGGTTAAGTGACTTCCCCTAGACAGTCTGAGGCCAACTCCAGGTATGGCTCTCTCTCAGCCACCCAGCTATCCTTTTTGTATTCTTTTTTACAAGGGATGGTTCTCTAGGTAGGCTTAGATTTGGAAATAAGGTGGTATAAAAACGTAAGTGAAGATTTAAAATAATTGTCTTCCTATAACTACCCCCACCCCCATGGGGGAGGGGAGGGGGGAATCCTATATCAAAGCCGAGAAAGGGCCCTTTTCTCTCTCTCAGCTTCCATCCCATTTCCTCAGGAAGAAATTTAGGGTATGAAGGAAGAGTTTAGAGGGTTGGGTCAAGAGGGGGGTAGCATATATTAGGAAAGAATTCTAGGATTTAAAAAGAAAGGAAAAACAAATAGAATTCATTTGGAGACCAGGAAAAAACTCAGTATGTGTGTATCATGACCTGAGGGTGGGAGTCCCATGGAGAAGAATATGGTAAGACAAGGTCAGCACCTAAGAGCCATCATGAACTGCTTTTCCAGGGAGCTCCCCTTAAAGAGCTTACATCCCTGTAAGGTGTGCACAGATTCCTGGGAAACTGGGATTGGGTCGAGTGGGTTTTCAACAGGCAATTTTTCATCCCATACCTGAACTGGGATCCAACTGAATGTGCAGAATCAACTGATCAATCAACCAACAAGCATTTATTAATAAGCACCTACTATAATGCTAGATACCAGGGATACAGAGACAAACAAGAAACAGCCCCTGCCCTCAAGGAGCTTCCATTCTAAGTGAGATTACACATACATAAATAAGAATATACAAAATATAAACACAAGGGAAGCATCCCTCTCAGTGCTCCTAAAACTAACTCTTACTCTCCAAAAATACCTATTTTCCCCAGCCCCAGAAGTTTGGAATGGAATGGACAAATCTTTCAAGTCATTGGGAATAATTTGTAGCATTGTCAATTTAGAATCCTGTGCTATGAAGTGGCTGCTTTTTTCCCTTCTCAGAAACAGACCACAAAGCATCTGGTAAACATTTTCAGCCTTCAGGACTTAACAAAAAAAAAAAAATTTATTTTTTAACCTGATTTGTGATTTTATTGGTCCTGGGAGGCCCACTGAGGAACTTCCCCTCCCAGTATAGAACACCCACTTTCTCTAACACCAGCTTTACAGTTAGTTGTTTGGGGGGGGGGGGGGACACTAAGGTGTAAGTGATCACACAGCCAGGATGGATTGGAGATGGGACTCAAACCCAGGTCTTGCTGGCTCCAACACTAGTTCTATCAACTAATTTTATCATGCTGCTTTATTTCGCTCTTAAGAATTCATCAACTTCCATCCTCAGTCTTAGGAAATAGCAATGAGGATTTCCTTGAAATGAGAGGACCTGGATTCAAATCCCAGCTCTGCCATTTTTCACTTGTGTAGGTCATTTTAGCTCCCTAGGTTGAAGTCCCCTCAACTGTAAAATGAGAAGGTTGGACTAGGCCTCTTAGGTCCCTGCCAGCTCTAGATGTGTGATACTATAAATAGGCTCCTATATGTAGGAACTAGAAATATCCATAGTCCAGCTTCTCTCCCAATCCTTTCTGCTTAGGAACAGTTAAAATCCCCTTCCGGATCTTATCATGTAAGGGCCCAGGGAACTGACTTATTTCTACATGAATAGTCTCCAGGCTTGCTTCCCACCATGTTTTTGATGACTATGTGGGCGACCAATTCCTTTTGAGTCATTTGCTTCCTTCTCCCCCCCACTCCCACTGGTCTTTGATGTCACCAGGATTATACTGCAAAAAGGCAAAGTATTAAGAATATACAATGACTAGGAAATCAGAAGATCCGAGTTTAGTCCTGCCTCTGGCCAATTTGTTGCTTAGCTTTTGGACATGTTTCTGCCATTTGGGGACTGACTTTCCTTATCTGTGACCAGAAAGAGTAGAAAGGACGATGTTTCCTTGAGGTCTATATCCTAGTTTCCTCAGAACCTTTTCACATGGTAGGCATTGGATAGCAAATGTCTTTCAGTAGATTTTAGTACAGTAAGTTTGTTGTACATAAGTGTCAACTACCTGAATCAATCAAGATCTTTCCCCAAATTCACTCTTAAACAAGATGGAGCCTACATGATGGCCATATCCCAAAACAGCCCTCATTCCAGGGGAGCTGATCCTTCCCAAAGCACTTGTTTTTGTATTTTCATTTGCAGGAAACACGGCCAAACATTTAGATCCCAAGTTGTGCCACTGTGATTTAATCTTGCAACAAACCACTAGTCATGTATTCAAGCTTGTCAGTAAGGTTTTCTTGGGTCTGGACATGACACCCGGAGCTTTCCCCTCAGAGAAGCAGCCATTACTGGGATCTGATTGGTGCAAAATTGGATCCTGGGTAACTAGATGTTTGGTAGCATAAGTTTGGGATTAGGTCAGCCTCCCTTTTCTCCCTTCTCCACCTTCCCTACCAGCAGGGGAATTTAAGAGGAATAAACACTGGCATGGGTTCAGGATAAGCCATATGGGAAGCTGACATGTGAAATGTCAGCTCTTATATGCCCTCATGTTTCAGAGCCAGGTCAGAGAGACCAATATCTTAAGAAGCAAAACTTCAATGGATTGCCCTCCAACCATTTTTTGTTCCTCCAGGTTAAAGGATAACCATATTTTGTTGAGCACAGATGGACCTGGAGGAAACGTCTTGAAATTTAAGCCTCCAATGTGCTTCAATATGGACGATGCCAGATTAGTTGCAAACAAAATTGACACAATTTTAACAGGTGAGATTTTGGCCAGGTACAGAGTAATTTAAGGCGCACCATATACAGTGGTTACTCAGTATTTATTGATGAAACTGGTTTGCAACCGACTTATTTAAGGAGACGCTGGCAGTAGCATCTTCATCCCTGAAACTTGGCACAATGGTTGGGTTCTCAGGGTACAAGCTAGTCCTGACCAGGGGGGTGAGGCTGGGGTGTGTACACACATAGAGATCCTGTAGACTCTAGGTTTAGTAGTACTTCTGAGTTGTTAGATGGCTAAGGAAACCCAGCATAACTCTGGCTCCTGAAATCTCCTAAGTGGAAGACCTAGATTTGTCTTGATATGCCAGGATAGCTTTGGAAGAATCTTATTTTCTCCCCAACTGAATTCTAATTGCATCTAGCTTTCTTTTTTTATGCCCCTACTGTGCTGGATATCACATTGCAATGGAGCTCACAGCATAGTTGGAAAACTTATAATGCAGTGAATGGAGGCAGGAAGACCCAGGTCAGCGATGGCATCGACACTAGCTGTGCGACCTTGGGGCAAATTATGTAACCTGTCTTCCTCAGTTTCTTCTGTAAAATGGGGATACAATAGCACCTACCATCTTAGGATCAAATGAGGTATTTGTAAAGTGTTTTGCATGTTAAAGCACTAAATGCCAGCTGTTATGATTGTGCCATTGGCAAGCAGAAATTACTGTGGGCCACTATATCTAGTAGAAAACTTACCCAAGCAGACCTTACAATTGGTCATGGGTATAAATAACTACAGGGTCAGTCTACCTGTGTGTCTCCCCTGGGCTCTCTCATATTCACGCGAGAGAAACAACCCAATATGTAATTTCCAAACCCCTGCCCAAGTAGGTTCCTTTATTCAATAACCATATATACCTACTTCCTTGATTACTTTTCCCTTCCTCCCTAGCCCCAACCACTTATAACTTTGAAGCTTAGCTAGTTCGTGTTAACTGACCTTATTCTGTATCCCCAGAAATGGAGAAAAACATGAGCACCTGTGAAACCCTTCAAAGTGTCGAATGAGCTGGCTAGGTCTTCCCTGGGAAACCTGGGTGAGTATGGCGTTTCAAGACTCAACTGTTCCTTTCATCCTGGCAGATTACTGCCTGAGGCCCTTTCACTCTTGGAAGATTTGCCCTCAAAATTTTAAAATGCCTTTTAAGCCCACACCAAAGAGCTGACAGAGGCTATCAAGGGCTACTGTCCTGTTCAACTCCCTTAGGATTAGGGATCTGTGTCTCCCAGAATTTCTTTCCCGACAGGCAAGATATGTCATCCAGAGTTATTAAACTCTCTTAAAAAGTACTCCAGATTGGTCAGGGGTTGAGTACACACCCATATAGGAATATTCATTTGGGTCCCACTATTGTCTTCCTTGATGTATAACCATGTGTATGTTACAGGCGAGATATATAATAGTCTTTATGAAAAACTTTTTAATACCTACAGATATGAATGAAATGCTGGGAGATTTAAGTTCTGATATGCTTCGTATCTAAAGCCTAGAAACAGAACTGACATGGCTCTTCAGCCATAACTGGGCAGCAGGGTGTTATGACTGACTGGAGAGCAACAGAGCCCTGTGGGCATCCAGATTAAAAAACCTGGGACTCTGTCCCACCAAGACTGAATCAAAGCCTCAAAGAGTACAATTTCTCTGCTGTTTCCATGAGAATAGGAAAATCTGTGGAACTTTACAAGAAGAGGACTATGGATTATATAAACTCATCTAGTCCAACCCCCTAATTTTATGATGACATCATTAATTTCAGATTCTCTAGAACCTTCCCCAAAGGTGCTATAAACTTTAAAGTCAATGGCAACCTTTCTTCTGGCTGGTTTCTCTACTTCCACCTTGTATTCTATCTATCATCTATCTCCATCTCACAGCAAATAGCCAAATTGCTTTTCCCCCTCCAGAAAGTTTTTGGCTGTTGCAGGGATATTTTTACTTGATGAAGGAGCTGAGAATGTGTTAATGTTTCCATAAAAAGTTAGTTTGTATAAAATTACAGAATGAGTTTGCCAAAGTGGCCAAACCTTGAAAAGTCACTTTTTTATCTTGAATCCTGCACCTTTTTTTGCTTACAGGTTCAGAGAATATCCCAAAAGATGAAGGAACCCTGCCAGCTCATCCCAAGGTGACAAGAAATTCTAACTCAATCTATTCACCATTTACCTTGTAACAGCGGCTATAACGACCAGACCTGTTAAACTCAAAACAAAAGCTTCTGTTGCTATACATCTTAACAGCTCATCTTAACAATTCTGGAGAGCACAGGCTTGGAAGGCAGATGGGCCAGTGAGACCCAAACTTCTTTTCCCCAAAATATTCATCCCCACCCACATTTTTAGGTGTTATACACTACTATAGCCACACTAACCACTCTATTACTGTTATTAAAGGCATCAGACAGACATGGGTCAAAGTGGTTAGAAAATTAAGGTCAGAAAAGAAAACAGGGAAGATGAATCCTGGTTTCTACCATTTTGCCTTGGGACAAATGACTCAACTCTGCTCTGGGCCTTTTTTAGGCTTGAAGATCTAAATGTCTTCAATGGAATGTTTTTGAACATGTCTGTCCAAATTTGTTTCAACAATTAAAGCTACCATGAAATGTCTATATTTTTCTTAAACAAGTTTTGTACTTGATGAAGGGGCAGCAAATATGACATGCTCTTTTGCCTCACACCGACTCTTGCCTTAAGGACAGTTGGCTGTAGTGGGAGACTATCCTAGTCTCTGAAATAGATTCCCAAGTGCCCCCAGGATGAGCAAGCTGGGATGTGGGTCAGTTGTCAGGGAGATCTGTCTATATTCTTTCAATAGTTGGAAGATTAAGAAATGGCACACTAGCTGGTTTGGGGTGTGTTTTTTGTTAATTTTTTATTTCAAAAGCTAGGATAGCTTCAATATCCATGTCATGGTAATCAGGACACATGTAAAATACCTTACAATACATTAGATTCCCAAAAGGTACCAAAAAGTACAGTAAAATTAACACTTCCATTGCCGGAAATGTATGACACAAACAATATAAAATAAAAAGGTGAAAAAAAGGAGGCATTTTCATCTGTACAACCAGAGCATTGCAGAGGCCATGCTCAAGCCAAGAGGCCGAGCTGGGCTTTAAGCAGACCCTCAAAATCATTGCTGTTTAACCTATTAATAAATTCATTCATTAATATCTTGCTTAAGACTGGCATTTACACACCACACACTGTCTAAGACAACTAGAGATCTGTAAATATTCAACATGAAAGACATTTTCCAAGGGGGAATTTTAAATAAGATGCACATTGAACAGGCCATAGAAAGTTTGCAAAGTTAAATTTGGTACATAATTTTAATGTCCACCTAGAGCATTTCCGTATAAAACGTGTGCAGTCCCTCTGAACACTGAGCATGCCGCTGCATACCGCACAGGACTGCCTCAATATGGCTTATAGTTATTCTGATGACCACCACCACGCCTTGGAGTCTTTCCATAATTTGTACTGCCCTGACCTACAAAGAAAACATTACAGATTGATTAAAGAAGCCCGGCACAGGACACTTGCTTGCTCTACCCCACACTGGTCTTTACTTACTATAGTCGTAGCCTGGTCCATAGCCGTAATAGCCATAAGGGGAGTAGTCGTAGCCGCCGTAACCGCCATAGCCTTGCTGATAGCCATAGCCCTGGTTGCCATATCCCTGATTCCAATAGTTGCCATAACCTTGATTCCAATTTTGACTTTGAGCTGCAGAGGAAGCAAGGCCCAGGGTTCTGTTTAGCCCATGTAAAGAGGGAAGCTAAAAAGGGACCAAGGCATACCAACCTGCCTGCAGCACCATGCCTCTGATCAAGTTTGCCCAAGAGGGAAGGGTTCCTGCAACCTCTCCATACAGGATCTTTCAACCCAAAACTGTACTTGCATTAAGAGCAATGGTATCACTCCTATTTAAGGATCAGGAACACAGTACAGAAGATAGGTGGGTATGTGTACCTAAGACTGTCCAAATGGGTAATTAACCCTACACAGCAGTTGTGCACCCAGTGGGCACTGTCCTAAGCACAGTAGGATTAATGATCAGTTTAGGAAGTCTTCACACATTAGAGATCCTAAAGAATGAAGCATGGCATGGTCAGAAGAACACTGACATAAGTTTGCATGCCAGGTCTGACATTAATTCAACTACACCACCTTGCCCAAGTCCCTTCCCCTCACTCGGAAAAGGAAGGTTAGACTAGGAGTGCCATGTCCAGCTTTAGCCTGCTCAAAACCTAAAAGGGATAAAAAAGGCTAGAATGTCTTCAAGAATCTGACCTTGTCAGTGCAATCTCTCCATCGACACAAACCACAACCCTCTCTAATCTGTCTTCAAGAGTTGATGTGGCTAAAAATTTCACTCATCCTGAAGACCAACCCAGGCAATGAACCTCTTCAATCTTAGCTGGGCTGGTCCATAACATACAAACATAATAGTACACAGGACTGGCTCCAAAACTGGCCTTTATGAGCTTAGATCTGCCAGGTCAAACTTTTCTGGCATCACCTCAGAGAACCCAGATTCACCTCAAGACCAGGATGAGGTATTGGAGGACTTTAGAGAAAGGGTGTTTACAGGGCTGGGAAACAAATCTACAAATCAGAAATCAAGACTACCAGAATGATCTAGCAGAACTCCCTCATTAAAGAGGAAGCAGGTTCCCAAAAGAGAGAAAGGGACTTATCGTGCCCATGGTCAGAAATTCCAAACTTGGATCTTCTGAAACTCACTATACTATGGCTCTTGTTTTAATTTTCCAATTCCTAATCCCCAGTTCTGTTTATAGGATTTCCTTGCTTTTGAGAAGGTGTAAGGCAATTGATAAGCACCATAGTATATTTAAGAGATTGGTCAGGAGGACAAACCTTACCAATCAGGAAGCTATCATGTAAAGAAAGCAGCATTAACGGTATCAAAGCCAAATCAGGCAGCCAAAACTGACTACTACTTTAGCATAGGCCTGGGAGTTTTAAGAAACCAAACCAGTTTAAGATAAGTAAGAGGCTTCAAGTAAAAGAGGATACTGACCAGCTGTCCTCAGTGAAGCCATAAAGCAAAAAAGAACTATAGTTTTTAATTTAAGCACATTTGAGTTGGACAGTTTTTGCCTCAAGGCAAAAAAGTCCCATCTGACCAAGTAAAGTGAAGAAAGTCATTTTAGGTAAAGGGGAAGAACACAAATGGTAAGAAAAGCCATGAGGAACAAACACAGTAAACCCTCTATCCTAGATATGCCTTTGTGACCTTGGGCAAAAAAAATCACTTTCTTCTCTTCTCTGGACCTGCCTCATCTGTAATCAGAGAGGATTAAGACTGAATAATCAACATTCTTTTTCCAGTTAGTTCTAAACCCTCTTATTCTTGCAGGGCCTTGTCCATGGTAAGATGCTTCCCATCAACGGTAAATTGAAGAAAGGGGAGTTGCAGCACAAGGGCCCTTTTCTAATTTTTTGAGCAAATTTTTCTCCTAATCTCTTCTCTTCCCCTGACCTCACCACCTTCAATGACTGAATCTCACTATAGCTCCGGTATATGATGGCTACATCTCAAACCTTCAAATACCCCATCATCAGGCTGGACAGATAGCTGACATGACATTAACCCCCCCCCCCTTCCCCTCCTCTAAAGAGCCTTGTGGTTTGTTTGTTTTTTTTTTTTTGCATGATTTGGGCAGTTCAGAATTTGAAATGTCACTATGAACTAAAAAAGTCTCATGCAAAAACTGAAAACCAGAGGCAGGAAGGGCCATCATTCTACTCCAGGATTCTACCAAGGCCTCAGCTACAGCTCTAATGAAAACTTCAGACAACTGCCTTGCTAGGAAGTCTGAGTGACATCCATGTCTCACTCACCTCCCCCTCCACTGCCTCCGCTGCCACCACTCCCGCTTCCTCCTCCACCACCTCCCGATCCTCGATTTCCTCGGCTCCGGCCTCCTCGGCTGCCCCCAGAGCTGTACTGCTGCTGCTGGTACACTTCTTTAGGCTGGGCCACCTTAATCTCACACTGAAAAGAAAAAAGCCATCAAGCAATAGTGAGCAACAACCAAACACAACCCTACCAATTATCCATCTTTGATGGTGAAGGTCTGATCTGAAGAACTCAAGTACATGATAGTCCTAGATATGGCCAGAAATCTTGATACTTCCCAAATGAAGGCCAAATCAGTTTATCAGGGCCTTAGAGAAGAATTTGGGAGACCCATCAGTGAACTGTCTGGAAAACAAAGGGATCAAAGACTCAACTATTGTTTTCTTATCTGTACAAAAAAAAAGATTGGATCTCCAAGAAAAGAACCAGTTCATTAGCAATGGGCTGCAGTCATTAGGGAAGGCTTCCCTAAAGGAAGTTTTTGACATCAGTGGAGAGGGTCACAGATTTGGCTAAAATGCTATGGAGTCCAAGAATTCCTTATTACAAAGCCCGGACAGATTTATGTGTTCATGCCCAGTCTTAAAATTGCAAGGTTGCCAAGCACCTCTTGTAACTCAGGGTTGACATTATCCCTAACATTGCAAAAATCAGGATATGCTAAAGGGGCTAGTACAGAGATACTCCTGGACACTGAACCATCAACCAAAGTGTTTACAGCAACATTTTTTTGTGACAACAAAAAGCCAAATGATTATCCACTGATAAGGGATGGCTGAACAAACTAAAACTAGTATGTTTGTAAATGCAACAAAATTACTGTGCCTTACAAAATGAGAAATTGATTGATAAACATAGAATAGTGTGAAATGATAACAGCAAATAAGGTAAAACTAAAAGAATACACACAATGGTCAAGACAATGTAATTGGAAAGAACACTAAATACTTAACAATTCAGTGTTTCAGTGGACTGATGGCAAGATACCATACCCTCCACTCAATAGGGGAAAAGTTGTAGGTTATACTTAGGCAGATGCCATCAATTCTGTTGGTTCTCAAACCATGACATTCTAATTAGATCCAGGTCTTGAAATCCAACATGTCTTCCAAAATAAAGACATGGTTCATATTGGACATAAAACTCTAGCTCTAAACGATTCATACTTAACCCGAGTTAAAAACCACTTATTACTCAGATAAACTCTACCACTAACTCACTATGTGATTTCAAATGAGTAACTACTTCCTGTCTGAAGCTTCAGTTTTTCATCTGTAAAATGAGGAACTCAGATTAACTCAAAAGGATCTCTCTGTCCTCACCAAATAACATTGGGAGAGTTATTTTCCTTTTCCTTCAAACGGATGCAGCTGAGTCTGGAATTTAAGGGCACTGGCACTAAGAGGCTCCTCTACCTGAGGGTAAACTGTTTGAAGAACAATATACAATCTGGGGACTCTAGCCTGAATGATTTCCAAGGTTTCTTCCAGTTCTAAAGTTCCATATACTAGTCAAGACTATCTCATTGATAATCATTCAATATTAGGAATGTAAATGTAATGCAAATGCAAATGATTACTGACCATACCCCTAGTCCAGACTCTCCTAAATCCTCACCATGATACCATACCATTCTCTATTAGGCAGTCTAACATTAAAAATACTCATTCCAGGACTCCTGGGCCCAACCCACCCACCAGCCTTGCCTCTCAGTATTTTAGCATTTTCATTCAGTCTAGCCTGTTCCCTTTATCACCTACTGAAAGTATCATACTTTTCTTTAAGAAAACAAATCTAAGACACAAAGGTCTAGGAAGTTATGAGTTCAAGATTTGAACCAGGACCTCCCATGTCTAGGTCTGAAGCTAACTACTGTCACTAGCTGCCCAAAATGACATGTTCAATGTTTACCCTCTAGACTTACTCAGGATGATGTAAATGTATGAAATGCCTTCTTTTCTAAGCAAGATCAACTTGAGCCCACCTCTGCAAATTAATCTTCCCTTCCTCTCATGTATTAAGCCATGTTGTGTTTCTCTCCTACTCTTTTTCTTGGGGTGGAAGGTGAGGATCAAGTATGGTAACTATTTAGTCTTAACACATGAAACAGGACCATGCAGATATCTCAAGATTTTAAGCTACTTGAGAAGTCATGAGAGGAAAATTCTTTAGGGAAAGACACTACTAAATTCTCATAACTTATTCGCAATCACCTAACATAAATCTAGGCACATAGGAGATTCTCAGTAACTACTGGAAGGAGTTCATACTTTCACCTACTTCTGTTCCTTAGATTTTGAAAACTTTGATTGCCAAGTGGAAAAATCTATCAGTCAATCATTATGAAGTGGCAGGACACCAGTCTTTTAAAGTACCAAGGCAAACAAATTGAATAAACTGAGGAAAGTCTAAATAAGCAGCAGTTCCAAAGGAGAAAAGAAATAATCCTCTAGTTATAAATTCAGATATCTTACTTTACTTCCGCCAACATTATGGAATTTCTTTTCCAAAATCTTCTTAACAGGATCTTCTTCTTTAAAGGTGATGAATACAAATCCTCTTCTTTTGTTTGTCTTTGGATCCATTGGAAGTTCAATAGATTCAATCTAGAAACATGGTACATCAGGAGTTGACACTTAAAAACTTATTTAAATTGGGGTCTTAGGTACAAAAATATCCATAATATAAAATATAAAGTTGTATGATGAGTGGTTGTAGGGGGGGGAAAACACCCGTTTTTTAGACTTAATTTTGTTCAAGATGTTTTATCAATTACTTGTATGAAAGTGAAACTAAATATATCTATGACCCAGGAACAGAGAAGTAATATGCTTTAAGTGCAGTTAGTTTTTTAAAGTAAACAATGAGAAAAGTTGTGGTTAGACAAGAGTGCACGTGAAAGTTTATATTTTGTTAATAAAAATATCATCAAAAATGTCAAGAGCTACATCCTTTTCTCTGCCACACCTGAAATACTATATTCAGCTCAGGACACACTTTAGGAATGACATTTCCAACAACTAATGGATCCAAAGACAGGAAAGAATGACCAGGATGATAGGGATTTGTCTTGCCATAAAAGCTGAAATAGCTTTGGACCTTTAAAATTAAGACTGAAGGAGAAAGGAATAGTCAACTTAAAAAAAAAAAGTTTAAGTTCTCAAAAAGCATAATGAGGCTGGTCTTATAGCAAAAGCTACTATGTGAGACAATTTCTGAAATGTTACAGAGCAGATAACCAATGGGACCAAATTTCTGGCCCAAGACTAATAGACTCCTTTTTCTCCCTACCTGAAATTTAAGTGTAGAATCATTCTTTTAAGATACATACCTCTCCAAAGTCTCCAAAGTATTCTCGGATTTTATCTTCTGTAGCTTCTGGATTAAGTCCTCCAACAAAGATCTTCTTTACAGGATCTTTCTTCATGGCCATAGCCTTTTTGGGATCAATCACCCGCCCATCTAATCTGTGTTCTTTCTGATCCAAAACCTAAAAATATTTGGGGATTAAGAAAATTTAGGTTCTTGGAAGGTCCGTAACTACTTCCCCATAGAAATTCTTGGTCCAGCCAGATCCACAAAGAATCATCTACTTTATATAATCAACCATAAGATAGAAAGTGGGTTAGAGAAGTATGAAGAAATCCAGGAGATATTCTTTATCACCTCAAGCTCCTTCAACAATAGACTTTGATTCCTATTTTACTAAGATTTAACAGCCGCATTAAGATCCTTCATCTCCTTTTCTCTTCATATTAAAAAATCTCTTATATTACAAAACAACAAGGTGATCAGTCAGCCCTCCTAGCTCTAGCTAATTTTTCCACCTGGGTCCTCAATACTTTTCCCTTCTAGTATTAAGTTTCAGTGATTTTTCCTGACTACCCACCAACTAAAAACATCATCTTGGCTCTTGATTCTATTTTCCTACTCATTCTCTAAACAGAGCCCACTATTTCTTGAATCTATAACACCACCATCACACTCTTCAATCCCATTACCTAGTTTATCCTCAAAAAATTGAAACTTCTTACTCTATAAGGTCAAATTCTTTTCTCAAACTTTCTAAAAACCAT
Organism: Monodelphis domestica; assembly: GCF_027887165.1. Taxonomy (NCBI): domain Eukaryota; kingdom Metazoa; phylum Chordata; class Mammalia; order Didelphimorphia; family Didelphidae; genus Monodelphis; species Monodelphis domestica. The sequence goes on along the minus strand of NC_077227.1, from coordinate 390,594,508 downwards.
AACACCTGAACACTCCATGTCTCACCTCAGGCATTTTTCATCTACTCCCAAGGTTTTAATTATTATCTCTATGTAGAGATAACATAAGCTCCTTAAGGACAGGGATTTAAAAGAGAGAGAGAGAGAAAAAAACACACTGCTCCTAGCCCACTGCCTGGCATAAATTCTTTTAACTGAAATGAATCATCAGGTGCCCAGAAAGTGCCCTTCATGAGAACTGATGGTCATAAATGAACTTAAAATCTTAAGTCTTGTAGATATTGCAAGATCCAAGTGTGTTCTCAAAGATTGTTCATTTTTATTTTAGTAGCACAAGTTACGTTGTGAATCTATACCTTTGTACATGCTGCTCCAGTTAAGCTAGCTAAACTAACAGATCAGGGACTATTTTTTATCTTTGTATTCTGCTCTCCATCTGCCTCACCTCCACCCCCAAAAAGGGGGATTTTACACAAAGTAGGTACCTAGTATGTACTGAATTAAATCAAGTTGTGTGTGCATCTCAAGCAAGGTGGCCCCCTACTGCCTACCCATGCCAAGTTTCCTCATATGAAATAGGAGATTGTCTTTAAATCAATCCTCTTCTAGCTGCCATGTTTGCTTCTTCTACAATTGGTCTTTAATTTATCAACAGAAAAAGCCACCCCCCCCCCATATTCTAGGATTCAAGATCTTCCACAACCTGACTCCCACCATAGTCCTAGTCTTATTCAGAATAGCAGCATTTCCCTCAGTCAAGATTCATTTTAGTCACTCCTAACTCCTTAAAAAAATCTTGCTTGTTTCTCAGTCTTTCATTAATTCAACTATAAATTTAGGACACTTAACTAAGGGCACCATCCTGACCTCTTATCCACAGGAACTCTATAATCCAATAGGAAGGATAAGATACACACCCAATAAATATAATATAAATTAGGGCAAAAGTGCACAAGGAGCAGCAAGTTCTCCTCATTCCTTTAAATTACAGTGAGTTTCTCTCCCAATATTCTTCTATTCAACAAATTATTCAGGACCTGTACTGTCAGGTTCTCCTCAAAACTCCTAAAGTATTTAGTGCCTTTTGGATTCTTACTCTCACTCATAAACCTCTTTTTACACATGTAAGTGTAGTCTCCAGCAGAATGGTTCTTTAAAGCAAGACTGTCTGACATTTATTTGTAATCCCCAAAGCTACAGCTAACAATGACTAACAAATAGGTGTTTTTGACATTTGGTGCATAAATGAGTTGTTTATAATTTCAAATATTTTACATGTATTTCTTACCTTATCAACACTAGCAGATTCTTTAAAGAGGATAAACCCAAAACCTCTTGATCTTCCTGTGTTAGGATCCATCTTTATCGTGCAATCAACCACCTCACCAAACTTGGTGAAATAGTCTTTCAAGTCCTTTTTGCTTGTGTCCCAACTGAGGCCACCTACAAACATTTTCCTGAAATTGCATGAGGGAGGAGGAAGTATTAGAATAGCCCATCTGACCTAAAGAAAGGAAAATGAGATAAGCTCCAAGTTCAGTTTGGAGAAAGTCTAGGATACCAAATGATATTCGAAACCAATAATATAGTAGACAACAGAAACTTTCATAGACCAAATCCCATCCCATGCAAAAGAAACCAAGTTGATAATACTTCTGGAAAATCTGCTAATTTCAACTTCCAACCCCATAGAACTGTCAGAATGAAAAGAGAGCAGCAAAAATGAAAAATAGGGGGGAAAAAACCCCTCTTCTTTTCAACCTTCTTTTTAATAACCATCCCCAGGAATTTGAATAGAGAAATAACTAAAGGAAAGAGCATCAGAGTGGGAAGGCAAAGTTTTGTAAGCTGCCCCTAAATTAATAACAGAAGGAATTTAGAGCTGGCTGTAATCACACCTACTACAAAAGCAACAATTTCCAGAGCCATCACTTTCCTGTTAATTTGGTATTAGATCCCTGTTCCAGAAAACTGCCTTACATTTTTTAAAAGGGGGGGGAAAAGCTCACAAAGACCCCTTAAAACTCAAAAAGTGCTTGTTATGGCAGATCCTCTCAGTAAAAAATCAACACTAGACACTGAAACTGTATAAAATACATCCAAGGTCAATCAGAAGGAGCCAAGTCACTCTCTCCCATCTCTTTCAATTTAACAAACATTTGTAAACGAACTACAAGGCTGTGGGTTATCCATACATCCAAACGTGAAGTCCTAATTAGGCAGAGAAACAGCTTTAACATAGAAGGATTTCAAAGGAAACAAATTAACCCTAAAACTAAAGACCACTTCCGAGGTTTCAAGTCATGCTTTTTTAGCACGGTATCTGACACACTTATTACTTCGGAAATGCACCTTTCCTACCATACTCTGCCCCAATATTTCCATGGAAACCTTAGGGAAAACCTACAGATCAAGCAACCACACTGTGCAGGCCAGGCACAGTCTTCCTTCTCATTCTCTCTCAGTCAAGAGGGAAATCCTCAAAAAAAGACCCCGGGGCATCTCCCAAATCCATCTGAGGAGTCAAGGTCTGCCAGTAACGACAGCAGTCTAGGCCAAGCAAATCTGGGAGGTGAGCAGTTAAAAGTTTTTCTAAACGAAGGTAAGGACTGCAGGCTCCCGCCAAGCCCTGAGGAGTCTGGCCCAGCTCGATTAGGCTCCAGCGATAGCACCGAAGCAGCTCCACCACGACTGAGGGCTTCGGCCTCCAGACGCAGAGTAACTACAGAGTCGGGCAGGCAGCTAGGCCGGGCAGGAAGAGAGAGGGGCCTATTCCTTTGGCACAAATTGGATCTCCCGCCCCTCCCCCCAACCACATGGCGCCAACAAAAGGCAGCCCCAGAACAAAGGAGGAGCCGCTGCCGCCGCCGAGGGGCCGGCCAGGCCCGCGCATTGTCCGCCCCGCCCGCGCGCCCACGCCTCCCCCCAGTCGGGCCCGGGGCCACCGGGGCCCCCCCACCCAGAGCGAGTGGGGGAGGGGCGCGGGTGAGATGGGGGAGGGGTGAGCCGAGAGGAGGGGGAGTTGGGGGAAGAGAGGGACCGCCGCGGCCGTCCTTACCCTGCATCCTCCTCGTTCTTGCTGGCGTTGATCTGGTCGCCTTCCGCCCCGTTCTGGCTCCCGGTTGGGGCCGCAGGAGGCGCCGTCGCCGGGGCCGCCGCCCCAGACCCACTCCCGGACCCAGTCCCGGTCCCGGTTCCAGTCCCAGTCCCAGTCCCAGTCCCGGTCCCAGTCCCGGTCCCGGTCCCGCTCGCGGCCTCGCTCGGCGGCTCCCCATCGGGGGCTGCTTCATGGCCGTTCTCGGTAGCGGCCGTTTCCATCAGCTGCTGCTCCTCGGCCGCTTCAGACATGGTGGCCCCGGCAGCGGCGGCGGGGAAGAGCCTGCAACGAGCAAGAGGGACAATGAGCTCAGTCAGGCCCAGCTACGAGAGACGCAGGGCCGGGTGCGGCGGTGATGGCGCCCCGCACCCCCTCCCCCCCAGCGCGGCCCGGCTGGATCCCCGCCCGCGACTCACCTCGTCGCCCAGTGACGTTACGGGCCTCGGGCCGGTCCGGGGAAAGCGGCCTCGGGCTCCGCCGCGGCACAGACGCCGGCCCCTCGCTCTGATCCCCGGCAGGCGGCGGCGCAGAGCTCCCGCTCCTCCCACCCTCCTCCACCCGGCCCCTGTGCTGTTCGGCCGCCTGACAATGCCAACTCGTGGCGCCCTTTATAATACCGAAGCCCCGGACCACCTCGCAACAAGACGCCTGTTCACTGGCTCTAAGCCCCTGCCATTCACCCACTCCCCGGCCTCTCATTGGCCAAGATTGCGCAGCGCGGTCTCGGCCCAGGGCTGGGCTTTGTCCCTCACCTTAGACGCACGCCCGTGGCTTAGGCCGCGTATGCTGGAAGGGTGGGTGGCCTTTTCTGCTCTTTTCTCTCCCTATGCTATCGTTCTGGAGTCGGGATCGGTTGTGGGTCTTTCCTTCAGTCTGAGGGCGGCTGGAAGCCTACTGGTGCAAGCCCAGGTGCTTCTGCTTAAGTCAGGATACCTAAAACCGCTCTAATGCTATAAAGTGTTGGAATACATTTGAGCACCCCTGACCATAATACCAAAATCTTCCTGAAAGCAGTAGGAGCACCCTTTACCTGAGAAAAAGACCCCCAGAATGAGATTATCCAAACTCTTCTTAAAAGTTTATTGTAATAGTGAATTTGGACTTTGCAATTTAAGAGATTTAACAAAGTCTTAGATTTTGCAACTTCTACCTGGAGTTCATTGCTCTACCATTGAGGTCAAGCATGCTATTGTAACAAACTTTGATTTAGCATTCATTTTATGCCGAGTGAGAAGCAGTAGACAGTAAGCCAGCCACAAAGCCAAGGAACTAAGATCAAGTCCCTCCTTTGGCATATACTGGCCGGGTGACCTGGGGGGAGGAGGGTGCTTCTCCGTGGACTAGGCTATTAAAAAAACTTAAATGAAAGATGCTGCTTGGCTGCCTCTGGGTAGGGGGCGTTTCCTCACCAAAGGATTTCCTATATCAGAGCTCAGGTCTAGGGAGCTAGTGTTTTATCCTCACTTCTTAGCTTTGTGTTTACAAAGTTTACAATCTAATAAATAGAACAAATCCAGACAAGATATTCTAAGGTGAGAGTAACTGCTTATCTAGTAAGGAATAAATGGTACTAAAGTTATTTGTTAATCTGGTGAGCCAAGTTTATTATATTCCCAAGACTTGTGCTTACCTGTTCCTGGTTCCATTTCTTTTTTTTTTTAACCGTTATCTTCCATCTTGGAATCAATACTGTGTATTGGTTCCAAGGCAGAAGAGTGCTAAAGGCTAGGCAATGGGGGTTAAGTGACTTGCCCAGGGTCACACAACCAGGAAGAGTCTGAGGCCAAATTTGAACACAGGACCTTCCATCTCTGGGCCACCCAGCTGCCCTCTCTGGTTCCATTTCAACAGAGGTCTCATTCTTCAGTCAATGAAAAAACTGAGGCCACCTAACTGAGCTCTCTCCACAATTCACACTCCCAGCCACCTCAACCTAAGCTCCCATCCTTTCTAGTCATTCAAGACTACATGAAGTGCCAAAATCAACCCCAAGACCTATGTGCCTTTGACCTCACTCCCTCCTGGCTCTTCCAAGAGCTTTCTCTTTCAATCATCTTTATTTTTTCTTTTTGCATGTTATTGACGGTTTTCACATTACCTTCATTTCTGAATATATGCCTTCCTTATCTCCTACCTAGAAAGTCATTTCCTCTAACAAAGAATATTAAAAAAAATAAAAAGCAGTTCAGCAAAACTCACCAATACATCAACTGAGGTAGACAATATGTAATATTCAATATGCAATATTCAATATCCATAGTAACCTCTATAAAGAAGTCTTTTCATCATTTTCAGCCTTTCCTTATCCAAATTTCCCTCTTCCTACAAACTCTGAAAATAGTAAAATAAAACAAAAAAATTTTCTTCATTCAATAAACATTTACCTTTCTTGCAAAAAAAAAACAAACCAAAACAAACCTTTCAATTGAATAGAGAGGGAGAAAATTGTATTACATCCACCAAGCCAGATATGATGAGACTAGCTACAATGTAAGAAAAAGAATAGCAGTTGTGACACTCAAAAGTTCAAAGGGTACAAAATCCAAGAACAGAGCTAGTAATAAAATTCATAGTCTCAGCAGTCTATGAACACATGTACATACAGTGATCACTAAGCAAGATAAATTAGAGGTTCTAATACAATAGGGCAAATTTTCTTTAGAGGTATCATTAAGGCTTGGTGGGATGGAACTCATGACTGGAATATGGCTCTAGAAAGGTTACGGAATATAGAACAAATGAAAGGTACAGCGAGGTAGCACTGTATGTAAAGAAGTTACACTTATATAAGGATATCTAGAATACAGAGAGTGGAAGCATGATGACCAAATTTTAGATAAAGATCACTAGAGACAAAAAAAATCATTGGAAATAGAAACACAAATGATTTTGAAATTGGAGTGTAAGATAGATTCCCAGATAGAGTAGCTGAAAATTTTGGAAAGCATATCACAAACCTGGAAGAGAGATTTAGTATAGCAGTGGTAATGGACTTCAATTATACAGATAAGTCCTAGAATTTTCTCTTAGCCAATAAAAGAAGGCAGCTAATTATTTCTTGATTTCCATTAAAACAGTTTCATCCCTCAAAAGAGGGAGTTACATAAACACACAAAAATGCTATTTTATATCTGACTTTCACCAACAACGAGAAACTTGGGTTATAATCACCACTGCTTGGAACTAGAGAGGAAAAGAAAATTAGAAATGATGTAGTATGCAGCCTGGATTGTTGGGGAAACAGTTTTCAGGGAGTTCAAAAGGAAGGACATCCAGATCCAATATACTGAAATTCTACAGAGAAGTCAGCCCAAGAGAGTTAGGAAACTTGCTGGCATTAAATCTTGTTCTGAAAGCCAAGGTATATAAGAAAAGGACTCAACTACACAAGAATAATAGCCATACTCCAAAGATCAAAGTAGGTGAACAAATAATTCTTAGATGAAGAAATATTCCAAAATCACTAATTATTAGAGAAATGCACATTTCTCAATACATAGTATTGATTGTAAGATGGAAGGTGGTTTGTTTGTTTGTTTTTAAATAAAGGAAAAAAAGGGGGAGGAAGCATAAAGAGTCCTCAAATACAAACCAAGGGACCTTGACTTTGGAATCCTGAAAATGAACATCTGGAAACACATCAACAAAGAGGTATCAGGGGGAAAGAACACTGGCTCTGGGGTCAGAAGTCCTCAGCACAAATCTTGTTTTTGTACTTATTAGTTGTATGATCTTCTGTCCTCATGACTTAGCCTTTCTGGGTCTATCTCTATACCTGTAGGATGAGGGGATTGACCTTTAGGATCCTATTCGGTTCTAAATCTCTGGTCCAATTAAAAAGGAGCAGGTTATGCCAGAACCAAACTAACCTTTTTTGTTGTTGGCAGGATTATTAAAATGTTAGAAAGGGGGATATTGTAGATAATGTTCACTTGGATTTTCGCATAGGATATTGATATAAAAACATGAAGTTTTTATTTAAAAAAAAACTTGGAAAGAGGTGAACTAGATGAGAGTACATATATATAGCTGATTTGGGAACTGATTGAATTATTGGACACCCAAAATAATCATTAATTGTTCAATGACAATTTGGAAGGATGTCTCCACTGGAATGCCCCAAGGACCCATTTTTAGCCTTGTGCCACTGAACATTTTTATCAATGACATGGATAAAGGTATAGATGGCACTGCTTATAAAACTTAGAGATGACTCAAAACTATCACCCTAGATGACACAATCACAATTCAAAAAGATCTTGACAGGTTAGAGTACAAAAAATCAACTTCCCAAACACAAGATGGGGAAGAAGTGGCTAGATATTAATTCTTTTGAAAAAGATCTAGGGGTTTTAGTATATGGCAACCCCACCCTAAGTTAAACCTGTGATAGGACAGTCAAAGGGCTTAATGAAATACAAATTAAAAGAGGCCCTGAGGATATCCAAGAATGAGGGGGTAATTATCCTGCTTTACTTTTTTTTTTTTTTTTTAAGTTTTAATATTATTTTATTTGGTCGTTTTCATACATTATTCACTGGAAACAAAGATCGTTTTCTTTTCCTCCCCTCCCCCCCCCCCCCCCCCCCCCCCCCCCCCGCCTTTCCCTCTCCCATAGCCGACGCATGATTCCACTGGTTATCACATGTGTTCTTGACTCGAACCCTTTTCCCTGTTGTTGGAGTTTGCATTATAGTGTTCATTTAGAGTCTCTCCTCAGTCTTATCTCCTCCAACCCTGTGGTCGAGCAGTTGCTTTTCAGCGGTGTTTTTACTCCCACAGTTTATCCTCTGCTTGTGGGTAGTATTTTTTTTTTTAGATCCCTGCAGATTGTTCAGGGAAATTGCATTGATACTTATGGAGAAGTCCATCACCTTCGATTGTACCACAATGTATCAGTCTCTGTGTATAATGTTTTCCTGGTTCTGCTCCTTTCGCTCTGCATCACTTCCTGGAGGTTGTTCCAGTTCACATGGAATTCCTCCACTTTATTATTCCTTTTAGCACAATAATATTCCATCACCAACATATACCACAATTTGTTTAGCCATTCCCCAATTGAGGGGCATCCCCTCATTTTCCAATTTTTGGCCACCACAAAGAGCGCAGCTATGAATATTTTTGTACAAGTCTTTTTGTCCATTATCTCTTTGGGGTACAAGCCCAGCAGTGCTATGGCTGGATCAAAGGGCAGACAGTCTTTTATCGCCCTTTGGGCATAGTTCCAAATTGCCCTCCAGAATGGTTGGATCAATTCACAACTCCACCAGCAATGAATTAATGTCCCCACTTTGCCACATCCCCTCCAGCATTCATTACTTTGCATAGCTGTCATGTTAGCCAATCTGCTAGGTGTGAGATGATACCTCAGAGTTGTTTTGATTTGCATCTCTCTGATTATAAGAGATGTAGAGCACTTTTTCATGTGCTTATTAATAGTTTTGATTTCTTTGGCTGAGAATTGCCTGTTCATGTCCCTTGCCCATTTGTCAATTGGAGAATGGCTTGATTTTTTGTACAATTGATTTAGTTCTTTATAAATTTTAGTAATTAAACCCTTGTCAGAGGTTTTTATGAAGATTGTTTCCCAATTTGTTGCTACCCTTCTGATTTTGGTTACATTGGTTTTGTTTGTACAAAAACTTTTTAATTTGATGTAATCCAGATTATTTATTTTGCATTTTGTAATTCTTTCTAATTCTTGCTTGGTTTTGAAGTATTTCCCTTCCCAAAGGTCTGACATGTATACTATTCTGTGTTCGCCTAATTTTCTTATAGTTTCTTTCTTTATGTTCAAGTCATTCATCCATTTTGAATTTATCTTGGTGTAGGGTGTGAGGTGTTGATCTAAGCCTAATCTTTCCCACACTGTCCTCCAATTTTCCCAACAGTTTTTATGAAATAGTGGGTTTTTGTCCCAAAAGCTGGGATCTTTGGGTTTGTCATATACTGTCTTGCTGAGGTTGCTTGCCCCCAGTCTATTCCACTGATCCTCCTTTCTGTCTCTTAGCCAGTACCAAATTGTTTTGATGACCGCTGCTTTATAATATAGTCTGAGATCTGGGACTGCAAGACCCCCTTCCTTTGTATTTTTTTTCATTAATTCCCTGGGTATCCTTGATCTTTTGTTTTTCCAAATGAACTTTGTTATGTTTTTTTCTAAATCAGTAAAAAAAATTTTTGGGAGTTCCATGGGTATGGCACTAAATAGATAGATGAGTTTGGGTAGGATGGTCATTTTTATTATATTGGCTCGTCCTACCCATGAGCAGTTAATGTTCTTCCAATTGTTCAAGTCTAGTTTTAGTTGTGTGGAAAGTGTTTTGTAGTTGTGTTCATATAGATCCTGTGTTTGTCTCGGGAGATAGATTCCTAAGTATTTTATTTTGTCTTGGGTAATTTTGAATGGGATTTCTCTTTCTAGTTCTTGCCGCTGAGCTGTGTTGGAATTATATAGAAATGCTGATGACTTATGTGGGTTTATTTTGTATCCTGCAACTTTGCTAAAGTTGTTGATTATTTCAATTAGCTTTTTGGTTGAATCTCTAGGATTCTTTAAGTAGACCATCATGTCATCTGCAAAGAGTGATAATTTGGTCTCCTCCTTGCCTATTTTGATGCCTTCAATTTCTTTTTCTTCTCTAATTGCTACTGCTAGTGTTTCTAATACAATGTCAAATAATAGAGGTGATAATGGGCATCCTTGTTTCACTCCTGATCTTAATGGGAATGGATTTAGTTTATCCCCATTGCAGATGATATTAGCTGATGGTTTTAGATATATACTGTTTATTATTTTTAGGAATGACCCTTCTATTCCTATGCTTTCTAGTGTTTTTAGTAGGAATGGGTGTTGTATTTTATCAAAGGCTTTTTCTGCATCTATTGAGATAATCATGTGATTCTTGTTGGTTTGCTTGTTGATGTGGTCAATTATGTGGATAGTTTTCCTAATGTTGAACCAGCCCTGCATCCCTGGTATGAATCCTACTTGATCATGGTGGATGACCCTTCTAATCACTTGCTGGAGTCTTTTTGCTAGTATCCTATTTAAGATTTTTGCATCTATATTCATTAGGGAGATTGGCCTATAGTTTTCTTTCTCTGTTTTTGGCCTGCCTGGCTTTGGAATTAGTACCATGCTTGTGTCATAAAAGGAGTTTGGTAGGACTCCCTCTTTGCTTATTATGTCGAATAGTTTGTGTAATATTGGGGTTAACTGTTCTCTGAATGTTTGATAGAATTCACTGGTGAATCCATCAGGCCCTGGGGATTTTTTCTTAGGCAGTTCTTTGATGGCTTGATGGATTTCAATTTCTGATATGGGATTATTTAAGAAAACTATTTCTTCTTCTGTTAGTCTAGGCAATTTATATTTTTGTAAATATTCATCCATATCACCTAGATTGGTAAATTTATTGCCATATAGTTGGGCAAAGTAGTTTTTAATGATTGCCTTAATTTCCTCTTCATTTGAGGTGAGATCCCCCTTTTCATCCTTGATGCTATTAATTTGCCTTTCTTCTTTCCTTTTTTTAATTAAATTAACCAGTACTTTGTCTATTTTGTCTGTTTTTTCAAAGTACCAGCTTCTAGTCTTGTTTATTAGCTCAATAGTTCTGTCACTTTCTATTTTATTAATTTCTCCCTTAATTTTTAGGATCTCTAGTATGGTTTTCTTCTGGGGGTTTTTAATTTGTTCATTCTCAAGTTTTTTGATTTGCATTTCCAATTCCTTGGTCTCTGTCCTCCCTAATTTGTTAATATATGCACTCAGGGATATGAATTTTCCTCTAAGTACTGCCTTGGCTGCATCCCATAAGGTTTGAAAGGATGTTTCGCCGTTGTCATTTTCTTCAACGAAATTGTTAATTGTTTCTATGATTTCTTCTCTAACTAAATGATTTTGGAGTATCATGTTATTTAATTTCCAATTAATTTTTGATTTGGGTCTCCATGTACCCTTGCCGATCAATATTTTAATTGCCTTGTGATCTGAAAAGGCTGCAGTTAATATTTCTGCTTTTCTGCATTTAAGTGCCATGTTTCTATGACCTAGTGTATGATCTATTTTTGTGAATGTGCCATGTGGTGCTGAAAAGAAGGTGTATTCTTTTTTGTCCCTATTTATTTTTCTCCATATGTCTATTAATTCTAATTTTTCTAAGATTTCATTCACCTCTTTTACCTCTTTCTTATTTATTTTTTGATTTGATTTATCTAAATTTGATAGTGGTTGGTTCAAGTCTCCCACTAATATGGTTTTACTGTCTAATTCCTCCTTCAATTCTCCTAGTTTCTCTATTAAAAATTTGGATGCTATACCATTTGGTGCATACATGTTGATTAGTGATATTTCCTCATTGTCTATACTTCCTTTTAGCAGAATATATTTACCTTCCCTGTCCCTTTTGATCAGGTCTATTTGTACTTTGGCTTTGTCAGATATCATGATTGCAACTCCTGCCTTCTTTCTATCGGTTGAGGCCCAAAAGGTCTTACTCCAACCTTTAATTCTAACCTTGTGAGTGTCAACCCGTCTCATATGTGTTTCTTGAAGGCAACATATGGTAGGGTTTTGTGTTCTAATCCAGTCTGCTATTTGTCTGCGTTTTATGGGTGAGTTCATCCCATTCACGTTCAAAGTTATGATTGTTATTTGTGGATTCGCTGGCATTTTGATGTCTTCCCCTAGTTCTGACCTTTCTTCTTTAGCTTTCTCCTTTTGAACCAGTGATTTACTTTAGGTCGGTCCCCCTAGTCCCCTCCCTTGAGATGCTTCCCTTTCTAGCCCGTCCCTTTTTATGCTCCCTTCCCCTCCCCCCTCTCCTTCCCTCCCTTTTTGTGCTCCCTCCCCCCTCCCCCTCCTTAATTTTCCTTTCTTTCTTGCCCTAATGGATAAGATAGAAATCAGGATCCCACTGGATCTAGATGTTCTTCCCTCTCAGATTTGATTTCACTGAGAGTAAGGTTTAAGTACTTCCACTTCACGCTCTCTTCCTCTCCTTCTCATATGAGAGTTCTTCCCCTCCCCTTCCCATGTGTATCTTTATATGGGAAAGTTTATTCTATTGATTCCCCCCCTATTTCTTGAAGTTAATCTTAGTATTATCACGGTTCCCCCCTCCCTTTTCCTTTTTTTGCCCCAACTTTCCCCAAATCTTCTTGATTCCCCAATCTTTCCCTATGCATGTTTCTTCTAACTACTCTTATGATGATACAATTTATGAGAGTTACACAAAACATTTTCCCCACATATTAATATATATAATTAGATGTAAATGTAGTCCTTATAGAAGAGAGTTTGACTTAAAGAGAAAGATAAGATTTATCTCCTTTTCCCTTTCTTTCATATTTACCTTTTCATGTTTCTCTTGCTTTCTGTGCTTGGATATCGAACTTTCCACAGAGCTCTGGTCTTTTCTTAGCAAATGCTTGGAAATCTTCTATTTTGTTGAATGCCCATACTTTCCCCTGGAAGTATATAGTCAGTTTTGCTGGGTAGTTGATTCTTGGTTGGAGACCCAGCTCTCTTGCCTTTCTAAATATCGTGTTCCATGCTTTGCGGTCTCTTAGTGTGTTAGCCGCTAAGTCATGTGTGATCCTTATGGGAGCCCCCTTATATCTGAAGCTCTTCTTCTTGGCTTCCTGTAGGATTTTCTCCTTTACTTGGAAGCTCTTGAATTTGGCAATTACATTCCTAGGCGTTGTCTTTTGGGGATTTAGTATAGAAGGTGTTCTATGAATCCTCTCTATTTCTATTTTGCCCCCTTGCTCCAGAACGTGGGGGCAATTTTCTTTTATAATCTCCTCTAGAATAAAATCCAATTTGTTGTTTACCTCTGGTTTTTCTGGGAGACCGATGATACGGAGATTTTCTCGTCTTCCTCTGTTCTCCAGGTCCGTGACCTTCTCAGTGAGATATTTTCTGTTTTCTTCCAATTCATTAATTGTTTGGGTTTGCTTTATTGATTCTTGCTGTTTTATCATCTCACTTTCTTCGAGGTCCTTAATTCTGGTCATTAGGGACTGGATTTGCTTTTCAGCCTTGTCTGCCCTTGTATTGGCTGCTTCGAGTTCTTTTTCCAATTGAGCAGTCTTATCTGTCAGACAGCTGATCTCTTTCTCCCATTTTTCTTTCCAGAAGGTTTCCATCTTTTGGATAAGTTCCAGTTTGAGATCTTCCAGAGCTTGTTGATAGTTTCCATTTTGGGAGGCGTGTTCTGAATTTTTTTGGATTTCCTCTTCATTCTCCTCTTTCCCTTGGGTACTTCCACCATAAAAGTTTTCAATAGTCACTTTTTTCCCTTTCTTCCTGGAGGCTTGATTTTGGGCCATGTGAGCCATCCCTTTGGTGGTTTTATTTCCCTTTCCTTTTTGGTCTGGGGTCTGGGTTATAAGAGTGGTTTTTCTGTGAATTTAGGTTGCTTCAGACTAGTTCTTCCCAGCCTCCGAGCCTAGGTATTCAGCTCCGCCCAGATAATCCGTGCGCCTTGTTCAGCGCAGCCCGCCCGAAGTCCGCTGGCTTCTCCAGTGAAAGCGCCCTGAGACGTTTTTTCCTGGCAGTCCCCAGATCCCAAGGACCCTGGAGTGCCCCCCCAGACAGAGACGCTCCCCACTCACTCGCTGTCCTGGTGAGCGCTCAGGTAGCTCACTCTGGTTTAGTGGGGGAGGTGGGGTGGGGGAAGGGCGGCTCAGTTCACTTTTCTGTGCAAGCTTTTCCTTCTTATTTTAGTGTGGAAATGTTCAAGCCCCACGTACCTTTGCCTCTGTGGGGTACTGGGGAGTCCTTCTGTTCCTCCAAAGGTGATTTTATGCTCCTTTGATGTAGTCTATTTCGTTCGGTGCTGGGGAGAGGAAACGTGCGGCGTCTAGATTGCAGCCATGATTACCCGGAAGTCCCTCCTGCTTTACTTTTATAAGACCACCAATGCTATACTGAATTTCGTTCTGAGCACCAAATGTATGTATATGTATGTATGTATGTGTATGTGCCCCTGCAGCAAGCAGAGCATCACATTTTAGTAAAGACATTATTAAGCTGAAGAGTGCACTGGCAAGGGCAAATGAGATGATAAAGGATCTGAAGTCTATGTCACATGAAGAGCAGCTGAAGAAACTATGGCTGTTCAGCTTGGAAAAGACTCAAGGAGACACAATAATCAAGATCAAGTTCTTGAAAGATTAACAAATGTAATACATAGTATATGTATATGTACATATTTGTACAGACTTTTTTTACCTGATCTCAGAAAATAGACTAGGGAATAGTGATTCAAATTGTAGAGGCAAATTTGGACTTGAGATAAGGAAAAACTTCCTGACAATTAGAGCTATTCAAATGTGGAATAGACTGCAGTCTATCTGGAGCCAACCTGATTAGAGGTCTTAATTAAGACTGTGCATAGCTACTATCAAGTACATGGTGAAGGGAATTCCCTTTCAGGGATTAGAGGCCACTGAGATCCCTTCCATCACTGTGCTTCTGTAGTCCTTTTCTACATGAGAACCCTAAAAACAGCTAGACACTATCATATGTTCTAAATATATTCTTCTCTAGGAAATACGACACCAGGTTCATCAACCAGTCTCCTACAGTATGACTTCAGGGCCTCTCCCTATCTTTTTTTTTTTTTTAAACCTTTACCTTCTCTTAGAATCAATACTATGTATTGGTTCCAAGGCAGAAGAGCAGTAAAGGCTGGGCAATGAGTGTTAAGTCATTTGTGCAGGGTCACACAGCTAGGAAGTGCTTGAAACCAAATTTGGCCCAAGACTTCCTGTCTAGGCTTTGCTCTCCATCCACTGTGCTATATAGCTGCCCTTCTCCTATCCTAATCAATCACTCTTCTCAGGATGCATACACCTTCTGGGTGTTCAGAACTAAAAAACACTATTTAAATGGCAATATGAATTAATATCAGGTCCTCCTGACTCCAGACCTGGTACTCTATTCACTGAACTACCTAGCTATACACCACCCACCACCACCACCACCACCACTACCACTACCACCCCTGCCATTCTCAGCCCCAACCCACCCCCCCCCAGCCAGTGTTTTCTTGAAGATTTTCAAAGACAATTAATTCTACTTTTGAACAGCTCTAAATATAAAGAAGTTTGTCCTTAGGTCAGGCCTAAATTAATTTGCTTACCAATTTTACCTATTGTGAAAATAAGATTAACTCTCCACTTGTCTACTTTTAGCTAATCAAATCAAGAACTTAAAGTATCCCTACTTACCATTAAGAGTTCATGAGTCACTGACTAGAGTAAGCTCACACCTCCAAAGGCTACTGCCCCACCCTTGGGCAGTGCTAGGCAAATTGAAAGACTGCTATTGGTTTCTGTGAAGAAGGGGAATGGCAGGAAGTGACAAGAAGAGACATGGAAAAAAGAAGCATAAAAAGAAGAGACCAGTATAGTCTAGAAAAAATTCCTTTCCTGGCTTCTGGAGAGATTGGTTCCAGAGATCCCTTCCTGGCATTTGGAATGAATGGCTAAGGTCCCTGCCTTGGTTTGGAGAACTTTTCCCTGGATAGGCTTGCTGGGTGAGTGGCTAATATTCCTGCCTTGGCATTGGAGGAGGCTGAAGACACCACTGGGACCTCTGGCTGAGGATTACAGGGAAATCCACATAGAGATTGTATTTGGGGAAGCCCTGCCACAAGAGCAGCATTGAGTGGTAGGCTAGACAATTCTATACCTTCTTACATTTTTCTACTTTCACTCCTTCTACCTCTTTGTAAATAAAGTCATTTTGACTTAAGCTATAATATTTTTAAATCGGCAATCACAACATTACTTTAGAATTTTCATTTTTAGCATGAATCACAATGCTAAATTATCCTTTACAAACCTAAATGTAAACTTTTACACTATTATGACTAATTCTGCCTTCTTGGGCCAAGCAGAATGGACCTAATCCCTCTAAAAAATGTCAACCCTCAAATAGTTGGGAATATATATCATCTCGGAATCTTCTTTTCTCCAAGTTAAATATTTCCAGTGTCTAGGCCACTATTAGAGGACATGACCTCAGAGTCCTTCTTTTTCCTGCACAGCCTTCTCTGAACCTTCTCTAGCCTATGGTTCCTAGGACTGAACACAGTATTCCAGATGTAATCTGACTTCATCTAGGCTGAGTGCAACAGGATTATCATCTCCCTAGTCCTGGATAAGATTTAAATTAATATTAATAACTCCAAGTATTATTTTTATATAGTTTATTAATAATCACTTGAAGTAGAAGAAATAAAAAATAGAAGTACAAAGCCTAATATTCTAACTAAAGTGTAACCATGTGTGTAAATTCTCCTGCTGTCTCTCAGCCAGCTTCAGCAGCCCATTCAGGGAAAAAGAGAGAGGGGCAGGATCACACCAAAACTTTACATTCATACTCAGCACAGCATAAGCACGCAATAGGTTGCTGGGTAAAAGAATCCAGGGGAGCAGATTCTATCCAGATACTTATGATACTATGTATCAGTTCCAGAGTAGTAGTGTGGTAAGGGCTAAGCAATTGGGGTTAAGTGGCTTGCCCAGGGTCACACAGTTCCAAAAGCTCTCAGGACATATTTGAAGCCAGGACCTCCCATCTCCAGGCCTTCTCTATCCACTAAACCACCTAGCTGTCCCAACTCTGACCTTTTTGAAGATCAAAATGCCTGCCCTTCTCCAACCCTACAGCACCTCTCTCATTCTTCACAATCTTTCAAAGATACTGACAACAGCCCAGCAATCACATATCTAGGTTCATTTGGAAATCCTGGGATGTAGTTCATATATCGCTGATAAATTCATTAAGGTTAACTAAAGGTACGCTCATTATCTCCTGATTTCTCTTAGATTTCAATGCCGTATTAGTGTTTCTTAGTCTCTCCTTTAGAGTTCTAGGATCATTCTCTTTGGTAAAAATACAGAAAAAACACCCAAGAGTTCAATAGATCTATCATATCCCATGCTGTATAGTGACCCTGCCCTTTTTATCCTTTCACCCTCAATACAGCTTTAAAAAAAAACACATCATCTTTGTTTCTATAGTTTTCCCTCACCAGCCGTAAGCTTTAGCAGTCTTGACACTATTCTTAGCACTCTGACACTTTCTTAACACCCTATATCACAATTTAGAATTTATCCTGTTAACCTGCCCTCTCCTTTTTCTACTATCCATCTTTTTAAAATGATGTAACATCAGTTTCCTCAGAGTTTCATCTTGAAAGCTTTCCTTCCCTCCTGGACTGATTATGTTGGAAGAATTTTTGTTAAGGATCTTGCTTATCCTAACTCCACTGTTATTCTCTAAATTGCTAAATTCAGTGGACTTTTCTCAATCCTCATGCTCCTTGACCACTGATTTTTTTATATTGTCTCCTCTCAGTTTCAACAATATTGATCTCTTTCTCTGGATTGCTGGCCTCACAAATTATTAAATGTATTCAGAGTAGAACTGACCTCTCCCCTCCCCTACATACATTTCAAATCTGCCCCTCCCCCTAAACCTCTCGATTTCTATTACTGGCAACTCTCCATTACCTAGGCTAAAAATCTGAGTGGTTTCTGACTCTCCCTCACCTCTTTGTATAATTAATAGTTGTACAATCCAATCTCTACAATATTTGTCAAATCCTTTCCCTATTCTCTATTTATATATATATATATATATACATATATATATATATATATATATATATATATATATATATATATATATATATATATATGTGCCATCCTAATTCAGGACCTCATCACCCGCCCCGTGGATTGTTACTTTCATTTAGTCTCTCTGATTATGGTCTTTTTCTCTCCATCATTCATCAAATTAATTTTCCTAATGCACATATCTAATCATGACATTTGCCTACTCAAAAAACTTCATTGGCTGAATGCTGTGTAATTATAGTGACTAGAGAGAGTTGAGAAAACATACCTCTTTCCCTTTATTGCAGAAGTGGAGGAATATGAGTAAGGAATCTGGCAAATATTGTCAGAAACACTTGACACACATTGGTTGGTTTTGCTGAACTATTTTTGTTTTCTACCTTTTTAATATTTATTACAAGAAAAGACTAAGTATAACAGGAGAAAAGATGCTTGGAAATAAATGTGATAAAAGAACAAAAGCATTAATTTTTTCTTAAATGTAAACCTTCCATTGTTCCCTATAAGTACTTAAGACTCCCCACAATTGCTTCAACCTATTTTTCCAGCGTATTTTATATTATTCCTTTTCCTGTGTACTATATTCTAGCCAAATTAGATTGCTAGCACTTCCCTGATCTCATCCTGTCCTCTCCCACCTCTGTGCCTTTCTGGAGGTTTTCCCTCATATCTGCAATGCACCCCTCCTCATCTAAGCTTACTGAAAACCTTCTCTTCCTTAAGGCCCAGCTCTGGTAACTGCCTCCTGAATTTCCCAACAGAAAGTGGCCTTTCTCTCCAGTTTTTCTTATATAGCACATTCTCTCTAGTCTTATGACATTCAAACTTGTAATACATTTATTGTATACATGTTATATAGCCTGAATCACAAAATCTGACCTGGAATGAGCTTCTGAAGCCATCTAGTACAATCCATATGTGACCAAGAATTGCCCCTACTTCCCTAGATTTATGGCCCCATTGATGTGGGTACTCTGCTTTCAAACAATGCAATTTGAAACCTATCTAGACCGTTTTATCTTTTGCAACTATTATCTCCGTCTTCCAATAAATCCTCTACAGGCAATCCACCTGATGTGCTCTGTGCCTCTTTCCATTATGCAGATAATAACTGAGCCTACAGGCTGTTCCTCCATCATCCCTCACTTTTACTACATCATGGTTGGTCCACCTCTATTTCCAAGCAAACACAGTTTTTAAGGATATCTTTTGTGTATTCTTAATGCCTTGTATTTTTGTTAATGGTGTGCTGTGACCTCTTTACACTCACAAAGTGTCTCTTCATTCCCTTTTGGATGACCTGCAAATTCAATTCTTTGGAGATTGTGATAATTCATAATTAAAGTCATATAGCATTACTGGAAGATTACTGGTATCAAAATTTTGGTTACTATTTCAAGAAGAAGCTTGAAATCATTAAAAATCATGCGTGGTTCAGGGGATTGAAAGCCGGGAGGTCCTGGGTTTAAATATGACCTCAGACACTTCCTAGCTGGACAAGTCATTTAACCCCTAATGCTTAGTCCTTACTGTTCTTCTGCCTTGGAACTAATACACAGTATTGATTCTAAGATGGAAGGAAAGAGGTGGGTTTTTTGGTTTGTTTGTTTTTTAAATCACTGTTTCAATGGAAACAAAAGATTCCATATAAAATTAAATGAAAATTTTCAGTCCTCAAGGATTTCACAATCTTTGGATTCAACACAGTGGAGCATAGTCTGGCACATAGAGAACAATTAATTAAGGTCTGCTGAATTTCAATCTTTACTACATTGAACACAGTTAAACAGAAGGGCACCTCAGGATTTACCTTTTCAGGCACTACTAATCTGGAAGAAACAAAAATGACACTTTCGTACAATAGCCCCAGTTCCTCCAATTTGTCATTTTTTAGCAAATATAGTTTGGATTGAACATCTGTTTTACACAATTCAACCTAAGCACCAAAAAACACCAGCTGGCATTCCTCTCAAACTAGTAACAAGCTTCCTTTTTAATGACATTTGACTACTTCAACTAGCAGTTTTAATATTCCTTTAGGAGGTCATTAAAAGAATGGAGACCAGCAAAGATGGCGGAAGCAGCTACAGTAGTACTGGCTGGGTCTCTCACAAGAATCATTCAACAAACAATGAGTAAGAGTGGTGAGCTGGAAATCTGATGAGAAACCAGTTCAGGTCAACAGAGGGAAATAGCTAGAAGCTTATAGGTATTAGAGAGGGGGCCTAGCAAAAGAGCCTATGCACCCAGTGGCCAGGAATAGGGCCTAAGATCTGCAGCTGTATAAAGAGGAAGAGTGTACAGATCAGGGGTGAGGATGCAACTTTGTTGCTCTGAGCCTGAAGCAGGGCTGGGGCCTCTAGCTATTTAGCAGGCCTGTGAGAAAAGAACCTGGAGCTGTCACTCTCACTCTGGAGCTGGATCACAAATCAACACAAATCAAAGACCACAGACCACCTCTAGGGCCTATAGCTGAGTAACTAGGACAGAGAACTCAGACCAGGGATGAGCCCGTTGCTCCTAACCTAGTTAAGTCTTCCAACAAGCTGACAGGTGCCAGAGCCTACGGATGTCCCGGGGAGTTCCAATAAAGAACAGGCTTGCAGTTGTGTCACCCTAACTGACACTGGGGTCAAAAAATTAAGAGGAAAAGCAATGATCAGACCATTTAGGGTTGGGTTGTCAAATGTTTTAGAGATAATGCTCAAATTGCACCTTCAAGCCACCTGGGAGCCCATCCCCTCATTACCCATCCCCCCTCATTGGGCAGCTGGGCAGAAGGGCATGCATGCAAAAAGGTCCTCAGCCATGGTGGAGAGGGGGAACAGGGCAGCGCCCCCTCCCCCCCTCAGTGCCACGGCTTTGCCAACAGTCTTAGGACATACTGAAAGTTTTCAGCTCCCCAACCTGAGTCATTCTCTGAAGAACAGAGCCCTCTGTACCCAAAGAAAGAAAAGACCCACCTAAGCAATACAAAAATCAAGATCAAACAAATCTCTAGCATTCCCTCCAGAAATATACGTAGTGTGGCCCTAATACCAAGTATTAATTCAGGATGTAAAGCTGGAAAAATAAGCAATTAAAAAAAGACATAGATGACGAAGAACTTTGAAGGAATCAATGAAAGAAGAATCCTACAACTTCTAGAAGCAAAGTACAGCATTGGCCACAAGATCATCTAGCATTCCTGGTAGGAATGAAGCAAGAGTTTTCAAAATAAATAAAATTATAAATGAAATGAGAACTCTAAGGAAGGAGTTAGAAGAAGTAACAGGCTAGTTCATTCAAGAGATATAAAATCTGCCCAAAACAGACTCCCTAGAAATCAGAATGGACCATACTGTAATTAATGACTCTATGAGACAAGAAGAAATACAACAAAATCAAGATTGAAAGAAAAAAAGGGAGAAAATGTGAATACCTCATAAAAAGCAACTGGCCTAGAAAACAGGTCAAGAGGGGTAGGGGGAAGGGAATCATTGGATATCTGAAAGTTACATTTTTTTTAAAAGACAGCTTATCACATTTCAATAAATCATGAATGAAAACTTCCCAGACCTGTAAGAAACAGAAGGCAGAGGAAAATTAGAAAAAGCCTACCAATCACTTTTTGACAGAAACCTCAAAATAAAAATATCCTAACTAAAATATACAGTTTCCATGTCAAAGAAAGAATATTAGAAATATCTAGAAACAGAGTTAGTGTACCAAGTCATTATTATTCAAGATTTGTCAGCTACAATCATAAAAAAGAGGAAAATTTAGAATATGATATTCCAAATGGCAAAATATATGAATTTGCAACCCAGAATAACTTACTTGGCAAAACTGGGTATAACCCTAAAGGAGGAAAATGGATCTTTAATGAAAGAGGGATTCAAAGCAGAGTAGAAACTTTGAAATGCAAGCATAAGAATCATGAAGATAAAATTGGAAATATATTTGAACAATTGGGAAATTCCCTATAAGGATGAAATGTTTATATTTTAATGGAGGAATAAGTGTTCCTCCAGACCCCTGTCATCAGTTATGGAGTTGGGGGCAGCTGGGTGGCTCAGTAGATTGAGAGCCAGGCCTAGAGACTGGAGGTTCTGGGTTCATATTTGACCTCAGACACTTCCTAGCTGGGTTAACCTGGGCAAGTCACTTAACCCCCATTGCCTAGCTCTTACCACTCTTCTGCCTTGGAACCAATACACAGTACTGATTCTAAGTAAGTAAGGGTTTAAAGTAAGGAAAGTAAGGGTTTAAAAAAAAGTTATGGAGTTAAATAAAACAGAGGGCCTAGGAATAATTTTGTTATATTTTGATGATCTTAAAAGACAGAAAATGGAAAGAAAAAGGAATATATGTGAAAATAAAGGGGGATGAGAGACTTACTCTCTTGTATTATTGGAGTACAAAAACCACAGTATCAAACAAGGAAGGACCAAAGGGGAACCAGCATTATTTGAACTTCACTTTCATCTGAACCAGTCAAAAGAGGTCAGAATACACACACATACACACAGAGTTTGGAGTAGAAGCATATTCAACATAACATGGAAAAAAAAAAACTGGGGGATGAG
This sequence comes from Monodelphis domestica, assembly GCF_027887165.1. NCBI lineage: Eukaryota > Metazoa > Chordata > Mammalia > Didelphimorphia > Didelphidae > Monodelphis > Monodelphis domestica. The sequence goes on along the minus strand of NC_077227.1, from coordinate 390,572,203 downwards.
GGGAGAGGAATAAGAGAGATAAATTCAAGAGGGGCTTAGTAATAAGCAAAACAAACAGGAGCCTCAGAGAACTCACTGATCATGAAGAAAGGTAAAAGGAGAAAGGAAAGGTAAAACACTATAATTAGAAATCTGTTGTAAGAAAAAAAAAAAAGAAGAGAGGCATGGGAGCAGAAGCTGATTTCATCAAGTATACATCACTAGCACCAAGCACACTCTTCTCTCACCACTCTCCTCTTCCTGTAAAGAAAACGGCAAGCAGTCAAAGAAAGAAAAAGGTTTAAGAGAATAGGAAGATAGGAAATATTAAAAAAAAACGCACACACACATCACAACCAAGAATAGCAGAATGGATTAAAAAGCAGGACCAAAAATAAGTTTATAAGAAAATCATTTAAAAACCATAGATATGCAAAAAGAACACTAAGGGATTGGAGCTTTTTATTGTGTTTTAACCGAACCAAAAAAATTAAAGAGAATCTAGAGAAACTACATTATGCTTAAAGGTACAATATATAATAAACTATTACAAACAATGCATATGCACTAAATGGTGTAGCATCTCAACACTTAAAGGAAAACTAAACAAGTTTTAGAGAAGAGACCATAAAATTCTAAAATCAGGAAGCATACCCCTTTTTTTATCTAGACATATATAATAAAAATAAGGATGAAATAAGTTAAGGATCAGAACAAAATTTTTGAAAGTGAGCTATAATAAAGCTAATCTCTGGAAATTAATACATGAGAAAAGAAAAGACATGGTTATAAAGACATAATATATGAAGGCAAAAAAATTCATAAATTCAGGAAAACAGAATTAGACACATTAGTGACCAACCATACTGCAAAAAAAATCATATTCAAAGAAGATATTGAAGAAAGGATTAAGAATAATTAAGAAGCAATTTAATTATTAAGATTAAATGGGATTATTTTGAATGCTATGCTTGTTACAAGAGATGGCTTTTTTCCTTTTTTTTTTGCTAGAAGGGAGCTAGAGATAGTGATGCTAAAACAAGAAAAAAGAAAGAAAGAAAATTGTTGCTAAACATTTTATAAAATAAAAGAGTACAGAAGGAAATTTAGAGAGAGATATAGGCCAGACAGCTTTGGAACTAATGTGTTGAAGTTATTATAAACTTTTAATAAACAAAAATGTATGTAATAATAGAGATTTGTTATTTTACATACAAATCTTTACTCTTTTCTTTGTATGTAGCAATATTAATGTTTATTCAAAATAACAAAAAATTAGAATTAAAATTCTCAAAAAAAAACACTTCTAGGGGGCAGTGGAGTGAGAGCCAGGCCTAGAGATGGGAGGTCCTAGGTTCAAATCTAACCTCAGACACTTCCCAGCTGGGTGACCCTGGGCAAGTCACTTGACCCCCATTGCCTAGCCCTTACCCCTCTTCTGCCTTGGAGCCAATACACAGTATGACTCCAAGACGGAAGGTATGGGTTTTAAAAAACAATTAAATTTTTTAAAAAATTAAAAAAAAAAAACACTTCTACATGCAGAATTTTCTAACCACTTAAATTTTTCCAAATGAAGCATTTTTTTCTGACCTATTGGTTAAAAATATAAGACCTACCAATTAGCTTTTTTTTTTTATGATTATTTTTATACCAAATTTAAACAATAAGCAGAATATGAATTCACATACAGATAGCAGAATAGAGATGACACTTAAAATTTCGGGTTGCTCTTATATACTCTTTGCTTTTATTTCTAAGTATATATAATACAATTTATTTCTAAGTATTTGACTTTCAAAGATGTCGTGTTTGCCTGGATTTTTTTTCTGGCCTTCAGTTTGTTCTTTCTCTCTATTTAAAAGAAAAAGTGGCTTGGAACCAATACACAGTACTGATTCTAAGATGGAAAGTAAGAGTTTAAAAAAAAGTTATGGAGTTAAATAAAACAGAGGGCCTAGGAATAATTTTGTTATATTTTGATGATCTTAAAAGACAGAAAATGGAAAGAAAAAGTAATGTATGTGAAAAGAAAGGGGGATGAGAGACTTACTCTCTTGTGTTATTGGAGTACAAAAACAAAAACCAAAAACCACAGTATCAAACAAGGAAGGACCAAAGGGGAACCAGCATCCAAGGCACTTAAATGATTTTTTCTTTTTAAAAATAAATTTAGCTACCCTATTCCCCTTTCCCCTTCTTACCCTCCATCTTCACTGAAAAAACAAACTAATCCTTGTAACAAATATACATACAATTTTTAAAAATCCCAATATTTGGCTATAAACCCACCTCTTCAAGAAATGAGTAGCAATATTCATTATTAGTTCTCCAAAATCATGACTGATTGTACTGATCTAAGTTCTCAAGTTTTCAAAATTATCTTTTTTAATAATATTATTATTATATAAATTGTTCTCTATCACTGGTAATTTCACTCTTTATCAGATCATATGGGCCTTTCTTGGTTTCTCAAAAGTTGCCCATCTCATAATTTCTTATGGCATAATATGCCTTTACATTCTTAAGTCATAATTTCTTCAGCTATTCCCCAATTGATGGGCATTGTCCTTTGTTTCTAGTTCTTTGCCTCTTAAAAAAAAAACTGCTAAAATAGTTTTCTACAAATGCATCCATATCTCTTATTTATTTTATGCTTTGGGGGTATAGGTAAAAAAAAAAACAGAATTATTTTATCAAAGAAAATGATAACACATACATATAATAGCACAGTAGTACCATCACAATCATATACCACAGCTTGTTCAGCCATTCACAAATTGAAGGGCATTTCCTCTGTAGGTAGGGATTCTTTTTTTTTTTTAAACCCTTACCTTCCGTCTTGGAGTCAATATTGAGTATTGGTTCCAAGGCAGAAGAGTGGTAAGGGCTAGGCAATGGGGGTCAAGTGACTTGCCCAGGGTCACCCATCTAGGAAGTGTCTGAGGTCAAATTTGAACCAGGACCTCCCATCTCTAGGCCTGACTCTCAATCCACTGAGCCACCCAGCTGCCCCCAGTAGGTAGGGATTCTTAACCTGTAACAGTAACCTCACAGTTCAGTGACTTTTTGAACAAAGTTCCAAATAACTTTTATAGAAGGACTAGACCAACCAATTCATACCTTTATTAAGAATACAATGATATGCCTATTTCTCCCTCAACTATTGCACTATTTGTTGATTTCCTTCTTTGTTTGCCAAAGGTGTGAAGTAAGAGATCAGAGCTGCTTTAATTTGCATTTCTTCAATTATTAGTGATTTTGGAGCCTTCATTTGGTTGCTGATAGCCTGGATTTCTTCCTTTGAAAACTGCCTGTTGATATTCTTTGACCTTTTGCCTATTTAAGAATAACTCTTTTTCAAATATATTGGAATAAGTTACTTTTGTACCTCTGTTCTTCATCAGAACAGAGAATCTTGTTCCAGAAATGTTTCCGGTTACCCATTTCCCTTATAATTCAATTGCTTTTGTGTGAAAAAAATTTTTACATAATCAAAATTGCTTAGTTTATTTACTGTGATGCTTTTTATTTCTTGTTGAATCATTAACTCTTCCACTATCTACAGATCTGAAAGGTAATTTTTTTCCTTGTGATTAAGACACATATCCATTTGGCACTTGGTATATAATGTGAGGTCTGTACCTAATTCCTGCCAGACTGATCTCAATTTTTTGATCAATTTTGATCAATAGTGAGTCCTTACCTCAATAGCTTAGCTTTGTTTTTACTGAAAACTGAGCTATTGAGTTCATTTGTTTCTGTGTTGTGTTCCTGATCTGTTCTATTGATCACTTGCTTATTTTTTTTCCCTAGTACAACCAAATCATTTTGATGATTATTATTCTGCAGTATAGTTTAAGATCTAGTATTGTCAGGCCTTTTTCAATCACACTTTTTTTCATTATTTCCTTTGAGTTTTGTTCCTCCAGATGAATTCAGTTATGTTTTTTTTTAATTCTAGGAAATAATGCTTTAGTAGTATAATTGGTATGGCACTGAATGAGTAAATATTAATTTATATAATATTGTCTTTTTATTATATTGTCATGGCCTACCCATGAGTGAGTAATAAATAGTTCTTCAATTACCTATATCTATCTTTATTTCCACAAAGAGTATTTTGTAGTTGCTTCCAAATAAATGTCATGTGTGTTTTGGTAGTCACAGTCCCAAGTATTTTCTACATTCTAGAGCTATTTTGAATGAGCTTTCTCTTTCCATCTTTTCCTATTGGGTTTTGTGGGTGATATGCGGAAATGCTGATGATTTAGGGGGACTCATTTTATAATCCTGACATTTTGTTGTATATTGTTTTCAATTACTTTTTAGTTGACTCTTTAGGATTTTCAAGATCAATTGTTCATTAATCTTTTAGTGTCATGGACCTCTCTGGCAGGCTGGTGAAGTCTTTTGACCACTAATGAGAATAATGTTTTTAAACAGTTGAGGGAAATGCTAAATTTCAGTTATAGAGGTTAATGGGAATAAGTAATTTTTTTTTCCCATCCAAGTTCAAAGATCTCCTAAAATCTATTTGGGTCTATGGAATCCAGGTTAGGAACTGTTTGTAAAGCTGTGTACTAGTTGAACCATTCTGGAAAGCAATTTGGAACTATGACCACAAAATTATTAAATTGTGTGCAATATGCCCTTTGATCCAGATATATGTTAGATTAAAAATAACATTAGTGACTCCATTTTGCCATTATCCATCATTTTGTGAAGCTAAATTTCAGCTGCTTGAAAATGATATGATTTTGGAGAAGTCACAAGATTACTCCCTCTTCCCAAAGTCACTCAAGTTAAGGAATATCACAAAAATACCTTTCTTTAATCTTACTGTCTCCTGATCCCTTCTACCAATCAGAAACCAGGTGTCTCAATCCCTATTCTGTTTTTTGTTGTTTTTTTTTTAACCAACCAAACCATTATAACTATGTAGAAACCAAGCCTGGTTCTAGAGCCTTGGTCATTGAGAGCCTAGATCTAAAGTTTGTTTCTCCATCTGTAAGAATTGCTAAATAAAAAGTTGTCTGGATACAATTACGCAGTTTCTTTCTTCCACCACAATAGTTATGATCACCGTTGAAGGAATTGAGTTTTTGAGTCTTCATATGACTGCCAGACCTTCCTAAAGAACGTTCTAAATGTTCCAGGGGGACTCAGAGTATTTTTATTGATAGACTTTCTTGGCAAAAGACCACCCTTTCCTGGATCTCTATATTCTCCAGAATAATATCCAAATACCTCCTTAGATGTGAGTGGTCCCTAATGAGTGAAAAACAGTCACATAAAACAACTACTTGATCACATGATTTGATGGGGATATGATCAGGGAAGTAGACTCTAAATGATCACTCTATTGCAAATATTAATAATATGGAAATAGGCCTTAATCATTGATACATGTAAAGCCCAGTGGAATTGCTCGTTGGCTACGGGAGGGAGGAGGAAGGAGGGGAGGGAAAGAATATGAATCATGGAACCATGGAAAAATATTCTAAATTCATTAATTAAATAATTTTTTTTAAAAAGACACTCCCATAGGGAACTTCTTATTGGCTTAAGAACAGCGGAAATATCCCATTCAGAAGGAGATGACTAGGATCTAAGGAAACAGCTCTAAGAAGGCTATATTTTAAGGGGCATAATTTTAAGAATTTAAGAGGCAGAAAGAGAGAGAACACTATAGTACTTTTAACAAAGTAAGGGGAAGGGGTAGCTAGGTGGCATAGTAGACAGAGATATAACCCTGGGTTTGGAAGGGCCAGGGTTCAAATCTGACCTTAAACACATCCAAGTTGTGTGATCATGGGTAAGTCATTTAACATCATCAGCCTAGTCCTTACCCTTCTGTTTTAGAGGTGTTACTAAAACAGAAAGTAAAGGTTTAAATTAAAATAAATTTAAAGACAGCTGGGTTGCTCAGTGGATTGAGAGGCAGGCATTGAGATGTTCATTCAATCCCCACTGCCTATCCCTTACTGCTCTTCTGCCTTAGAACCAATACAAAATATTGATGCTATGATGGAAGGTAAGGTGTCTTGTTTTTTTTTTAATAAACTAAAGACAAATTAGAAAAGGGTAGAGTTTCAAAATAGTTTTCTCCCAGCTTTTACTAAGATCAAGCTGAGACTTGTTTATTAAGCTTTCAGGGGAACATGAAATGGAAAAAAACCTTACTTCTATTTCTCTGCCTTGTATTATTATCAGTTTTATGTCTTGTAAATCAAACTAACAACTTTTTCCTGTGCTCTGATCAATCAAAGGAAAAGGAGTGCAAAAGTGAAAACTTTTCATAATCTTTAAAAAGAAAGTTTCTTTCTAAATCTTAGTCAAGTTGGGGAGCCAGACTGAAATAAGGAAGGGATTCTTTGATCCTAGTTTGCAGAAATTTATGGCATTGTAAATAAATCAGGTTTCATTGAAAGAGGTTTTGATCCCATTGAGATAAAGATTTAAAAAACTTTTTTAGAGGAATGCCTGTTAGTAATTTCTAACAGTGTATCCTATCATGTCATAATGTTTACCAAGTATACTTTTGCAGCATAAAATTACTTAAACAACATGCTGAATACTCTGTCTTTGGTTGATCATTTGAAGGACATTTCCTAACCCTTAGATCCTCCCAAGTTCTGAAACAAAGAGATGGGAATTCTAAGCTAAGGATTTTTCAGGTTTACAAACTGTATCATACCCTTGTGGAAAAGTGGGGTTAGGTTAGTTGTTTGTTTTTTTATAAGGATTTGATTTGGCTCTTTCAGTGATTTAAAAAGAAATTTTAAAAAAGTTATGGGGAGCAAGGAGTGACACTATGAATTTTTTTAACTTAAGCTAACTGAAAATACTGGGCCCTTGGGAAAATTGAGACTAAATATTACTATTAGTAATTATAAATCCAAGTTTGATTCAGTCAAAATTTGTTCTGAAACTAAATTATAATGTAGTTTCATTTAAAGTAAGATGTTTTCTCTTACCAGGATATCTGTGGTAAATTAAAACTTAATACAAGATACATTTGATATTGGGAGTAAGGAGACATGCTCAGAAAACTACATGGATCAGAAAACCCAAGTTAAAATCTCATCTCAAAAATTTATTAGCTGTGTGATTATCTGTGTGGATTAGGGGCAACCAAACTGAACTCTCTCAACATTCTCCTCTAAACAATTTGTGACACCCATATTAAAGCCTGTCTGGTATCCATACACCTAGTGGCAGCAATAGCAGCCACAGAAGTTTTGGGAGCTCTCAACCAGGAGACAGTAAGGGAGTAGGGCAATTAGTCAGAAAAAGATCACAGTGGACCCTTTGATGAATTGAGTATAGCTGGTGCTGATCAATAATTTTATTGCCCATACATAGTCCTAGGTTGCAGTTCCTGGGCAAAGAGGAGCACTGAGGGCCTGTAACATGGAAGCAGTAGCACTGGGCAAAATTCTAAGGCAGAGAGAACACCAACACTTGTGGTTACAGGGGACCAGAGGTCCTTCCTGGGTAAAGATCAGAGTGTAGACCATACCTCGGTCACACCAACCTGAAAGCACAAAAAACTTGGAGACCCCCATAACTACTTCTGTAGAGAGCAGCACAAAAATATCCAAACCTTGCGACAGTGCCTCTCCACCCTCTGGTGAGCAAAGCCCAATTTTATCATTAAAGTTCGTAGTCAAATAGGTTGGAAAAATTAACAAAAGAAAAAAAGAAGTTGACCTTGAAAAAGCTATTATGGTGGCAGGGTAGATAAAAACAAACTCAGAAGAAGATAATAATATGAAAATAGGTACCAAAAATGCTAATTAGACCCAAGCCCACAAAATTTCCTGAAAAAGTTAAAGAGATAAGAATAGTAGAGGAAAACTGTAAAAAGAAACTAGTGATAAAGGAAGAAATTAAAACTATTCAGTCATGAAAAAATGCTCCAAAACATTATTAATTACAGAAATGCAAATTACCACTTTATATCTATTAGATTGGCTAACATAACCAAAAAGGAAAGTGATAAATTTGGAAGGGATGTGAGAAACAGGGACACCGAATACACTGTTGGTAGAAACTGTGAACTGATAAAACCATTTTGGAGAGCAATATCAAGCTTGGCTCAAAGGGCCACAAAACTATGCATACCCTTTGATCCAGTTATAATACCATGACTGAATCTACATCCCAAAGAGATGAGAGATAAGGAAAAAGACCCTACCTGTACAAAATACTTTTAGCAGCTCTTTTTCTTGGGGAAAAGAATTAGAAATGAAGGGTTGTCCATCACTTGGGGAATGGATGAATAAATTGTGGTATTTGGTGGTATCACCATAAGAAACAACAAATAGGATGAATTCAGAAAAACATTGAAAGATTATATGAACTGATACAAAGTGAAGTGAACAGAATCAAGAGAACAATGTATACAGTTAGAGAAATATTATATAATAATCAACTGTGAAGAACTAAACCATTATCAGCAAAGCATGCCATCTTCTACTTTATTTCCTTTGTGAGATTTTTATTCTATGTGTGACATGTGTCTTCTATCATGACATGAGCAATATGGAAATATGTATTGCATGAAAGTACAGATATAACCAATAGCAGTCTATTTACTGCCTCAGTGAGGTGGGGAAAGTAAGAGGGAGAAAATCTGAACTCTAAAATATAAGAAAACAATTGTCAAAAAGTATTTCTATGTGTAACTAAAAAATAGAAATAAAAATAATAAAGAAATTAGAGCAATGACAATAAAATTGTGAAAAGAGCTTGGCTAAAAAGAAGGCTCCAAAATATACTAAAGAAATGAATACCTTAAAAAACAAAACTGGTCTAAAGGAAAACAAGATTTCTTTTAAAAAAGAGTTCTTTTAAAAGAATAGGCCAATTTGGAATTATGCCCAAAGAGCTTTAAAAGATTGCATGCCCTTTGTTCTAACAATACCACTACTGGGTTAGTACCCCAACGAGATAATAATGGAAAATACTTGTACAAAAATATTCATAGCCATGCTCTTTGTGGTGGCAAAAAATTGGAAAATGAGGGGATGTCCCCAGATTGAGGAATGGCTGAACAAATTGTGGTATATGATGATGATGGAATACTATTGTACTGTAAGTAATGATGATCTGAAGGATTTCTATATGAACTGGAAGAACTTCAATTAACTGATGCAGAGTGAAATAAACAGAACCAAGAGACCATTGTACAGAGAAAGTGAAACATTGTGGAATTCTCCAATGTAATAGACTCTACTACTAGTAGCAATGCAATAATCCAGGACACTTCTGAAGGGCTTATGAGAAAGAATGCTATCCACATTGAGAGAAAGAACTATGGGAAAAGAAATGCAAAAGAAAAACATATGGTTTATCACTTACCACTTGTATATGTGGGTATATGATTTGGGGTTTTGGCTTTAAAAGATTGCTCTATAGCAAAAATTAATAATAAAAAAATAGGTATCAAGTGATAGCATTTATACAACCTAGTAGAATTACATTACAGTTCTGGGAGTGGGGAGGAAAGAGGGGAGGGAAAGAAAATGAATCATGGAAATGTGGAAAACTTTTTTAAATAAATAAATCAAATTTAAAACAAAAAATAAAATAAAATCAATTTTAAAAAATTAAGAAATGTTAATTATTTTTAAAAAAACTGACCTGGAAAATAACTCAAGGACAGATAATTTAAGATTACTAAACTAGGGGGTAGAGCCAAGATGGTAGAGAAAAGGCAGGGACCAACTAACCTCTCCCAACTTCCCCTCCAAACAACTTTAAAATAAAACCTCAAAGCAAAATTTAGAGCTGTAGAACCCACAAAAGGACAGAATAAAACAATTTTTCTGCCCAACATAATTTTGAATCTCAGCAGGAAAATTCTGCTTCACTAGGATGAGAGTAGAGCATAGTTCAGTGCAGAAAAAGCCAGGGCAAGCCAGCAATGAGGCCTGAAGCCCAGTGCAAACCAGCAAACGGCCTCTGGAGCAACTGAATCAGCAGTAGTGGCTTCTCAGTCCACAAAACGTAAGGGAGTTAGACAACAGGTCAGAAGGAGATTATAGAGGTCTCTTTGCTGACACTAGATGCTGGACTCTATTGAATTACACCTATGAAGAACTAGGTCACACCCCTGGGTAAAGTACAGGCCAAGAAAGTATTAAAGTCATTTCTCCTTAGATCATACCAACTTGAAAGAACCAAAAACTTATAGTACCCCCACACCCAAGAACTAAGTCTGAAAATATTAGCACAAAAAACCCCAAAGCTTAGCACAGTGCCCCTGAGAACAGAGCCCAATTTTAACAAAAGGTTAAAAGTCAAGAAATAGGACAGCTAAGTGGCCAGGGCTAGAGTCAGGAAGACCTGTGTTCAAATCTGCCCTCAGACACTTATGCAAGTCACTTAACCCCAACAGCCCAGCCTTTACCATTCTTCTGCCTTAGAAATGATACTTACTATTGATTATTTTCTAATAAAGGTCTTTTTAAAAAGTCAAGAAATAAGCTGGAAAAAATGAGCAAACAACAAAAAAAGAACCTGACAAAAAGATACTATGGTGACAAGGAAGGTCAAGGCAAATTGCTACCTCCAACACCTTAAAGGAAAACGTGAATTGGTTTCAGGTCCAAAAAGAACTCCTGGAAGAACTCACAAGGGATTTTAAAAATCAAATAAGAGAGGAAGAAATAAAATAGGGAGAAGAAATGAAAGTGATACAAGAAAAACTCAACAGCTTGGTAAAGGAAGCACAAAAAAATACTGAAGAAAATAATATCTTAAAAAAAACTAGGTAAAATGGTAGAGGAGATGTAAAAAATCCACTTAAAAGAATTTCTTGAAAAGCAGAATTGACCAAATGGAAAAGAAGATTCAAAAGCTCACTGAAGAAAATAATTCCTAAAAAATTAGAATTGGGCAAATGGAAGCTAATGATTCCATAAGATAGTGAAAAACAATAAAACAAATTCAAAATAATGAAAAAATAGAATAGAATAAAATGTGAAATAGCTCACTGGAAAAACAACTGACCTGGAAAAGAGATTCAGGAGAAATAATTTAAGAATTACTGGACTTCCTGAAATCCATGATTTTTAAAAAAAGAGTCTAGACATCATCTTTCAAGAAACTAACAAGGAAAAACTGCCAGATATTCTAAAAGCAGAGAATAAAATAAAAATGGCAGTCTCTACCAATCACCTCTTGAAAGATCTCAAAATGAAAACTTTCAGGAATAGTATAGCCAAATTCCAGAGCTTCCAGGTCAAAGAGAAAATAGTGCAATCTTCCAGAAAGAAATAAGTCAAATATTATAGAGCCACAGACAAGATCAAATAAGATTTAGCAGCTTCCACATTAAAAATCAGAATAGAAAAGTTGACATTTAAACAGAAGATTCAAAAGAAGCATTAAAAAGGTAAGCATGAAAGAGTAATCATAAGGGTGTCAAAGTTAAACTGTTTATATTCCTGTGTTAAATAATGATACATTAATTGCTTAATGGCTAAATAAATTGTTGCACATGATTGTGGTGGAATATTACTATGCTAAAGGAAACAATGAGGACAGTTTCAAAAATAGTTGAAATACCTATATGAATTGACACAAAGTGTACTGAGAAGACCTGGGAGATCGTTGTACATAGTTAGTTAATAGCATATTGTAATGATGATCAACTATGAAAGATTTAGCTACTCTGATCAATATAATGATCCAAGGCCAAAGGACTCATGATACAAAATGCTATTCACTTCCAGAAAGAGAACTTATGAACTTTAAGAGCAAATCAAAATATAATTTTCTTACTTTCTTTACTTTTCTTGCATTTTTGGGAAATATAGATAATGTAGAAATGTTTTGCATGATTTTGTGTGTAAAATTGGTGATATGTTGCTTGTTTTCTCAATGGGTGGGGGAGAATTTGGAACCCAAAACTTAAAAAGAAAAGAACATAAAAATAAATAAGTTTGGAAAAAAGAATGTGATAAAAATGCTTGAAAATTGCTAAATATTTGATGGAGTATATTTTGCTTTAAACTGAAATTTTCTTAAGTTTCAGGTGAATTATGGGTTCTTATAGCTCTGCTGTTAGTAAGAGTTAGATCTATGTAGTTTGAGTTGGATTTCACCACATGAACTATTTATTGGAAAACTAAATTTAAAAAGTTGTCCTAAATTGTATTGAGTCTTATTACTGGTGTATTTTAGCAGAATTACCTAGTAATCTCTCCAAATACCTTGGAACCAGACAAGCAAATCTACTAAAAGCCCCTTTTAGAGTTACCCTGAAGATAAGGTCTATTCCAAAATGTCCAAGTGAAGAAGTTTCTAGGGATCAGACAATTATCTGGAACATCTGGGACTGATGATGAAATGTGCCAATTAAATGGATACTGAGAGTGGGTTACCAGATTACAAGGAAAACTGATGTTATTTAATGTTGATAATCATTATTGTGTTGCTTCAGGTTTTTGATTCATGGTGTTTATGTTTACTGAGTTTTCTTGGATGCCTTGGTGACATGTAAATCTCTCCTCTCAAATTAATCCATGGTGAATCTTCTGTTTACCTATAGAATCTACTTAACAAGGTTTGTTTCCTAAGGGAATATATGAGATTATGACTCTGCTTACACTTTGTGCCTTTCACTCCACTCCTTTGACCTCTCTTAAAGTAGGCTATCATTCTGTCTAGAAATCCCTAATAGGTAAAGTATTTAAATAAGTGGTCCTTGGATTTAAGAATCTCAGGATCAAAGTGAGGAATGCTATGTTAAAAAATAACATTAGTGGGCATAGCTAGGTGGCTCAGTAGATTGAGAGCCAGACCTAGAGATAGGAGGTCCTCGGACACTGCCTCATTGTATGAGCCTGGGCAAGTCACTTAACCCCCACTGCCTTGTCCATATATATTGTGTATTAGATTCTAACAGAAGGTAAGAATTTTTTAGAGAAACAGTAGTGACGCTATTTTGCCTTTATCCATATTATGAAGCTAAGTTTCAGGTGCTAGAAAGTCATCTAATATTGGAGAAATCACAAAATTATTCCCCTTCCCAAAGTTCAGCCAGTTTAAGGAATATAACAAAATATCACTTTCCCTCTCACTTTAGAATTTCCTGATTCCTTCCACCAATCAAAAACCAGGTATCTCAAACCCCTATTATCCTGTTTTTCAGGACCTCCAAATTATATATTAATGGTATAGAAACTAAGGTTCTGGGTCCTTGGCTACTAAGAGCTTTGATCCCAATTTGTTTCTGAAGCAGCATTCATTGCTAAATAAATTATTGCCTGGATTATAAGTACTCAGTTTCTTTAATTCACCATAACAAATATCACTGCTAGGACTATACCCCAAAGAGATCAGGGAAAAAGTGAAAGGATTGATATGTGCAAAAATATTTTTAGCAGCAATTTTTGCAGTGGCAAAGAATTGTAAAATAAGGAAATATTCATCAATTGAGGAATGAATAAATTACAGTATAAGAATGTGATGGGGGGGAAGGCAGCTGGATGGCTCAGAAGATTGAGAGCCAGGCCCAGGGATGAAAGGTCCTGGATTCAAATCTGGCCTCAGACACTTCCTAGCTGTGTGACCCTGGGCAAGTGACTTAACCCCCATTGTCTAGCCCTTACCACTCTTCTGTCTTAGAACCAATACCCAGTATTGTATTGGTTCTAAGATAGAAGGTAAGGGTTTATGAAGGGAATGGGTTTAGAGAAACCTGGGAAAAATTTTTATAAGGATGAAAATTAAGTGAGCAGAACCAGTAGAACAATTTGTACAATGCTATAAAGATGATCAATTATAAAAAACTTAGTAACTGATCAACACATTGACCAACCAAAATTCCAAAGGACTCATGATGAAATTTGTTAGCCATCTCTGAGAACTAATAGACTTGTAGACTGAAGAATATTTTCTTCTATTTCTTTTTTTCTTGTCTTTTTTTTTTCTTGGAACTCTGCTCATGCATAAATTTGTTTTGTATGCCTATTGAAAAAACAAAAGAAGAAATGATGAACGGGATGATTTAAGAAAAATCTAGAAAGACTCATATGAACTGATACAAAGCAAAGTGTTTAAAGTCAGGAGAATACAGAATGGTAACACTATTGTAAATTCAACTTTAAAAGACTTAAGAATTCTGATCAATACCACAAGACTCATAATGAAACAAGCTGATGGATTCAGAAAGCAGACTGGACCATATTTTCTTCTCTCTCTCTCTCTCTTTTTTTTAAGATATCATGGCTAATGTAAGAAATTATTTTGTATGACTATACATATTCATAATGGGTTTTGTTTTTTCTTTCTCCATGAGTGAGAGAATGGGAGAATTTGGAAATGGAAATAAAATAAATTTGAATTTTAAAAAAGGTCCCATCAAAATTTTTTAAAATCTTTACTATAAGTAGATCATCATTATCATCTGCAAAAGAAATAGGTTCATTTCCCCTTTGTTTGTGCTTATTCCCTCTATTTCTTGATTATTGCTTTAATTTATCTAATAACATAGTACATAATTATGATAACGGGCATCCTTGTTTTATTTCTCTTCTTTGGAAAGCCCTCAAAGTCTTTCCCATTACATATGTTTGTTCTTGAATAAAGAATACTTACCCTGTAAAGGAAAAGTTCATTTATTCCAATGATTTTAGTATTTGTGATAAACAAATGTTAATTTTGTCACAAGCCTTTTCAGCATCTAATGATATAATCATGTGGGCTTGGAGCATTTTTTGTTATTAAAATGGTCTATTATATTTATAGTTTTCTTTACAATGAATTAATACTGTTTTTCTGGCATAGCTCTAACTTGGTCATATTGCAAAATCTTTTAAATATATTGTATTCTCCTCACTAAGAGTTTAGCATCAGTGTTCTTTAAGAGTATTTATAGGGGGCAGCTGGGTAGCTCAGTGGATTGAGAGCCAGTCCCAGAGACAGGGGTCCTAGGTTCAAATCTGGCCTCAGTCACTTCCCAGCTGTGTGACCCTGGGCAAGTCACTTGACCCCCATTGCCTAGCCCTTACCCCTCTTCTACCTTGGAGCCAATACACAGTATTGACTCCAAGACGGAATGTAAGGGTTAAAAAAAAAAAGAGTATTTATAGTTTTCTTTTTCTGCTTTGTCTCTCCCTGCTTTAGATATCAAGATTATATTTGTATCATAAAAAGAGTTTGATAGGATCCCTCCTTTTTCTATTTTTTCCAGTTTATGTAATGCTAGAATTAATTATTCTTTTGTTTGACAGAATTCAATTTCTTCTGATTCTGAATGACCTAGACAATCTAATTCTTATGTTAATAAGTACTTTATATCTTTAATTATTCATTCATTTCAACTAAGTTATCAGTTTTATTGGCATATAATTGGGCAAAATAATTTGACAGTTTCCTTTATTTTTTCTTCATCTGTTATGAATTATACTTTTTCAATTTTGATACAATTTGGGTTTTCTATCTTAAAAATGACTTTTAATACTTAATCTATTTTGTTAATTAAAATATTTTGGGTTTTTTTTTTTCATTTTAGTGAGACTTTTTGTTTTTAATTGTTAACCTAATCTTTGATTTTTAAAATTTCTTCTTTGGTGTTAAGATGAGAGATTTTGATTTATTGGTTTTTTAATTTTCTACAAAATTACTTGTCCAACATAATTTATTCTTATTTTCTTTAGATAAAACACTTAGTGATAGAAATTTTCCCATAAGGATTGCTTTTGCTTTATCCCATAAATTTGGTATGTTGCCTCATTTGGTATGTTAGTTAATTGTCATTAACAAAATTTTTCTGTTGTTCTATGATTATTCTTTGATCCACCATTTTTTAAAGATTTAATTTAGTTATTTAGAATTAAGTTTAATTCTTTCTTTAAAGGCCTTTTATTGAATACCTTTTGCCATAAAGTAGTCAATAAAGGATGTGTTTAGTAATTTCTGATTTTCTGCATTTAAAATTTTTTAAGTTTTTATTCCTTATGTTAATTTTGGTAAAGTTACTATGGAGGTCAGAGAAATATGTGTCAGTCCTGGTTGACAGGGGTCCAACACAAGAGACAATATGAGACTACTGGGTGATTCAGCAAGATTTATTAGGTGCAGCAAAGTCAAAAGGGGAAACCCAAAGTGAAGAGAGCTAGCAAAGGACCTCAATTGGGCAGGGGGAAACATAGATTTTTATGGATTTGGTTAAATTAGGGGTATAGGGATTAGGAAATCTGGGAATAATCTCATTGGTCATTTCAGGATGGAGGGCAGCTGGTTCCCATGACTGTATAGTTCTTAGCATAGTACAGGCAGTATAAATTCAGATCATCAATCCATCATGAATTTGACAGGTGACAGCATGGAAAGTAATAATATTCTAGCAAGAGGAACAGCTGCTTTTGTTTTGCAGTTTCAACAGGTGCAGGGGAAAGGGGAAAGCTAATAGGGAAAGAGGGGGAAGGGGACTTAGGCATATCAAGGCTATCAGTATATAAACTCCTTTTTGTTCCCATTCAGTAGTCACCAGAAAGCTACCAAATATAATGGCATACTTATATTGTCTCTAATGCTGGAGAAGCTGAGAATGGTAAACCATTATGAGTTTGGTTGTTATGAGCTGCAATAGAACTTAAACATACTGGATGCCCATGCTAATAATACTAGTACCAAAATGGTTTGAACTTATGAAGGAAAATAGTATAAAATCAGGCTAGAAAAGTAGAAAAAAGCCAGTCTATGCAAGTCCTAAATGCCTGTCTGATGAAGTTTATAAGTTACCACAAAATGAGATTTTTAAGAGTCTGTAGACTTATTTTTTAAAAATATTTTGGTAACTTCATTTCAATATGATTTTTTTCCTTTGCTACCCTATGTTATTCTATGTATTTTAAAACATCATTTTCTGAGAAGGGGTCCATAGATTTCACCAAATTATCAAAAACTTTATAAGGTATACTCAGAAATGTAAAGAACCTTTGTCCTAGTTGTTTAGGTTTTAGAGCTGGGGAATTACATGATTAGAACTGTACCTTAGGGATATTATTTTAGCACTTGTATAGAAAACAGATTGACAGAAGAGCATGAGAGACCAATTAGAAGGCTATTATTCATGCATGAGGTGATTAGGACTTGAATTAGGGTAATGGTCAATTAAGGTAATAGATGCAGAGAAGGAAGTATAATCAACAATAGAGAAGCATAGCCCAGAGCCAAAGAAGATGACCTAAAATCCCATCCCTACTAGAAAGCACCTGCTAGAGGAAGCATACATATATACCTATTTAAGTTGCTAGCAGTTGAACAAAGTGCTATGGAAGACATAGAGGACAGAGGCCATACCTTCAAAAGGTTCCCAGTCTTAAAAGGGGGGAAAAATGCATTTTTCTGAGTTGAGAAAAACTCTACAACAGAACTTGAGTTTCTTCCCTTCCCCTGCTCTCTTTGAGCCTTTCTTACTCAACTAAAAACAAAGATGTTTGATAAATGATTGTAGCTTGAATGACTTCACCTTTCTGCTTTTTTATACCAGCTCTGTTATTAGCTCAGTTACACCAC
Organism: Monodelphis domestica; assembly: GCF_027887165.1. Lineage (NCBI taxonomy): Eukaryota > Metazoa > Chordata > Mammalia > Didelphimorphia > Didelphidae > Monodelphis > Monodelphis domestica. Next base: position 390,554,683 of record NC_077227.1, on the reverse strand, counting down.
TTGTTATATTACTGAAGGCACACCAGACTGCAGTTACAGTAGTGAGATGTATTTGAATGTTCTGGGAGGTCTGGTAATGCTATTTCCTTCCAAGACTCAGCACAGCTAAGGCAGAAGAAGTGATAACAGTCATGAATCTATTTTGAGAAACTAAGAACTTGATCCTTCATTGAGAAACTGACCATGTATTAAACTAGAAAAGATTGGAGAATGGAACCAATGGCAGAGAGTTGAGTGATCAAGTGCCTATCTGGGTGAAAAGAAACTGATTAACAATAGGTTGCCCAAGTAATGTATTTTTTGGCCACAACTCACAAAACAGATCTACTGAGGTACAGAAGTAATACCATTTGCATTGCTAAAAGAAACACCTATTTCACTAAAATTAGATGATATTTAACTATAGCCTGGTACCAATGAAGTAAACATTTGGATCCTTGCAGAAATTTAAATGGAATATGAAGTTTTAGCTTGGGAATGTCACAATGAGTCTCCTAGTCATAGAGAAATAGAAGACAGAGGGGCAGCTGGGTAGCTCAGTGGATTGAGAACCAGATGGGAGATGACGATGGAGATCCTAGGTTCAAATCTGGCCTCAGACTCTTCCCAGCTGTGTGACCCTGGGCAAGTCACTTAACCCCCATTGCCTAGCCCTTACCACTCTTCTACCTTGGAACCAATACCCAGTATTGATTCCAAGATAGAGGGTAAGGGTTTAAAAAAAAAAAAGAAAGAAAGAAATAGAAGACAGTATCCTGTAGAAATTGTGAGCTTTAGGCCCAACTAATCTCCTCAAATATGAATAATCATTAAGCACTAGTTGGCTACTTTGTTCAGCTCCAGGACTGATGGCCTAGTTTGCATAAGTGATCACTATATCCAATTTAAAAACAGACAAGAAATCTCTGGTCAGAATACTTCATCACTCCCCATTTGCTGGGAAGTTTTTGTCCATCTTCTTCTCTGCACTGAATGACTTCATTGCCATTGAAAAAATTTTAGATATCATTAAACAGATGGCAAGGCAAGGGGGAACCTACTGTAAAGCCTACCCTAAAGTATGACTAGGTGGTTGGATGGAAGAAGAGAAAAATAGAGAAGTCAAAAAGGAATGGTTCTAAGGGAAGGTTGCTAACAGTGCTGGAGAGAGGGATTCTGTCCGGCAATCATGCATCTGGTTCCAGAATTTCTGGGGCAGCTTCAACTTTAAAGAGTCTTTGTAAGACCAAACATTCTGATCTGGGGTTGGTAAACTACAAGTATGGTCCTCAGCTTCTTCCAGGAAGTCCTAGAGGCTTTCTCTGTCTTCTATACCCTACCTTTCTATCTAGATTCTTTCCCACCACCCAATTTACATGAAAAAAAATTTTAGCATTCACTTTTTGAAATTTTGAGCTCCAAATTCTCTCCTTTTCTCCTTTCTCTCCCCCTTCCCTGGGATTCTTGCCTTATTCTGGTCTCTCCTTGTATCTTGTGTTACCAGATACTGATTTTATTTTCTGACTTTTTTGTATTATTTGAATTATTAATGGGATTTAGAACTACACATATGGAAACTGAGGCTGAGAGAAGGGAAGGGATCTGCCAAAGTGGCAAGAAATAAGCACCAGATCTAAGATTCAAATTCAGGTCCTCAAATTCTAAATTCAGGGCTCTTTCCATAAGCTGCTATATGTATATGAATATATCATTTTATAATCTATAAAGCATTTTACAGTTCTACCAACAATGAACTAACTGATCCAAGCATTTTGGAGCACAATCTGGGCTTATGTCCAAAGAGTTTTTGATCCAGCAATGCCACTATTAAGTTTGTTTTCTAAGGTGATCAGAGAAAAAGGAAAACAACCTATATATTTTTAAATATTTATAGCAGTTCACTTTGTAGTAGCAAAGAGCTAGAAATTGAGGGGGTTAACCCATAAATTGAGAAATGGCTGAACAAGCTGTGGCATATGATTGGGATAGAATACTCCTGTGCCATAAGAAATGACAAGAGGTTAATTTTTTTTAAATATGAAAAGTCCTACATGAAATTATGAAGAATGAAATTAAAAGAACCATATATGTGTGTGTATATATATATATATATATATAATATATATAGTCAAATAATGTCTTCTCTATTGTGGGGATGGGAGAGAAGTTAGGAGGTAACTAGGAATTTTAATGTAACAAACTTTTTAATTAAAAAATAAAAAGAAAGTATTTTATATCTGGCACCTCATTTGATACACACAACTAAGTAAAGCAGATTATCTGCAATATCATACTTATTCTGTAGCTAAGGAAACTGAAGCTTAGAGAGACTAAGTAGTAAATTCAAGTCATATATATATGTATATATAAATAAAACAACAGAGTTAGTGCTTTTTCAAGAATTTAACATTTTATGATCCTTCTTATTAACAAGACAAGACAAACTCTGTTAATTTTGTCAAAGTATCACAGAAATACTTTTGCATTATGATGTCGGAAAACTTTGGATTATAGGCAGGAAATATTCACTGGCAGTAATTGGCAATAAGTTCCCGTGGTGGTGAGTGCCTGGACCAGTTGGAAGAGTTCCTGAACTGAGGCAAACTGGAGTCAAAGAGCAGCAAGGGACAGAACCAAGATAGAAAAGAGTACACGTGTCCTCAAATGATAGTCTGAATCATAAACTGTACAGGTCTGTGGGAAAAGGGTTGATTCTCTAGGGACTTTCCCCTGGTGGGACAACCTCAGTTCTTGAGTATTTCCTATATAAATGAAGGATTGTACATAAGTGGCTAGGGAAGGTGGAGGCTCACAAAATGAATAAAGATGCCTGATTCTCTCACAGCTCTGAGTGTTCTCCCTTTGTAGAGGCATTCAACCTCAGAGTAGGGGTATATTAAGTCCCCTAAGGAAGGTAGAGACCTCCCAGAGAAGAATGGAGAATTGTTTTGACAAATCACAAACTTAAGTATGATTCTTTCTGTTTTGTGCTTATCAAGTTAATAAAACCTGTCCTATATTAGATATATTTATTAATCTAGTACTTGCACAAAATCAGAGGGCCTTTCTCTTTTTGTCAAGATCTAGATGTTCCCCAAAGGAATGCTAAATGAAGAATGAGCTAAAATAAGATGTGGGAGAGGATCTAAAGATTAAACCTGTTCTATATAAATCCAGAGCTCCAGTTCTGACCCCCATGTAACATCTGAATGCACCTGAAGCAAAATAAGATTTTCCTTTTTTATTAGAAACTTTTTATAACCCAGGATATATGTTGAAAATATTTTTTGTGATAAAGCAGAAATGACAAGATTTGGAAGACCCTTTGGCAGATAGTTAGCCCCAGTTTCTTGGGTTCCATCAACCCAGGCTGATGTAATACCAGAAAGTCTCCTAGGAGGTGGGTAGAGCTATTGATGTAAGGGTGGGAACTATGTGACATGCTAACTCAGGGCACGTATGAAAGCAAAGGGCTTTCTTTAGGCAGGGAGGTCTAAGAGGGAATCTGGGGCTTCTGGAACAGAAGAGGAGGAGACAGGTGAAGGGAAGTAGCATGATACGGAAATATCCAAAGTAAAACTTCCAAGGAGGCAGATTTCTAGAGACACTTGGCCTCGACAAGAGCTTAGAACAATGGCTAAGAAAAAAATTTTGAGGATACCAAGGTCAACCAAAGAGGCTAAAGTAAAGGTAAGAAACTGGTTCTAAGACATCCCCTGAGCTATACCAATCAAATCAATCAGAAACTACAAACTTTTAAATCCATCTTTTAGTTACCTTAGGAAAAGCACCTATCTAGCATCATATGGCTAAAATTTCAGAGAGACAGGCCCAGACAGGACAGAAAAGGAAGCATTTGGACCCTGGCAATCAAAGGTGGTAATGACAACAGCTGGCCCAGCCCCAGATCCCAGGGAGAACCTGTAAACATTTTGGGGATGAGGGAAAAGTAAAAGGATAACTTGTTAAGTTAATTCCTTTGAGGCTTTGGGCTCAGGGAAGCCCACTTTCTTCATTCTTTGGGACAGAGGGATCCCTGGTCCCTGTAAAAATTAAATTAGTATCTAGTAATAAAATATTATATTTTATGAGGTTCATTAAGGGTTATTAGAAATCAAGGAATAAAGAAGATACAAAATAAAAACCATGTGCCCATGGCTGATTAGTCAATTCAGAATCCCAGCGCTTAGCTTACCACTAACTTCTTACATCATTGCACTTGAAGAGCAGAGCATGTGGGAGGCTTTACTGCCAGTTAAATACCAATTGTGATCCTGCCTACGTGGAGACTCAGGTGAGATTATAGGGAATTCTGGGAAATACCAAGGACTTCTGGGGATTTAAGTCTAGGGTTCAAAATCTCCATTTTTACATCCCCATACATACATGAGCATACAAAGCATTTTTTATTTTGTATCACTCTTATTGAACTTTCACATTTCACCTCTCCGATAATTATTTCACCATATTTCATTCTTCTTTGAATCCCCTACAGTGCACAAAACACTTGAATGTAGCACTCAAAAGATGTGTTGAATCACACACACACACACACACACACACATATATACACATAAAGAATACTTTTAGTGAATGGCAATGGGGCATAAGAGACAGAAAGAGAATAGTCTTCAAAGCCAGGACAATCTGGGTTTCCAGGCTTCCTTCATATACATACTGGCTCTGTGATGCTAACTAAGCAAATCACCTAACCCCTCCCTCACAGGCTCTAAATTGAAGGGAGGATAAACTAGCAGGGTTAAAATGGAAGATGGAGAATGAAGTCTGGAAGTTTATATGTAATATTTACCTGTGAACAATGGAAGTGGGCCAGTAGGAATAGGAAGAATGAGGTAAGTAATGGCTAGCCTAAATAGAAGAGTAGGTACCACCTTTGAGAACCAAGGAAAGGTTGGTTGGATCCATTATGATGAATTTACTGGAAAACACAGACAAAAATCATGTAAGATTAGGTGTTAAAGGTTGCAATCTGTCAGTAAAGAGAGTACTCACACTGAAAAAAATCATAGCTCCATCGTAAAAACTTAAGTCACTTTTTGACTAGAATTTAGTCTTGAATTGGTTTCTTTTGGAGGCAAAGACCCTTGAATGAAAAGCTGTTCTCCATACCACAACTCTAAAGAGAAATCCCATATTGAGATTCAAGTGTTATTACAGCTCTAGAGCCACTAATTTTCAGTCTCTTAGAGGTTATGACCATTCATTTGATAGTAATAAAATTATATATTTCCCCTCTGGTACACAAGTTCCCCTCTTTAGATCTAAATCTAAGGGATAAGGGCTGGAGAGAGATAAAAGCATCTTTCTTACCAAACTCTATTTCATTGATCCACCTTTCTGGGACAAAGAGAGAACTCACTATGAGTAAGGCATTATGGTATCCCAGTAATCCCAAACAGAGCCACAGGGTGGGAGTGTAGCCCAGTGATATCACTCACAAGCATTAGGGAAAAATATTGGCCTCTTGGAGTAGACCCTCACTAATATTGGCCCCAAGTCCTGGTTGGGACAATTTTATTTAACAACTGAAAAAATAAAATGGAAAGGACAGTGTATTGAGGTGGGGGGAAAGCAATGGAATCAGTAGAAGATCTGACTATGAATCCCAGCTCTCTCAATTATGGGAAAGTCTTTTATCTTATGTGATCCTCAGTTTCCTCTGAAAATGGGGATAACAATATCTTTCTTAACTAAATACCACAGTTATTTAAAAAATTACAGAATCTCAAAGAGACTTCTGAGGATATCTAGTTCATTCTGTACCTTAACAGGAATCTTTTTTGCCAATATCCCTAATAAGAAGTCATTCAACCTTTGCTGGAAGATTCTCAATGGCTAAGAACCTACAGTCTCTCCAGGTAACCCATTCCACTTTGGGGCAGGTCTAACAGAGGGAGATTTCTCTTTGTTTTCAGCATAAATTTAACTCTTTGGCTGTAATCCATGCAGTCAAGCTGAACAAGTCTAATCGCTCTTCCATGAAATAACCCTTCAAAATGCTGAAGATAGCTTATATATATATATATATATATATAAAAGCTATATACACATATATGTGTGTGTGTATATATATATATGTATATATACACATAAAACTCTTCTTCTTTAAGCTAAACATCCTTAGTTCTTTGATCCTTGTATGTCATACTTTCTAATCCCCTCATCATTCTGGTTGACCTCCTTTACAAATAATTTAGAACATCAATATCAATGTTAAAATGCAGAACTCAGAACCAATATGTCTTCCACTGTAGGCAGTAGTAGCACCTTCATTCTTTGAATCCAACCTAAAATCACCATAGCTTTTTTTCATTATCATATCATATTTCTGACTCATGTTGGTCTTGTAACTCACTAGAACCCCATCTTTTTTTATAGAAACTACTGTTTGTATGCCAGTCTCCTCCTTCCCCTTCCCTTATTCTACCACTCATATAGTTGATTTATAGGACTATTACATTTATGCCATTAACTTTAATTATATTCCTCTCATTATTTTAGCCTGTTAAGATCTTTGGGGATCATGAATGAGTTATGCAAAGTTCTGGTTGTCCCTCTCAAATTCAAATCACTTTGATAAGCATGCTACCTGTGCCTTGATCTGGAGAAAGGAATAAGAACTGAAACTGTGATTCATTGACATAGGGAACTCCAAGTAAGGAAATGTTCTCCATCAAAACTGGTTGGCACCTTCAGTACAACTTAATCTTAGAGAGTTGTCTAGTGTCACTGAAGGGGTAAGTGGTTTGCTCAGGATCACACAGCAAGTATGTATCCAAAGAAATATTCAAACTTGGGCCTTCCTGACTTCCAGACCAGTATTCTCACTACATTATCATGTAATCCATATCTCCATTTCCATGGAATGACATTATAAATGCTTTGTTCATCACTAGTAAACTACGTTTCCAGCATTCCCCTGATCTGAGTAAATTTAGTGGCTCTATCAAAAAAGGAAATATAGTTAGTCTAGGATGTCCTACTCATTTAGTAAACCATAAAGTATACTATATATTATTGTTAATGCCAACTACAGTATTAAACAGTCATTGTGGCAATGAATTTGGTGAGTGAGAGCTAAGTAACCACTCATTTCCAAGAAGAAAACAGACTATAATGAGGACACAATGTTCAAAAGATTCAACTACTTGCCAATTCCGAAGGGAACTTCTGAATTTCAATTCTGAAAGACTTCTGAAAGTCAGCAAATCTGCCAGCCTCTCCACCTGACAAGCTATCAAAGTTTTATAACATTCTTCATTGGTCTTCAACCACAAATTGTGACTCTATCTCAAGGATTCTTCTGCTTTCTAAAAGCAGTCAGCCATATCATGAAGCCCAAGAGAAGTATCTACAGTTAATTCAAGCCTGGAAGCATGGAGGCAATAGGAAAGATAAGATACTGAAAATAATCCTTCTCAGGCAGTTGTAGAGCCCAGATAATGACTTGGCTAGAAAAGCATATTTTTGCAAATATAATCCTATAAGATGAAAAACCAAAACCAATTAACTATAGACCGGGCACAACCAAAGCAACAGACTTGGAAGGTACCACAATGCTTTCAAAAGGTCAAAAGACTTCAGCTCAGTCACTCCCTTGCTATTTCTCTAATCCTCAATTCCTTTATCTATAAAATGAAGAAGTTGAACTAGATTACCTTGAAGATTTATTCTCATTCTCTCTGTGTCTCTCTCTGTCTCTTTCTTTCACTCTCATGTGTGTGATCTTCAGTCAAATTCCAGGGCCATAAAAAGAAGTTAAAAATAAAAAGCAATCTTTTTTGAAGTAACAGATGGAACACTGTTGATATGGTAAGTTAATCATCCAATAAAAAATTATTTAAGTGTATACTATGTGTTATACACTATACTAAGATAAAAAGAAAGAGTCAAAGATAAGCTCTCTTCAGGAGCTGGGACAGACAACAAGCAAATGAGTTGGGATAAACTAGTTATATACACAGGGAAAAACTGGAAATAATCAACATAAAAGGCTCTAGAATTAAGAGGAATCCCAAAAAGCATAAAACTATAGCAAATCCAATTTATGGCATTGCACAGGACAGCTAAATTGAAAGCACCATCATTCATTCTGAGGGAGTTTTAAATCTGGTTACAATTCCAATTTTGACCTAACTGTGTGATGTGTGTTTTTCTTTAGGCACTATCGTCCTCACAGTCTTGGCAAGTTTCTCACTAGGACTTTTAAGAAGGCTTTAAATTATCCCTAGAGAGACCTATTGTAATCCATCAAATCAGACTTCAATTTAACTTTCTGTCAATGCCTAGTACAATAAGACTGCAAAAGAATAAATGTTGATTTCTAATATATAAGCCAAGATTCCTTCCACTTGAAAGCCAAGTCTTAAAAGCACAGAATCTGAGGTGAAAGGAAGCTCTGAAAGCTCTCTTCAAAACGATAATAAGCAGGAATCCTTCTGCAATACCCCTGATCAATGGTCATTCAGTCTCAACTTAAATATCTTCAAGGAATAGGAACTCAACCCTAGGCTTTCTCTTCTCCAGATTAAACAAACTTAATCCCACTAATTGATTTTCTTCCTTTTATATGACTTCAGGTCCACTCCCCTATTTAGTTTAGCACCTATGGAATTACAGGATTTCTGAACTGGAAGGCTCCTCAGAATTTTCTACACCCACTATCTAGAGGTCAATACAGATTTGAACAATAATCCCTACTTCAGCATTCCCAAAAAATGGTAACCCAAATCTCTGCCAAAAGACCTACCACTACTGAGAGAGAGCCCTAGTACCTACTGAAGGAGCCCATTCCATTTTTGGATAGCTCAAATTGCTTAGCAGTTTCTCTTATATCAAGCCTAAATATGCCTCTGCAGATATCCACTGTTATGAAGGATAACAAATTTAATCCCTTTCCCACATAATATCAAGTTTCTCCTTAAGTCTTCTCTTCACCAAGATCAACATCCCTAGTTTCTTCAACCAATTCATATGGTATGTTCTTCAACCCTTCATCATACTTCCTAAGCAACAGGAATATGAATCAATCAATCACAGACATTTTTTAGTAGCTACTATATGCTGACACTGTGCTAGATGCTGAAGATACAGGTACAGAATGAAACAATCATTATGGAATTATATTCTAATAGGAAAAATAGTAAGTATGTATAAAATATCAATAATATAAAATTAATAATTATATATATACACATGTGTGTATATGTACACACACAGTAGGACCTTGTTTTACATGAACTCAACACATTCGAATTCCTGTATGCACAACTGGCAATTTAAAAAAAAATAAAGGCAGAAAAATATGTAAAATTTAAAAATTTAGTTATGCACTAAATCCACACCATTTCCCCAAACAGCATGAAGTTTTGCAGCAGTTCACCCAATCACGTTCATTCTTGCTCTGAGAAGTATTAGTGTGAGTCATTAAATTATTTTGTACCAAACAATAACTACCACATCAGTCTTTGTCTGGAGTTCTGTGAATTTTAGATTTTCTCCACCCTGATTAGTCTTTAAAATCCTAGCAACCAGGAATGTATACACCCCTACTTAAGGATTAAGTATTGAGGAAGTTGGCCTATGACCACATGTGCTAGCAAGTGACAAATCAGAAACAACTGGCAGACCCCCTGGACTGCCCTAAGTCAAGCTTAAGTTACCATTGGTACATGTGTGACATAGGAAGTGATGTAAAGAACAGTCTATATATTTCATGTCACTTCCTCTTTCTGGAGGAAAGCCTCTCTCATGGAGATGTTTGGCTCTTTCAGCATTGGGAGTTCATAGCAGGGTCCTTAATGAGCTTGGTGAATGGATTAGGCTGATTCCTTTTTTCCTTTACTTCCTAAAACACTATCCTCCTAGGAGGCATGGAAGAGAGAAAGTGGGAAAGCATGCAACAAGACAGGAGTATCTGAGACTGATGACCTGTCATTCAAATGAGAATGTTCTTTTTGAAATGTTACTGGGAGAAGCAGTTGAAGAAAGGAATAGACCAACTGAAGGGTTATGTCTTTAACCTTGAAGACAGAAAGGACAGGTTGTCTTTTGGCTTTGAAGACAGAAGAAAGAAGGACAAAGTCCAGTTCTCTCTCTCTCTCTCTCTCTCTCTCTCTCTCTCTCTCTCTCTCTCTCTCTCTCTCTCTCTCTTGATTTGCTCTGTTGTGATACTGACTGAACTTCCAGTCCTATCAGCCATTTCTCTCAATTGAATTATATTTCACCATCCTCCAACCTAAGACTCATTGTAGTAATAGGGAAATACCTAACCCTCTTACCTCCATTTCTTATCCTTTCCTGTCTTCCTCAAATAAACCCCTTATTTAAGATAAATAAGAGAAAGAGTATTTCATTTGAGACCTCATAAACTCACCCAAAGTTGATTTAGAAGAAAGAAGAAGACGGAGGGGGGAGGGGAGGAAAAGGGAGGCTGAAGGGAAGAAAAGGGAGGAAGAAAGTAGGTAACAACCTGATCTTTAGTTATCAATTACCAATCAAAATTGTCCCTTATTACAGAGGTCCCTCATCTCAAAGGAGGCCTGGTGGCTGGAAGCCAAGCTAGATTGAGAAGGCCCCTTGGCCTACACCTCTGAACTCCTATCTGGCTTGCCAGAACAGTCCAAATTCCTTTTCTCTCTCTCTTCTTAATTTCTTCCCTCTATTGTAATTAAACCACCATAGAAATCCCAAACTGGCTTGAGTATTTTATTGGGATTGAATCCCTAGTTACCACTAGTATAATATATTCAGTCAATAACCCCTAATTTTTCCCTTACAGTTCTCCCTTGTAACAAATCATGTCCTCACCAGTGCAGTACGTCTCTTTGTTTTACTAATGCTATTTAGTTATTAATAATGGCCCCAGGGTACAAGAGAATTGATAACTCTGATCAGCCTAAGGAAAGTCAAAGTGCCTTGTTCATATAAGATTGTGTAAAACTTTAAAAAGTAAACATAATTTGTACTTTACACTAGCAGTAATAGGAAGCCACTGGAGTTAATAGAGGAGGGTTATAAGAAAATTACTTTGGCAGCTGTGTGTTGGATAGACTGGAATATGGTAGATTTGAAGCAGGAAGACTAATTAGGAGGTTGTTGTAATAATCTAGTTGAGAAGAGATGAGTGTCTGAACTAGATTGGTAGTTGTGTTAACAGAGTTGACTCTAAAAGATGTTGTGAAGTTAAAAAATGGAAAGATTTTACATCTCAATAGCCATATATAGTGAATGAGAGTGAAGAATTGGGAATAATATCAAGATACTCTTCAACAGAAATAGGGAAGTTTAAAAAAGGGGAAGCTTTAGGGGCAGCTGGGTGCTCAGTGGTTGAGAGCCAGGCCTAGAGATGGGAGGTCCTAGGTTCAAATCTGGCCTCAGACACTTCCCAGCTGTGTGACACTGGGCAAGTCACTTGACCCCCATTGCTTAGCCCTTACCACTCTTCTGCCTTGGAGGCAATACACAGTATTGACTCCAAGACAGAAAGGTAAGGGTTTAAAAAAATAATTCATTATCTCCAGGACACCTATTTTGAAATAATCCACCATGCAGTCAGTGAGATAGAACTGAAATTAGGAGAAGGAGAGAAAAAGAAATTAGAGAGAAATGTAGATCTGAGAGTCTTGTGCATAGAAATGACAGTTAAATCCGTGGAAGATGATGAGATCACCAAGAGAGAAGAGGGTCCAAGGACAGAACTACAGGTAACACCAACACTCAGAGGTAATGAACTAGATGAAGGTAAGCAAAAGATACTGAGAAGGAATGGCCAGAAAGGTAGGAGGTGAGCACTGAGAGAGTAGTATCACAAAAGTACCAAAAAAGAAAGAGTGTCCAGGAAGAAAAAGGGTCAAAGGTATCAAATGTAGCAAACACAGTGAGAAAAATTAGCACTGAGGAAAGAGTATGATGTTTGACAATTAAGTGCTTTGGTAATTTAGGAAAGAACAATTTCAATGGAGCGATTAGGTTGAAAACCAGAATACAAGGGGTTGAAGAGTGAGTCGACAAAGGAAGTAAAAACAGTGAGTGTAGACCTATTTTTTGAGGAGTTTGTCTAAAGAGAGATATCAAATAACTTACAGGGATGGAAGGATCTAGTAAAGAAATTTTAAGGACAGGGAGATGGGTATTTTTGAAGGTAGAAAAAAGTGAAATAACTGAAAGGGAGAGGTTGACAATTTGAGAAAGAGTGTGGAAGACTGAAGTTGCAATCTGCCAGAGAAGACGAGAATGGATGGGATCAAAGAAATACATGGGTTGGTCTTGGCAAGGAGAAGAGCCACCTCTTTGTCAGAAACTGGGAAAGAAGGTCATTAGTGGGAGATGATGTAAAAAATTTCTGAAATGATGAGAATGGAAGAAGAGGGAGTATACCTTGAATAGTGCAAAAGTTCATAGCTCAGAGAAGGGGAAGGAGATATGGGGAGCTTCAGGAGGGGAAAAATGGTTTAAAAGAGCTACTGTGGGAAGTGAGATAGGTAATTTATTACGGAGAAACAAAAGGACTGTCTTGCTGCAGTGAGAATCTAATTTGGGGTTAGAAATCCCAATCAGAATGGTTGTGGGATTCCCTCTAGTTTTGTTAAGCAATTTTCTGTTAAACAGATTGGGAATAGAGGATGTAGATGGTGGGAATAATCTGAAGCTGAAGTTTAACAAAAGAAAAGCAGGATAGGACAAGGAAGCAAGGATTCAAGAGAAGAAAATAGAATGGACATGGCCATTTACTGGACTGAAGTTGAAGAAAGGAAAATGAATTCAGGCCAGAGGTTATAGCTGAAAAATGTACAGAGGAGAACAAGGGTCTGAAGAGCAAAGAACAAGTCTAAGAAGAGCTAAACTTAAAGAAAATTGGAATAAGAGGAGGTGATAGTTTACATGGGGAACATCAGAATTTCTAATCAAGGAAGTAGAACAAACACTTGTAGGTAAGGGCAAGATCTAGTGTGTCAATATGTGTGGCTGAAGTAGAATGAAGAGAGGGATCAAAGAACTTCAGGAGATCTATGAAATTGGAGGTTAGGAAATTTAAAAGAACATCTACATGAATGATAAAAGTCTCCTAGTATAAGGTCAAGATTTGAGAAGGAAAGAAAGATTGTAAGCCAAGAGCTGAACTCCTTGAAAAAGACAGGAGAATGACCAAGGGGTTGAGTATTTTATACCTACCATAATTTTGATCAGGTAGAAAAGTTTAATTCTGTGGATTTCTTTTTTTTACTCTGGTTTTTATTTATTTGTTTGTTTTCTTGTTTTTGGGGAGAATTTTATTTAATTAGTTAATTTAGAATATTTTTCCATGGTTACAAGATTCATTTTCTTTCCCTCCCCTCCCCCCAACTCCCTCCTGTAGCTGGTGTGCAATTCCACTGGGTTTTACATGTGTCATTGATCAAGACCTATTTCCATATTATTAATATTTACACTAGGGTGATAGTTTAGCATCTACATCCCCAGTCATATCCTCATCAACCCATATGATTAAGCAGTTGTTTTTCCTTCTGTGTTTCTACACCCACAGTTCTTTCTCTGAATGTGGATAGCGTTCTTTCTCACAAGTCCCTCAGAATTGTCCTGGATCATTGCATTGCTGCTAGTAGAGATCATACTGCTGACATGTTCTTACTCCTAGTTATCTTAATTTCTTTATATTTTGTGTTTCAGGCTTCTCATACCTACCAGATACATCCATTACATTTTATTGTGCCACTGTGTATCCATCTCTGTGTACAATATTCTGGTTCTGCTCCTTTCACTCTGCATCAATTCCTGGAAGTCATTCCAGTTCACATGGAATTCCTCCAGTTCATTATTCCTTTGAACACAATAGTATTCCATCACCAACATATACCACAATCTGTTCAGCCATTCCCCAATCAGAGGGCATCCCCTCATTTTCCAATTTTTGCCACCACAAAGAATATTCTTGTACAAGTCTTTTTCCTTATTATCTCTTTGGGGTACAAACCCAGAAGTGCTATGGCTGGATCAAAGGGCAGGCAGTCTTTTAGTGCCCTTTGGGTATAGTTTCCAATTGCCTTCCAAAATGGTTGGATCAATTCAATTGTATGGATTTCAAAAAAAAAAGAAAGGATACTGTGTGAAGGAGGCATAAAGGGAGTCTGGAAGTGTCAATGGAGAGCAAAGAATATTCTGACTCCCCTATTAGCATCAATGTGACCAAAGGTATGAGAGAAATAACAGTTAATAAATGGGAATAGTAGAAGAAGATAGAAAAATTAGAAATAGTTATCTACAAGAAGCTTTTGGTCTACTTGAATGTCTATGTCATCTTTACCTGACAATTTAATTCCTCTTTCTAAAAAGGGAAGTAAGATTCATCTAGCATGACCTTTTCTTAATGAAGCCACTCTAGGTCTTAGTGAATAGGAACCTTTTCAATAATGTAGATGGTCCCTCCAACAATACAGCTCACAACCCTTCCCTGTCTTCCATACTGTGGCTTGTCCATTTTCCCAAGATGTTCACCAAAGTGAATTCACCCAATATGCCAGAGAACTTACTGGCTTCCTCTCTGACATCATGGGCATACCGGTAGACTGTTTTAGCTATCCACCTGGTAGCCTTTCCTCTGACAGATGACCAAACCAACTTCTTTGTTGATCATACTTTTCCCTACTGACATGTTTTTACTCCTAGTTATCTTAATTTCTTTATATTTTGTGTTTCAGGCTTCTCATACCTACCAGATGTCTATAGCCCACTGGGATACTAATTTTTAACTCCTCACTGTAGCATATGACACTGGGTAGAATATCAGCATTAAAAAGATAAGCTTTTGTTGCTGGGAAAAGTTGAGTTCATTAAAGCAGTTATGCAATTTTCTCAAAGTAATCCAAATCTTTCTCATTTTATTTGATTCTAGACCCAATTCATGATCCATTTGTTCAAAATAAAGATGGATGATTTCTATTGGCTGTCTATTTTTCAGATGGCTAAAAGGCACTCTCCATCTTCCTGTTTTTTTCCTCTGTGGATGATTAGGCCAAACTCTGAGTAGCTACTGATCTTTTTCAGTAGCTACTGATCTTTTTCAGGAAGCTCTACAAGAAAATCTATTCCAAGGTTATTTAAAGATAAAAATGCAGAGGGCAACAAGCCTAAGAAAAATGGAAAATATCTGCAAATATTTTTAAAACAAATTGTTCACACCACCAAGATCAGTGGAACTCACATACTTGAACTCAATGTCACAATCCTGGATATGCTTAAAGGGGAGATTGAATATATAAATAATTAAAAAGGACAAAATCAAGAAAAGCAGCTAGAACAGACCAAGTATACATAGTGGAATTCTAAACTAGAAGGGATACAACTGAAAGTTGACAGAATGATTTACAAGGCTCTGAAGTAAGAGAATATAGCAAAGGCATAGAAAAGAAATTCTGTATTATTAATATCAAAAAAGTACAGCAAAATGTTTTCTAGGAGGAATTGGGGAAAGAAGGAAAAGCAGGACATGAGACTACCTTGCTCTCCACATTCCCCAACATTCAAAAATAACTCTACCAAAAAAAGTACACCTAAGAGAATATGAACAACTACTGACCCATGTGCCAACTTTCTCACATATATGAAATTTTATAAAGATGACATCCTCAAATAGATCATAAGCATCCTTAGCAAGGAACAGGTAGGCTTTAACAAATGATATTCCATAATAGTCTACCTCTTTACCACACATTTGACTGTCAGATGTGGAGAAAGCAAGACCCATTATGCTTACTGTTCACTGATTCTAAAAAAGCAAGCACTGCTTTAAAGGCTTTCTTTCAATAAGCATACATCCAACATATATCAAAATTATTAAAGATTCCAAAAAATACACCAGAGAAAACCTAGCTTGACAATACCCATTATTAATATCAGATGAGGCATAAAAGCAATAAACAGATAGCTTTCCAAAGGCATTTGTCCACATTATGGAAAAGACCCAGCTCTGTCAGAGTCCAAGTCTTAGAGGAATTCCCTATGGGTAGTAAGAATTCCAGATGTTCCAGCTTATAAGAGATCATGCTAGTTACAGCAGACTATGGGACAAATAAATACTCATATACTACTATCCTTTCAATAATGGGGTTCTAGAATTTTGCCAGGGATTCAGGTTACTAATCCATAATGTGAAGAGTCTCTTTTATGAAAAATAGGACAAAATATGAATATCTCTGGTCCTATAGCACCTCTTCTGTGCTCTATGATTTTTTTCAAAGACCAGCGAAATAGCTCAACAAAATCATACTCACCAGTTCTTTTATTACCCTAGAATACATCAAGGCTTGACAGCAAACTTGATGAGGAAAATATCGATAGTAGTTCTCACTTATCTTGGTTTTCTATTCCCTGCAAATAATCTTTTGTTCAATCCTTCCCAGGCCCAAGATCATTCCCCTTGGAAAAGAAAATAAAAACAAAGTAAGAACTGAGTAATTCAATATTGTCATCATTCAATATCGTCCTTTCAACTTCAAGATTTTCCTCTCCATCGCTCTAACAAGTTGTGCCCAGAATTAAACATGAAGGAAAGGACTGTTCTAAGAATTACAAAGCTTCTAGGTAACACAGTGAGTAGAGCACCAGGTGTGGAGTCCTCTGTTCAAATATAACCTAAGACACTTTAAACAAAAATTTTTAAATATAAATTTTATTTTTTTATATTTTTCCATGATTACATGATTCAGGTTCTCTTCCTCCTTGCCTGACAAGCAATTCCACTGGTTTATACATGTATTATCATTTGAAACCCATTTCCATATTATTCATTTTTGTAAGAGAGGAATCTTATAAAACCAAAATCCTAAATCATATACCCATATAAACAAGTGATGTCATATGTTTTCTTCTGCATTTCCTCTCCAACCATTCTTTCTCTAAATGTGGATAGCATTCTTTCCCATAAATCCCTCTGTATTGTCCTGGATCATTGCATTACTTTTAATAGCAAAGTCTACTACATTTGATTGTCCCATAATGTTTCCGTTATTGTGTATAATGTTTTCCTGATTCTTAAGACATTTCTTAGCTGTATAACCCTGGGCAAGTCATTTAACTTTGACTGCCTAGCCCTTGTAGCTCTGATACTAACAGAAGGTAAGGCTTTTAAAAATTGCAAAACTTTTTAAATTAACCCTATTAAGGTTTTTATCTTTTTTTGTTGCCTTCAGAATTCATCACCAGCCTTAGTTCATTCTAAATTTCAGAACTTCTGACATTTCTCATAACACAATGCCCACTTTTACTAATTTTTAATTCCTTGACCTTGCTTCCAACTTCCATACATTTTTAAAAGATTTAATTTGGTTGATGATTCCCCCTGTGTACCCTTATTGATATCTTTAGACAATTTTCTCTTTTCTTCACTATAATTATTGTTTGTGACAAGAGATTTTATGCAATTTCCTATCCCTTTGGGTCAACTTACACCTTGAACGATATTGGGCCACAGGATCCTACCTCTGCCTTCTCTGTAACCTTTAAGTCTGTTTCTCCAAAATCTATTGCGACTCTTGACTATGCTCAGCTTTCCTCCCTTCTATCATAAACTCACCTGGAAGAACCACTTCATAATTCAGTCCTCCCAAGGTTCCCATAATTTGTATTTCAGCAATCAAGTTAACCAAGGTTCCTGATTCCAAATAAAAACTATAATGTATCTATCTGAATAAGGTTGTATAATACAATCTCCTGGTTTACACAGTAACATCCACAGAGGATCTACCCAATAAGCTTGAGATCTTCCTCTAGTTCTTTTATATTTCATTTTATATTTCTCCCGTACATCATGTAGTTTATGCTTTTGTTAACCTGTATTCCAAACATATGACCAGCCCACTTCCTTTTCCAGTCATACATCCCAATTATATCTTTTATACCACTTTTCACATGTAAATTATGTATCCTACAGCCTGAGGATATTGACCCCACATCTATACACTTGCCTTTTGGCCATCTAGTTTTAATTTTTTGGAACATGTGGGGCTCCAAGATTTGCAGACTTTTAGAATCACCAGAAAAGTGTATGCGCTGTTAAAGTGATGGATTTTTTGTGGTTGAGAGCAGTTTGGGATTATTCTGCTCTAAAATACTCTCTGCAAATAATTTCTGTTGTCCTTAATCTGACTGTTAAGACCAGTTGCCAAATCTTATCAATAATTCCTAACTTCACAATATCTTTTTTTTTTTAATAAAAAGCCTTACCTTTCATCTTAGAATATTCAATACTATTGGTTCCAAGGCAGAAGAGTGGTAAAGGTTAGGCAATGGGGTTTAAGTGACTGACTTGCCCAGGGTCACATGGTTACGTATCTGAGGTCAGATATGAACCCAAGACCTCTTTCCTGTCTCTAGGCCTAGTTCTCAATCCATTGAGTTACCTCCACAGTATCTCTTGCAATTGATCCCTTCTTAACATAGTTATTACTTCCTCCCTTAGACCAGTACTTCTCTAACTTTCTGATTTCGAGTTTTTATACTTGTAAAGGATAATTTTAGCTTTGTGACTTGAAATCTAAATAATTGGTCACCAGGGAAAATTCCCAAATAATAAAATACCCAAGTCAGCTGGGAATTATGGTTATTTAATTAGTATAGAGAGAAGAAATTAAGGAAAGGAGAGAGAGAGAAAGAATTAATTTAAACTGCTCTGGCTCAGGCTAACTACAGTTAAAGGCCTTGACCAAAGTGGCCTCCCTGAGCCTAAAGGAAAAGGAGTCAGTTTTATCACTCACCACAAGACCATCTCCAAGGAAGCTGTCTGAGTGAGATCCTCCAGGCTGAGTTCCAGTCCTGAACTGAACTCCAAATCCACTCTGAACTGAATTCAATTGCCTCAACTGACTATTTTAGCCTACTTTTAAAGAAATTTTCTCTTATGTCACCTCCCCTAAATTTTCACATCTACCAATCACAGTAGACACTTTTTCCAGTACTGCCTATTCTTTAGTTCTCACCTTCTTTGATTAGATTTTCTCCAGGACTATCCACTCTTTAGTTCTCACCTTCTCTGGTTATATTATATCTTCTGAGGTACTTCACACTTCTTTGTTAAGCTTACCTTTTGTGAGTTACTTGACCTTTTTGTGATTAATTTAACCTTTATAGGTACTTAACACCCTTTTGTATTAGATCTAAAAATAGACTTAGTTTAAGTTTTAGCTTCACTATAAGGTATGAGTTAAGTACCTTCATTGTTCAATCAGGAGTTTACAACTTAATCTTCCCCTAAAGTATGTCTAATTAGGGTGGAGTAATTTCCAAGTTCACAATACATTCCTGATTCTGTTAGACCAAGTATCTCCATTGTTACAGTAAGGAAATAGCTAAATCAAATCTTCTAAAGTATGGTCTGAGTAGTTTTTTAAATTCACATACTCTTAAAAATTACTGAGGACCCCAAATTGTTTTTGTGTATGTCAGTTTTATCTGCCAATATTTACTATATTAAAATTTTTAATTGATAAAGTTCAAAAACATGTATTTGTTCTTTAATTTTAAAATAAGAATAAACCCAGTACACATTAAAATAATAACATTTTGATGAAAAGTAATTATTTTCTAAACAAAAACAATTTAGTGAGAAGACTGCGATTATTTTACCTATTTTTTAAATCTCTTTACTATCTATCTTAATAGAAGACAGCTGGATTCTCATATCTGCTTCTGTATTCAACTGGTTACAATATGTTATTTTGGTTGTAGTACATGAAGAAAATCTGGCTATGATATATAATATGTAATTATACAAAGAAATGTAAATGAGAGGAGTACTTTAATTATGAAAATAGTGTTGACCTCAAGAATCCCTTGAAAGAGTTTCAAGGCTACTCAGAGATCACACTTTGAGAACCACTGCCCTGGACTATTACAATAGTCTCTTAATGGGCACTCCTGCTTCTATTCCATCCTGCCAAAGTAATTTTCCTCAAGTATGAGTTGGACTATATCGCCTCTCTATTCAAATTCAGTGGCTCCTAATTTTTACATAAGTCTTATAATTACAGCATTATCAGCATGGTTGTACATGTATATGATTAATAAAGAATCAGGGGTATATATTTTGGAGTGCATGCATCTTTAAAAAAAACTGATAGGAATGCACAATCTAAAAAGTTTAGAAACCATGTAGTCATGAACACCTTGCCCTACCCTCAATTCTCTATCCCTGAGAATAGTGAGTAGCTTTTTAATAAGTGAATACTCTGTGGGGATGAGGGAAGAAGGGAGGTTCATAGTGGATATAAAAGTGAAATGGCTGTTCATATTACCTCAGCACATAATCCTTCCAGCTTTGTCATTACTATCAATCCTTTTGGCCTCTGTTCAGGAAAATGAAGGGTATTCTATCATTAGCAAAAGCAGAATCAATTTACAAACTTTGGTTGATTTAGTCTATAATATGCTTCTCCACACTTGGTATTTCCTCTGGCTACCAAATTCCTTTTTCTAGGCACCCTGATTCCAATGTATCAGCATCAGTCTGCCAAAATAAAATCCTTCATGTGCATTACCCTCCTTGCCCCATGAGACATTAGTTTAAAAATTCATCTTTAAGTCCTAAAAACTAGTCTCTGAAATTGAGCCATCTAACTCTTTGGTCTCATAACCTGTACCTGTTGCACCTCTATGATGTCGAATTCTAAAACTTTTCTCTCTGATCATATATTGCAGTTTCAATATACTGTGGGTCACCATAAGAAATTAAATGGAAATTTGGGGGAAGTTTTGCTGATGCCGTAGACAAGACACAAAGGCCAGGAGACAACACAGAAATTGTTTAGAAACTATTTAGCCTACGATCAAATACTTAACCCAAACTTTACAAAAAAGTAAACACCCTATGAAAGAAAAAGAAAAAATTCAGACTTCTCTGATATGAAGGAAGGATCAAAACATTTTACTCTGATTTTCCAGAGTGCAGGGGTGGTGGGCTCCTGAGCCTCTAAACTCCATGATGTGGAAGGGATACCTGTATAAAGTATCTCATGTTCTCTGATGTAAAAGATGGAGGAACATGTGTTAGACAATAGTACAATTACACAGCTTTAGAACAAGATGAATGGCCAGACCTAAAGCAGAATCATTCAGTATCAAATTTGATGGAGGTCTCTAGTTGAGAATCCCATGGACTTGGTCCTACACAATTTAAAACTGTTATTTATCAATGATTTAGATAAAAGTATAAATTACCAAACTTACTGATGACAGAAGACTGGAAAATAAGACTTACATACTGGGTAACAGGCTAGAACTCTGGGGTGGATCTAATAAGATGAAATTTAATAGAGACAAATGTAAAGAATTACACTTTGAGTTTGTTTGTTTTTTTAAACCAATTTCATATGTTCAAGATGGAGGAGAAGTGGGCTAGATTTCTTCTGAAAAAGATCTGGGACATAGGGTAGGCAACAAACTCAAAATAGGGTATCAATATAATAAAGCAGAAGTAATGCTAATATTGATTAGACTCAATTGAAGGGTATAGCTTCCAGAATAAAGAAATTGGTTCTTATACTCTATCTGTCTCAGACATCTGTAATCTTGTATTCATTTCTGGATACCACAGTTTAGGAAAGTCATTGATAAACTGAAACATAAGAGAGCAAATATAATGGTGAAGAGCTTCAAGTCCACATCAATGAGGACTAGTTGAGGAAAGCTGTTTAGTTTGCAGAAAAGATAATTGGGGGGATACATTACAGCTGTTTTCAAAAAGTTTAAAGGTCTCATTTGGAAAAAATTACCAGATTTGTTCCTTTTCTTACCAGAGGGGAAAAACTAGGAGTCATGGGGTACAAGATATAGAGGCAAATTTAGTCTTGCTATCAGGAGAAACTTCCTAATAACTATTATAACTACAGAAAAGCATAGGACAGCTCAGAAGGAAGCCCCTCACTAAAGATCTTCAAGCAAGTCAGGATGACTATTTGTCAGACATGTTGTAATGGGATGTCTTTTGGGAGTATGGGTTGAACCAAATGGCCCAATGGTCTCTTCCAATTCTAAAACTCTATGGCCATGTGATTTCTTAATATTTCTGCCATTGATCAATTTTCCTCCTTAAAATGTTTTCTTTCTGATTCTTTCAATACAATGAACACTCCTAATTCTCTTAACTCATTTTTTAATTCATGCTACAATTATCAACTCTTTATCATTTTTACATTGATTCTCAAATTTTGGAATAACCTAATGATTCAGAAGTTTCCTTATTCTAGATCTAAATATGCCTCCTGCAGCAGTTTCAATAAATACTGAAATTTATCAATTATCTATTATTAGGTACCAGGCACCACAGATGCAGAATGAAACCATATTTGTCCTCAAAAAGAGTATACTCTTCTGAGGAAAATACAAGAGGGTAGAGAGATAAGTGTGATACAAAATAAGGACTGATGGCAACAGGTTCAGACAAAAATGCTTTAGGAACTCTCTGAGTGAGAGAACACTGTTCCTAGTTCTATACTGAAGCAAAGAAAAAAAAAATGTATCCCTCTTCCAGATGGCAACCACTCAAATTGAGTCATCATGTTCACCTGAACTTTCTCACCTTCAGTCTAATATACACATACCTTAACCCAGTAATGTTGAACCTTTAAGAAATAGAGTGCTGGACCCTGCCCCCATCCCACCCCCAAAACCAAGTGTCAAGCCATTACCCATCCAGACAGGGGAGGGGGGAAGCATTCCCATTGAGCTGCTAGGCAGAGGGGCAGGTGATGAGAGGTGGATGTGGAGAAGGGGAAGAAATTGGCCTGAGTGCTCCCCTCAAACCTGGCTCCTCTCCAACCCCACCATAGGAATCACCTTCACCACAGACTCAACAGGCTGCCATCCCCAAGCACTCTCATGCAGCATGGGAGTCCCTCCCCCACCAGGGTCTTACCCCAGACAGGGGAAAGAAGCTCTCCCATTGGGCTGCTGGGTAGAGGGATGGGTCATGTGAGGAATGTACTCAGGTGCATGGAGAGGGAGAGGGGAACAGCTCTGCCCCCAGTCCCTCTGGTTTTTTATTAACTAACCCTGGTAGGTGACTGCAGGCATGTCCACAGAGAGGGCTCTGCATGCCATTTTTGGCATCCTTGCTATAATAGGTTCACCATCACTGCCATAACCAATCCTCATTTAACCCAGTCTCTTTCCTCCCATCCCTATTCCAGGAATAATGATGAACTTTCAAGTCTGAAGCAAATTTCTACTTAGGGCCCAACAGTGATAGAAAGTAAAGATTCTTAACTTTGGGGAGGGGGGTGGAGTCTGGCAGTTTGGTGAAGTCCATGGGCCACTTAGAATGTTTCTAAATACTAGCTTGGAGCCAGAGTTTCAGTTACAAAGTTCCATTCATTCTTTCTCATCAGTGAAGTTAAAGTTCAATCTTTACTCTAGCTGTCAATGCCAGGGCATTCATCCAGGCTCTTATTCCCTTTTGTCTAGATTCTTGAAACAACTAATAATTTGAAATTTCCCTGCCTTGATCTCTTATCCTTCCAGATCCACTTGCACAAATGATACCAGATTACTCTTCCCAAAATACTTGCCACCAAATTTCCCATAGAAAACCTGTATCAGCTTTCTGTAACTTCAATCCAATAAATACTTGTTAATAGCTACTGTCATCAAGACTTTGTGCTCTTCTAGAAGCAAAGCTATAAAAATATGGCATAAACTCTGCCCTAAATTGGCTTACAACTGAAGGAGAGAGGAGACAGGAAAAAACATATACTCAAATCACCATGATAAAAGAACAAAGATGAGATCCAGGGCATTCAAGTCCTCCACAATCTGGCCCCATACTATCTATCTATCCAACCCCAACTCTCCCTGCCTCCTGGACAAACTCTGTTCTCCTCAGATCTATTTCATGCTCATTCTCTACAAGCCACTTTTCACTGTCATTCCACTTTTCCCCACTTCTTTCTCTCCCTCTATCCCAAATGTGACATAAAGGAAAGGCAGGTATACAGTTCTGAAGCCTTTGCTTTTTATTCACCCCATATAAAGACCAACTTTCCCTAAACTACCACTATTCCATTTAAGATATAAAATTATATCATTATATATATGATATTTTCCAGTTCTCTAATTATTTTCTATGCCTAAGTTTTGATTCCCCAGTAAGATAATATAAAAGGTTCTTTGGCACAAATATCAAGTCCATCTCTTGACCCAGAGTGCCAAGAATTCAGTAATTTGATTAAGTTGGGTCATCTAATTTTATTAAGAGAATTCATCACCATCATATACCACAGTTTGTTCAGTCATACACAAATAATTGCAAATTGAGGGATGTCCATCAATTGGGGAATGGCTGAACAAATTGTGTATTATGATGGTGATGAATTACTATTGTGCTCTAAGAAATGATGAACAGGATGATTTCAGAAAGAGCTGGAAAGACCTACATGAAAGAAGCATTGTACACAGTAACAGCAATATTGTGGAACAATCAACTATGAAAGACTTAACTACTCTCAGCAATACAATGATCCAGGACAATTCTGAGAGTCTTATAACAAAGAATGCCATCCACCTCCAGTGAAAGAACTGCTGGAGTCAGAATGCAGATCAAAGCATATTATTTTTTACTTTAGGTTTTTGTGTGTTTTTATTTTAGGGTTTTGGTTCTATATGATTATTCTCTTAAGGGAATGAACAATATGGAATTTGCAGGATAGTACATGTATGATCAAATTGCTTGCTATCTCTGGGATGGGGGATGGAAGGGAGAAAGGGAGACAATTTGGATGATATAGCTTCAGAGAACTCATGTGGAAAATTATTTTTTTGCATGTTGTGGGTAAAATAAAATATCTTTACAAAAAAGAGACAGTTATACAAAGAATACTGATTTGAGTCATAAGATCTGGGTCTGAGTGCCCCCCAAAAGACATTCTGATACCAAAGATGGACAAATTTCCATAGCAAACCCCTATATAAGCATCCAAAAGTCTGTATTTACAAATCAAGAAATTATTTTGCTTGAATATTCATTTACATACATAAGTCATTTTTAGTCTGTCACGCATTAGATGAGCTCTTCATTTTCCTTATTTGAAGATACTGCCTACTTCAAAAGTCTGTTGGGAAGATTAAATGAAAATGCATGTGAAATGTTTTGTAAACTACACAATTCTGTACACCTGAGCTATTATTGCCATCCTATCAGGCTTCCAAAAATCTTTCCCCTCATCCTCATTAAAGTTTATTACCATAATAATAAGTAATAAGGAACTAGCGGAGGTAATCCTGAGTTCATTAAAGGTATGGCAACAGGGTTCATGCCTCTGGTATGTCATACCAGACTATATATGTTAAGCATCCACCAAGCTAACTGGAGAAGGTCTCAAGATTAGGATGTGCTGATCTATTACCAGATGAATGAATTTTTTCAGTCATATCAGTTCATTAAAATTGTCCAAAATATTGTACTACTTATAAAAAATACTTATACAAAAATATTCATAGCAGCTCTTTTAGTTGTGGCAAAGAATTGGAAATTGAGGGGAAATCAAACAATTGGGGAATGGCTGAACAAAAGCAGTACATGTTGGTGATGGATTACTATTGTGCTATAAGAAATTATAAGCCAGATGATTTCAGAAAAAGCTAGAAAGATCAGCAGAAACTGCTGTAGAGTGAAATAAGCAGAACTGGGAGAACACTGTACATATTAACAACTATATTGTACTATGATCAACTGTGAAAACTTGGCTACTCTCAGCAATGCAATGATCCAGGACAATCCTGAAAGACATGACAGGGAATGCTATCCACCTCCAGAGAAAGAATTGTTGGAGTCATCTTTCACATTGGTGTGTTTATGATTTTATTTTGGGGTCTCAGTTATGCATGAGTCTTCTCTATTAATAATGACCAATACAGAAGTGTGTTTTGCATAACAATAAACATAAATTTTTTTAAAAGTTTATCCAAAGTTGGCGGTGGTTTTGATCTGTACTGGCAGAAGTACTGATACTCATGGCAGCTGGGGGCTGCAGAGATAGAGCATCTGGCCTGGAGTCAGGAAGACCCAAGTTCAAATCTTAATTCAGACCCTTTACTAGCTAGGTGACCCTAGGCAAGTCATTTAACTCCGCCTCTATAAAAAGAGCTAGAAAAGGAAATGGCAAACCACTCCAATATCTTTGCCAAAAAAAAACTCCAAATGAAGTCACAAAGAATTGGACATGACTGAACAATAACTCACACCCTGGAAGTACCAGATATTTTAATTACTGAATTACCAATACATATCATCATTCCCAAAATCCTCTAGGAATGTACTTTCTAAACAGTATAAGGAGCTCTCCTCCCCCCACCCCACCCCGGTCAAAAAGGACATTCTGATACCAAAGATGGGCAAATTTCCATAGCAAACACCTATATTAGCATCCTGAAGTCTGATCTTATAAATCAGGAGATTATTTTGCCTGAATATTCATTTACATAACAGTCATTTTGGATAAATTAAAGAGATAAGCAAAAGCAGGAAATAAATTACACCATCATGCAGTTAAAAGTAGGAAACTCGAAAATGACAGTCTTTGCCCCAACCTTCATTTCTTTGCTTTCCCTATTTTTCTTTTCCTATCTAACTTAGCCTCAGGCTAATAGCTGCAGACTTTTAGCTTATTTAACAAAAACAAAGTCAAAGAGACAGACCCCCTCTCATCTTGTACTCAGTTCAGCTCAACTCACTACTGCAGAAGCTATTATGTGGCAGGCACTACCTCATAGGCTGCATGTTTTGTGACCTCTTCTACAAGGCCGACTGGATGAATATGTGAAGAACAGCTCAGCTTTCCGATATATGACAAATTAATCCACCTTCATCTTTCCTATCATTGTTTCTTTAGTCATTTGAGCTAGTAAATAGTGTTTTACAATTCCCTTTTAACTAGGTGGTTATTGTTACCCTTCTTTGGGGAAGGCGAATAAGGAAGCGTCACAGGTGCAATGTGATTTCATAGTTTTACAGAGGAGTCTAGGTGGTCAGCTAACCCAACCTCACTCCCCTTCAGAAGTTCTCTACATCTCCCCAGTGGGGAGGGGAGAAAGGATCATCCAGTCTCATAAGTTTTTCAGTCTAATACGTAAACGGCAACTCAATACTTCCATAGGCGGTTCGTTTCATATTGACACATCATTAATTGGCATCACAGTCTATAGAGATGATCAGAAAGCATCTTGTGAAACTCTGATCTTACAGATGAGAAAATTGAAGCACAAAAAAACACGGTCAAACAATAAACGACAAAGCCGAGAATGGAGCAACATGACTTACCCAAAGGTGAAAAAAAGTGCGAAGAGCATTTTTTATTAGTCTTGACCCGAAGACGCAACCCCTTCCAGGTAGGGGGAAAAAAAACATTGAAGCGTTTTCCTTAGAGACTGAAAAACCACAAAAAGCCAAGTGGACCTGGAAACTTCCCATTGAGGTCCGGGGACAAAACCAGGGGCGCAGACGGCAGAAAGCTGGGATGCCCCATATTCTCAATCAATCCTAGGCAGTCCAGTAGCCTCCGGACTCCGGCCGGGAAAGGAGGAAGCCCAGGGCTCCAGAAACAGCCGGGCAAGCCCAGCAATGCAGAGGCGCCCTGAGTATTTCTAGAGGCAAGCCCATCCTGTCCTGAGAGCAGGGGGTTCCAAGAAGAGGCTAAGTAGACATGGAGGGAAAGAGTTGTCATCTCCCAGAGGCCCAGCTCAGTAAGGCTGAGGAAGGCAGAAGATAGCCTCAGCTGGACCCAGGGATGTCTCGTAGCGGATTCTCCGCAAACACCGCGCGGCGTGGACTCCAACTACAGCCAGGTCCCATCCCCTTCGGGCCCCGCCCTCTACTGCCTCCGGGCCTTTTCCCTCTCCAGTCACTGGTTGCTAGCTCCGCCCCTTCCAGAACCCCACCCCTATCGCCTCAGGCCCTATCCAGCCACAGTCATTACCCGATAGCTCCGCCCCTTACAGGACCCCGCCCCTAACCCTTCAGGCCCTCCCCTCCCCAGGCACCGCCTCCTCTGTGCGGCCGACCCTATCCCTTTCCTCCTCCATGCTTAATATCATGGCAAAGGAGACGCGCCGCTTCAGGTCTACTTTCCTCTGTAGGCCCAGAGCCCAGGCCCCTGCCCGACCGAAAGCTCCGGCCCTAGCCTTCCTGGCTCCTAGAATGGCGTTTTTTCCTCTCAACGGTCCCGACCCAAGCACTGCTCCGCAATTTTTTCCAACCCTTTTCACTGCTCCACAACTAGAACCATTTCCTGATACTTTACTACTGACCACCCCATTCCCTCCTCGTAGGGTTCCACCTCCTACCCAGGCCTCTGGCCCCGCCTCCGGGTTATTTGAGCTTCGGAGCTCCGCCCTCTTCTTCTTCTTGCCTTTGAGCTCCAGCCCTCTGTCACAGCCGCGAGATCCAGACGTTTCCACTATTGGTTGAGACTGGGGAGGAGGCGGGAACTTCCCTGGGCCTTGCTTCCGATTGCCTGGATACATTGACCTCGCCGAGTTCGTCCAGGCCTCCGCCACATGACCC
Source organism: Monodelphis domestica (assembly GCF_027887165.1). NCBI lineage: Eukaryota > Metazoa > Chordata > Mammalia > Didelphimorphia > Didelphidae > Monodelphis > Monodelphis domestica. The sequence goes on along the minus strand of NC_077227.1, from coordinate 390,526,140 downwards.
GGAAATTGTTCTTTTGGTGGCTCGCGTAGCCTTGCTTCTGGACTTTAGGAAGCCTCGTAAGCCTCGTGAACTTCGGAAGTTTGGGATCTCAGTGACCATAAGTGCTGCCAAGATGACTAAAGTAAAGAGGGAAGTGGAGGAGTCGGAGGCAGCGCCGGAGACTTCCGCGGAACCTGAACGCACGTACGAGGAGATGCTGGCGAACCTGAACCCAATCGCGCAGCCCCTGGCGTCCCGCCGTTTAACGCGGAAGCTGTACAAATGCATCAAGAAAGGTGCCGGGGGAGCGCGGAATTTGCTGCGTTGGGAGAAAGTGGATGAGGCTGGGGAAAGGAAAGAAAGCTGGAGAAAGGGAAGATAGGAGGGGAAGTAGGGACCAGAAGTTGGGGAGGAGTGGGGTTAGGAAAGGAGGTCGGGCTGCAGGCGGAGAGACCGGACAGGAGCCTCAGGCTCAGAACTGACTCTTCCCATCCTTCCAGCCGTGAAGCAAAAGCAGATTCGACGAGGCGTGAAGGAAGTTCAGAAATTCCTTAACAAAGGAGAAAAGGGGTAAGAGCTGAGGACATGACATTAAGTACTAATCGTAATAAAAGTTAACAGTTGTGTAGGACCTTAAAATTTGCAAAGATCTTTGCATATATTATTTCATTTGAGCTTCACAACTTTGAGTAGGTGCTATTATTTCTTCTAAAGTTAAATGATTTACTTTGAGTGCCACAGTTAGTATCTGATGCAGGATTTACTGTCTTGTTATCAGCAGTTTGTTCAATCACTGCCTGGCACTTCTCTTACGGTCTTTCTTACCAAAATAAGGTTTGTTTAACAATAGTGCATTCCACCTAGTAAGTAAATGAACCCTTTCTTCTATCAAATATTCATTGAATATCTATTATGTGAGAGACACAGATGAGTAAGTCATGAGAGGTGACTCCTCGATTAATGGAGTGATGGTAAAACTTAAAAGAGACCAAGTGCCCAAACTGCCACCCTCACTGCTGTGTTCCAGCTACCCCTTTACCCCAGACTGGGGAGGGAGGAAGCACTTCCATTGGGCTGTTGGGCAGAGGAGCAAGTAAAGTGAAAAATGTCCACAGGTTGGGTGGAGAGGAGCAGCTCCCGCCAGCCACTAGAGACTAGTGGATACTGCTGGATCCATTAACCAAGACTACCTGATTTCAAATTTCACTTTAATACTTAACTAGCTTGTGACTTTGAACAAGTTAGTTATTCTCGTGTCCAGGGTTTTGTTATTGTTGTTCATTGGGGATGGGGGATTATGGGAAGGACAAACTTTTTTTTTTTTAATATACATTGGGAATAGATCAATAATACTGCCAAACAGTGGAACAGGATGGGTTTCCCAACACCTCTCCTTTCACTGTAGATGGATAAAGATGTTTCCCATCTGTAAAAGAGAAGGTAACCCCTCACATTGAAATTTCAACCAGAGAGGCCCTTAGTACATTTAGCCCAACCCCTGAATTTCACAAAGAAAAAACTTGAGAGCCAGAAAGGGGACTTGTTCAAGGTTTCCCAAAAGTCAGGGCTAAAGCTGGAACCTTTAGCCAGGTGTTCTGGCTGACTCTTCAGTGCTTTTTTCACAAGCATAATATCCAGTATTTACCCACTCTGTCTCTCCCTTAAAAAAAAAAAAAAAACTTTTTGACCAGAAAAACTTTAGGGTCACATTTTCATTCTAAAAGGAAATAAAAACAAATGATTTATTTCATTTTCAGCATTATGGTTTTGGCTGGGGACACACTACCCATTGAGGTATACTGCCATCTACCCATCATGTGTGAGGATCTGAGCATGCCTTATGCCTATGTTCCCTCAAAAACGGTAAGGACTTTTTTAATAGGCATTGTCTGCAGTATTCACTGTTCTAGCAGTCTAAAAGTACTTTTACATAGTATTTTAGAGGTAGGAATAGAATAAAATTGATACCATTTCTCAGGCTCAGTCCTGATAAACTTATTCCTGAACCCCTAAAAAGGCATTTCAGAATCCCCACAATCATTATTTGAAATTATTTAGCATGTAATGACCTTCTTAAAAATAAATCAACCAGTCCTTTCATTTATTTCCCCCTTTACAGGATCTGGGAGCAGCTGCTGGCTCTAAGCGCCCAACATGTGTGATCATGATAAAGCCACATGAGGACTACCAAGCTACATATGATGAGTGCCTGGAAGAAGTAGAGTCTCTTCCTGTTCCCTTGTAAAGAACAGTAATGTGATGTTGGTGATTATTTAGAAGACCCTTTTTGATTTGGCAAAATGCAGTTATGCCTTCAAGGGGCAGGTACCCCTCCATCTTCTCGCCAGCATTCCCAGACATTTTTTTATATTACCTCAAATACTAATTTCATTAAACTTTGGGCCAGTGGTATCATGGTTGTCAAGGCTATGTCACTAAGCAGTTGAAATAAAGTTTTAAAAAGTAACTCCTAGTGGTTTGTTGGGGGGAGGTAGGAAGACTCTGGTTTAATGTTTAATATTGGGTTTTTTTTTTTTTAAATACGTTAACAAATGGAACCCTGGCTCCTGAAGAGGGAAATAGCTGACATACCATTGTGAAAGACTAATGGAATTCTTGACTCCACCATCCACCACTAAAATGAGCAAACCGTAGAGTAAGGCCTCTGTCTCTCACACTAAGTGTGAGAGATCTGATATCCAGAGTCTTACTCAAACTAGTGCCTGCCCCACCTCCATTCCATTTTTCTCCTTGCCATAGGGGTCCCAAATAATGCTGCCCAACATTAGGTTCAAGACTTACCTACACACCTCACACCTAGCAGAATGGTTAACATGACAGCAATGGAAAGTAATGAATGTTGGAGGGGATGTGACAAAGTTGGGACATTAATGCATTGCTGGTGGAGTTGTGAATTGATCCAACCCTTCTGGAGAGCATTTTGGAACTATACCCAAAGGGCTCTAAAAGACTGCCCTTTGAACCAGCCATAGCACTGCTGGGCTTGTACCCCAAAGAGATAAGGAAAAAGATCTGTACAAGAATATTCATAGCTGCACTCTTTGTGGTGGCAAAAAACTGGAAAATGAAGGGATGCCCTCCAATTGGTGAATGGCTGAACAAATTGTGGTATGTTGGTGATGGAATACTATTATTGTGCTCAAAGGAATAATAAAGTGAAGGAATTCCATGGGGACTGGAACAACCTCCAGGAAGTGATGCAGAGTGAGAGGAGCAGAACCAGGAGAACATCGTGCACAGAGACTGGATACACTGTGGTACAACCAAATATAATGGACTTCTCCATTAGTGGCAATGCAGTGATCCTGAACAACTCGGGAATTTATGAGAAAGAACACTATCTACATTCAGAGGAAAAACTGGGAATAGAAATACAAGAAAAACAACTGCTTGATTACATGGGTTGATAGGAATATGATTGGGGGTATAGATTCCAGATGATCATCCTAGTGTAAACATCAACAACACGAAAAAGTTTTTGACCAAAGCCACATGTAAAACCCAGTGGAATTGCACTTCAGTTGCGGGAGGGGAGGGAAAGAATATGATTCTTGTAACCAAGGAATAATGTTCTAAATTGACTAATTAAATACAACTTAAAAAAGGAAAAAAAAAGACTTACCTACACAGCTTGAAATATTTTTAGACCTAAGTCATAGTAAATGTAGCAATTGTTGACAGCATTGTGTTACCTTGCTGGATACCAACTTTGTTGTTTAAAATCATTTCACCTAGGGCAGTTTGGTGGCTTAGTGGACTGAGAACCAGGCCTAGAGATAGGAAGTCCTGTGTTCATATCTGGTTTCACACACTTCCTAGCTGTGTCATCCTGGCAAGTCACTTAATCCCAGTTGTCTAGCTCTTACCACTCTGCTGCTTTGGAATCAATACTTAGTATTGATTCTAAAACAATGTAAAGGTTTTTTAAAAAGCATGTCACCTGATACTTTTACATAAAGCTAATCTGAAGTGCCTTCCAAGGAAGAAAAGGTTCACCAAAGGAGCTTGCTTGTAAATCCCTTCTGCCCCACAAAATTGAGTTCTTATTGCTGGTATTTTTTTGCTAAAAGTTTTTCTTCTTTTAGCTTTATTGATACTTTTGATTTTTCTTAAAACAGATGTGAAGCAGCCATTGGTTCCAGCATCAAAACTACTCCCTGCATCCTCTAATCTATTAAGTAAAATGCAAAGATAGAGCAATTACAGAGAAGGGAAGTGATTTATTTGTTCAAAGTTATAAAACAGCTGCATCCAAGTCTAACTAGGCTATTTACATTGTAAAACTGGTAAATACAATTGAAACACTGTACAGTAGTAAGTGGCTAGCACCACACCTGGGCTGGCCTATAGGAGGTTGGGAGAGCTAGATCTAGATATACGAACCGCAGTGCAAGATGACAGAAGGGGAAGGAGGGTGGAAATATATCTTCTTGTTATACATTTGTTGCTACATTCAATAGACACTAAGCAAAACAACTGGCACAAGAGTGCAAATAAGATATGTGGGCTTGGGAAAGGGGAATGGAACAAGAGGCTCTGGAGCAGGGATTGTGTCTGTGCCCAACCTGCAGCCATCCACCAGAGTTCAGTTCTCTGCTTAGCAGACAACCAGAGTGAAGAAACACCCCCCAGACCACAAATCTTCCTTTGTGACACAGATGTTTTGGGGCTAACAAAAAGACCTTGCCTCCCCAATTCTCCTATGGAGTGCTGTTCTCAGCCAGGTTCTCAAACACCACAAAAGGGGCTATCACAGCATGTCCATCCCTGGGTCTCATCTACCCTACAAAAGACCAGCTAAGACATGTTGGGAAAGCCCCTTCTACGAAATGTGCTGACCGCCTTGTTATCAGAATATGATACGTTTGCCATCAGCTGGGTTCTGCTCCATGGGGCAGTAAGGGCATTTCAGTCTGAGAAGAGAAGAAAGTAGCCAAGGTTCAGAGACCAGAAAGAGAAAGAACACATTTATCAGAATTGCAGATGACCCCTACTGCCTAACTATCTTTCTACCTTTTAAGTGTGTCCCCATCTCCAAACCAGCCTCTCCTAATGCTCTGTTCTGGTATTACTCCTTTATTCAAAAACAGGCAAGGAAAGCCTACAAAACTATAACCCTAGCACTCAATTCCCTCCATAATCTGGTTATAGCCTACTCTTTTAGCTTTTATCTCCTACTACTTTACCTTCCCATATTTTATAGGACAGATATACTCCTACTCCAACTGCCTGCTGAAACCCAGATGGAAGGAATCTATCTCCTTGAATTTTTCATAGCTTGTTGCCTAGACCTCTCACTCTGTATCACAATGGTTGATGCACTTGTCCTTCCCCTATTAGATTATAAAGCCTTTTAAGAATAGGGCCTATGTCACATTTAATCCTCAGTGCCTGACCTAGGGCTTTGAAGTATATTTATTCAGCACTTGCTATCTAACACATAGATAAGTCCATGTTCCCAGAGAAGGCAAAATAAAACTTACTTTCCTCCATTGATGAGTTTGTTGAGGGCATCCCTAGAGATAACATGACCACAAATAAGTTTGATAGGTGGATTGGAATCTGAAGTTTGCTGGCGAAGGATGGGGCAGGCAAACACAGAATGGTACCAGCACTTCATGCCCAATTCAATCTCTATCTGTTGAGAAAAGGCAGCACTGAGCTCCATCCCCCTCTAATCCCCCCCATAGCTGCCACCCTATTAAGGCCAGCCAGAACTTACAGGCAGCTCATCCTTGTGGCTCCAGACTCCCGTGCACTGTCTCTGCTCAATCACCGCTTTGATGTTCATTAACACGGGCAGTGCCACACAACCAGAGGCAAAGCTGCAGAAAGGAAAGAGCTTAGTGCCCTGAGTCACAAGACCTAAGTTTGAATTCCAGCTTTGCCACCTACTGGCTGGGTGATCTTGGGCAAGTCACTTCCCCTCTGAGCCTCATTTTCCTCTAAAATGAGGGAATTGACAAAAGAACAAGACACACAATGACAATATAAATTAAAAGATCCCTACAAGGAAGCCAAATAGTACCTGAAAAACCACTGAAGATTAAAAAATAGACCCCTCCAAAGGAGTAAGGTCAAGGATAAGCAGAACAAAATACTGCGTACAATGTCCAATGCAATTACTATATGAGATGTTTTTTGCTTAAATCATTTTTGTAATGAAGTAGGATTCAATTTGGAGAGTAAAAACAAGACATCAACAAAATAGCTTTTTTTTTTAAAGAGGGAATCAATTCCAGCTCTAAATTCTATGTAAATCTATGGTCCTCTGGTCTCTTTAGAAAGGGAATCCCAGGTCCTGTTATTACCCAAAAGGCTGGGCTTTCCTCTCTCACTTGTCCCCAAGGGACTGAGCTATACCTGACACTGAGGGGGGACTCCACGGATAGTCCAAGAAGAGCACAGGCATCTCGAGTAAAGGTCTCACAGATCTCTGCCCAGTGACTATTGTCCAAGAGGTGACAGTAGGGAGACTTCTCAATGCCCAAGCGGAGATATACAAGGCTTCCCATCATCACCTGGATCTCTGCAAAGCAATACACAGGCAGCTCAGGAAGTGGCCAGGAATGCTGGGAGCCTGACCAGCACCAAACTTACATACAAGAGCCTCTTCTTTACACCAAGTCCTAGGTTCATAGGGTTTAGAGCTGGAAGAGAATTTAATCCATCTCCCTCATTTTCAAACCCAGAGATGTTGTGACTTTCCCAAGGTCATACAGGTAGTAAGTGGCAAAGGTGGTATTTGAACCCAGGTTCTCTTGATTCCAAATATAATATTTCCACTATACCATACAGCTTCTAAATCCCTAGATAGAGGTAAATCCTAATTATTTTAATGGAGTAGAAAATTAAATGGAACAAGTTAATTAAGGGGAATCCGGCATTCCTGTCACTCTAAGATCTATTCAGAAAGTCAGGAGCTAATTTCCAGAGGAATCTGGACCCACCAGTCATGCTTACTCCATGCTGGGTTCTTGGTACCCTATATCCCTAGCACTCTCACCCCGTTGATGCAGCCGTGCAAAGGGCTGGAAATGTCGTGCATAGTTCAGGGCTTCCAGCTGTTTCTCAGGGCCCCCTGCCAGGAGACGGATGAAGTGCAGTCGGTGCAACTTAAACTCCAGAGAACTATTCAGCTCCAGCAGGCGCTGCCGGTTTGAAATGGCCCAGCTGGGAAGGAGAGATAGGTTATACCTCAATACTCAGCTGAGTCCCAGAGGGAATACCCTGAACTCCATATCTTGTCATTGAGATGATAGCTATAACCCAGGAAAGAATAAATAACAAAAAGATGAGGCCTTTGCCAAATAAGTGTATCACACAAAGAAGAAGGAGATTGTGATTTAAAGTATTATGGTAAAATAGTAAGATAAAGATAACAGGCATGTTACCTGCATTAAAGATAACAGGCATGCCATCTGTATTCAGTGACAATGTCCTGGATGTTGAGCGGCAAAAGTAGGAAGATGTTTACAAAGTACTATCCTTCAGGCATAATACAAGCTCAGAAAGATTAGGTGACAGACCCAGACAGAGCTAGAGAGTTGGCTTTCTAAGAGCTGGTATCCAAACCTAGTTTATAATCTTCCAAATATAAAGCCAGGACTCTTTCTAAAGATGTCTTAGTGCTCTAATCCCCAACCAAGAGTCTACAAGCCCCACATAACCCTTTCTGCCTCCATACTCTAACGCTGGTCGAAGGTCTTGTTCATGCAAAGCTTCCAGGATCCGATTCAGTTCTAGGAAAGGTTGCTTAAAATCCAAGTCCACATTCAGAGTTGATTCCTGGAGAGAAACACATCACATCAGGGGCATATATAACCTTCCATGCATTCTGTATGTTAGATGCAGAGATGCAGATAAGTTTGGGGGGTGGTGGGGTACATTTAAAGCCCAAGTTCCAATAAGACTCTATCATGTGCCATTGACTTGATTTCTACTTCTATGCCCAACCATGTCATTCCTCTCTCATCTATAGCCTCAAATCTGTTCCAATCCAAATTAACTGATAGGACGGAATGCATAGCTTAAGAAGCCTTCAGTACCTGACACAATTCCTCAGCAACATTCAGCATGCCCTGCTGGTACAGGTGCTCCACAATTGCCATCTGCAAAATCTGCTGCTGCTTCTCTCGAGAGTCCCACACAGTATCAGAGACCACACCACAAATCTCAGCATCAAAATTCTGATAACAAGGAGAGGACAGAGTCTGTTGGATCCTCTCAGTCACACAGACTTTCCCTTTACTAACAGAATCAACAACACTCTCATTTCTTATCTTATGCTCCCACAAATTCTAAGAACTCCAAACCCTTCAACCCCAAGTATAACAGAAAGAGCAACTTAAATCCACTGAGGAAAGGAGACTTTCATAATCAAACTCTGAACCAGGCCTTTCTTTCATCTTATTCACTCTAACATTTGAGAAACCTTTCTTGCATTCCTGTTGTGTGTACCTCCTACTACAAATGATGACCTGGCCAACTGAGCTTTAAGGAAAAATCAATGCTTACCCTGTCAATTGCTTTGCCCACTCGGGAAACACTGCTGTGAATGTCCTTATGGTCTGATGCAAGTTTCTGCACTGTATCCTTGATTTTCCTGCAGCACTGGGACATCACGACAGAAAGGGTGGCTGAGAGAGGTGTCCCCTGAAGAGCTACAGGGCAAAAGCAGGATTAAGTCAGGGTATCATTCCAGAAGGAATGAACAGAACCACAAAGAGACCCCAGGCAGATCTGCACTTACAGAGGTCACTGTCCTTATTCCCTGCCTGAAATGGAAGTTTTGCTATCTTTCTTGTCTATCTGATCAGCCTGCTAAAACCTCTTCATGATGCAAAGGGGAAAGTAATGAATGAAACAAAATGGGTCTAATGTTAGTAAACTTGTGAAGAAGCTTCAAAGGAGTAGAATACACTGGATAAAGCTGCCTTTTAATTCCTACCAACCAACATTCACTTTGCATCTGCTACAAGCATTGAAGTCCATAAGACCCAAGTCCTTATGGAAGAACAGAGAAGTAAGAAAAATGGCAATTGTGTAGTGAAGAAAACAGTGGATTTGGAATTGAAGGGTCTAATTCAAAGTCTATTGCTGACAGTTGCCAAAAGCAAGTCATTTTACTTCACTATGCATATTTTCTCACCTTTAAAACAAATATACTTGTACTACCTATCACACAGGAATACTGGAAAGAAAACTGCAAGAGACAGTGTGGTTCAGTGGAAAGTATAATAGATTTGAAGTTAGAAGACCTGAGTTTAAATCCTACCATTAGACAATGTTTTAATGCCTCTTGGGGGAAAAATCTGTTGGTCTCAATTTTCTATCTGTAAAATGAGGAAATTGGACCATATGACCTATAAAATTTCTTTCTGGCTCTAAATCTATGGATTCTAGGATCTCTATGTAAACTTCAAAGTACCTCTGAAATGATTTATTTATGTTATTTTCATATAGTAGCTGTGAAGGACTTCTAGTCGAGGCAAGAAAACAAGGAAGGTCCAAAAAATAACCCTGAAATCCTGGGGAAATGCCATAAAACACAAGTAAAAGAAGAACAATCAGAAAGTGAATTGTTATTTACCCTTCTGGATCTTCACGAAGCAAAAATATAGCAATCTGATTTAATTATGATACTTATTATACAGTCAGTATATTAGAAGGGTTTAAAACAAAGTGCTACATTAGGCTAAAGGCAGGAAAAGCAGGAAGACATCTTAGAGAAGGATGAATTTGAATTAGGCTTTTAATAGATGAGTAGAAGTCCAAAAGACAAGAGGGGGAGGTGAACCATTCCAGACAAGGGAAATAGTGTGAGCAAAAGAAAGAAGTTAATATGAGACAAGTCTGGAAAAATAGTATCTCCAGAACGTGAAAGACCTTGAGGAAGGGAAAAAATACATAAACTTTACTAGGTAAGCAATGGAGATTTCTGAACAAAGGCATGGAAAAATAATATCTATGCATAAATATTATTCTATATGAAAGAGAGATTATAGAGGGTAAGACTTGTTAGGAGATCATCACAACAGTCTAGGTAGGCAGAGACAGTGGGAATAGTGATGTCATAGAAGTAGAATTAACAGTCAGTAACTAATTGCATCTAAGAGGTAAGCAAAAGAGAAAAACCAAAAATATCATCCTGTGATTGCAAAAATTAGAGAAATAGTGAAGGGTGAAACCACTGACAAAAAAGGGTGAAATAAGAAGGAAAAGTGGATTTAAGGAGAAAGACAAAACTAGTTTTGGAGGTGTTGAATTTGAAGTGGCAGTGGAACTAAGTGGCAAATTTTTCATAGTGAGTTGGAAAGAAAATCATTTGCAAATCTTTAAATACTATGTAAATAAGTCATTTTCACTAAAAGAAGGTGTGTTCAAATCAATGTTTTAGATATATATGAACAATTATTATTACTGACCAGAGATAGAAATACAAATGTGAAATTAAATAGACCCATTGGCCAATCTTAAAGAGCTACTACATTCTCTTTTGCTCCTATATGATTCTCAGCTGTAAGCATACTGATATACTGCTTCCTTCAAGTGCCCTGATAACTTCAGAATAGTTAAGTTGGGCTCAGTCAAATCCCCTTTGGGACACAGGTATTTGGTCTCAGGAAAACAACCTCTTCACTGGCCTCTGGCCCACAACACTTCATAGCCTTAATCAACTAGCAAGTATTTACTGAAAACATAACTTTCATAATGGCAGCCAAGGGCTGTGAAAGTGGTTACCTGCGCTGGTGAGTTCCTCCCGTAGCTGACTCACATAGTGCAGCAGCTCCTCTAAGCTCTTCTCACAATGCTGCCCATAACTTAAGAATTTCTGCAGAACTTTGTCAAGTTCTCGCTCCACACATGCACACTGCTCCATTTCTGGGCCTCCAACCTAAAAAAAGCATCAATGGTTCAATTAAAAAAACCAAAACATTTACTAAAAACACAACATATTGGGAGCTGAGAATATAAAAACAATCCATAGTCTAGCATAAAGGATCTTGGACTTCCAGTACACTCTAGTGCCATATGTCTTTCAAAGTTTCCCTTCTAGAATCTAAACTCTTCACCCACTCATGACATGACCCCAAACAACCTCTTACCCAAACATGAACCCCTCAGCTTCTATTATGAAGAACCTTTTCAATCTGATATAATACACCACCATTTCTTAAACAGTATTTAATGTGATAGGCACATCATAAATGCTTCTGAATAAATAACTCAAATAGCTCTTTTCTATAGCTCTTTAAAGTTTGTATAACAATCACTCCTACAAATAAGTACAGTTGCTATTATCTACACTTTACAACTGAGGAAACAGGTAAAGTACATGATCATGAAGCTAATAATTGTTGGCTTTGGATTTTACACCCAGATCTCTTACTCTACCCTCCACCTGTCACAGAATAACATTTGTCTTCACACAACCTCTCTGCTCCTTCACCTTCTATTCTCAATTACCTCAAAGCCCTGAGCTAACAGTACCAGTCCTGGCTCAGCTTCTAATTCCACCTGTGGCCTTGGGCAATTTCCTTCCCTATTCTTTGGCCTCAATTTTCCCATATTTAAAATGAAGCAGATGAGTCAGATTTCTAAAGTTTCCTTCAGTGCCAAGATCCTGTGACTTTATGACATTCTTCACAATTGTTCCCCACTTCACAATCTCACTCAATGTTTAGCACAGCATTAGGCACATGGTATTTAATAAATGCTTTTTCTTTAATTTATTCATCCATTCATTCATTTCTCATCTATGGCCTTGCAAATTCCCTACTGGGGCTCTTTCTATCTTCACAAACACCCAGACCCTGTCCCTTCTTTATACTTTATCCATGGCAGGCCAGGTCTCCATTCTATCCTCTCTTTGGTCGTGACTATTGGCTGAGGGCGTTATAGGGAGTATGATTTTTGTATCTTTTAAGTACCTGCAAATTTGTTCTGTTAATAGCTTGATTCATCTAAGTTGCACTCAGTAACTTGGAGAGGAAGAGGATGCAAACAAGAGAAAAGGTAAGGAATCTCCCTGGAACACATCTAAAGAACAGACACCTCCTTTTTGCCTTTGGTCACTCCCTGGACCTCAGTTTTCCCAACTACAAAATGTAAAGGTTGAACTCAAGAATCTCTTGAGGTCCCCTCTCAGAGAACAGATAGGCGAAGGTGCGAAGGTCGGAGACAGGAGGCCCCTCCCAACAACGGGGTTCTCGGACACCCAGAGCTCTTGGCGACCGCCGCCAGGCCCTAGGGTCATCCAGAACCGACGCGTACTGCCCAGGTGCCTCCCTTGCTTCGGCCTCCCCTGGTCCTGACTCCCTTGTCCCCAGGCCCCGGGCAGGCCCTCGCCTGCTAGAACCATGAGACCGTCCCTGCCTAAGTGCCCCGCGGCCCCTCTCGTCCGCCTCCTATCCGCCCAGCTCAACCTTCGGGGTCGGGGCCGAAGCTGAAGCTCACCTCAGCCCTGCTCGGCCCCGGCCCGATTCCGGCGCCGCTGTCAGCTCAGAACCGGAAGCAGAGGCGGTTGCTACGACGGCCTCGGACTCGTCCACTGAGGCGGCTTCCGCAGGGGGGTGGTTGGTACTACATACTGAGCATGGAGCCGTCCACCGGAGGCTAGGCGTGGGGGAGGGGGGAAGACTGCTCGGACCCTCCCAAGAGCCGGATAGCCCCTTTCGTGTTCAGAGAAATGGAGTTGGGTCTGGGAGAGTGGGACTAAACCATTTGCACACACCTGGAGGTGGGGATACGACAAAGAAATGAGGAAAATGGACCATTCTGGAGGAAAAGCGGGGTCCAGCCACCCCCAGAAGAGAGATGTGTAGCCATGGCAACCTGGCAGGGGCTGTCCCGCTCCACTTGGGGCTGTGAAAAACCGAAATGATGGGGAGGGGGCGAGGAGAAATTGGGAGAGCAGCTTCCAACCTCCACAGGAAAAAGAGCATCACGTGTGGTCCTGGTTCTTTATCCTCCATCTCCTATCCCATCACCTTTATCCTCCATTCTCCATCCCAGAGCACATTCTGCATCTACTTAAACCATCACATGTCCCCTGTCCCCCAGACACATCCTATCCATCCTCATTTGTTTTCTTCTGATTCTAACCATTTGCCATGTCTTCGAATTCCCACCCCAAGCTCTCTGTTTCTCCAGCCCATGCCGCGTCTACTATCCCGGATGTTCCATCGGCCATTGTATACTCAGTTGGTTTTCTCTTCCATGGTATTTCCTCTGTCTCCAATCAGTTCTATGTTGTTACTGACCACAGTATTTAAACTTTGGAAACTACATGGGAAAGTCATATGAGACATCCTGAATCTGAGACAGGATGGAATTTTTTTTTTGAACCTCCACCACTGACCTAGGAATAATTCATTCAATCCTTCCTATTACATTTTATCATTTACTTTGAACAAGGTCTTGTGCTGAAGCCGAGGATACATATAAAGATAGGTGTGATATGTCACTTCTGTGAAGGAGCTTACAATCTAATACAAGAGGGACACAGATAACTATGGTACAAAAGAGTGAATATGATCAAAGAAGAGTTATAAAGTTTGGAGAGAAATTTGAAGAGAATATCACTTTAATCTGCACTTTGCACACTCCCCAGCTCACAGAGAAACAAAGAGAGGCCAAAAACAAATACAAAAACAGTTTCTGCATTCAAGGAACTCACAGTCTAATGGAGGGGGCTAATATGCAAACAACTATGTACAAACCAAATATATATTGGATAAACTGTAGATAATCAGTAGGGGGAAGACACTAGGATTAAGGGAAATTTATAAAATTTTCTTATAGAAGCTAAGATTCAAGGAAAGCATAAAGTAGAAATGGGGACAGAATTCCAGGCTGGAGGGACAGCCAAAATAAAATGCCCAGAGTTGAGAGATAGAGTACTTTGTGGGGGGAATAACAAAGAGGCCAGAGTCACTGACTAAGCCTTTATTAAGGTCCTATGGGGATAAAAAGAAAAGCAAAATACAATCACTACCTTCAAAAGACTCACAGTCTAATAGAGGGAGACAGCAGGAAAACTACATACAAACAAGATACGGAATACATACTAGATACAGCATAAATAAGAGGTAATCAAGAGAGGGAGAACACTAGCATCAAGGGCAAACAAGAAAAGAACATGGGATTTTAGCTGGCACTTGAAGGAACACAGGAAAGGCAGGGAATAAGGATGAGGAAGGAGAGTATTCCAGGTATGAGGAGCAACCAGTAAAAATACCTGGAGCCTGGAAGTAGGGTGTCTTATGTGAGATTCAGTAAGAAAGCCACTGTCACTGATTGAGAGAATACCAAAGATATCAGAAGCCTAGAAAGACAGGAAGGGGGCAGGTTATTCGGGGCTTTGAATGATATTCAAAGCATTTTCTATTTGATGGTGATAGGGAGCCAAAGAAAGTTTATTGAATTGAGAGGTGACATGGTTAGACCTGAATTTTAGGGAAATCGATTTGACTACATTGAGGATGAACTGAGATGGGGAGAGACTTGAAGCAGGGAATCCGGTCTCAGTGAGAGCTGGAAAAGAGATGAAGTGGGAAAGGAAAAAGATTTAAGAGGAAAACTAGTTCATTACCTATGGAGCAGACATTCCAGGGAGCACAGTGGGAGGCATTGGTAGTTTTAGAGGCAATATCTGAGTTGGATTAGGGAGGAAGGTATAGATTTCAACAAGATATAATCAGAGAAGAATAGAGTCCATTTTAGGTAGCAGATGAGGATAGAATTAGGAGAATGAGTATAGTGGATAGCATGTTAGCCTTTGATTCAAGAAGCACTAAGTTCAAATCTTGACTCAGATATTTATTAACTGTGTGACCTGGACTCAGATTCTTTATCTTCAAAAGAATACTATCATCTTACTTACTGAGTTGTTGTAAAAATCGTATGAGATAACACATGCAAAATGCTTTGTAAAACTTCTAGTACTATATAACTACATAAATGCTATCTAGTATTATTATGCAAAAGCAAGCTTGACTATTTTCTGTTCCCTACAAGTTTTCCCAAGGCTGTGGTCCTGGACTCTCTTCTCTCCCCCATCCCTCCCACACTTCCTCTTTGTGATCTCATCAGCAACTATCAGCTCAACTTTTGAAAGTTGATTTTTTAAATTTTCAGTAACTCTCTACTGCCTCTTGAGGATAAAATGCAAATACATCAGCCTGTTATGAATTTGGACAAAGACTTCACCTCCCTAAGCCTTATAATCCTCTTTTTTTTTTTTTAATAACCCTAACCTTCAAGGGGTAAGGCAATTAGGGTTAAGTGACTTGCCCAGGTCACACAGCTAGGAAGAATTTGAAGCCGGGTCCTCCTGACTCCAGGCCTGGAGTCTACTACTCTCTATCTAGCACTCTATCTACTGTACTATCTAACTAACCCTACAGTTCTCATTTGTAAAATGACAAGAAAGTCCTGGGTAGCCTCTGAGGTTCTTTCCAATGCTAGACCTATATAATGTTATTATCATGTCAGCCTGGCACTTAAACTCCACAATCTGGCTCTATCCTATCTTCCAGAGATGGCGCATTACCTCCTTATTTACACACACTATATTCCAGTAAAACTGGCCTATTTGTATAATTTTGGTGCTCCATCTCCCCCTCCATTCCTGGAATGTATTCACTTCTCATCTCCAGTTCCCAGAATCCTTTACTTCCTTCATGGCTTAACTCAGGCATCCCTTTCTGGGTAAAACTTCCAGATTCCCCTGCACTTCTCTTTTACTGGGTGCTCCCTGGCTCCTCAAATGATTTTATATCTAATTCTCTAAATATGTGTATCTTCTAGTAGAAAGGTGCTTGGAGTATAGGAACTTCTTTTTTTTTTTTGGTGTATTTATTCCCGAATACAGTGCCTGACACAGAGCAGGCACTTGTGTATGTTCAGTTGTGTCCAACTTTTTGTGATCCCATTTGGGGTTTTCTTGGCAAAGAAACTGGAGTGTTTATCATTTCCTTCTCCAGCATTTTACAGATAAGGAAACTGAGGCAAACAGGTTAAGTGACTTGCCCAAGGTCACACAGCTAATACATGCCTGAGGTCACTATTTGAACTCAGGTCTTCCAGACTCCACACCTGGCACTCAAAACCCATCTGCCTTAGCAGGGATTTAGGTTTGTTTAATTGATTGAATCAAGAATGGGGATGGAAAATAGTTAATAATAATAATAATAATAATTTATATAGTGCTTTAAAGTTTGCCAAGTACCTTATACCTAAACACACTTCTCTCCTCTCTATAAAGAGGAAGGAAGGCACAGGTATGGGGTTTTGCATAAATAAGCCTTTATTTTCTTGACTGAGTTTTGAAAATTGGTTGGGGTTTTTATTGTTGTCATGAGAAAAGATGCATTTGTGGGTTCTTATCAGCAAACGATTCTGATGCAAAAAAAGACTTAAATAAAACTTTAAAAAAAATTTTAGGAATGTAGGGGGTAGAGCAGCTAGGTGGTTCAGTAGATAGATTACCAGGCCTGGAAATGGCAGGTCCTGGGTTCAAATTTGGCCTCAGATATATCGTAGCTGTGCAGCCCTGAACAAATCACTTTACTCCCTAACCCTTTATTTCTCTTCTGCCTTAGAACCAATGCCTTGTATTGATTCTAAGACAGAAGATGATTTGAGAAAAATAAAAAGAACATAGTGGTGGGGCTAAGGCAGCTAGGTAGACAGTGGATAGAGTACCAGTTCTGGAATCTGGAGGACCTGGGTTCAAATCTGACATCAGATGCTTCTTAGCTGTGTGACCCTGGGCAAGTCACTTAAGCCTGAATGCCTTGTTCAGTGATGGCAAACCTATAGCACATGCTAAAAAGGGCATGCAGAGCCCCCTCTGTGGGTTTACCTTTGGTCGCCTACCAGAATTCATTATTAGAAAGCCAGAGGAAGTCAGGGTGGAGCTGTTCCACTCCCCCTCTCCATGCATTCCTAAGAACATTTTTCCACATTATCCACCCCTCTGCCCAGTAGCCTAATGGAAGCACTTCTTCCTTCCCCTATCTGGGTCCGGTATTCCATTTCTAAAAGGTTCACCATCACTGGCCTAGTTCTTGCCCCTCTTCTGTCTTAGAACTAATTCTAAGACAGAAGGTAAAGGGAAAAATTTTTTTAAAGAACATGGGGGATGTAGAATAGTCCAGTTTAGGGGGCACATGGAATACATGAAAAGTAGTATGAGAGAAGGCTGAGGAGGCAGGTGATAACATTGTGCTAGGCCTTGAATGCCACAATGAAGAGTGCCAGGGTGGGGTACCAAGGCAGGTCTGAAACTGTACCTTAGAGTTTGTAGGCACTTCAGAGATGCCTGGATGCCTCTTTCCCTCCCTGACTCCCCCACACTTCCTCCTGGTGTGGGCAGTACATGTGTGCCTAACAGAGCAAATCCGGGGGCAGTGTTCTTTCTTCACCAGGATGCAGGCAGTAGAAGACTGAGAAAGTGAATGATAATTTTCTCCCACTCAGAGTCTGTCTCTCTCTCCCGTGGAGTCGTTCACTCGCTGGCTGGCTAGGGGCTGAGTGGGTGCTGTGGAGAAGGGAAGATAGAGGTAGAGCCCAGTCTCCCAGTCCAGTTGGTAAGATACCTCGAGCTGGGGGCGCAGGCATCCATCAAGATGCATCAGCCCAAGAGCCAGAGGTTTATTCTGAAACAATGTAATGAGTACCTGAGGCATGTCTGTCAACATCTGGAAAGCTGCAGGAGAACCTGGGTGGTCCCAGGTGGGCTAAGTAGGAGCAGCGCTTTGAGGGAAATGACTCACTGGTGGGGGTGTGTGAACCTACAAGGTCCCAAAGCTGAAGGAATCACCACCGCAGGGGCCCAGGCCTCGAACACGTATGGGATGGACAGATGAACAAACAAAGATACAGGAGGCAGACCGGAAAAGCCAGGGGAGCAGCGATGACCTCATCAGCTTTTTCAAACTCCCCCACCTCCACCCCCACCCCCCCTTTGCTTCTGTTTCTCTCTTCAGGGATAACTGGTCCTGTCTGACTGGAGACACTAGAGAGATCTGAATCAGAGAGCTAAACTGTCAATCCCTAAGGGCACGAAGGGGGCTTTCTTAGCTTTGTATCTCCTTTAATATCCAGGACAGGACCTTACATGGAGTGGAACATTAAGAAATGAAGATGCATAGGATTTAAAGCAGGAAGGAAACTTGGGGATGATCTAGTCCAAACCCTTCATTTTTGCAGGTGAATAAACTGAGTCTTCAAAGAGGTAAAGCAGAAAAGAAAAGCGGATTTGGAGTCAGAGAACCTGGATATGAATTCTAGGTCTGCCATTTGCAACACTTCTCTGGGCCTCAGTTTATTCATTTGTAAAATGAAAGGATTGAGGGGCAGCTCTATGGCTAAGTAGATAGAGCACCAGGCCTGGAGTCCAAATCTGACTTCAGATAAGTCCTAGCTATGTGACCCTGAGAAAGTCACTTAACCTCAATTCCTCCTACCCTTACTACTCTTCTGTCTTGGAATCATACTAAGTATCAATTCTTTTTTTTTTCCTGAACGGCATTTATTCCCCCCCCTTGGTATATTTTATTTTATTTCATTTTTGTAATTAGTTGATTTTAGAATATTTTTCCATGGTTACAAGATTCATGTTCTTTCCCTCCCCTCCTGCAGCTGGTGTGCAATTCCACTGGGTTTTACATGTGTCATCGATCAAGAACTATTTCCATATTATTGATATTTGCATTAGGATGATCGTTTAGAGTCTACATCCCTGATCATATCCCCATCGACCCATGTGACCAAGCAGTTGTTTTTCTTCTGTGTTTCTACTCCCACAGTTTTTCTTCTGGATGGGGATAGTGGTTTTTGTCATATATTCCTCAGAATTGTCCTGGATCATTGCATTGCTGCTAGTAGAGAAGTCCATTACATTTGATTGTGCCACAGTGTATCAGTCTCTGTGTACAATGTTTTCCTGGTTCTGTTCCTCTCACTTTGCATCACTTCCTGGAGGTCGTTCCAGCTCACACAGAGTTCCTCCAGTTCATTATTCTTTTTAGCACAATAGTATCTGTGCTCAGGGAGGGGTAGTATCTCCGGTATGGAGGGCTTGTCATGCCCTCCTAGGGCAGCTCTCCAGCCTCTGACCCTCACCTGACACCCAGCTCTCACTTGTGGCTCCCAGTAGCTGCTAGCAGCAGCCACACCGGGCAATGGCTTCGACAGGCCTGCTAAACCTTGTGAGGGTAGCCATTGGGTCGTCATCGACCCCTGGTGAACCAAGGCTTTGCTCACCCAGCATGTGAAGACTGCTTCCGCTGAACAGACGGAAGAAACCAATAAGAAGGTTCAACGGCTGAGATGGCGACGCAGCAAAGCACTGTGTAGTGCTTAGGGCATGTTGGAGCACAAAGGACAGCACGGCCATCCAGTGCAGCTGAGGAAGTCTCCAGGTGTAACGACTTTTCGTGCCACTGGACCCAGGCTTCCAACGCCGAGAGAGTGGGACTGTCTCTGTGCATCGACTTTTCCACTTAAATCTCCTTCACGCACAAGTGTCTTTGTGCACACTCATCTATCCCCACCCTCTTCAAGCCATATGAGGGTACATCACAGATGAAAGCGCACAAAGACAATCGTCATCCTCGGTTACCGAGAGACTACTACTATTCCATCACCAACATACTTAGTATCAATTCTTTTTTTTTTTTTAAATAAAGCCCTTACCTTCCATCTTGGAGTCAATACTGTGGCTCCAAGGTAGAAGAGTGGTAAGGGCTAAGCAATGGGGGTTAAGTGACTTGCCCAGGATCACATAACTGGGAAGTATCTGAGGCCAGATTTGAACCTAGGACCTCCCCTCTCTAGGCCTGACTCTCAATCCACTGAGGCACCCAGCTGCCCCCACTTAATATCAATTCTAAGACAGAAGGTAAGGGTTTTAAAAAATAAAATAAAATGAAGACTTTGGCCCAAGGGACTTCTGAGATCTCTTCTAATTCTCTATGGTCTTACAACTTGGTTGGGGGTTTGGACATGGAGGTTTCTGGAGTGAATGAAGGCTGGAACAAAATTAACTAGAAGACACAATAAGGGGAATCTCTCAGGGAACAGCTTTATTGTGGAGGTGACTGTCTCACACATCAGACACCCAGCTTGGCAACATTCTGGGGAGCACATTATGAGCCAGGCTAATTTAATCAGGTGAACTCTTTGAGGTCAGGGACCTACCTCAGTTTTATTTTTTATCTTTGCATTTCCAATATCTAAGACAGCTTCTTATATACAGTAAGTGATTAATAAGTCCTTGCTAAAATTGAATTTTAGCCACTAGGTGGCACAGTGAATAGAGGGCCATGCCTAAAGTCAGGAAGAGTTGTGTTCAAATCCCACCTCAGATACTGGCAAGTTTCTTCATCTGTCAAATAAGCCAGAGAAGGAAATGACAAACCACTCCAACATCTTTGTCAAGAAAACCTCAAATGGGGTCATAAAGAGTCAGACATGACTGAAATGATTGAAAAACAACAAAAATTTGAATTGATGCCTGTCAGCCCTGGAATGTCTAAACAAATTTTGGTATATGAGTACAATGGAACATTACTGTGCTGTGATAAATGATGAATTCATATAGAGAAGCATGGGCAGAATGATCTGAATGGATACAGAGTGAAGTAAGAAGAACCAAAAAACAAAAAAACACCTACACAATGACCCCAACAATG
Source organism: Monodelphis domestica (assembly GCF_027887165.1). Classification (NCBI taxonomy): domain Eukaryota; kingdom Metazoa; phylum Chordata; class Mammalia; order Didelphimorphia; family Didelphidae; genus Monodelphis; species Monodelphis domestica. The sequence goes on along the minus strand of NC_077227.1, from coordinate 390,505,435 downwards.
TAGGTGGGAAGACAATAGTCACAAGACAATCATTAAGAGAAAGATACAAAAGTACAAAGAGCAAGCATGGCCCCAAAGAAGCACTCTATCCATATAACTACCTAGCGGCTCTAAACCTTCTAATGTAATCATGGCAAGATTTGAAGAAACGGAGTCAAACAGAGGTTAAATGACCTGCCCAAGGTCACACAGCTAGTAACTATCTGAAATTGGATTTGAACTCAGGTCTTCCTAACCCCCCACCTCATCCTTCACTGAGCTCCAGTGATGGTTCCATGAGTAAGTCGTGTTGCAAATAATTCCAAACTTTTTCAGTGTATTGACTGGTGTTTCTAATCTTGTCTCTTCTTTCTCTTATAATAATAGCTAGAACATCTGCATTGTCTACTGGCACTGGGCTATGAACAAACATACAGAAAAGCCAGGGGAGCAGTGATGAATTCATCAGCTAACTTTACAGTGATTATTTCATTTGTTCCTCACAAGAGCCCTCTGAGGTGGGTGCCATTATTATTTTCATTTTACATTGAGGAAACTAAGACAAACAGAGGTTAAATGACTTGCCTGCAGTCACACAGCTAGTAACTATCTGAAATTGGATTTGAACTCAGATCTTCCTATCTCCAGACCTAGCACTCTATCAACAGTGACACTTAGCTGCCTCCTTTCCTTTAAAAATATTATGTTATATAGGATGACTATATAGGAGGGGGAATACAGGAAGAAATCTTGCTAATACAAAAACAAAAGATATCAATAAAAATGTATTTTTTTAAATTAAATTGAAGCAGGAGAGAAACAGACCTTTGGAAGAAGAGAAAAGACAGAGCAATATGGCACCGCAGACAGTATTCTGGATTTGGAGGCAGTTGTTGTGTCCAATTGTGTCTGACTCTTTATGCCCCATTTGGAATTTTTCTTGGCAAAGATAACAGAATGATTTGTCATTTTCTTCTCCTGTTTATTTTACAGATGAAGACACTGAGGCAATTGGGGTTAAGTAGCTTGTTCAGGGTCACACAACTAGTAAGTATCTGAGGCCAAATTTGAATTCAGAAAGGAGTCTTCCTGACTCCTGGCCCAGCACTCTATCCATATAACTACCTAGCTGCTCTAAACCTTCTAATGTAATCATGGCAAGATTTGAAGAAATGGAGTCAAACAGAGGTTAAATGACCTGCCCAAGGTCACACAGCTAGTAACTGTCTGAAGATGGAGTTGAACTCAGATCTTCCAAACTCCAGATCTGGCACTCTATCCATTTTGGCAGCTAGCTGCCTCCTTTCCTTTAAAAATATTATTTGTCATATGGGATGACTCTATAGGAGGGAAAATACTGGAAGGAATCTTGGTAATAAAAAAACAAAAGATACAAATAAAAATGTATTTAATCTAAGGCTCTGTTTCTTCATCTAAAAAATAAAAATAGCTGTCATTTATATAGCACTTTAAAGTTTGCAAAGCACTTTATAAACATCTCATTTGAGCTTCACAACAACTATGGGAGGTGGGTGCCTTTATTTATCTCCATTTTACAGTTTGAGGAAACTGAGGCAGACAGGTTAAATGATTTGTCCAGGGTCACCATGAAAATAATAACAGCACTTACCTCACAGGGTTATTGTGAAAATAACATGAGCTAATATATGTACAGTGCTTTACAAATCTTAAGAGCATTATAGGCCTATAGAACTCTTTATTAATTCTATCTGGGCCCAAAGCCAATCCTATAATTCACTCAACAAACATTTAATCAACTCTCTTCTAAGTATAGTACTCAGTGCTGGGGAGATACAACAGATAAGACACGGTTCCTGCCCAGAGCAGATATGGCCTCCAGAGAAAAGCAGGGATTCCGGAAAGCCCAGAGTTGGTAATGGATGGAAGAATCTGTGTGTGATGTTTTGGGGCTTTGGGGGGGGGGTTGGGAAAGGAGGGACACCCGGGAAAAGGCGAGGCCCTTAGGAGGGGAGACAGCTACGGGGCATCAGGAATCTGGTCCAGGACCACATGCACCCTGGACTCACCCATCGCAACATCTCTGTGGCCAAGTTGGCTTCCGGAATAGAGGAAACTGGTTTGTTGAGCAGCAGATGAGCTAAGGTAGATCCGGTTTCCTTCCAAGACCCATCAACTCCTTTGTGCCCCACCCCCTCCAGACCCCACCCCCAGCACATCTGGGCCAGGCCGGCGCTTGGTTTCTGGCACCTCTGCCAAGTTTTGGTGCCGCCTCCCTCTGTGGGCCCTTTCCCGACTCCCCGGCACACTAATTGCTGGGTGGGGAGCTGCTGTGGGGATTCAGAAGCTGTGAAGAGGCCCAGGCCCCAGCAGAGGTGCCGAGCCCAGGAGGCCAGGCCAGCCACCGCCCCGGCGAGGGAGCCCGCGGCCCCTTGGAGCTTCCCCGTGACCCTGCTGGAGGCGAGGGCCAAGCCTCCGCTGCTGTCTTAGAGCCACCTCCTTCTGTTCCAACTAGACTGACCAAAGGCCCGGACACTCCTGGGATCACTGCACTCAAGGCCGGAACGAGCTGGTCCACGAGGACTCTGGGGCCTGCCCACGGCAGTACCGTACAGATGGTCTCAGCACACCCCTGGGAAACTCGATGCTCACAAAGCAGCCCCACCCGGCACACCCCCTGCCCCATCTCCGTCCCCCACGTGAGCTCGGAAGCAAGCACCGTGAAAAAGGCCAAACCCTGCCAGAGCCGACCCTCAGCTCTGTGCACACAGGCTGTGCGGGCCGGACCCCACACACACTTCCTGCCCCATACATTCCACGCCACGCCCACCCCCAGACACACGGACTTTTCCTTTTCTGCCGTCCACTCCCACCTCCCCCACGCGTGTAGGCCCCATCCCGAAAGCCTCCCCACACACACTCTCATCCTCTTCCTTTGAACAAAGTCCCCTTGCTTAACCACCACCTCAACCCTTCCGCCATCTTGCCCTGGATCCCGGGCCGGGCCGGGCCAAATCCTGCTGCTGCTCCCTTGGGTAAAACCTCGTCTGGGTGGAAGGGCCCCGCCCACCTCCAGGCCCTCACCGGATCGATGCTTCCTAGACGGACTCTTCCCATGAAGGGACCCCTAACCCAGCTCTGCCAGGGAAGGGGGCTGATCATAGTCTTCTCTGCCCTGCCCCAGTCACAAAAGTAATGCTAGCAGACACTTGAGGCTTACAAATACCTCACCCTTGAGATCATCTGAGCCCCACGACACTGAGCTGAGCATCCTTGTTATTCTTCTCTCCATTTTGAGGATGAAGAAAGCAAGAACCAGAGAGGTGGAGGGCTTGGCCAGAGGGCGTTCTGTCCTGGACATCGTGACGGCTTTCAGTCAAGGGTAGCTTTTTGGTTTGGTTTTGGTTTTCTCTTTCTGTCCCCAAGACTGGTACATACAGTATTTGAGCGTGATTCCTCTGCCTAGGGAATTTCCTTTGGAGGAACTTCTCCACCACCACCAGGGCCCCGCCAACAGTCTATAACCCAACAGAGAGATCCCAAGGAATTGCCACAGTGGCAGTTGGTGGCGCAGTGGTTGGAGCACTAGTCCTGGAGTCAGGAAGGCCCGAGTTCAAAACCAGCCTCAGACACTTGGCTGTGTGATCCTGGACCAAAGAACCCCCCTCCCCCCAAACAACACTATCTTCTCATCTGTAAAATGGGGATAATAGCCCCTACATCCTAGGGTTGCTGTGAGGATTAAGTGAGATAATATCTGTGGGGCATTTTCATAAACCTTTTAAGCATTCTATAAATGCTAGTTCTTATTCTCAGAGAGACTGGCCCAGGGTCTCAGTATCAGAGGTGGAATTTGAAGCTAGGTTTTCTTATCTCTAAACTCAGCACTTTAGCCAAGACAGGCTGTCTTGCACCCACTAGGTGACTGATAAATGAAGGTGGAATTGAATTGAGTAGCCTGTCTTGCTGATGGAGAGGTCTACAAGTCCTAAACACAAGTGCCAAGGTCAAGGCCTGGGAATCCCCATGATTCCATAGAGAAGCAGTCCACCATCATGAAGAAGGTAGAAAGAGAACCCAAAGGATGTCAGCTCAAGCTCGGATCCTTTGGGTTCCCCAAAATGGATCCAGGCTGTCTGCTAGCTAGGGGAAAGAAAAACGGGGCCCCTATATAAATATAAATTTCCATTAAAAAAAAAAAACTCTTACCTTCTGTCTTAGTACCAACTCTAAGATAGAAGGGCAGGCAAGGACCAGGCAAATGGAGTTAAGTGACTTGCCCAGGGTCACACAGCTGTGTCTGAGGCCAAATTTGAGCCCAGATCCTCCAGACTCCAGACCTGGTACTGTGCTGCCTAGCTGCTCCTCATTGGCTACCATTAAAAAGGCAGAATGACTTTATACCTTTGTCGACTTGTCATGAATTTGTTTCTATCTTGTTTTGTTTGGTACTTTTCCAGCTATGCCCCTCCCTTAAGTGCCTCCATCAAGTTCTGGGTTGTTGTTGTTTTTTGACCTGAATGGAAGTGGAATTATGAAAAGAGAGGCTTTTACTCCTCATCTAGACCAGAACGATGGGAGAATCAATTCAAAGAAACCCAGAAGCCCCCCAAGGCCTGGGGGAAGTGCCTTCCCTCCTCCATTTCAGTGGAGTTCGAGACTAAGCCTTGCTAGGGAAGGGATCTAAGGCAGGGCTGAATTTTCTATTTCCCCTCACCTGGGTAAAGTCTTCACAAGGTTCTCCTTCACCCCTCCCCAAACACACTCCTCCTGGACCCCATTTCACAGAAACAGGCCTCAACAAAGCACCCAGAGTCTCCCCTTAAAAAAACAAACCATGGCTTTATTCTTTGAAGGACAGGCACCTGTGTCCAAGCCCCCTCACTCTGGCCCCTGGGGAGCCAAGGAAGACATAGCACAGGGCTGGTGACCTCCAAGCAACTCCTCCTGTACTAGCCATATTCCCCACCAAGCTCTTTATCATCATGGGGCTCCACTCTAACCCTCCCAGCCTCTTCAGTGGGCCTGGGGTGCAGATCACATCGCCAATGGGGGGTGATTAGGCCTGGTCTAGCCAGGAAGCACTTGGACGTAGGAGAAAAGGGCAGAAAAGGCCCCCCAAGCTTTTGCTTCCAAGAACCACCATGTGGGCAGTGCCCACGCCGGAAGCCCTCCTCCTGGCCTGGCCTAGCCCTGCATGGGGCTATCTATCCGGTCCTTCCTCGGGTCCTGGGACCTTGCAGAGGAGTGGGGGGAGAGAGAAGGGGGCACCCCTCCACCTCTTTCCAAGGACTCTGCCTGTGAGGTCCTGCGGCAGCCACCTGCTCAGCTCCAGCCTCCCTCAGATCTTGGAAGACTCAAGCCTCGGGCTCCAGGGCGCCTGCGGGGCCCGAAGCTCCCGCAGCTCCCGCAGCTCCTGCTCCAGAGTCTGATTGCGGTGGTACATCTCCATGTAGCTCACCTGGATTTCCCGCTGGTAGCGCAGGACCCTGTTCTTCTCCTCCTGCCACGTCCTCCTCTCCTGCTCAAAGAGCAAGGCCTGTTCCCTGCCCTGCTGGCGCTCCCGTTGCAGCTCGGTCCACAGCCGCTCTGCCCCGCCACCGCCCACCTCCCCCCGAAGTCCCTGGCTCTTGGAATCATCTGTTTCACAGCCCCCAGCGGGGAGCTCCACCGGAGTGGGGCCATCCTGGGGGCCATCCTGGGCCATCTGCTGGCAGAGGGTGTCCCGGAGCCGGGCCAGCTCACTGTCCTTGGCCTCAGCCTGGGCCCGGCTGCTTCGGAGTTTTGTCTTCAGGCTGAAGATCTCAGCTAGCTTTTGGGCCAGCTCTGCTTGGGCCTCCCTCAATTGCTGCTTCAGGAGAGAGATTTCCGAAGTCTTCTGACCCGCCTAAGAGAAAGAGGGAGGCGTTAGAGAAGATGGAGTCAGAGCGGAAGGGAGGGAAGGAGGAATGAAGAGAAGAGGAAGAGGGGGACTTTTGAGACTTCTTGCTGACTTGGAAGCTGGAGGGGCCTTCCTTCCTGGGCCTCAGTTTCTTCATCTGTAAAACTGAGATAACTATAGAGTTCTGTGTAGATAATGATTTGTAAACTCTAGAGTGCCTTACAAATGTGAGCTGTTCTTTGTGGAGGCTCCACCTTTTGTAGGTGAGTTTTCACATTTAGGAGCTTCTCCTGCCCTTGCCCCTCCTTCCCACATCTAAAGCCTTCCTCCTCATCTGATACTTAGGGTGAAAAAGCAGCAGTTTATGGGATCTAGATTTGAAAGGAACCATAACAATCATTTAGAACAGGGTTTTCCCCAATCCATTTTTTTTTTAAACCAAGGTAGAAGAGAAGTAAGGGCTAGGCAATAGGGGTCAAGTGACTTGTCCAGGGTCACACAGCTGGGAAGTGTCTGAGGCCAGATTTGAACCCAGGACCTCCTGTCTCCAGGCCTGGCGCTCTGTCCACTGAGCCACCCAGCTGCCTCTTCCAATCTTTTGCAGGCACCATGCCCAGTAGCTTTCAGTTAATCTTCCTGTACCCCTTAGTGAATAGAAAAGGCAACAAATTCTAGTGTTTCTCATGCATATGTACATAAGAAATAAAGTATATTCATTTCAATGGTTAACACAGTTATTTACCAAGTATTTTCCATGCCCACTTGACAAGTTTCTTGAGCCATCTTAGGGTGTATATATATATATATATATATATATATATATATATATATATACATACACACACACATAGAGACCCAAATTGGGAACTCCTGGTCTAGTTCAGTCTGTTTATTTTATAAAGGAAGAAACTGAGACCAGGCAAGATGTGACTTGGCAAAGGTCACACAGCTCAAAGACTCAAATTCGGAGCTGAAAGAAATCTTAATACCACATTACCAATTTAGGAGAACAGCAAGGTGGCACAGAGCTCTAGGCCAGGAGTCAGGAGGACCTGAGTTTATGTGGCCTCAGATACTTACTCGATATGTGCCCCTAAGCAAGCCATTTTACCCTTTTGGCCTCAGTTTCTCCCTCTGTCAAAGGAGCTAGAGAAGGAAATGGCAACTTACCCCAGAATTTTTGCCAAGAAAATCCCAAGTGGGGAGGGGAAGAACATGAATTATGTAACCATGGGAAAATATTCTAAATTAATTAAATAAAAATTTTCAATTAAAACAAAGAAAACCCCAAGTGGGGTCACAAAAAGTCAGGCACAACTGAACACCAATGATAAAGGTCAGGATCACAGATTTAGGCTGGATGAGATTTCTTAGACTGCCTAGTCCAGCCCCCTCACTTTCTAGATGAGGAAAGTGATGCTCCAGAAGGGCAAGTGATTGATCCAGAGGGACACAGGTGGCAGATAGACGTGCACCCAGGTCTGCTGATCACAGAGTATTCTTGCCTCCAAGTAAAGCTGGGCCTTCTTACAGAGGCTGCCCCTGCCTCTGGGTCACAGCCTCCTGGCTGCCAGCTCCCCCTCACCTCCCACTTGGCCTCCTCCTCCAGACTGGGGCTGGTGCGCTCCGGGGAGTGTGCTGCCTCTTTGGCCAGGCCCCGACAGGCGCTGAGCTCCTTCCGCAGCCTCCGCTGCTCCTGCTGGGCTATGAAAAGCTGGAGCTGGAGGCTTCTTTCGTTCCGTTCGGCCTTCTGGGCTACCTCCTGCAGCTTCTCGTCATAGAGACGCTTTAGCTCGGCCAGCCACAGCTGCTGCCGGTCCTCCAGCTCCTGCGGGAGAAAGCAGGGCATCAGGAGAGAGGCCCACTTCCCTCCGTGGACATCCCCACAGAACAGGGCGAGGGAGGCGGGGGAGGAGGCCAGGCAGGGAGGGGGGCAGAGAAGAGAAGGGGGAGCCCTCACCTGTGCGAACGGACTGAGGCCATCGTCGCCGCTGAGGCCTCCCTTCAGCTCCGACAGTCCCCCGAGCCCGGGCTGGCCCTGCCTCAGCGCCACCGAGTCCTGGGCCAGCTGGGCAGTGTAAGTGAAGTCGTAGGGCGGTGGGGGCTCGGGAAGGCAGCTCAGAGTTGCCAACGGCCCCATCTCGCTGGCACTCATCAAGGCCTGCTCTTTGGGGCTTCGGGCAGCTCTGTCCAGAGAACCCCCAAGATGGTTGACGTGTCCCACAGAGGCACTGAAGGGGCCTGGGCCCCCACTGCCCCCGCTGGAGGAATCGGACAGGCCGGGGTCTGGGCCGCCTTCGTCCAGGCTAAGCGCATGCAGCAGCTGGGCCCGAGCGCGGCTGGCCTGGGGCCCGGGGCTCAGGGGCGGGTTGCACACGAGTGTATGGAGGCTCCCGTTGCTCTTCCACAACTTCTGGCCCTTGTGGGCTGCCAGGCTCTGCATGGACAGGAAGCTCTTCCCGGTCCCTGCCGCTGGCTTGAAGACCGAGGGGCGGATGCGGCACTGGGTGGGAGAAAGGCAAGGCGAAGGGTATGTGAGGCTGCTCGGGAGGCCTCTGCCCATTCCCAGAGGCGCCCCCACCCAGCTGCTTACAGGAGATCCTCCCAGGCAGAGTCTCCTGTTCTCTGTCTCAGCAGCACAACCTGGCCTCCCGTCCCTGTGGGTGAAATTCTCTCAGCTGCGCAAACAGGGAAGAAGCCCCCCTCTTCCCGCTCTCCCCCAGACTCAGAGGGCTCCCTCACCTTGTCAAAGCGGCCCCGCTCGGGCAGGGAAGTCTTGGTGAAGTCGCCCCCCCGAGGGTGCTCCCGGTAGTAGAGGCCGGAGTAGTTGCTGTGGCGGTCCTCGTCCTGCCGGTGAGACCCCCCCGACGGCCAGCGTTTGGTGGCTTTGGAGTCCTTCTTGGCCAGGTGAAGGTAGCTGAGGAGCTCTCGCTGGCTCAGGCCCTTCCGGAGGAGCCCGTCGGGCTGGCGTGAGCTTCGGGCGCTCCCCAGGGCAGCCCGCAGCTCCTCGGGGGAGAAGTCCTGCCTCTCCAGCAGGCTGCCCACGCTGCCCATGATGTGGAGGGCCGTGTCACTGGTGCGGGGAGGCCGCTGGGCTGTTGCCATGAACTTCAGCAGGACTGAAAGGGCCGGCTCTGGAGAAGACCAAAGGCAGGCTCAGGGGCAGGCTCACCCCCTTCCAAGGCCTACCTCTTTGCTCTAAGAACCAGGGCACCCCTTTGCCATTCTCTGTCCCATGCCCAAGAAGCCCTGGCCTAACCCAACCCAGGATGCCACCCGTGCAGAGAGCAGCTCCTCCATCCAGCTGCTTAAGGTGCTCCGGCCCATTCTCCCCTTCCCATACACTCCCTAATGGCAGGCAAGCAAAGTCTCAAGCCTCGGAGATCCCAATCCTGCCCCAGCCACCAAATAGTAGGTGGTAAGGAGGAGCTGGCCTTTGACCATGTCTGTTCATTCCCTATGGCCAGGGTGGCGTCGCCAGCAGGAGTCCTCCCTCCCTGGGTTCCTCCTCTAACCTGGCTCTGCTCGGCAGGGCTCAAGGAAGGATGAACAGGGCCATATGGGTCCTGAGAAAGTGTAGGCGCGGGCCTGTCACCCCCACACAGGAAAAGTCAAATTTCACAGTGGGGTGTGGACAGGGGGAGCCCAGACCTGTCCTTTGCACAACTGCCCCATGTTCTCTTCTCCTTCTGGGACCCAGCTGCACCTGGCAGAAGGGCTTGGTGGGGGCAGAGGGGAGGAAGAACGGAGTACGGAGAAAGAGATGCAATCCAATACATAGCCAGTCAAAGCCTTCCCTCTCCCTGGAGGAGGGCCCCAAGGGAAGCACAGGGAAGGGGGTAGGGCCCTGGGTCCCACAGCTGGAGACACACAAACAGGAAGGGCCTGGAGGGAGGAAGGATGGAGCTGGACAATGGGGAATAGCATCCGGAGCAGGTGTGTATGGGTTGTGGGGGGCAGGCACGGAAGGGCTGCTTACTTACTCATGCCACCCTCACAATTGCACACAGAGCCCAAAGCGGCTCAGTCCCTCCACCCCTAGGGTTCCACTCACTCAGGGGCAGGAGGGGATGCACCTGAGAGATTATCCCCTAGATGAGCTTCCTGATCCCCCCCTTCTTCCCCTCCCCCAAACAATGCCAGCTTCCCCACCCCAGGCTCCATTCTGAACCATTTCCAGCTTTTGTGTTTTTGAAAGACAAAGTATGTTCCTAGAGATAGATCTACACAGAGTTCCCGCCCCTAAGTCCAGGATGGTGAAAGCCTAATGGGTACAAAGTTTGGGGAAAGATTCCTGTTTGCTTTTCCTCCCACCCCTTCCCCCCATTTTTTCAGTGTTCTATTTAAAAAAACAACAACACAATAATTTTGGTAGGGGTGGAGTTAAGGAAGCAAGTTTCCCCACCAATCTTCTCCCTTTCTTCCCAGGCTTTCAGGCCTCTCAGTGTGGGTGGAATCGTTGGAAGCCCTGATTGGTGGGAGTCAGGGGTACTGGTGTATGAAGGAGAGTTCGTCCTGCAAATAGCATAAGGACCCAGGAGTCCTACCCCTACTTTGGGCCATAGCAACCAGAGCTGGAAGGGACCTTGGACTTACTTCAACCCTCCAGTTCTAAAGATAAGGAACCAGAAGCCCAGAGAGAGAAAGTAGCGCCCAGGCTCTGTCTCCAAATCAGTGCTTTCCTCCAACTTCTTTTTCATTCATTTCCAGAAGCATTTAGTAGGGGGCTGCTGTTGTTAGCCACTGTGATCTCTTCAGAGCACACTCGGTGTCGGAAGCACACACATGTACACACATGCATCCACCCGGGCCGGCCCCACCTCCGAGGCCATGATGACCCGGGCATCATTCACCCAGCCACCCTCGGGCACATTCCTGCCCCTGCCTGTGCAACCCCCAGCCACTAAGGGTGTTGGGGGCGGGAAGGAAGCTTGAGCGGGAGAGCAGAAATGAAGGGAGGGGCAGAGAGGGTGAGGCAGAGCCTGGGGAAGCCCCAAAGTGACTCTATTCAAAGGCATGCCAGGAGCCCCGACTCTTTCATTTCCGTTCTCCACTGTATTCACACAAGACTAGGCCTTTGTTTCCCTTCTAGCAATCACAGGATCATAGCACATTGGTTCATAGGTGTAAGGCTAGAAAAGACTGTAGCAGCCACTGAGTCCAACCTTCTCATTTTACAGGTAAATCGCGGCATGTAAAAGTCAAGTGACTTGGCCAGGATGGCTCAGCTAGTCAAAGTCCAAGACAGGATTTGAACTCCTATCTTCCTGTCTCCAAGTCCAGGGCCCTCTCATCCAGAGCTGGACAATACCCAGACACAGGACACAGGGAAGGAGGCCAGTTTGTCATCCCCTGGATCCCTGGCTGGCAGGAAGGACCAGACTCCTTCCAAAGAGCATTCTTTGTTCTGGCATCCAAGTAACAGAGAGAGACCATGTGCTGATTTGTTCTCACTCTTTGTCCAGTCACCAGTTTCCTAGGGAGAGATCTACTTGGAGAGCGAAGGGGCAGGGGACACGGAACCCTGACAACCCACACTGTATTCTCTGGGTCTGGGTCTCAATCCAGAAGTCTCAGTGCTTAGAAATGAGAGGCAGAACAGAGGCACCACAAGGCAAGACAAGTATCCTGAGAACACACACACACACACACACACACACACACACACACACACACACACACACACGCGCGCACACACACACACACACACACACACACACGCACCGACACAGACAGACAGGCATAGACAGACGCACAAAGCCAGGTCAGGGAAGAAAGCAGAGCAGTCTGACATCAGGTTGGGGTCTGCTATACTATACTCCCCACTGGATAGCCAGTGCCTACTTCCCAGTTAAGAAAGCTAAAAAGGGACCTCACGGGCCATCCATTCTCTTTCCCTTGCTTTAGAGATAAGAAAAATGAAACCGAGAGATGTTAAGTGACTTACTCAGGGTCAGACAGGTAGTCAGTAAGTGGCAGAACTGGATTTAGACTCAGGTCATCTGAATTCAAATCCAGTCCCCATTCCAATACACCTGGAATTCGGTAAAGATTTGGTGATCTGAACTGGCCTGGGCTGGCTAGAGAGGGAAGGAGCCAGTCTTAGGCCCATTCTCTAGTCTCAGTCCTCTCCTAGGGCCCCCCAGTAGGCCTGCCCCTAGGGAGTGGTCCAAGTTCTGGGGCTGGCCCTGGGGCAGAGAAAACTCTGAGGAATGCAGGGCTCTCAGGGGGGCCAGTTTAATCTCTTAATTTAAAAGAATTCCAGCCCCTCAGCCCTTCCCCCAAGCCTTCAGTTGCTTTTTTGAGGTCCACCTTTCACCCTCCAAACTTCCCCCCCTCCACACACATTCCAGGTTGTTGCCTAGAGGCACCAGAGCTAAGAACACAGGGTAGGGCAGGAAGGGGAGCGATCTGGGATTAGCCACCCAGAGGGGCAGGGAGAAAAGAAGGGAAGAATAGTTTCCTGACCAGCTCCTGGGATTAGGATGAGTGAGCTGGAGCCCCGGAGGTGAATCAGGGCCTCCTCACCATCCCCACAGACAGCCAGATGGGGCTTCCTTGGGTTGGGAAAATCCGATCTGTCCCCTCTAAATTCAGCTATTCAGTCCCTGAATATCCAGGCCAAATCTCTCCTGGTCCTCACTTGCCTCCTCTGCACAAGGAAGGGGCTAGATTTAATAGTCTCCAAGATTCCCTCTGGCTCTGACATGCTATAATTGTATGTAGTCAGTATAGGACAGGTCCTGCCAGAGAGGCAGGCTCAGAATTCCTGAGCCCCACAGGGACCCCCTCCTAGCCAATGTGGGCACCCTTCTGTGGACTGAGAGACCAAAGCCGACCGCCGAACTCACTGCCTGGGGGAATGGGTCTCCACTTCAGCCCCTAGATTCCCAAGGGCCCCCCACACTGAAGACTAGCCCAATCTAGGTCTTGGCCATCAGAGACCATTCAGTTAGTCTTCCTACCCACCCCCAACTCCTTGTTAGGCCTTACTTGGCAGCAAGACCAACTAGGGCTAGGGGGATTGGATAAGAGGGGGCCAACCCTGCAAGTACAGAAGGCCTGAGGTCTTAGCCAGGGAGGGGCCTTACCACCTGCTAGAGGGATTCTTTTTCCAAAGAGAGCTCTGGCCTGAGGGGAAGAGGGTGCCACTAAGACCAGAAACTGGAAATGTAACTCTCCAGAGGAATGGGTCTGGACAGGGGCCCAGGATGTCCCTGTGGCTCCAGATATGAGGCTGGGGCTGGGGAGGGGATAGGGCCCCTTCAAAAGGCACGGATCCCAACAGCCAGCTGCCCGAGCTCCCTCACACTAAGCCCCCACCAGAGACTTGGAAGCTGAAGCCAGGACTGGAGGGGATGGGAGGTTCCCCAAGGTCAGGATGGGCTCAAAGAGAGAGGGAAGACACCCCAGTATTCTGGGGGCCGGACACCCTTTGGATGCAGATAGTGTGAGCATTGCCTCCCTGCTGGTCTCTTTGGAGAAGACTGGGAGGGGGGCTGATTAAATATCAAGGTCCCTACCAGTCTGACTCTGTGGATCACAAGTAATCTAGGCAGAGATTCCATGGTCAGGGCTGGGTATAGACATCTGCCTTTTGTGCCTTTTAGGTACCCAGCCAAAGCCCTCTGAGCCCATATACATCTGCACTTAATCCATTGCTCAACCAGGGAAGGCAGAGTGCCCCACAAGGGAGATAGGAAAATGCCCTGAGGGGAATTTGAATCCCCAGAATCTCTAGCTACAGAATATGTATGAGGTCCCATCATTCTAATTTCATCTTCCATCTGTCCCATTACCCAGGGCCTTAATTTTCCCCATCTGGGCAATGGGGTCAATAGGGTTTCCTGGGCTCTTGTAGTGGACAGAGACCATGTCCCACCCTGACCCAGAAGCACAAATGCCTTCCTCATAGGCCAGAGACAAAAGCTTCAGCTCTGAAATCTTGGGCTCCTGCAGGGAGGGGAGAATAGCCTTTGGATTTATGTATACATATATACACACACATATATATGCATATAACTCTCTGGGAGAATGAGTGTGTATGTGTGTGTGTATATATACATGAATGCCAGTGTGTGTGTGTGTGTGTGTGTGTGTGTGTGTGTGTGTGTGTACGTGTGTGTGCCACACCAGCCTCCACTCCCCTTCTCGGACAGCCTGAAGGAAGGGGTGGCTCAGCAGGCAAGTCCAGTCTCCAGCAGGTAACCCAGCCAAACGGCCAGCCCCAAGAGGCAGGGGAGGGAACTGTCCCCACCCATGTCTGCGCCGTCTAGGAGGCGCCCAGCCCAGGACAAGCTCACAAACCTTCCCACACTGGGAGTCACAGCTCCAGGCAGATTCTGGCCAATGTGCCAGGCCACCTGTCCCAGCCCACCCAACCTTGGATTCCAGCCCTCCCCTGGATCTCGGTGAAGGTGACCCACCTAGCTCTAAGTCTAGGTCACCTAGAACTCAATGGGGCTCTCAGCAACTATGGCTGGGGTGGGGGGCGTTCTTCCCTCCCACTCAGCCTGGGGGCTGGCAGGCGGGGGCATGGGGAAGGAAGGCAAGGTCAGGCGGGGCTCCCCTCAAGGCTGTCTCCTAGGATGCAAATAGATTTGACCAAGGGTAGGGCAGATTCCTGGAGCAGCTGCTCTCTCCGCACAGACCTGGGATACACACTCAGTTCTTCTCAGCCCCTCCCACCTTCCAAGGTCTCCGGGGCTGAGCCGGGGCCGGGGTTGGGAAGGGGAGGCAGGGGCGCTGGCCTCAGAGTCCCAAGGTTGGCCAGACAGATGGAGCATTATCTTGCCGGAGCCCAAGACCCAGTGCAGCGGAGCTGCAAGGAGAACCCCCAAAGAGCCCGGCAACCCAGAATCCCAAACCTCCTTCCGCAGCACCCCGCTGGTGTCAAGGGACAGAGCCGCTGAAAACCCTCAATAAGCAAGAATCCTGGAAGGGCATTCGGAGATGACTTGAACCTAGCCCTCATCTTCTCCTCTAACCCCATTTTGCAAATGGGGAAACTGAGACCCCCAAGGGGAGTGGGTGATATGCCCAAGGTCACACAGCGAGCTCTTCCTTGGGGGTCCCGGGGACCGGGAGGGCTGCACACGGACCCCTTGGGCCCTTGGCCAAGAGGTCAGAGGAGCAGCCAGGCACACTCACCATGTTGGCGCCGGCGCTAGTTCCCTGCCAGTCCTCCTAGTCCTAGATCTGGCACCGGGCTTCGGGGTCCCAGCTCCCCGACGGCGCAGCAACCTCTTCCCTCTTCAAGATTCGAACCCTCTTTCCTCCAAGCTCCCGGCTTCGGAAGGCACTAAAAGCCCAGCCACCCGTTCTGCCGCAGGGACACAGAGAAAACGCGGTCCGGTTCAGGAACTGGAGCTCTCCATTCGAATAGTTCGCTCTGCTCCCAGAGACAGAAGGAAAACCCGGCCTGACTTAATACCAAAATTTGAGACCTGGACCGGTCCCAGGAGAAGCAGCCTGCCAGCCTTCCCGGGAAAGGCAGAAGGAGAAAGCGAGGTCCGGTAGCAGCCCCGCCCTCCCGGGCCGGAAGCTGTGGGCCAGGGTATCCCCCACCTCCCACTCTCCGGGCATGGGCAGATTCCTAGAACTGTCTCTCCAACCCCCTCCACCCCCCTTGCCCAGAACACTCTAATCCAAAGCGCTGCACCTCCTGCTGCCCCTATGGCGCGCCCTAGGCACACCCCTCCTTCTGACCCAGCTGCAGGAGGTGGGTGGGACAGAGCCCTGCTGGCGAGCTGGGAATTTCTGAGTTGTATGCCTGGCTCCTGGCAGAACCGGCTATTAAAAGTCAAGTCCGTCTTTATTATTTCTTCTGCCCTCTCCCACCTAGGAATAGTGCAGAGACAACAACGAGCATTTCATTTCCTTTGAGATCTTGAAAAAGCTCTACCGGCACTCACTCAAAAACTACCCAAAGCACACACAACCGTACATACACTTACGTGAATAGGTATGCACGGATGTCTGCCTGCATGTATGTATCTGAAATTGGCATCTGCTTTGTTGGAGGGAAGTCGGAACTTTTTGAGCATTTGCCTGTCCTGGACCGGTGACATTCCCGAGACAGGGAACTCCGCCCTCGAGCAAAGTCCTCTCCCCAGGTTGGCAGCCCCCCTTCTGAAACTCCCCATCTCAGAGAAAGTCCAAGGCATAATAAGGCTGAATAATGACTTGTCTAAGACCACACACGCAGTTAGAGAAGGAATTTGAGCTCATCTTCCTAACTGTGAAGTTGGCCACTAATCTAACACCAAAATATTCTACGATTCTGTATATATACCCATATAATAATAATTTACATTGTATTAGAGTTTTACTGGTTACAAGTGCATTGTTAGGTAACTAGTACCTATATATATATATATATATATATATATATTTTTTTTTTTTGGTAATCCTTATCTTTCAGCGTAGAATCAATATTGTATATTGGTTCCAAGGCAGAAGAACGGTAAGGGCTAGGGAATGAGGGTTAAGTGACTTGCCCAGGGTCACATAACTAGGAAGTATCAAATTTGAACCCTGGATCCCCCATCTTGATTGATGTGGTTCTCAATCCATTATTCTTAAATGTCCCTTAGTACCAATATTTTCCTCACCATTCTAGAAGTGGAAAACAACAACTGAGACTCAGAGAGGTCGATTTGCCTATACATATGATGAGCCAGTGTCAGAACTGGGACTCCAAAGCCAGTTCTCTGAGGCCAATGAATACTTCCTAAGTCTAAAGCCAGTGAATACTTTCCCAGATATATACACTTATACATAGAGTCAGGAAACTAGGTGGTATAATGGATAGGACACAAGTTCTCAAGTTTCAAGAAGACTGGAATTAGAATTTGTTCTCAGACAAGTATTTGCTAGAGATAGAATATTACATGTGTGAAGAATTGCAAGGAGACCAGTTCAACTTGTCTGTAGAATACTTGGAAGTAAATAAGAATTAAGAAGATTGTAAGGTTAAGAAAGGGCAGGTTATAGAGGGCTTTAACAGCCAAACAAGATTTTGTATTTGATTCTGGGGGTAATAGGGAGCTATGGGAAATTTTATGGAGGAGGGAATTGGCATTATCAGATCTGCATCATTATCAGATTACTTTCAAAACTGAGAGGAAGATGGAATAATGTGGGAAGAGACTTGAGGCTGGAAGACCACCCATGTGACTGTTGCAGTAATCCAAGTGATATGAACCTGTACCAAGCTGGTGATGGGAGAGGATGGGATCAGAGACGTTATGAAGATAGAGATGAAAATGCTAGGGAAAAGAATATCTAGACGACTCAGTGGATAGAGAGCCAGGTCTGGAGATAGGAAGTTCTGGGTTCAAATGTGACATCAGACACCTCCTAACTGTGACTCTGGACAAGTCACTTAACCCCAATTGCCTAGTCCTTTCCCCTCTTCTGTCTTGGAACCAATGCTTGGAACTAATTCTAGGACAGAAGGTGAGGGTTTATAAAAAGAAAAAGAAAATACGAAGGAAGTTCAGAAGAGAGGCAGAGGGGAGGTTGGGGAAGGAGGATATTTAATTCAGTATTGGATATGTTGAGTTTGAGATGTCTCTGAGATACCCACTTTGAGGTCAATAGATAGTTAATGATAGGAAGCTGGAAATCAAGATAGTGGTTAGGGCTGGATAAGGAGACCTGAGAATCATCTCCAGAGAGACAATAATTGAATCCATGGGAACTGATGAGGTCCTCAAGGAAGGCAGTACAGAGGGAAAAGAGAAGATGGTCAAAGACAGTACACCTCCAGTAAGCCACTGTGACTTGGATGAAAAGCCAGCAAAAAAGACTGAGAAAGAGAAATGGGACAGGTAGGAGAACCAGAAGTGAGAAGTCAAGAAAACCTAGAAAGAAGAGAGTATCTGGAAAAGAGTAGTTGACAATTTGAGTCTGCAGAGAAGTCAAGAAGGACAAAAAGTGAGTAAAGAATATTAGATCTGGCAATTAGGGGATCACTGGTAAGTTTGGAGAAAGCAGTTTTGGTTGGATAATGAAGTCAGAAGGCAGATTTCAGGGGGCTGTCAAGTGAAAGATTAGAAAGTAGAGGCACCAAAATATGATCTCCTTTGATCCTCATAACAATCCTCCTCAAGTGAAATGGGAAGATAACCCCATCTACCTCAAAAGGTTGAAGAAACTGAGGCAAACCAAGGTTAAGTGATTTGTCCAGGGTGACACCACTGAGCATCAGAGACCAAATGTGAACTCCAGTCTTCTTGACGACAGACCAAGCCATCCTCCGACTTTATCACCTGTCTACCATTAGTTTTGTTTGTTTGTTTGTTTTTTAGGATGGAAGAGAAAGGAGCACATTTGTCAGCTGCAGAGAAACAATCAGACTGAGAATTCAAAGATTAGTGAGAGAGCAAGTGAACAATTTCTTGGAGAAGACCAGATAAAATAGGATATGGTAAGGTGGCTTAGTGAATAGAGAACCAAGCCTAGAGACAGGAGGTCCTGGATTCAAATATGACCTCAGATATTTCTTAGCTCTGTGACTGGCAAATCACTTTACCCCCACTGCCTATCTTTTACCATTCTTCTGCCTTACAAACAGTACATAGTATTGATTCTAAGACAGAAGATAAGGGATTAAAAAAAAAAAAGAATGTATGTAGAAGTATTTACCTTGGCATGGAAAAGGGCCACCTCTTCATGTGAGACGGGAAAGAAGAAATAATAGACAAAGATAATTGAGTGATGTGATAGGAGGAGGAGGGAAGAGAAGGAGCTTTCAGCAAACAATTTCAATTTTTTTAAGTGAAGTATGAGGCACAGTCTTCAACTCAGATGATGGTAGGAGGAAGACTTGGGAAGGGATGAAAGGTCCCCATGGTAAAGGGAAGACAGAATTGATTAGAGAGGTATAAAAGAATTGCTTTGCCACGATGTGGACCCAGGTGAGATTATGTAATATAAATTTATAGTATTCCCAGCCGGCATTGTTTCATTCTTTTCTCCAGTTTTGTTTAGCAACACATGAACAGGAATGAAGGCAGGTTGTGGTTAGAGTTGCCCTAGGTCCAGGCTTGGCAAGGTATGACTCATGAAAGGATAAAGGGGCAAGTGTAGAAGATGGGGACGGAAGGAGAATATAGCTAGTGCAGAAGTAATGGCCTGGGAAGAACCTGAAGGGTAAAGGTTTGGGGGTCACAGCCACAATGAAGAATAGGGTTAGGGGTTATAAGACATAGGAAAAATGGAATAACAAAAAATATGATCAGTCCAATATACCATGGGGAGCAAGAGACAGCTATATGTCAGAGATGGGCATCTTGGCATCTTGGCGTGGCTGCAGCTATTGTCCGGGTTTGGCATGAGAGTCCTTGATACAATACTGGGAGAAGCTTAGTAGTGTAGTTCAGGTGAGGTGTCTTCCCTGAGCTCTCTTAGGGTTTAGCCATCTGAGCTTGACCTTAAAAGTTGAAAACATTCCAAGTAGAATGAGCACTATGAGCAAGGGATAGACACAAGAAAGGAAGGAGAAGCCTATTCAGATAAAGTCAGAACTAGGACTTTGACCCTGGTCCTGACTCCCAATCGTGGCATGATTTCCACCCTCTTCAGGGAGAGATCCAGCCATTCACCTCGCCCCAGACGGCCACCTCGCAGGGTCCCATGTTGGTCACTCCCCTCTCCCAGGATTGTAATAATTGATGCTACCTGGCCCCAAGTACCTGTGCTGTACAGGAAGCACAGAAAAAGCATTTCCCACCTCTAAAGTAAACTATTTGAGGGAAAGGATTGTGCCTCATATATCTTTCTTGAGCTGACCTCAAACATAGAGTAAACATGAAGCAAATGTTTGTCAATGATTGACAAGAGTTGATAGGCTTCCTGTCAAACAAATCATCCACCCCCCACCCCCCCACCCCCACTGCACTGTAATGTCAGCAGGTGGAAGGACTACAGCTCAGAGTGAGGGGCTGCACAGATCCTTGTTGCCCATCATTCTAATTAGAACCTTGGAGTGGACTGAACTCCTCCATACTAGGCATGTCCCAAGCACCATGGCTAGCAAACTCCTGCTTCTGGGGACTCCCCTTTCCCCTGTCCCTGTGATTCAGAACCACCCTCTGCCCAGGAGAAAAACTTCCTCTGTCCCCCCTCCCCAAGCCTGTTTCTTCCCTGCCCCACCCTTCCCCTGAGACCTCTGGAACCTTCCTTGCTGTTCATAAACTTGCAGACGCCTTTGTTTTCTTCTTCACACATTTGAAAGCACATCTTTCCCCTGAAGATGTCACCTCTCTTGTCTTCCTCTTCAAGGCAATCAAGGCCATTAGGTTTTGGAATACCCTTTCAGACCTTCTTTCTGCCCCCATCACTCAACAATCACCTCTCCTCACTGGATAGTTCTCTCCAGTTTGTTCAGATCCTTGTTGCTGTCCTGTAGGGATCTCTGGGTCAATCTGCTTCTCCTCATTAAGTTCATCTTCTGGTCAGACATAGTGGCCAGGCCTGGAGTCAGGAAGACCTCAGTTTAAATTTGGTCTCAGACACTTACTAGCTGTGTGACCCTGGACAAGTCACTTAATCCTGTTTGCTTCCTCATCTATAAAATGAACTGGAGAAAGGAATAGCAAATCATTCCAGTATCTTTGCCAAGAAAACCCCGAAAAGGGATCACAAAGAGTTGGACACAATAGAAAAATGACTGAACCAACTGTTCTAATTTCAGTCTCCTTTTCTACCCTAACCATCTCCCCCCTTGACCTTTCAGCCCCATAACATCCTCAACTCCTTTAATCTTTGTGTCCAGTCTACTGTAACTATACACAGAAATACTCATATCTTAGACATATTCTTCTGCTTGCCTCACTCTCAGTCTTCCCCTTCAACCAAAGTTGCCCATTCCAAATTACAGGTTCTGTGCTCAGATGGTGAGTAATAAATTTGGCTGGGGTGCTTGGGCATGTAGGGTAAATGAAAGGGAGTAGTGGAAAATAAGACTGGAGGCAACTAGATGGAACAGTAGCTAGAAAGCTAGGCCTGGAATTGGGAGGACCTGGGTTCATATCTGGCTTCAGATACTTCCTAGCTATGTGTAACCCGGGAAAAATCATTTAACCTCAATCACCTTACCATTGTCCTTTTGTCTGTCTTACAAGAGATAAAGTTAAAGAAAAAAGGGTTATAGGAATGTGATTCCCAAGGATCTGTGCTTCATTCTACTTCACCAATGAACATTTTTATCCATGTTTTATCAATGACTTGAATGAAGGAATAGATGGTGTCTTTGATAAGGCAGAACAATTCTGTTGTAGTTGTTCAGTTGCTGGAGTTTTTTGGGCAGAGATGCTTGAATGGCTTGCCATTTCCTTTTCCAGATCATTTGACAGCCAAAAGAAAAAAAATAAAGAAAATAAAGAAAAAAGAAAGGAAAGGAGAGGAAAAAGAAAGAAAGAAAGAAAGAGAGAGAGAGAGAGAGAGAGAGAGGGAGAGAGAGAGAGAGGGAGGGAGGGAGGGAGGAAGGAAGGAAGGAAGGAAGGAAGGAAGGAAGGAAGGAAGGAAGGAAGGAAGGAAGGAAGGAAGGAAGGAAGGAAGGAGGGAGGGAGGGAGGGAGGGAGGGAGGGAGGAAGGAAGGAAGGAAGGAAGGAAGGAAGGAAGGAAGGAAGGAAGGAAGGAAGGAAGGAAGGAAGGAAGGAAGGAAGGAAGGAAGGAAGGAAGGAAGGAAGGAAGGAAGGAAGGAAGGAAGGAAGGAAGGAAGGAAGGAAGGAAGGAAGGAAGGAAGGAAGGAAGGAAGGAAAAACTAGAAAGGTAAAATGTTTCCCAATCTTGGGAAGGTCTTGTATGTCAGGCTATGGACTTTGGATTTGATCCTACAGACAATGAAAGAATTCAGGAGGAGGTGAAAGGGGAGTGCACAGAGGAATGACAAGAGCCTGTAGCATCCCAAGCATATTCACATCTATGAAATATAGATGACTGTATTACTACTGTGTCTCCAAGCATGAGGCTTTACCGATAAGCTTTGTGAAGGTAACCTTGACCTGATCACGAGACTTATTGCCCAACACAAGTCCATTAACATGTTCGGAGACTTGCCCGGGAAAGTGTGGTTATGTCCTACACGCCCAAAAGGTGTTCCCTCCACCTTGCCACCCAATCTTAATTGTCTATACTTTGTGATGTGGTTACTACGTCCTTGGGAGTACCGCCCAAGCAGGACATGAATAAATTCAGAGGCAATCCCATGAACTTCCTCTTGGCCTTTCTCCCTTCCATAGAGCTCCACTGGGCTCCTCTATGACTATGTCTCTCTCTTCTTGACCTTCTCCTTCCCCGAGGCTGTAACCATCTCGGGCCTGCATTCTCTATCTTAATCTCCTCAACCACCTTGTATTCCATTATCCTCATTTTCCGCCTTAAGGAAAATCATAGGGATTGCCTGCCCTATCCAATCACTGATTTGTCCGTGTCTTTCATTTCCACCCTGGTTCTCGGTCCCTACCTCTCCTCGGGTCCCATCACAAAGGTGAGCCCCTTCCCTTGTGGGACCCTGCTGGTCAGGGAAGTCCATTAAGGAAAACCCCACAGAGCCAATGCATGGCATGTTGGTGATGGTTTTTTGGACAAGAATAGTGATTTCATTGATGGAAAGAACTCCTTTTACCATGGCAGATGGGTACCTACTCTGAAACTTATTACCTTACAGAGCTACTTGAGGACACTGAGAAGTTCATGAGATTATAGATTTAGAGATGGAAGGAACCTTAGAGGACATCAAGTTCAACCCTCTCATTTGACAAATGAGGAACTAAGAACCAGGGTCCTATCTAGGACACACAGCCAGTATGTATCAGAGTATCAGAATCATTTAACCTCAATCACCTTACCATTGTCCTTTTGTCTGTCTTACAAGAGATAAAGTTAAAGAAAAAAGAAAGGAAAGGAGAGGAAAAAAGAAAGAAAGGAAAGAAAGAAAGAGAGAGAGAGAGAGAGAGAGAGAGAGAGAGAGAGAGAGAGAGAGAGAGAGAGAGAGAGAGGGAGGAAGGGAGGGAGGAAGGGAGGGAGGGAGGAAGGCTTCCCTGGCTTTGAGGCCAACTCCCCAACCCAGAGGCCATGATGCCTCTCATGTAACAGGTGCCTAATCAAAATTTATTGAATTGAATGGAATCAATTAGATCTGTGCTTTCAGAAAATGAACCCATATGTGTGGGATGGTTTGGAAAGAAAGAGGTTATAGGCAGGGAAATTGTTTAAGAAGCTGTTGCAATAGTCCAGGCAAGAGGCCATGGGAACCTGTACTAGGGTGATCACCAACGCAGCAGGAAGGCAAGAATAGCCAGATTAGACATTTAAACAGACATTTCTAATATGATAGAAGGGCACTGGATCAGGAGTCAGAAGACCAGTGGAAAATTACTATCTGTATGATTTTGAATAAGCCACTTCAACTATTTGAGCCTCAGTTTTCCCAATAATAAGATGAGAGAGCTGTTCTAGATCAACATTGGCAAACATTTTTGAGTCCACGTGCCCAAACTTCAACTTCAAGCTGCCTCTGAGCCCCTCCTCCCATTACCCTAGAGTGGAGGGAGGAAGTGCTCTCTTTGGGTAGCTGGGCAGAGGGATGGAACAGCTCCCCCTCACCCCATGAGGCACACCAGCATATGTGCCAATACTTTGCCAAGGCTGGTCTAGATGATCTCTAAGGCTCCTTTTGGGGACAGTTAGGTGGTGCAGTGGATAGAGCACTGGGTTTGGTGTCAGGAAGACCTGAGTTCAAATGTGGCCTCATATACTTCCTAGCTGTGTGACCCTGTGCACATCACTTGGCCTCTGTCTGCCTCAGTATCGTCTAGGGTGGTTGTAGGGATCAAATGAGACATTTGTAAAGCACTTGATACGTTACGTTAATGAATGCTGGTTTCCTTTACCTCCTCCCTTCCTGCTAAAAATCATCAGAACTTTTAGAGGAAGTGAATTGACAGGACTCTGGACTGCATGAATGTGGGGGGACATGGAATGGAGAAAAGGTTGGGAAGGGCTCCAAGTATGGACTACATGTCCATGTGACTTCCTGGAGAAGGGAGGGGAAGGATATCAGATAACCCGGAACATTAGACTCAGAGGAAACACCCTAGAGTTTAGGGCAGTATCAAAAAGAAAAAAAAAAGATAAATATCATAAGATCCCCCCTCCTCAGGCCTTATTCTGCTCTGGTTGGAACCTCTCCAGGTGGGCCAGAGGCTTGATAAGTGACAGAGCACCTAGGATAGAGGCTCAACTCTGAAATAGGGAAGGCCCCTAACACTGAGAAAGGTCAAAAGACACCTATGGTCACACCTGAATGCAAGATGTACAACCTCACTTGCTTTTTGCTTCTTTCTTTTTTCTGTCCTTGTCTCTCTCTGCAACTATCTCTCTCTCTCTATCTCACAGGCTCATAGGACTTAGAACAAGAAGAGATTTTGTTGTCCTTGTTGTTCAGTTGTCTGACTCCAAGACTCCATAGGGAGTTTTCTTGGCAAAGATATTGGAGTGGTTTGCCATTTTCTTCTCCAGCATCCCCTTCATTTTACAGACGAACACACTTAGAAAGGTGAAGTGACTTACCAAAAGCCACACAAGAAATAGTCAGATTTGAACCTAGGAACCTCTGATTCCAGATTTAATCAGTGCTCCTGAACTCTACCCAACTCAGTTGATTTATGCCAGAATCAAAAGTGTGAGCATTGTCATTCTGTAAACCAACCAAAGTCTAGAAGAGACTCATAGACCCAGGATGATGTTTGGGAAATCACTTGATCAGTGTCCTCTCAACTCTAACATTTTAAAATTCAGAGAAAGGGCAGAAACCATCATCCTCATTTTACAGAGGGGAGAGAAAGTGAGGCCCAGAGCCAAACAGAGATTTGTCAAGAAACATGGTAGGCCAAAATCAGGCAAAGAATGCACCTCTGGGTCCTCTCACTTATGGTTCAGTGCTTTGTCTGTTCCTACAATGGTTCACTCTCTCTGTCTTAGGGAGAACTCTTTCCCCCTTGGGTAAGAAGGTCCAGGAGAGCCAAAGTATAGGCTGCCAACTGACGGCAAAGATGAGGAAGGGAAGCTTGTGGGAAAGCTGCAACCACTGGCACTAGAAACCAACAGAAGCAGTCTCCTTGGAAATCAAGCCAAGACTTTCTGATTCAGATATTAAGCTCACCCAGGGTAGAGGAAGGCAGGAAAGAAAGGGAAGAAGAATGGTGTCCATCTAGTCTGCCTGGACCTACCTGCCCTGTTCACCAAGCCTGTGAGCACCGCACTGTCTTTTAGAGGGCTTTAAGATAAAAGAACATGGCTAGCCATGTGCAAAGAGTAGAATGGAAGGGAAGGAAATCTTGCTTCAGTTTTCTCTATAGAACCCCCATCCTCATCATCCCACTCCCTGGAAAACCAGCCAGTTCTCTTCTAGGCCTGTGGACAGTCCCAGGCAGCTTTAAGAGAATTCAGAAACCACTGTATCCAGACCACCCTGCTCCACAAGGTTCTGGGAAAGAAGGTGCTTGTTATCTTTGACATCCTAGTCCCCTGTCTTCATGAACTGGCTTGTGTTTTTCTCAATTTGGAGAGCCCCTCCCCTGCTTCTCTATCTGCTCAAAGATACTCATCTAATTTTCTTTCAAGACTCAACCAGTCTCTTACCTCAAAGAATGAGGGAATGCTCAAGGCTGAAAGGGGACTTTAGACATCACCTAGTCTAAATTCCTCAGTTTATAGATAGGAAAACTGAGGCCAAGAGAGGGTATCTGTCTCTGTCCCTCTATGTTTCTGTCTCTCTCTGTGTGTCTCTGTCTGTCTCTCTATCTCTATCTCTCCCTTTCTCTTCGAATTCTCCCCCTTCCATCTCCTCCTCTCTTTCCCTTCCCTTTTCCTATTTCTTCCCTTTCTCTCTCCCTTTCTCCCTTCCTCTCCCTCTCCATCTTTCTCCTTCTTCTCTGCCTCCCCGGATCCCCTAATCCTAGCCCTGCTTGGAAGTTGGGAGTCAGAGCATCTCAAAGTGGATGGCTGAGGCCCCACTATCCCTATAGGGGGGAAAGGGGCAAGATGGTGTCATATGTGTGGGCCAGGAGAGGCCCATCACAAGGGGAAGGAGAGACACTGTTCTATTTTAGCCAAGAACCTCCCTTGCCTCTGCCTGTCCCAAAGGACCTGTCAGTCACTTCTGGCTGGAGCTCTCACTTCCAGCCCTTTGCATCATCTAGGAGAAGTTAGCATCAAAAGGCAACTGCTATTTATTTAATAGTTGACTGGACCACTACATTTATTTTTTAAATTTTGTTATTTAATTATTTTTAATATTCACTTCTTTTAAAATTTTGAATCCCAGCTTCTCTCCCTCTATCTCCTTCTCCCCTACCCACCATGAAGACGAGCAATATATTAATTATACATGTGAAATAGTACAAAACATATTTCCATATTAGCCATATTCTCCCCCCCCAAGCAAGAAAAATAAAAAAAGTTCTCTCTCTGGAGGGAGGAAGCATGTTTCATGCTGAGTCCTTTGGAGTTGTCTTGGATCATAGCCTTGATCAGAGCAGCTGATTGCTATTTGGAAAACTATATTTAAAGAAAGTTCATGGATTAACCAGTGTCATCCTGGGGTGTGCTCTCTGGGGCAACCCCAGGAGTCTGTCCCTGGCCCCGTTCTGTTCAACATAGATAATAGGATTTATAGATGAAGGTGGTTCAACTCTTTCATTATACAGTGAGAAAAGAGGACCACAGAAGTTGTGTGATTTGACCAAGGTCACACAAAATAAGAACAGAGCCAGAATCTGAATGAAGGCTCTCTGACTCCAAATCTAGGACTCTATCCATCATACCACAATTCGTATTTAACAATGATTTTAAAAGGCAAAACTCCTTGGCCTGGCATTCAAGGCTCACCCCAACCAAATTCTATAAACTCCCTCCCCAGAATCATGATTTCCCTCAACATGAAACAAATTCCAGTAACCTTGGATTGCTCCCCTGAACTCAGCCCCATTCCCCCAAAGCCCCACTTTGTGCCTCTATTCATCCTGATCCCTAACAAGGAAACTCCCTCCTTCCCAAGCTTTATTTGTTGAAATCCTACCTTTTCTTCAAGGCCCTTCAAATGTCACCTTTTCCTTGTGACCAAGGCCTTTGCTGATTCACGTTCCCACACAGGACAGAAGGGCTCGATCCCTCCATCCTCTGTGCTCTCATAGATCCTCTTAGATAATTCTGTTTTGTGTTATATTCCCTTGGCCTACGTCTTTTTGTCTCTACTAAGGAAGGAGGAGACAAGAGAGGGAATAAACATTTATTTCAGTATCTGCTACATACTGGGTGCTGTGCTAAGTGCTTTCCAGACATTATCTCATTTGATCTCACAAGGTTCCTGGAACATGGGAGCTATTATTACCTCCATTTTACAATCTGAGGACATGGAGGCAAGAGAGGTTAAGTGACCTGTCCAGAGTCATACAGCTAGTAAGTGATCAAGGTCGGACTTGAACTAACAACTTCCTGATTGCATGCCTGGCTCTCTATTCACTAAATAATAGGTTCCTTAAGAGCAAGTCTTTTTTCTTTGTATACATACCTATATCTTACCCAGCAACCTTATACATAAAGGGCATTTAATGACTTTGCTGAATCAAACCAAAGGCCTACTTAACAGTTTTGGAGTAGCAGAAGGGAAAACTGGTACAGTCAGATGATAAAATCAGGATCTCAGAGGATCTTCATTTGGGAAAGATGAAAGGAAAACGACTAAGGTAAAACTTAACTAGGATAAAGATAAAGTCACAGGATCATTAATACCAAAGATATGGAGTGATGGTAGGCATTTAGGTGGCTCAGCAGATTGAGAGCCAGGCCTAGAAATGGGAGGTCCTGGGTTCAAATCTGACCTCAGACACTTCCCAGCTGTGTGACCCTGGGCAAGTCACTTAACCCCCATTGCCTAGCCCTTACCACTCTTCTGCCTTGGAGCCAATACCCAGTATTGATTCTAAGATTTAAAAAAAAAAAGACCCAAGATATCATCTAGCCCAATCCCCACATTTTACAGAAAAGGAAACTAAGGCCTCAAACAGGAAGAGGTTGTATAGGAATAAGTGTAAGGCATGAATTTGAACCCAGGTCTTCTGACTCTTTAACCTCTTGCTGTTTCTATTATGCCATCCTACCTTTTCCAAAAAATCAATTGCACAAGTAAAGAATGGGGAAGCGATGGCTAGGCAATAGTTCAGATGAGAAGTCCTGGGGGCTTGGTGACCTGAGAGCTGTGACTCACCAGTGTGATGTGGCAGCTAGAACCAGTACTGCACTCTTAGCCTGCATGGGCAAAGACATAGCGCCCTCAATAAGATCAAGATGCTAATAGTCTTGCCGGGGCCAGATCACCCTTGGGACACTGTGCATTGTCTATAGTTTTTTATCAGGGGCATTGATAAATCTGAGCAATGCCAGGGGAGAGAGACCAAGACGAGAAGGGGCCTGGACACCATACTGTACACAAATCAGTTAAAAGAATCAAGAATGTTAATTCTGGAGAAGGGAAGACTTAGAGGAGACACGAGCCCCGGCTTCAGGTAGCCAAAGGGAATCTGTGTTTCATTCTACTCCACCAGTGAACATCTTTATCTGTGTTTTAGCAATGACTTGATTCTAAGATGGAAGGAAAATCAATACTATGTATTGGTTCCAAGGCAGAAGAGTGGTCAGGGCTAGGCAATGGGGGTTAAGTGACTTGCCCAGGGTCACACAGCTGGGAAGTGTCTGAGGTCAGATTTGAACCCAGGACCTTCCATCTCCAGGCCTGGCTCTCTATCCACTGAGCTACCTGTATTTTATTATTTTTTTTTAATAAACCCTTACCTTCCATCATAGAGTCAATACTGTGTATTGTCTCTAGGCCTGACTCTCAATCCACTGAGCCACTCAGCTGCCCCCTTAGCAATGACTTGAATGAAGGAACAGATGGCATCTTTGATAACATAGAACAATTTTGTTGTTCAGTCGAACCTGACTCTTCTTGATCCCATTTGGAGTTCTCTTGGCAAAGATACCGGACTGGTTTGCCATTTCCTTCTGTAGCTCATTCCAGAGGCAACTGAGGGAAAAAAAGTTGAGTGAGTGTGTGAGGCTGAATTTGAACTCTTCTAGACCTGACCCTCTATCTACTGTGTCACCTCGCTGCCCTGTCATGGGAAAGTGGAAAGAGTTTATTCTGCCAGGCACCAGAGGGCAGAGCGAGGACCAATGAGGACGTGACAAACAGGACTATTTTGGACCAACTGAAGAACTTTTCACCAGACAGAGCTGCCAAAAAGGAAAAGGAGCATGAGTTTCCTTGGGAGCTAGTGAGTTTCCAGTGATGAAAATGATCATTCAGGGATTGGATGACCATTTGTTGGGACTATTGCAGTAGGGAGTTGGACTAGATGCCTGCTGGAGTTCCTTGCAGCTTTGAGATTCTGATGCTTTAGCAGTCCTTCCTGTGGAGCTCCACTAACTTCCTTGCATGAAACTTGGGCATTCTAAAGCCTCAGGAAATGATTCAGAAAGAACCAGACTCCTGAGAGAGTGCCTAGGCTGTGTCAGTGCTGGCACTGGGGGCTTCTCCAGGCCGCATAAGTTTGAAGGGGAGGAAACAAGAAGGGGGGAGACCCATGATGGGATGTGCTTGAGGAAATCTCTTCTTCTGGGTCAGCAGTGCTTTGGGTGTCCATCCTGAGAGCTCCAGGCATTAGCTCGTCCTTGCAGAGCAGAGGGAGACTTTCGTTAAGCCTGGCTACAAAAGGAAATCAAGTTACTATGGGCTCTTATATGAGCTTAAGCTTCCTGCCCCACCTTTCAAGGCAGAGGGCCAGACTAGGTCATAGCATCATGGATCTAGAGTTGGAAGGAACCTCAGAGGCAATCTCATTCAATTTCCTCATTTTACAGTTCAGGAAACAGAGGTCCAAACCCAGGAAGTGATTTGTCCAAGGGCCCATAGGAGGTAGATAGAAGTTGAACCCAAGCCCCTGGACTTTCCAGATGATCTTTAAGGTCCTTTCCAGGCTTAACTATTAAGATGTCCCTCATGGTCCAGTAGAAAAGGTCCTGGATTTGAATTCAGAGGATCTGAATGCAAATAAGCTTCTACAATCCTTCATAAATCATCCTGAGCCTCCACAATCCTAAACCTCCTGCTGAAGCAACTTTGCATAGAGGTGACTGAGGGTGGGGGAAGGTGGGAGGGAGCTCTGATTGCCAAGTTCTGCCAGGACTTGCGCCACCCTGGCCTTGGGGCCCGGAGGTCAGCTCCACACACCTTGAAAGATTTATCAGCCCTGTAGGAGCTGGGATTCCCATTGTGAAACCCACTGGGGGCAGACTACCGGAAGCTGGTGAGCCAACCTGGAGGAGTGAGCCAGCCTGGGGAGAAGCAGCCAACGTGTGCCAAATCAGCCACAGGTCACTCAGGAAGAAGGAAAGCCCTGGAGCCCTGGATCCAGATCTGCTCAAGTCACGTTCACTTTAAATACCTGGTAGCATTGCATCGTGGAGAGGCTCTGGTTCAAATCTCATCCCTTCTTCTTACAGGGAAACTGGCTTTGGACAAGTCATTTAACTCCCTTGAGACTCAGTTTCCTCATTTGTAAAAAACAGTGCAGTAAAGTAATAATTGTATTCTAACTACCAACCCAAGGTTGCTGCAGGGGAAAAACACTTTTTAAACGTTGGAAAGCTACAGAAATAGGGGGAAGCTAGGCCAGGCCCAGAGATGGGAGGTTCCAGGTTCAAATCTGGCCTCAGACATTTCCTAGCTGGGTGACTCTGGGCAAGTCACTTAATATCCATTGCTTGGCATTTACTGCTCTTCTTCCTTGGAACAAATGCACAGTATTGAATCTAAGATGGAAGGTAAGGATTAAAAAAAAAGCTATAAAAATATATTCTTGTCTGGCATTCAAGGTTCTCCATAATCGGGCACTATCCAATTTTTTCCAGTCTTAACTCATATGTCTTCTTAGGTTAACAGTAAAATAGGGAATTAAAGTAGATATTCTCGCAGCCCCATATCCCTACTCCTTTTCTCTCCAGTCTGTACTCCATTCAGATGGCTTGGTTCCTCTTTGCTCCTGAACAGCACCTGGATTACCTTTCCTCATGCTTTGACCTATGCCCAGACTTTCCTCCTTCCCCTTATATGCCTGTTAAATGCTCATCTACCTTTTAAAGCCCATATTTTAGTGCCCGGAACTCAGGCGGGAACAGCCCTATTGTATACACAGTCCTCATTAGATCACATCTAAGAACTAAGATTTCTTTCTGGATGCCACTTTCTGGGAAGGTCATTGATAAGCATCAAGTGAGCATCAGAGGGGGCTCCAGATCATGCTGATGGAAACTGGGTGAAGGAAGTGAGGATGCTGAGTCTAGAGAAGAGAAGCTACAGGGGAAACATTTGAGGCCGGCATGTGCAAGAGAGATTAGACTTGTTCTATTTGGCTGCTAATGACAGAAATAGGAGCAAAGATTGGAAAAGGAAGAGTGGGGGGAGTTAAGTGGCTTAGTGAATAGAGAGCCAGGCCTAGAGATGGAAGTTCCTGGGTTCAAATCCTAACTGTGTGACCCTGGACAAGTCACTTAATCCCAATTGTGTAGCCCTTACCACTCTTCTGTCTTGGAACAGATAGTATTGATTCTTAAATAAAGGAAGGGTTTTTTGGTTGTTTTTTTTAAAGGGGAAAAAATGGAAGAAAGGCAGATTTAGGCTAGATGTTAAGAAAAACTTTCTAAAGATTAAATCTGCCCAAAGTGGAATGGGCAGCCTCTAGAAGGAGTGGATTTCCCTTCACCCGGAGGCCTTCCAAAAAAGGCTTGATAATAATCACTTCTTGGATGTTGCTGAAGGGATTCTTGCTCCAGTATAGGTGACCACTGAAGTCCCTTCCAACCCCCAAATTCTTTTATTCTGTAATATACGTCTGTTCTAACAAACTTTCCTCTCAAACCTCGCCCCAGAAATTCATTCTGTGCCTCTCTCATGAACTATTTTCAGGTAAAATTCCAGATCTGTGTTTTGTGTCTTGTTTCCTCCAACCAGACTGTAAGCTCCATGAGGTCAGAAACTATTTTATTTTAACTTGTATCTCCTCCAGTGTTATATGTGGTAAGAGTAAGTTATATGTGGTAAAAAAGTAAGAGGGAAGGAAAAAAAGGAAGGAAGGAAGGAAGGAAGGAAGGAAGGAAGGAAGGAAGGGAGGGAGGAAGGAAGGGAGGGAGGGAGGAAGGAAGGGAGGGAGGAAGGAAGAAGGAACAAGGTATTGATGAATCCTCTCTGTATCAGTGTAGTTGAGAGAGCACTGAATTTAAGAAATCTGGATTTTGATACTGTTCTGACCCTTCCTAACTGTGTGACCTTGGGAAGGGAGCCACTTTGCTTCCCTCTTACTTTTTTCACCTGTGAAATGAGAGGGTTGGACTAATTGGTCTCAAAAATGCCCTTTCAGGTCTAACATTCTGATCATGCTCTTTGATCTTCTTCTCATTGGACTCCTGCCTGGGTAAGCTCCAGGGCAAAGGAGAAGGCTCTGAGGGGCAGAAAGACCCTCTCAGTGCCACACCCCTACAGGAGTCCCCAAGAGAGGGAAGGGAGAGTCCTGGGGTTTTAAGAGGCTTATGTGGGAATAGGGAAACCACAGCCTAGACCAGTTAGCGCCTGACATCTGGGAGTACCCCACCCAGCCAGT
Organism: Monodelphis domestica; assembly: GCF_027887165.1. Classification (NCBI taxonomy): domain Eukaryota; kingdom Metazoa; phylum Chordata; class Mammalia; order Didelphimorphia; family Didelphidae; genus Monodelphis; species Monodelphis domestica. The sequence continues at coordinate 390,472,867 of NC_077227.1, read as the reverse complement.
CACTAAGCCCAGAGTCCTTCTCCTGACCTGACCCAGCCCTGGTACCCTAACTAGTAAAACTCCACCAGTGTGGCCGTCCCTCTGCGTCCTCTCTGTGGGTCAGCCTTACCTCTCCAGAGCTGGATCTTCCTCCCAAGGCTACGGGTAGGACAGACATGCTGGTGACAGACCTGACACAGACAGAGCCCGCCCTCCCTTGGCCTCTATCCCACAAAGGAGACCCATGTGACAGCCTCCCACTTGCTGCATGTCCCAGCCCAGGAGAACCAGACAGGTGGGGCACACCTTCTTCCCTCCTCAGCCCCTCCCGCTGTGGCGCAGGGCACACACCTGCCACACCACACCCCTCTATTTACTAACGCTTGGAAGATACAAATGTTTCAGCATGGCCGCCTGCACACACCTCCACACACACCTCCAGGTGAGCACAGTCTAGAGAGACACACATTCTGTGACATGCAGGCAGCACAAACATGTTATACACACATATACACACAAACCCTCCCCACACAGCACACGCACACTCTAGGCACGCTCCAATTAACACACTACATACACCTCTGCCTCTCCATTTCCTAGGTTTCTGCCAGGAATCAGCTCAAATCCCACCTTGTGCTGGAGGCCCTTCCTAATGCCCCCAGCAATTAGTCCCTTCCTTCAGATGATCTTCCATCCATTCTCTATACACCTTGTATGTAGCTAGTTATTCACACTATAGTGCCATGTTGGTGAACCTATGGCACAGGTGCGGAGGGGGCTGCTCCCCTCCTCCTCTCCACCCTGGGCTGAGGACATTTCTCACATGCTCTGCTCCTCTGCCCAGCAGCTCAATGGGAGTGCTTCCTCCCTCCCCTGTCTGGAGTAAGGTGGGGGGGTTCACACGTGGGTGAGGATGCAGTTTGGGCACTCAGTCTCTACAAGGTTTGCCATCACTGCTATAGTGTCTTCCCTACTCCTCCAGGGCAGGGACTGTTTATGGTTTGCATTGCTGTACACAATTTGATACATTAACTTAACTGTTTAAAAAAATGGTGGTGGGGGGACATTTAGGTAGCACAGTGGATAGAGTGCCAGGTCTGGAGTCAGTAGGACTTGGGTTCAAATCTGGCCTCAAATACTTTCTATCTGTGTGATCCTAAGCAAGTCCCCTAACCCTAATTACCTAGCCCTTGCCATAATTCTGCCTCAGAAATGATACTAAGGCAGAAGGTAAGGGCTTTATTTTGTTTTTAAAAAGGGGGAAGTTTTGAAAGACTTAAAACTCTAATCAATAAATGCAATGATCAATCCTAATTCCACGGGAGTGATGATGAAGAATACCTACCTCTTGATAAAGAGGTGAAAGACTCCATGTAGAATGCAACACATACATTTTTGGACATGGCCAGTATGGGAATTTGTTTTCCATGACTATGTGTATTTGTTACAAGGGGTTTGGTTTTTCTTTTTCCAGTTAGGGCAGTGGGCTAGGGTGGAGGTGAAAGGAAGAAAATGAATGCTTGTTAAGTGAAAAAAATTGTTTTTTAACATCCCAGATTAATTATAACCATAACCCTTTTAATGATGAGCTACTTCCTAGCCGTGGCTCCCCCATTTCGAACTTATAAAGTTGATTTTGGGGCTCCGGGTATAAGGCTTCACTTATCTATATTAGAATTTTCTTATTCGGGTTGTTATATTGTTCAATGTTGGACAGTTGAGTGCCACAGTGAATAGAGCACCAAGTCTGGAATCAGGAAGTCCTGAGTTCAAATTCAGCATCAGACATTCACTAGCTGGGAGACCCTGGGCAAGATTGACTCAGTTTCCTATAGCGTCAGAATCTCTAAACTGTAAAGAATCCCAGAAGGCATATAGTCCAACTCCCCACCACAATAGCCCCCCCCCCAAATGATCATCTAGCCCCTGAATGAACATTTTCATCATTAAGGAACTCACTAACTCCCAAGGAAACTCATGATCCTTTTTGGCAGCTTTTATCTGATGGAAAGTTCTCCTTTAGGTTGAAACAGTACCATTTGTCACTTCCTTATTGGTCCTCGCTCTGCCCTCTGGTGCCTCAAAGAATAATCTCTTTCCACTTTCCCATGACAGGGCAGTGAGGTGACACAGAATATAGAGGGCTAGGCCTAGAATCAGGAAGAACCAAGTTCAAATCTAGCCTTACACACTTACTAGTTATGTGACCCTGGGTAAGTCATTCAACCCTGTTTGCCTCAGCTGTCAAATGATCTGGAAAAGGAAATGGCAAGCCATTTGAGCATCTCTGCCCAAAAAACTCCAGCAACTGAACAACCACAACAGAATTGTTCTGCTTATCAAAGACACCATCTATTCCTTCATTCAAGTCATTGATAAAACATGGATAAAAATGTTCATTGGTGAAGTAGAATGAAGCACAGATCCTTGGGAATCACATTCCTATAACCCTCCTTCCAAGCTGATAGCTCACTACTAATGTCTGTCTACTTTAAAAGTCTGGCCAATTCGATCATTTTCAAATGTACCTAATTATGCTATCATCTAGCACACATCTGTCCATCTTTTCCAAAAGAAAATGGTAATGAGAGACATTATCAAATGCTTTGTTAAAATCTAGGTAATGTGTATATACAGCAATACACCCTGTTCTACCAGTTAGGTAACCCTGTTGAAAAGAAAAAAGAAAGATTAGTCTGGCATGACCTGTTCCTGATGAAGCAGTTTGCCTAGCTGGGAATCACTACTTCCTTTAAAATGTTTACTAATCTCCTTTTTAATGTATGTATGTATGTATATATATATACATATATATATATGTATATATATATATACACACATATATATTAAGTATGGACAGAACCACCTTCCTGGGTGAGGGAGCTCCCTCTCTCAATGAAAATCAGCAACTGTGCTGCAATTTTGAGTCTTGGACATTTTTCTGGGTCAGGAGAAGGTAAATGATTTTTCCAGTGTGACCCATCTAGTACGTGTCAGAGATGGCTTTTGAACCCAGATCACCCTGACTCTGAGGCCAGTTCTCTAGTCATCATGTCATAACTGCCTTTATAAAAATATATAGTTTATTTTAACTAGGTGCTTTATTACTATCTCCTTAATTATCCAAGATATTAATCCTCCATTGGCCATCTTTGCTCTCTCCTTTCTCATCGCTTTCTTTCTTGGAGAGAGAAAAGAGAAGTAAAATAAAGACGAGAATTTTGGCTTCCTTTCTGTGGTCAGTTCTCATCTTCCCATTCACTTCCACTCAATAGTGCTCTCCTCTCTTGAATTTTTCTTTTTTCTTCAATATAGCTACAAAAAAAACCCCTTAGATTATATTTACTTGTCCATTCCAGGCTCAGCTCACTCTGAACTTGAGCATTTTGACAATCTTTGCACCCTTGTGCCAAGTTTTTTTATTCATGCTCTGTTACACCTCTTTGCTTCTCTCTTCTGACCACATCTTTATAATATTTAGATGGGTTGGTGAGTGTCCTGTGTATCCACTTGGAAGTTTTTAGACAATTCCCCTTGATCCTCCTCATCAGAACTGTCCCCTTTGTGTCTTCAGAATCTTATTCTTGAGAAGTCCACAAACTCTACACACTACAAACACTGCACCCAACTCTGTGAGTCTAGTCCTGATTCACGGCACATGAGAGCTTTTGCACCATTGCCTGAAATGCATTCTCTCCACATTGTCAATTGGTAGATTTCCTTACTTACTTGAGACTTAGTTTAAGCCTCAGTCACTTTTTTAAAAATCCCTTATAGAAGAGTGGCAAGGGGTAGGCAATTGGGGTTAAGTGACTCACCCAGGGACATACAGCTAGGAACTCACATTTGAACCTAGGTCCTTCAGACTCTAAGCCTGGTGCTCTATCCATTGGGCGACCTAGATGTCTCTCCTGGCCCATTTCTCAATCATTTACAACGTATTCTAGCTTCCAGCCCCACTGCTGGACTGAACCTGTCCACTCCACAGTTACCGACAATCTCTTAAATATCAAATACAATGACTTTCCCCCCTTTTTTCCATTTTTTAAATTCAATTGTCATCCTTCTTGAGCTTTTGATCCTATTGGCCATCCACTCATCCTGGACTCCCTCTTCTCTGCATTTACATTATTGCCTTCTTCTGGTTCTTCTTCTACCCCTCTGTCTGTTCCTTCTCAACTTCCTTTGTTTGGTTCATCATCTTTTTCCCTCCCCCAAGTCCTAGGAAGTTGCCTCTTCTCATTCTGTACTTTCTCTTGATGATCTCATTAGTTTCCATGGCTTCAGTTATCTTTCCACAGAGATAATTCTCAGATCTACACACTCAGCCCTTACCTCTCTTCCATGTTCCAGTCCTATGTCAGTAACTGACCACTGGCTATCTGTACTTCAGTGTCCTAGAGGCATCTCAAACTCAATATGCCCACTATGGAACTCATCTTTCCTAAACATATCCCCTCCTCCAAAGTTCCTTGTTAAAATAACAATAATAGCTAACATTTATAATATAATATTATTGAATATTTGAGATTTTCAAACCACTTTATATATATTGTCTCATTTAAACTTCACAAAAACCCTATGAAGTAGGTATTCTTATTACTTCCATTTTACAGATAAGAAAACTAAGGCAAACAGAGGTTAAGTAATCTGTCCAAACTCAGGCAAGATTTAAATTCTGGCTTTTTTTTTTTAAATAACCCCTACCTTCTGTTTTAGTATCTGTTCTAAGACAGAAGAGTAGTAAGGGGTAAGCAATGGGTATTTAGTGACTTGCCCAGGGTCACATAGATAGGAAGTATCTGAGGTCAGATTTGAACCCAGCTTTTCCCGACTCTAGGCCTGGTGCTCTATCCACTGTGCTACCTAGCTGCCCCTAACCCTGGCATTCTTGACTCCACGTCTAAAATGTTAACCACTACATGTTGTGCACGTATAACTTCCAAAATCAAAACACTCCATCCTCTGTTTCCCCCTTTATAGAATATCAACTCCTTGAGGGTAGGAATTATTACATTTTTGCCTTTGTATCCCCAGGCTATGTCTGGCACACAATTAAGTGCTTAATAAATATTTGATGATTGATTGGGATGGGGTGGGATGCTTTATTCATTCTCTTACAGGCTCCTGTAATAGCCTTCTAATTGGACACTTGGCTCCAGGGTTCTTCTCTTGCCAATCTATCCCAGAGAGGCCAAAGTAATCTTCCTAAAGCACAGATTTCACCATTTTCTTTTTCTTTTTTGTATCCACAGCACTTAGCACAGTGCTTGGCACAAAGTAGGAGTTTAACTAATGTGTAGTGTATTGTACTGCTTATCCTCTCCCTTCCCCCAGGTACCTTCAGTGACTCCCTCCCTCATGCATGCCTCTAGGATAAAATAAAAACTTCTCAGCTTGGCATGAAAAGCCTTTCATAATCTGGCTCCAGCCTACCTTGCCAGGCTTACTTCACATCACACCCCCTCACATACTCTACTTTGCTGCCAGATTGGCCTATTCCTGAATTCAGCATTCATCTCACACCTCTATGCCTTGGTCCCCAAGTCTCAAGTCTTCTTTTCTCACTTCTAACTATTGGAATATAGAGCTTCCTCAAGGCTCAGCTCAGGTGCCACCTCTTACATGGGACCTTTCCTGATCCCTCTAGTTCAGGGGTTCTTTAAAAAAAAAACACCTTACCTTCCATCTTAGAATCAATAATTGGTTCCAAGGCAGAAGAGTGGTAAGGGCTAGGCAATGGGGGTTAAGTGGCTTGCCCAGGGTCAAACACCTTGGAAGTGTCTGAGGTCATATTTGAACCCACGACCTCCTGTTTCTAGTTATGGCTTTCAATCCACTGAGCCACCCAGCTGCCCCCTAGTTCAGTTCTTAACCCAGGATCCCTGAACTTGGATAGGAAAAAAATTTCTATCTTTATTTCCAGTCACTTCTAAACTGAATTTAGCATTTCTCTCCTTACCAGGTGAGGGTAATTGACAAGCCTCCAAACTATTGGTGAATTGGGGCCATGTCTACTCCAAACAGGTGAAGACTTCCCCTGATGGAATGAGCAGATGAGAACAATTTGTTTCAACGGTCATGAAGGAGGTGAAACAGGCTCTGTGGAGCCCAGAGCTTGGTCAGATGTGGAAGATACCAAGATCATCCACTATATCTTGAGCCATCATCAGTCATCCTGACTTTTATCTTGCCACTGGACTCTGGAAGAGAGAAGGCTGAAGACTCTGTGTAATTCTGTCTCACTGAAATCCAGTTCCCAAGCAAATGAAGACATCACCTTCTGATGTCATTGGTCTTCTTTGAAAACAAAGGATGAACAACAACAAAAATAGCATTTCCTTCCCTTATGAATGGAAGCAACAAACATTACCCTGAGAAGCAATCCATATACTTCCTCAGCCTGTCAAAAGGTTTCATATGGCAAAAAAGGTTAACTCCTTCTCTAGTTGTGGGTGGTCTTCCCTGCTCCCAACTCCCTTACCTTGTATCGACTTTTTATATATCTTGTGCACGTGTTGTTTCACCACCAATAGAATGTAAGTTCCTTGAGGACAGGTACTGGTTTTTGTCTCTATCCCAAATACCTATCATGGCACTTGGCATGTAACAGGTGCTTGATAAATACTTGGTAGATAGAATTGACAACTACAAATGGAAAACACAGTATCTGTCCAGTCCTGAAAACACCAACAGGTACACAAGGGCTGAAAAACTTTTGCAATCAATGAGCAAGATTCATCTGATGCTGCTGGTAACTTTGCTTCATCTTTTTCCCTGTTTCTCGCAGTTCTGTCTGGATTTGAGGTCCTACTCAGGATGGATCTTTTGAAATTTCATTAGGTGGCTCAACTTGACCACGTTCCCCTCTTTGTTCTTGTGTGGCACCATAGATAGAGTGTTGGATTGGAAATCAGGAATACATGAATTCAAATTCTAGTTCAGATATTTCCTAGCTTTATGACCCTGGAAAAGTAATTCATTCTGCATTTCCTCATCTCCAAAATGGGGATTAAGTAGTGGCTACCACCCAGGGTTGTTGTGAGTATCAAACGAGATAATATTGTAAAACTCTTTGCAGACTCTAAAGGGTTATATAAATGCTAGCTATTATTATTATTGTTATCATTATTCCTGTCTCTTGACAAGTCACTCTCCTCTCCCTCCTTAACATTTCTCATTTGTAAAAGAGAGATAATAACTCTTACCCTAACAACTTCAAGGATTATTATAAGTACTCTGCACACCTTAAATCATATAGAAAAGTGATGTATAATTATCATTCTTGCAGGAGTATGAGATGAACCCTTGTTCAATCTAATGAGACTCCTTCCCTTGCTACAGAGAAATCTACCAACCCAGGCTTCACTCCCATTTGAGCTGAATTTGAAAGTCCAAAAAGAGATGATAATGTTTAACAACAAATGTTTAGAAAAAAGAAGTTGATTAGATTCAGACTGGTGATAGGCATCTCTCCATTAGAGCTCATTTTGTAAATATTACTTACATTTTAGGGGGAATTAGGTAAGGGGGAAGAAGAAGAAGAAGAAGAGGAAGAGGAAGAGGAAGAAGAAGAAAGAAGAAGAAGAAAGAAGAAAGAAGAAGAAGAAAGAAGAAGAAAGAAATAGGTGGAAATTTTAGGGAGCCAGACTTTAGCTAAATGCCAGGAAGAACTTCCTAACCATCTGGGTCAATTTCTTGACTTCTTTCCTGCCGGCAGCTGCCAGACCACTTGATCTTGTCATCCACCTGAAGCCAAGGTATACTCCTCCCCAATCCTCCCCAATCCTGCTTTCCACTTAGAACCTTAATCAAATCAATGCTGCCATTGCTCCTGGAAAAACTGAATCACTCTAATTCCCCACGACTTCACTGGCCAACTAACTGACTTTCCAAAATAAAACACTCCTCCTTAGCCACCAATCTCCTGGTTTATATATAGAGTGCAGAAATGTAAGCTTTTGGATGGCAGAGACTATTTAATTTCTGTTCCTGTATCTCCAGGATTTAGTACAGTGTCTGGCACATCAGTGCTTAAAAAAATGCTTGTTGATTGATTGACTGGGTGGGTTGTTACACTACTTGACTTCCAGAGTCTCTTCAGAGAGAGAGGCATAGATGGAGAGAAGAGAAAGAGACAGAAAAACAGAGGGAGAGGGAGAGAGAGAGAGAAAAGGAGAAGGAGGAAAGACAGAGACAGAGAGACAAAGACAAAGTTAGGGAGAAAGAGCAAACTAGCTTCAGATACAAAAGTAATGTTTCCTTACTCTCAAGATTACATTCTAGTTGTAAGAAATGAGTAGGTTAATTCTTTTTAAACTTGGAAAGACGTACATGAAGTAATCAAGAATGAAATAAGTAGAATGGAGAGAACATTATATACAGCTACAGGATTAATATTTGAAGAATAACTTATAAATGTCCACCTCCAGAGAAGAAACTGAAAAACATAAACATAAAAGACACAATCTATATATACATATCTTTTTGTTTTCTGTGGTGTTGGGAAGGAGGGGTTGAGATAGCTGGGAATAAATTTAATATAACAAAATTTAAAAGAAACAAAAAAACAAATGTAGCAATCCAGGAATATTGAAATAAAGAACAAGATTACATTCTAAAAAGAGGAAGGGAAAACAAAGCATAAAGGAGAAATAAAGGCAGGGAGGGAGGAAAGGGATAAGGAAGGTTGGCATAGGGACTCCCCAATCAGGAAAGCATGCCTTAGGGCATGGAGACATTTTCAGGTGATCAGGGTTACTAGGGAGGGTCATGGAAGGCAGTAAAGGGTGCAGGGGCTCTCTTCTCTCTCTGCCTCTCTGCCTCTGTCTCTGTCTCTCTCTGTCAGTCTGTCTCTTTCTCTCTCTCCCTCCCCTTTCATCTCATCAACACCCATGGGTTTAACTATCAACTCTATATAGACAACATTCAGCTTTATATATCCAGCCAGAACTCCAGTCTCACACATCAACAAATGTCTGGTGTGCTGAAGCCAGTTCTTACAGTCACAAGCCAATTGTTAAATTTTCAGTGTGAGCATTTATACCCAGAAATGGAATACTGCAAATCGGGTTTTGATGTATTGTTTTATTGATTGTCCAGACTTAAGTCATCATTCCTGCTCAGAACCTCCTTGCCCTTGGTGGGGACCTTAGCAATACTGAATTTCCTCCTTCTGTAGTCTCCCTTTTCCAATGCATTCTCCATATAGCCACCAAATTGATACTCCTAAAGTAAAAGTTCAACCACATCATTACATGGACTAAGAAGTTCTAGCAGTTTCTTGCACTAGGATAGATGCAAATTCCTTTGTTTGGCTTTTAAAGGCCTTCACAAGCTGTCCTCAGTCCAAGTTTAGGGAATTATTTTACATTACTTGCCTTCATAAATTCTATTACAACTGAAGTGGACTCCTTTTTTCCCCCAGGATGCAGCATTTCCATTCCAGGCTCCCATACCTGATAATGCATCCTTCCCCACCTGTCCCTTGTAGAATCCCTAACTTCCCTCAGAGCTTAGCTCCTCTAGGAAGTCTAGCCTGCTTCCCCAATCACTAGTGCCTTCCCACCAAAAATTACTTTTGATATTCTTTAATTTAATTTTCCATGTATTTGTCTCCTCTCAATGGAGTGTAAGCGCCTTGAGGGCAGGAACTATTTTATTTTTGTCTCTGTCTCCAGTGCCTGGCATATAGAAAGTACTTAATATATGCTTCTTTAATGTTGTCAACAATTAATAAACACTTATTAAGCTCCTACTATATGCCAGGTTCTGTGCTAAGCACTAGGGAGGTAATAAGGGAAGACAGCACCCCAGAGAAATCTGAGAATCTCCCCTTTTCCACTGAAAAAGTAGGAGTGGAAGCAAGCACTTGATAGGAAGCCCCAGAGTAGTGTGTGGGTGCAGTAATACTAGAGAGGATATTGATTAGATGGGAGTAGTATGAGATATGGCTAAAAAGCTAGGTTGTTCTCACCAGATTGCCAGAGGAGATTTGTCTTTACTCTGAGGGCAACAAGGAATCAGACAACTAGGATTTATTAAGTGTCTACTATGGACTAGGCCCTGGGGTAAGGGCAAAACCAGCCCTCTCTCCAGGAGTTCATAATTTAATGGAAAAAACATGTACATTGCAAGATTTTTTAGCAGTTCTAGAACCAAACTTACACAGAAGATGGGTTACTTTGTCATCTGTAGGATGGATGGATGAGAGAGGAGGATGAGTGGGGTGAGCTGGGAGTGGAGGTGGTTTGAGTCAGGTGTTCAGGTGACATCAGAGGAGACCAAATGGACTATTCCTGTGAGCCAGGCTCTCAGAAATAGGAATTAGGGGGCTGCTGTGAAGAAGCGAGCATAACATAAGGACAGTGGAAAGACTATAGGATTCAGAGTTAGTGCCATTCTCAGCTCTGCCACTTAAATTACTTAAGTGACTTAAGATGAGGCACTTTAAAACTTTTTAAAAATATCTTTTGTTTTTATATTGTCCAAATTTGCCAGTAGACTTTCCATCTCCCATCCCAGAGGGCAATCCACTATAATCAAGAAATTCATTTCTAATAAAAAATTAATAAATAAAATAAAAGTAGACAAGGTTACTGGTGAAGGTAATGAAAATAAAATAAAACTAATCTTAAAAATAAAAATAAAAAGAAGAGGCAGGGTAATTAAGTGGCTCAGTGGATAGAGAGCCAAGTCCTGAGATGGAAGATTGTGGGTTCAAATATGGCCTCAGACACTTCCTAGATGTATGACTCTAAATAAGTCCCTTAATCCCCATTGCCTAGCCTGGACCACTCTTCTGCTTTGGAATTGATACTTAGTACCCATAAAAGAGAAGGATTATTTAAAAGAAGAAGAAGAAGAAGAAGAAGAAGAAGAAGAAGAAGAAGAAGAAGAAGAAGAAGAAGAAGAAGAAGAAGAAGAAGAAGAAGAAGAAGAAGAAGAAGAAGAAGAAGAAGAAGAAGAAGAAGAAGAAGAAGAAGAAGAAGAAGAAGAAGAAGAAGAAGAAGAAGAAGAAGAAGAAGAAGAAGAAGAAGAAGAAGAAGAAGAAGAAGGAAGAAGAAGAAGAAGAAGAAGAAGAAGAAGAAGAAGAAGAAGATGATGATGATGATGATGATGATGATGATGATGGCCAAATGGACTGTAAAGTCTGGCTAGGGGTGACTAGATATAGTGGGCCATGTGGCTCAATAATTACCATAATATGGGCCTCAGGACAAGAGTTCCAGAGCTGAGAGGACTAACTCTCCCAGGAAAGTTCTTCAGCAGGACAGATGGCAAGGTCCATGAGCCCCTGGATGCTATCAAAATCCTATCTGTGGTATGAAGAGCATTTCCTTTCTGGTTCTGGTCTTCCCCTTTAGGTCTTCTATCTCTGGGACTGAAGGGTTCTTTGAGTCACTGTACATATGCAGTGAAACCCAAGTCAACTCTGCACCTCTAACACCTCTCAGATAAGGATACTTGTTCCTTCCCCTTACAGGGCCCTCATCAGTCTGAAACAAGTGTTAATAGTGAGGCCCACATGTTATATAATAAAAATAGAAATCCATAATGGCCCTTCAAAGCATGTGAAACCTTTAGACTTAGGAATAATTTTTGTAGAGATTGTAGTTGAAACCAAGCGAGGCAATGAAATTGCCAAGAAAGAATTAGAAACTCTCTAAAGAGAACTAAGGACAGATGTCTAGGCATCATTCACAGTATGGAGTTGCAAAGGGATTAGGACACCTAAGCAAAGGAGACCTAACCTTCTTCTAAACTTGCCCCTGTGGATGTCTGATCCTAACCACCTTGGTGTGGCTCATCCTTCATGGGACATGAAAGAGTTAAGGGGGTTCTCCACAGAGGTAACAGCCACAACTCTGAGAATGGATGAGTTTTGAAGGGGAAGAAAGGAGAGGGAAGAGAAGACTGAAGGAGAAACTCCCGAGTTTAGTTTTCTTCCAGATTTTACTCTCTCTGACAACAGGATTCTCCAACAGAGACAAAGGCATCTGCCTACTTAGAGGCCATTGGTTCACCAACATCTTGGCACCCCCTGGAGGATAAAAGGGATAATTATTACTGTCACTGGCATGGTGTGATTTATATAATAACTTACCTGTCTACATTGAATGAAAGGAAAATTATTTATTGAGCACATAATATATGCAAAGCTGTGGCACTAAGAAAAGAAACTACTAGAGGGGTAGCTAGGTGGCTCAGTTAAGCCAGGCTGGAAAGTCCTGGGTTCAAATCTATCCATAGGCACTTCTTAACTGTGTGACCCTGGGCAAATCACTTAAACCCAATTGCCTAGCCCTTAACATTCTTCTGCCTTGGAACAGATATTTAGTATTGATTCTAAGACATAAGGTGAAGGGGGAAAAGAGAGAAGAAGAAGAAGAAGAAGAAGAAGAAGAAGAAGAAGAAGAAGAAGAAGAAGAAGAAGAAGAAGATGATGATGATGATGATGATGATGATGATGAAGAAGAAGAAGAAGAAGAAGAAGAGGAAGAGGAAGAGGAAGAGGAAGAGGAAGAGGAAGAGGAAGAGGAAGAGGAAGAGGAGATCATTGTCAAAGTGTTGATGGTAATGGTTAATTTTCCTGGCTTGTATTTCTCCTTCAGGGTGCCCTGGTGCTTCTGCCAAACTGGTTTGCCTGTCTTCTGGGGGTGGTAAGGAAGTTAGCCAGCTATTGGTGAGGTTGGCTGGTTGTTTCTCTCCAAGAGTTGCTTCTCCAGATGTTGATTGATGGGGGCTGATCTAGAACCAGATTGGGAGTGGGGCTGGTCTAGGAGGTTTGAATACTCCTGGCTCTCTTGGACTTACCCAATGGTCAGTGGTAAAATATTTTGTTAATAACTCCATAGTGGTAGGAACTACAAATGTTATGGGCATCCTGTCACAGATGTGGAAACTGAGACACAGAAATGAGAAGTCACTTGCTCTGGGGCATACAAAGCTTCTATTATAATTAGAACCCACAGGCATCCTGTGACCATTTCCATTTAAGCCAAGAAGACTTGCACACCACATAACTGGTCTTTTTGTTTGCAAAGGGTTGATCCAAGGGAGTTTCCTCCCTAAACCAATGAGTTTATTCCACAGAAGTGGAATAGTGGTTAGTACTTATTGAGATTTTGAAGGAATCTTCATTGGGGGAGTGTTTTATTTGTGTGAGTCAGCATTTTATTGAGGGTCATTTTCCAAGATTGAGCACATTTCATGTAAGTCCAGAGTTTGGAGCACTGAATAATGGGTCATAAGTATCAACAGACCCGACTGAAAACAGTTTTTTTTTCCCTAGGAAAGAAATACAATCTATGATCCAACAAGAAAAAAAATCACTAAAACCCTCAGTTTTCTCCTCTGTAAAATGGGATAAGAGGATCATAGATATAAAGCAGGTAAAGTAGAAATCATCTAGTCCAACCCACTCATTTACCTGCCTCCCAGACTGGTTGTAAAGATGAAGGAATCAAGAAATATTTAATAAGTGCCTACTATGTGCCAGGCACTGTGCTAAGCATTGGAAGTACAAAAAAAAGGTAAAAGACAGTCTTTACTTCTCTACTAGCAGCAATGCAATGATCCAGGACAATTATGAGGGACTTAAGAGAAAGAACACTTCCACATGCAGAGAGAGAACTGTGGGAGTAGAAACACAGAAGAAAAACATTTCCTTGATTACGTGACTCAATGGGGATATGACTGGGGATGTAGACTCTACACAATCACTATATTGCAAAAACATCAGTACTATGGAAATAGGTCTTGATCAATGACATATGTAAAACCCAGAGGAACTGCATGTCGGGTGGGGGGAGGGAAGGGAAAGAACATGAATCTTGTAACCATGGAAAAATATTCTAAATAAATAAATAAATAATTTTAAATGAAAATAAAAACAAGGAGAAGGAAAACAAAACAGTCCTTACCCTGGAGGAGCTCACAGCTAGCAGGGAAGACAACATGCAAACAAATACACACAAGCAAGCTATATCCTGGATAAAATAAACAGAAGGAAGGCACTAGATTACACTAAACCTGTGTCCATTAGCGTTATAAAGTCCTGTTTTGGCCTCCTGTTTCTTCCCACTCCCATCACTGATCAGACAGGGAGTGAGGATGGGGACCCCACTCTTCTTTCAGTTCTGCATACCAATATACCATAGCTCAAGGGTCCCTCATTTCCTCCAATCATTTGAATCACCACAGTCTTCCAGGTTGCTTATGGGGAGGAAAAGGAAGCTATGAATCCAGGGGATATATTGAAGAAAAAAAATGATTGGATACATTTGGATCAGTGTAGAGGGTACGTGTGTTGGGGAGGACATTGAAGAAGGGGAACAAGGTCAAAGAAATATTTTTTATGCTTTTTTAAAAAATAAAAACCCTTACCTTCCATCTTGGAGTCAATACTGTGTATTGGCTCCAAGGCAGAAGAATGGTAAGGGCTAGGCAATGGGGGTCAAGTGACTTGCCCAGGGTCACACAGCTGGGAAGTGTCTGAGGACAGATTTGAACCTAGGACCTCCCATCTCTAGGTGTGGCTGTCAATCCATTGAGCTACCCAGCTGCCCCCTCAAATAAATATTTAACAACTTCTTTTTACTCCCTTTCTAAGAACTGAAAAGGATCTTAAGGGACATCTAAGTCCAAACTACATATGAATAGGAATCCCCTCTATAATATGCCTGACAAGTAGTCATTTTAACTCCACCTAAAAACTTCTAGTAATGAAAAACCCAGCTTCTTTTTTTAACTCACTATCTTTTTTTCAATTACATATAGATACAATTTTTGCCAGTTGTTTTCTGACATTTCACAATTCAAATTCTATTCTTCCTTCTCCCTCTCACTCCTGTGACTCCCTTCTGAGGCAGCAAATGGTCTGTTATAGGTTATACCTGTGCTTTCATGCAATATATATTTCCACATTCCCCATGCCATGACAAAAGACACATCACACATATAATTTAAAAAAACTCATGAAAGAAATAAAGTAAACATGATGTGCTTTGATCTGCAATCAGATTTTAGCAGTTCCTTCTTTGGCTGTAGATAGCATTTTTTTTTGTCACAAATCCCTTGGGATTATCTTGGACCTTATTTTGCTGATAATAGTTTAGTCCTTCACAATTGATCATGGAATAATATTTCTGTTATTGTATATATTATTTTCCTGGTTAGATCATCTCACTTTGCATCAGTTTCTATAAGTTTTTCCAATGTTTTTCTGAACTCATCCTGTTCACCATTTCTTATGGCACAATAGTATTCCATTATACCTATATATCATAACTTGTTCATCCATTCCCCAAGGGATGGATACCCCTAGTTTCCAGTTCTTTGCTTCTTCAAAAATAGCTGCTGAAGAGGCAGAGTCAAGATGGTGGCCTAGAAGGAGCAGAAGTTCAGACCTCTGAATACCCTTCCTTACCCATCACAAACTGAATGCTCCTAGGGGACTGAAAATCAAACCTAATAACAAGACAGAGCCAAGGAACCCTCCTGATGGACTCAATTCAAAAGGTATTCCCCCCCCCAAAGCCGGAATCTGAGAACACTCGGGTTTAAGGGAAAGGCAGAAAGAAGGTCCCAGGACCACTCCCCTTTGCCCATCTAGAGTGCTGAGCCTCCAGCAGCAGTGGGAACCTCTGGGTGGGCAAAGGAGCTGGTCTGGAGGGTGTACCTTGCGGGCAGGGCTGTGCCAAGCTCAGAGCATCGAACACAGATGGCGGGGAAGGAGATGGAGAGGGAGCATAGAGCTGGCAGCCTGGCCAGAGCTGTGGAGATCCTCCATATTTGCTCCAGCCTTCCAGGAGGTTTGGCCTCAGAGCACACCCAGCCCACCCCAGCTGAATTTAATCCCACCAAAATTCTTCAGAACTCAGGGAAGCCCTGGCTCCACACACCTCCCTCATTGACTCCTGGACTTTAATCCAATCAAAAGCTTCCAGAGGACAGGGAAGCTCAAACCCCAACAACCCTCCCCTACAGACTGCACCAAGAGATCTTCTATCAAAGCTCCAAGAGGGGAGACTGACAGAAGCCCCCAAAACAAAAAAAATGAGAGGAGCAAGAGCACAGACAAATATGGGGAACAAAGAAGGGGTGAATATGAGCAAACATCAGAAAAAGAAGAAAGAAATTACAATAGACAGCTTCTATACAGTGAATGGAACAGAGGGGGAGGGATCAGCAAATGATAAATCAGAAATCCCAGCAAATTGGATACAGGCTTTGGAAGAACTCAAAATTCAATTCAAAACACAATTAAGAGAGGCTGAAGACAATTGGGAAAAGAACTTAAAAACTAAGATAAGTCATCTGGAAACAGAAGCACTTGAACTAAAATGAGAAAATAGTGTCTTAAAAGCCAAAATCAACCAGCTGGAAAATGAGGCAAAGGAGATGAAAGATGAGGTAAAAAGGATAAAAGATGACCTCCATAGAAAATCAGACCAGAAAGAGAAGGATGACCAAAAAGCCAGGGATGAAATCCAGTCTTTAAGAACCAGAATACAACAACTAGAATTAAGTGACCTCACAAGGCAGCAGGACACTATAAAACAAAACCAAAAGAATGAAAAATTTGAGGAAAATATGAAGCATCTCATTCACAAAACAGAGGATTTTGAAAATCGTTTGAGGAGTGACAATTTAAGAATCATTGGTCTACCAGAAGACCATGACAAAAGAAAAAACCTGGACACAATACTACAGGAAATTATTCAAGAAAACTGCCCCGATATTCTAGAACAAGAGGGAAAAGTGGAGATCGAAAGAATCCACAGATCACCTCCTGTACTTAATCCCCAACTGACAATACCCAGGAATGTTATAGCAACATTCAAGAACTATCAGACCAAATAAAAGATGCCAAGAAGAAGTCATTCAGATACCATGGAACCACAGTGCGGATAACACAGGATCTGGCTGCATCCACACTGAAGGACCGAAAGGTCCTTGGAATATGATATTCTGGAAAGCAAGGGAACTAGGCCTACAATCAAGAATCAACTATCCAGCAAAACTGACTATATTCTTACAAGGGAAAGTATGGTCATTCAACAAAATAGAAGAATTCCAAGAATTTGTAAAGAAAAGACCAGACCTGAACAGAAAATTCGATGTCCAAGCACAGAACTCAAGAGAATCATCAAAAGGTAATTTTAAAAAAGGGAAAAAAAGAAAAACAAAACAAAACAAACCCCTTTTTTTTAAGAGACTCAATAAGTTAAAATGTTATGTATCCCTATAAGAAAAGAGATCATTGGTAACCCTTAAAAACTGTTGTTATCACCTGGGCAGCTAGAAGAATTACACTTAGAGGGCACAGTGACAAACTGTATAGGATGAAAGGACAAGACATAAATAGGTATATAGATATATGCATGCATAAATACATATAAGTATGTATGTATATATATATACACACAACTAGAGCTAAAAAAAGAGATTAATACTAAAAGAAATGGGAAAAGAAACAAATGGGGGTAAATTTATATATCACAAAGAAGCACATGGCGGGAGTGGGGAGAACATCCATACACTGGAAGGGTAAGGAGTTTGGAGATAGGAAATATTCAACTTTTATGTGCTTTGAAATTGACCCAAAGAGGGAAGAACAATCCAATCCATTGGGGCAGAGAATAGATTTGTGCCCTATAGGGGAGTAGAAGGGTAACAAACGGACTGGTGGGGAGGGAAGCAGTACAAGGGTGGGGAGTAATTTTAGAAAGACTACAGGGAAAATAAGGGGGGGAACAAGAAGGGAGGGGGGGTAGAAAGGGAAGTAATTTTCATAAGTCAAATTTTTAAAAATGCACTGGGTGCATTAACTATTGAATGGACTCCTTCATAATGGGAAAATATTTTTGGTAACACATTATTTTCTTTTTGTGTAAATTGGGATTTTTATATAAGCCTCAAGCACAATATCCCTAAATGAAAGTAATGCCTATATTAAACTAAGAAAATATGGATTCTAACTAAGAAATGATATGGAACAATAAGTGTCAACAGGATATGATTGTTATGATTAATAATGGTTTCCTTTGATTCATTAATGAATAAACATTTATTAAATGGAAAAAAAAGAAATAGCTGCTAAAAATATTTTTATGTAAGTCGGTCCTTCCCCCCTTTTGCTGATCACTTTGGGATACAGACCCAGAAGTTATATTGTTGGGTTAAAGGGAGGTATGCAGAGTTTTATGGCTCTTTGGGCATAAATCCATAGCTTCTTGAGAGGCTCCTTCCATCTTAGGCCATCAAGAATTGTTTGACCATAAGTTGTAGAGCAAGTGCCCATATGCATTTGTAAAGGGAGTCTCTATGCTGGGAGCTCCCTGCGAAGATAAAATCAGAGATATGTCACAAATGCACATACACAATGGATAAAACTATGAAACAGACTAGAAGACTGTAAGTGGGGGCGGGGAGACAATTCTTAGGGCAGGTATCTTTCCCTGGAGTCTGTGAACTTGTATTAAAAAAAACATTTTGGTAACTATGCCAATATAATTGGTTTCTTTTTCAGTCCTATGTATTTTATAAGTAGGCATTTAAATGTACCTTATACATTTAAAAACATCATTCTGAGTTGTCCACAAGGCTTCACCAAATTTTTTTTTAACCCTTACCTTCTGTCTTAGAATTGATACAAGTATCTATTCAACGGCAAAAGTACAGTAAGGGCTAGGCAGTTGGGGTTAAGTGACTTGCCCAGGGTCACACAGCTAGGAAGTATCTGAAACCAGGTCTTCCCAACTCCAAGCCTGGCTCTCCATCCACTGAACCACATAGTTTCTCCTTTCACCAAACTTTCAAAGGAGTTAATGCTACCCAAAAAGTTAATCCTATTAACTTCTTCCTGTTCCTCATGCCAATATGCCATAGCTCAGAGATCCCCCATTTTTTCCAATCAGAAGAATCACTAGAATCTCCCAGGTTGCCCATGGGGATGAAAAGGTATGAATCCCTTAAAATAATCCTATGATGATCAAATAGTGTTAAAAAATCATATAGTTGTTAGACCAGTTATAAGCATCAACTTGGTTGGTACTCTAAATGATCTTGCTTCTTTCCAATATCCAGCATTTTGATATATGTGACAATTGGTGTGGGCTAGATATACACTTGAAGGTTCTAAAGAGTAATAGTTACCCACAACTGGTTCTTTTTACTCTTTTCTGAAATTTAGAGAAACACAGGCAGGCAATTAAAAAATCATTAATCAACCAATGATGGAGGAAGGTATGTGATTTGATCACTAGGTGATGCAATACTCAGAGCATGCAATGGGCATGCACTGGCTTTCCCAGACCAAGAATCCCCATTGGTCATGAGAGAGTCTTCATTTTGGTCTCCTTCACATATGAAGAACAATAATGACTGACCAACCAACCAACAGGATGCTTGGCTAACAAATTCTTAGGCCAGTAGTTTATCAGATTGAGGCCCAGAGGGACTCCCAAAGGTCTTGGAGACTAAGAGTCTTTTAAGCTAAAACTTTTTTTATAACAATCTGAGACATTTGCTTTTTTCACCATCATTCTCTCACAAGTGTATATTTTTCTGAGGCCACATTACTTATTAATTAAATATTTAGCTGCATACATGAAAACTGAGTTAATATCTCATCTGCAGAATGGTATTTTTGCCTCACAAAGAGATAGACCAATCTACAGATATGTTTGAATTCACAGTTTTGCTTATTCATAAATTACCAAAACTAACTAACTAATCATTGAAGAAGGGTTGTTTTTTTTTTTTATGGGAATGCTTGGCCATAAACACAAATGGTGCTGAAAGTCAAAAGTGTTGAATAACTTTTTTAAATGCTTTGTTTTAACCTGGAATAAATTGTGTTGACATTTGCACTACTGGTCCAGAAGCTATTGTCAATTTACATTTGCAAAAATGGAAAACAATAACACTCATCTCAACTTTTTTTTTGTTTTGGAAAATACATGTTTTTAAAAAAATTAAAATGTAATATTTATGATAATGTACTGGGTTTGTTATTGTTATTTTTAAATAAATGAATAAATATTTTTAAAGTTTATCCATCTTAATTTCTAATTTGGTAAATGGATATAACCAACATAAACAAAAACTCTTTGGGATCCTCAACAGTTTTTACGAATATAAAGAGAACCTGGGGACAAAATGTCTGAGAACCATTGTCTTTGACTATTTTCCCTTCTACCACTCCAAACTTACATGCCTGTGGCCCTAGACCAGTGATGGTGAATCTCTGGCACGGGTGCCAAAGATGGCATGCAGAGTGCTCTCTGTGGACACACAGCTACTCCCCACCCCCAGAGTTTGTTACTAGAAAGGCAGAGGGACTCAGGCAAGCTGCTCCCCTCCCCCCTCCACCAAGTTTATTGACATTTTTTCACATCCCCTGCCCCTCTGCCCAGCAGCCCAATGGGAGCACACAGTGGGGAAGGCAGGTGGATCACAGGCAGCAAAGCTAGAGGGCAGCAGAGCCCTCAGACCACTCCCTTCCCCCTCTCTACACTTGCTGAGGACATTCCTCATTTCTCCTACCCCTCTGTTCAGCAGCCCAATGGGAGCACTTCCTCCCTCAAGTGTGTGGGGTAAGGGTGGGAGGATGTATCCAACATGTGAGGGAGCTGGCATGGCACTCGGTCTGGAGGGTGGTAGGTGGGGGTGGGGCCTGGTACTTCATCTCTAAAAGATTTGCCATCACTTCCCTAGATGCTGGCCTTTCAATTCAATATTGATCCAGTGGCATGATTGAATGAGTGAATAAATGAAAAAAGCATTTAGTAAGTACTTACTATAAGGGGCAGCTAGGTGGCTCAATGGACTGAGAGCCAAGAGGCCCTGGGTTCAACCCCAATCTCAGACACTTTCTATCTATGTGATCCTGGGCAAGTCATTTAACCCCATGTGCCTAGTCCTTACTGTTTTTCTACCTGGGAACTGAGTCTTAGTATAGATTCTAAGAAAGAAGGCAAGTTTGTTTGTTTTTTAAATCCTTACTATGCACAAAAACCAGGGATAGGAGGAATTCCCATTCTATATTAAAATGTGAAAATGGGGAAAACACACTTAGGAGGTTTCTCCTGCAAGCCAAATGGAAAGGCTTCATGGTGCTTGGGGTGCAGTGGCAAAGCAGTTGTTAACACATCTTCTTTAATACATTTATACTAATAAAACCATACTTGTATCCATTAATGATGCTGGATGTGTAGCAGGGCTTGTTTTTGGCACGCCCAGATCCCTAACATGGATGTACTCTGAGGCACCTTTGGAGCATGCTCAGGTCCCTAAACATGGAGGTGTTCCCCATCTTACATGGGGGTGGGAAGAGTCTTCTTTGGCAATGCAGCCAGAACAATCAAAGTTTTATTTTTTTTAAACCCTTACCTTCTGTCTTAGTATCAATTTTAAGAAGAGCTGGAAGGGCTAGGCAATTGGGGTTAAGTGACTTGCCCAGGGTCACCTAGCTATTAAGTGTCTGAGGCCAGGTTTGTACTCAGAACCTCCCATCTCTAGGCCTGGTCCTCTATCCACTCAACCACCCAGCTGTCCCAGATTGAGTTGTTTCTTTGTTTTTTTTTTGACCCTTACTTTCTATCTTAGAATCAGTACTGTGTATTGGTTCCAAGGCAGAAGAGTGGTAAGGGCTAGGTAATGGGGGTCAAGTGACTTACCCAGGGTCACACAGCTAGGAAGTATGTGAGGACAAATTTGAACCCAGGACCTCCCATCTCTAGGCCTGGAGCTTTATCCATTGAACCAGCAAGCTGCACCCCATCCCCATCTCAGATTGAGTTTTTAAAACTAAGCCAAACTGGGACATTTTCTCTCTTGCCTGCATTTGATTCCTACTTCATCCAGAGGATGAAGATCATGGTCCAGAACTGAACCAATGTGAGGAGAGGGACTTCCTTCTCCTGATCTCCTTCTTACTCTTTGGTTCCAAAGTTTCTCTTGGCCTTGGGCTGTTTGTTTCCTAAATCCTTTCCAGTTTCAGATGCTAATGGTGATTTCTACCAGACCCTGGGGTTCAAACCATGATGAACCTGAAGCCAAGACTGCACACAGGATATTGCAGCCAACCAGCCCTGCAGGGAAGCTCAGAGAAGCCAGGGTTCCTGGGATTCTGGCTCAAAAGGAGTTGGGGGGGGGGGGACAGTTAGATGGCACAGGCCTGGAGTTGGGAGATCCTGGGTTCAAATCTGACCCAGACACTTCCTAGCTGCGTGACCCAGGACAAGTCACTTAACCTGATAGCTTAGCCTTTGCCCTTCTATCCTAGAGCTGCCACTAGGACAAAGGAAAGTAAGATTTCATTTGGTTTTGGTTTTCAAGGGTGGGGTAGAGCTTTGGACTTGACCCTTGGGAATGTGCTCTAAAGGAACTGAACTAAGCTATGAACCTAACCATCTCCCCAGAGACTGCCATGGTGAGGGTTGGGGTGGGTAATTAAGTCCCATGTCTTGGGGGAGTAGGTCTACATATTTTTAAACACGCTTTTGAAGTATATTCTTTTGAAAAATCTCCTTTGACTGTTAGTATTTAAATGGAACTGGGCTTTGGGGACCCGCCTCCTACACTTGCAGAACGCCATCTGCAGGGCCCGGAGCCATGGGCAGAGAGCAGAGGCACCCTGAAGGAGAGCTGGCCTTCATCCATGGGGGCCGGAGGAGCCAGGGTAACAGATCACTCAGGGATGCCCAGGACTTTGGGAGGGAGAGCTTCCTTTCTGGGCAACAGAAGCTCTGCTGTTGAGGAGGTGGCGGTGCAAGAGCAGCACTTGTCTGGTCACAGCTCCACAAAGGTTGGTTCCCTCAATGATGACTATGGAGGCCGGGCTGAAAGAGGAGCCAGGAGTCTTGGCAGGGGCTCTTTGGCGCCTGGCCCTGGGCTGCCTCCATGTGGGTCTGATGGGAGGTGGGAGGTGAGAGGCGGTGGTGGAAGCGATAGATTGACTAGCCTGGCACATGCCTCCTCTTGTCTCTCCCTCGAGCTGCTTGGCTGCTTGGGCTAAGCCAGTTTGAAATGGAATTGGGGATAGCTAAAGTACTTACGGTTTCATTGAGAATAGAAAACTCCTGGGCAGAAAATGCTCTGTCAGAACAGGGTGGGCACCTTCTTTTTAACTTACAGTCTTAGGAAGGCTGAGTGGTTTTCCCAGGGTTACATGACATCAGGGACGGAATTTGACTCCAGGTTTTCTTGACTAGGTCTCCTTCTATCCACAAAGGCTGCCTTTCCATGAAAATGGAATATTGCTTTGAAAAATGAGGACTATGAAAATCTCAGTTTGCCTTACCCACATTTAGGAAGTCTGATCTCAGTGACCAACTTTATTCAAAAGATTCAGACAAATGACATTCTATGGTCACAATTTATTAAGGTGCAGTAATGCAAATATCCATAAAGAGAATTTCCTCATAGTAGGCCCTGAGTGGTTTTTACTCCATGTGTGACCTAGGACAAACCAATGAACTTCCAGAGACCTCAGTCTCCTTCCATATTAAAGGAGAGGGTTGAATTAGATCTTTATCTACAATCTTATGATCTTTTTTTTTTAAACCCTCACCTTTCACCTTGGAATCACTACTGAGTATTGGTTCCAAGGCAGAAGAGTGGTAAGGGGTAGGCAATGGGGGTCAAGTGACTTGCCCAGGGTCACACAGCTGGGAAGTATCTGAGGCCAGATTTGAACCTAGGACCTCCCATCCCTGGGCCTGACTCTCAATCCACTGAGCCACCCAGCTGCCCCAATCTTAAAAAAAAATTTTTTAAACCCTTGGTATCAATTGGTATCAATTCTAAGACAGAAGAATGGTAAGGGCTAAGCAATTAGGGTTAAGGGACTTGCCCAAAGTTATATAGGTAGGAAGTGTCTGAACCCAGGACTCCCATCTCCAGGCCTAGCACTTTCTCCACTTTGCTATCTACCTGCCCCTAACCATCTCTTTAGAACTGTAAGGAAGCTGTGAGTCCACATTATCTTCCTCAGCCTTCCTCCTTATCAATTTTTGGGAGAAAAAAAGAGAGAAGGGATTGCATAATATGCTTCTCCCACTCTGATCTTGTTGGGATGGGGGAAAGAGGTCTCATGGCAGGGACCAGTCCTGCTCAGTCTGCCTATATCTTTGCCTCTGGCTGCTGGTCTGTTCTGTATCTCCACTGCCTGGGTCTTTCCCTCCACTCCAGATCAGACCCCCACTTGGATGGACCACCACAGCTGTCCAGAGTCTATTTCCAGTTTGTCCCTTGAGGCACTCAACTCAGACTCCAACAGCTGCCCATGGCAGGAGACAAAAATAGCATTCAGCTGCAGATCTCCTGCCCTTCCAAGATCTCCCTGCTTCAGAGGCCTCTCTGCTCCTAGGCACACAGAAGAAATGGAACGGAATTCTCTCTTTGGGATAAAACCCATGAAAACAGTGGAGAGGAAAAGACAGAGTAATGTGTCCACACAGTCTCAACCTGTCTCCCAAGCTCTCATATGGCTTCCTCGTGGATCTGAACTCAAGCTTGATGGTGATGCTTTTTGGAAGTGGACTCAGTTTCCCTGGTGGCAGATCCAGAAACTCCTCCAGAGATGAAGCATATTTGCAAACTCCCTACATATCACTCAGTGCTGGAAACAAGACTGGGCAAACAGTGCTTCACAGGGGCTCCATGACTTTAGAGGGGCCACTTTGCCCTCCTAGGCAATCCTAGACAATTTAGTTACTATCACTGGATGTAAAGATCAGTCCCAAACACCAAGGACATTGTTCTGCTTCTCTTAAACCAGATATTTGGTGCACACAGGCAGAGATTGTTCCAGCTTGCCTTCCTCTGCTCCGATGACCCTTTAAGAGACTTTTTTTTCCACTCTTAGGTTCAAGCAGTACATTAAAAAAAAACCCAACAACATTCTCTTTTATGAGCAGATCTATCTCCCCATAAAGCTTCTTGGAGGCAAAGCTTTTGCACGCTTAAGTCACCACAGAGATTCCAAACTACATTTCACTCCACTGCCCCAAAGAGTCTGCCCCCAGACCTTGCAGCCCCATTCATTCACCTGCTATTAGCCAGCCCCACGATCCCAAGTGAACGAGCTCGGGTGGGGAGCCTGGTAAGGTGTGGAACACATCATTGACAGAAAGCCCTCTGCCTCAGCTCCTCCTGAGCCCTTGGCACAGCACCAGCCTCTGCTGCCAAATCCATTCCTTCTAGCCACCCTCCTGACTCCTACCATCCTAGGGCAGCAGAGGAGAGGGAAGGATTTCAGGAAATCTTTCTTAGAACCTCCAGTTATCAGTGAATGCTCAAGATGCTTCAGTGAGAGGGGGTTTCCATAGCAACATGGAAGGGGACCAGAGGAGTCTGGAGTACAGGGAACCAGAGCTGTGGAGGCTGAGGACTCAGGGAACAAATAGAGAGACCCAGCCTCCTGCCTCCTATTGAACTGGCCCTGGCCCAGTGCCTCTGCATTTATGATTCTAAACCAAGTCTAGCCCCCCCATCCCCAAGATGAAGAGAGCAAAGGGTAGAGGACCTGCGACCTGCTGCCTGCTCTGTCTGCCATATTGTTCTGATGGAATCATAAGATTATAGCTCATAGATGTAGAGCTGAGAGAGACCTTACAGGTCACCTAGCCTTGGGCAGCTAGTGGATAGAGTGACTAGCCTGAAGTCAGAAGTTTAAATCCTACCTTGAATTTTTATTAGCTGCATGACCCTGGGCAAGTCACTTAACCCTGTCTGACTTGATTTCCTTGTCTGGAAAATGAACTGGAGAAGGAAATGGCACTCCAGTATTTTTGCCAAGAAAACCTCAAATGGAGTCACAAAGAGTCAGACCTGACTAAACAGCAACAACAAATTCTCAAGCTCTCATTTTACAGATGAGACAATGGAAATCTTCATCCTGTCTTGTCACACCCTAGTCTTCTTCAGGAGGTTGAGTGATAGAAGATCATTGAAAGAATCTGGGCTGTGCTTCAGAAGACACAGGACTTACCCCTCACCCCTCACCCCTCACCACGACAATACTCAACTACCAGTGACTGATGGAAAAGTCACCAAAGATGTGGTGAAAGTGAAGGCCAGACCCCCTAAAAGCCCTCTAGAGCCCTGGAGGAGCCCTTTCCCAGCCTGCACCTTCCCTCTCTCTGGTCCCTTCCCCGCTCCCTGTGCACTCTGCCCTCAGTACCAGAATTCCTAGCAATGCCTCTGACGTTAGTGGAAGGACTGAATCACATCCATATTAATATTGTTGCTATAAGTAAAACCTGAACACATAAAGAAGTTGAGACTAACAGAAGGCTAACAGATGGACAGTCTGAATGCTACGTTGCTATCCACCAAATACTTCAAGTCCCCAAAGAAGGCCTGTAGCATGCAGGAGTATAAATAAGGGAGAAGGGACAGGGAATGGATCTGTGACTTCATTGATATAAAGAACTCCTGTGTGTGGAGACTGTCTCTGTTAATACAGGTCAGCACCTTCCCTGCAATCCTAGTCTTACAGAGTTGTCTGGAGCGCTGAAGGATTCAATTATGCTAGGCAGAAAGGCATGAGGAATAAGGGCACTGGACTCGAGTCAGAAAGTCGTGAGCCCAAACCCTGCCTCAACTCCTGCTGGCTGTGTGATTCTGGGCAAGTCATTTAAGCCCTGGAGTTAATTCTCCAGAATAAGGAACTGTTGCTATGGCTTCAAATACTTTAGGAAGTTGTCCTAATGGCACCAAGTAGCTGCCTGCCCACTCCTACTCTCCCTACAGTGGCCTAGGTTTCTCTCAGTTTATTCTAGGATTTTAAATGTTAAAACTCATTCATATATACCATTTCATAAATATCACAAGTTTGACTCATTAATTTCCCCCCCATTTGGGGTTTACTCCTGAAAAATCTCCAGATCTAACTTAGTAATAGCTTCTGTCTCATTCCCCCACTGAGATTCTTAAATACTAATCAGCATTATTGCCTAAAACCATGGAGAGAGCAGAGGTGCTTGGCTCAAAGGATGGGGATTCAAATACTACCTCTGATGCTCCTATATGACTTTGGGCAAGTTGCTTAACTTCCTTGTTTCCTCCACTTTAAAATGAGAAAGTTGAACTGATGATCTCTAAGATCTCTTATTGTCCTAAAACTATGTTTTTGGTGGTGAAATGGATAGTGCAGCTTGCTTGGAATCAAGAAGACTCCAATTCCCGAATTCAAATCTGACCTCAGACACTAGTTGTGTGATCCTGGGTAAGTTACTTAACCCTGTTTGCCTCAGTTTCCTCATCTGTCAAATGAGCTAGAGGAGAAGATGGCAAACTCTACAGCATTTTTGCCAGGAAAACCCCATGGACAAGTCTATAGGGTCATGAAGAATTAGATATGATTGAACTGAACAACAACAATCTAAGACATTTTTCTATCCTGTGCAAGAAAATATTCTAATCTAGAAATCTATAATCTAGAAAACATTCTAATCTAGAAATCCTTTATAGCAAAAAAGCATAATTTAGAAGCAAAGGAATAAAACTATAAGAAGAGGTGGACAACAACAAAGGAGATACCCAACAGCTACTGAATATTAATGGTTTGAATTCACCCATACACTTTTCTCAAAGAAACTAACTGCTACTCTCAGAGACCCTAGGCAAAGGAGAGCTATTTTTTGTTTCCTTGATGCCACTTCACAATGATAGATGGCATTGCATCACTCTCCCTGAGTGGCTTATTAAGCAATTCATCAGAAGAGTCAGTCAGGAATTATCCTTACTCTCTTTTCATTATCTCCACTTGGTGACCTGCCACACCACACCTGTTTTTTTCTCTAGTGAGTCTCTCTGAGACATACATGGGAAGGATCTCTGAGGTCTCCTCAACAAACTGGCAACTATAGCCTTTGACCTGATAAGACCACTATCTACCAGAGTCATCTTCTCTCCTTACCCCGCTATTCTCTCACATACATATACATGGGTTAATTTAGCTTTCCCCTGAAAAGTGACATCAAGTTATTCTTTAGGACTTGCTTGGCCCAGAAGACTAAGTTTCCAGTTGTTCCTCCCTTGATCCAGTTTCCTAGTGGTCTTTGGCCATATTGGCATGATTTTCTGAGGATAAAAAGGCCCACACACCTGGAACTGGATCCTTCAGATTTGGTGAATAACCCAAGATCATGTAAGTCACCCTACCTTCTCCCTGCTAACCAGACTGGTTTCCATATGGAGGCAAGGAAGCTTTGTCTACTCAAGCTAAGTGTTGAAATATCCTTGTTGAGAATCTTTTCTGTGCTATAATTAAGTAAATCTCCTTTTGTTAACTGTAGACTGATCTATGAATTTCTCATCTTGTTCCAGCATGCAACCTAAACTTAACAGAGCATTGGCCTGAACAAGGCCTCTCCCATCACAGGCCCCTAGACCCCTAAGAGAAAGATAAGAGTCTTCTGTCAGGCAAGTGACATCCTGACCCAGCGGTTTCTCTTTTCTAATGTGCTGTATGATGGTTTGCAACCCTTTGTCTTCAAGCAGTCCAGTCTTTGTTTTTAAAGAGACTCACTCAGTGGGACAGTTCCTAACAATATATCATTATCTCTTCCTATTATTTTCTCTCAACCTTTGTAGAGCATTGAGGTATGTCTAGGTAGAAACCATAGAAATTCAAAACAAAAATCTGACCATATAGCTGGGGTTACATTAGGACATTGACATATGGATGGGGAACATCTAGGGTTGCAATTGGTACTAGTGGAGGAAGCAGCTAAATGAGACCACAGCTCTAATCAAGCATTCAAATATTTGTAATGTTGTAAGCTACATGTAAGTGGGGAGTCAGTCTCCATACACTGTTTTGGGGGGAAGGTACATCTCCCAGGTGCCAAGAGGTCTGGAAGAAGACTCCTCAAAGTGTTACATGGACCACCTGTGTAGGACTTATGGAAGGATGTGGCATATAGTCCAGTGGTGAAAAATTCAAATGGAAATAGAAACAGATCTTGTGGGCTACACATTGACTTAGAAAATGACAAAATAACATTAGCTATGTTGTATTATATTTTGATTTATTTTGTTGAATATTTCCAATTACCTTTTTTTAAAAACCTTGCCTTCTGTCTTGGTAAAATTTCTAAGACATGAGAATAGCAAGGTCTAAGCAATTGTGATTAAGTGACTTGCCCATGATCATACAACTCAGAAGTGTCTGAGGCCAGGTGAACCCAGGGCTTCCTGACTCCAGACCTGGAGTTCTACCTACTATGCTACCTAATTGCTCCTCCAATTATCTTTTAATCTCATTTGGTTGAACATCAGAATTTTGCGGGCTGCAAGTTTGAAACCACTGCATCCAAACTCCTGATTTTATAGATGAGGCTCAGGTGACCCACCCGAGATGACCAATGTAGTAGGTAGCAGAATCTAGAACTGATTATTCTGTCCTGTTATTCCAAATCCCTTGGACTATATTTGTAGTAGGTGAGCCATGATAACACATTCTTTTCATAACTAAAGCAGAGCTTGAATGTACCTAATGAGCAATATTCTATGATGCATTGTGGCACGCCCATGAACTGAGGAAATAAATTCTCAGTTGTTAAAGAAGGGTGCACTGGACTGAATGTAGGCCCACACTTCTGCTAGGTTTATAGAATATCATCAAACTAGGATATAACACCAAAATCTAAAGCTTCTTTAGAATGCATTGTAGTCTCTGTGTAGGCGTAGGCTACTTGGGTAAAAGACTCAGGAGGGAGGCCAATATAAATGCTGCCTTGTTTGACTTTTGAAGTTAGTAGAGATTTCCAAGATCCCTGGAGAAATAATGGGGGAAAGAGGTGCATGGAAAGTAATAATAAAATGCCTAACACATAATGATTTCTTTCCTAAATCATTTTTCTTAGTATCTTCTGTTTTTACATTACCAAAATTTCTCCCAAAATCTCTTCTCTTTCCCTTCCCAGAGAGTCATCCCTTATAAAAAGAACATTTTACAGGGGGAAAAACAACAAATGTTTTTAATAAATCTAAAAAGTCTGAAAATACAAGCAATGTTCCATACCTGTGAACTTCCTACCTCTTCAAGGGAGTGGGCATACACTGTCTTTTAAAAGAAATACTGATCTCCTGCTAAGGAAGAAAGCTATAACTATGTCAAAATGTACTCCTTCAGGGCTGGTTTCAAAAAAATCTGTGAAGGCTTATATGAACTGAGGCAGAACAAAGTGAGCAGAACCAGGAGAACAATGTACATAGTTACAGCAATAGTGAAACAATTATCAGCTGCAAAAGACTTAGTAACTGATTCATGACAATTCAGAGGGACTTAGAAGATAGAATGCTATCTTGAGAGAGAAAATTAATGTACTCACAGGGTAGATTGAAACATATTTTTTCTCTTTTCTTTATTTTCCTAGCCTTTTTTGGAGGGGAACATGGCTTTGCATAACTTCATACATATAATGGGTATCACTTACCTTCTCAAAGGATAGGGAAAGGGTGAAGGAGGGAGAACATTTGGAAATAATTATTTTTCTAAAGTACCATCTGAGATATGAGCACAAGTTCTGGGACAGGCTCTAAAACAGAAATTACAATCGCACCCTGAATAGATTACCAGTGGAAGGATGCCATTATTCTCAGGAAATGCTATTTCCCCAGAAGGAGAGGAGAAATTGAACCCTGGGTGACATTTGCAGCTAAGATCAATAAGGATAGCAGGTGCAAACACAGAAAAGCAGACGATGGTTGAAGAGCCTCTGTGTGCTTGTATTTGAAGGGTTTGTTGTTGTTGTTCAGTCACTTCAGTTGTATCTGACTATGACTCCATTTGGAGTTTTCTTTTTTTTAATTTAATTTTACTGATTAGTTAAGAAAAATTTTCCATGGTTACATGATTCCATTTGGAGTTTTCTTAACAAAAATATTGAAATGGTTTGCTGTTTCCTTCTCCAGCTCATTTGACCAATGAGGAAATTGAGGCCAACAGAATTAAGTGACTTGCCCAGGATCACATAGCTAGTAAGAGTCTGAGGCTACATTCATACTTAGGTCTTCCTGACTCCAGACCCAGTTCTCTATCCACTGTGTTATCTAGCTGTCCCACTATCAGTCCAGGATGCCCTGATTTTTCTGTTGAAAGGTCAATGGTTCTCAATGTTACCCAAGGGTAACAATGGCCCAAGAGACTACTCCCTCCCACAAAGGGGCACAGTTCTGAGCTAACTTTGACAGGGGGGAGCTATTCCCCAAATAGATGGAATTGAGGACTTATTTCACATTCATTCTCTGGATCATTGTACCTCCTTCCCAGGATACTAGAGAAAATCTTTTAAATTGATTAGTGTCTAAATCTCCCTAAAATTAATTAATAGAATCACTTCTGGAAAAATTGCTCAATGTACAAAGCACTGGATATCAAATATAGGAGCACTATTCATTTTTTCCCATCATAAGAAAATGTTTAAAGCACAAAAATGATTTATAAACACACACTGACATATCCTAAAATATGAAACAAAACCCAATTATTCTTTTTATGGACTCCTTGAAAGCAGGAAAGATTCTTAGGAGACTTGGAGAAGGGAAAAACAATGGGAATGCCTGGTCACCCTTTTTAAAAATAACAGATCCAAACTTAAGGCCTACAGGTGCAGGCTCAACTCATTACCCAGTCCAGTAGACCAGGGGACTGGATTGAATACCCCTCTGCTCTGTTATAGCAATATTAGAGTTTCTCAGTGAATTCTTGGAGATTTCCTTCACAAAGGAAAATAAGGAAGATAACTTTAGTTGGTCAGTATGGTTCTGCCCACTTGTACAGGTGTCCTGGTGGATTTCTGGAGTACTCTCTATTTTTCATCAGATAGTATGTGGTAGGTGATAAGAACAATTTAGACATTATGTAGTCTTCCTGCATGATCTCATTTCTGGGGATAGACCCTGAAAGAATGTAAATAAAACCTCAGCAGTTTGGTGACAAAGTATATAGAATACTAGACTCATATTCCCAGAGTTCAAATCTGATTTTAGATACTTACTAGCTGTGTGACCCTAGACAAGTCACTTAACTCTGTCTGCCTTAGTTTCCTCAACTGTCAAATGAGCTGGAGAAGGAAATCCTGGCAATCTATTCCAGTATCTTTGCCAAATGGGGTCACAAAGAGTTGGACATAACTGAAAATGACTTAACAATAAAGAAAACTCTAATGGTGTTAGGCTGGAAAATGTTGGTCTAAAGTTGTCCATTGATGAGTGTCAGTCCTATAGGGCATTTGTTAACTATTTGGACCACATAGTATCTTAGAGAGGCATTATGGAATGGTGGATAACAGACTGGGCCTTGGAGTTCAGGAAGACCCAGATTCAAGCTCTACCTCTGATGTGTTCAGATTTTTGATGCTCCAGGAAACTTTATAAGTTAGAGGCAAGTTGACCAGCTGACTTCTTGAAGGAGTTTCCATACTGAAGAAATCACAAGTTCAGAG
Source organism: Monodelphis domestica (assembly GCF_027887165.1). NCBI lineage: Eukaryota > Metazoa > Chordata > Mammalia > Didelphimorphia > Didelphidae > Monodelphis > Monodelphis domestica. The sequence continues at coordinate 390,440,420 of NC_077227.1, read as the reverse complement.
CACCCTAACCCTTCCCCCTCCCAACCATACCTCAACAGGGATTAACAGACAGAAAGTCTAACGCCTTTTCTACCTTGTTACATCTAAAGAACTACCACAAACTGAAGATATTTCTGTGGTTTGGAGATTATTATCAGAGCTATGGAAGGAAAACAAAATGTAGTCTTCAAAAAGCTTTCTGATGATCTCACCCATGAATATCTTTTTGGATGAAATCCCAAGCTAAAAAATGGAGCAAAAGCTCAGAAATGGCACCCCAGACAAAAGGAGCAGTATGGAATTGATTTTCTGGCACCATTTTGGAATTCAGTGGGATGTGAGACGCAAGCAGCCCTTCAGGAACCTGATTATCTGCCTCACACATGCATGGGGTGTTGGTTTTTGTTGATGCAAGTTAAGTCCTTCCTGTTTCACGCAGATGGCATCCTGGAGGGCCTGAGAGTAGTTTTGTCCCAGGAAAGCATTAAGCTACCAGAAGTCTCCTCCAGTCCTTGCTGAAAATTCACTGAAAGTGAGACCCATTATCAGATTTACCAGTTGGAGCCTTCTGAGCTGAAATGAGCTGTCACTGAAAAATGTTGAGACTGAGAGATGGAGCACAGTTTCAGATCTGGCCAGGTCCCCTTGGTCTATTTTTTTTTCTTTTTAAATGTGTTCTTGATACTCTTTTCACATCACTTTCACTTCTTAATGATTCCTTTTATCTCAAAGAGAAGCTCTTGCCTCCTTATCAAAAATAAGTGCAGAGAGCAGCTGAGTGGCTCAGTGGATTGAGAACTAGGCAAGGAAATAAAAGGTCCTGGGTTCAAATGTGGTCTCAGACACTTCCCAGCTGTGTGACCCTGGGCAAGTCACTCAACCCCCATTGCCTAGCCCTTACCACTCTTCTACCTTGGAACCAAAACACAGTAAAATGGAAGGTGAGGGTTTAAAAGTAAAAAATAAATAAATAAATAAATAAAACAAAATAAACCAATACATTTGGTCATTTGGCCCATATTCTAATAAGTATCAAGTTCAATGCTATCAGCCCAAGATATATAGCTGGTTATAATCATATATAGTGCCTTCTATGTGCCAGGTACCATGCTAAATGCTTTCTAAATATTTCATTTGAACTTTACAACAATACTTTGAGTTAGATGCCATTATGGCCCTCACTTTACAGATGAGGAAACTGAAGTGAACAGAGGTGATAAGTGACTTAAGTGACTTGCCCAAGGACACAAAGCTAGTATTTCAGGTTGAATTTGAACTATAGTGCTTTACCCCTTGTACCCCCTAGTCCTGGAAAATTATGATTTAATAGGGTTAATCATGAGTCAAAGACTTAGAACTAGAAAAGCCTTAGAGGTCACCTTGTTCAAATCATATTTTATATGTGTGTGTGTGTGTGTGTACAAAATAAGATTGAAATCCAGTGAAATTAAGCCCTCTGACTTTAGATCTAACACTCTTTCCATTGTGTCACAGTTTCTTCCTTCCTTCCTTTCTTCCCCTCTCTCTCTCTGTCTCTGTCTCTGTCTCTCTCCCTCCATACTTTCCATTTCACAATCAATACTGTGTATTGGTTTCAAGGCAGAACAGTAAGAGCTAGGCAACTGAAGTTAAAAGCTGTGCCTTGTCACACAGCTAGGAAATGTCTGAGGTCAGATTTGAACCCAGGACCTCCAGTCTCCAGATATGATGTCTCTCTATCCATTAAGCTGCCTAACTGCCCCAACTATGACAATTCTTACAGAGAGATTGAAAGAGATCTATGACTAAAAGAGATTAGGGCCTCTGACAGAAGAAAGTGTGGAGAACAGTTTGGAATTTTCTCTAGAGAGTGAACCAAAGTTCACAAAGTAGAAAGTACACAGCCATGAACCAACTCCCCATACTCAGACTGAACAGAGATGCCCGGTCCTGGGATCAGTTATGGGATGAATCATGCAGTCACTCTCCAAACATTTATTAAGCACTAAATATCAGAGGCTGCTAGGTGGTGCCATAGGGCATAGAGTGCCTGACTTGGGGTCAGAAAGACTAATCTTCCCATTTCAAATCCAGTTTCAGATATTTCCTAGCTGTGTGACCCTAGACAAGTCACTTAACCCATTGGCCTCAGTCTCCTCATCTGTAAAAAGAGCTAGAGAAGTAAAAAGCAACATACTCTAGTATCTCTGCCAAAAAATAAAAAAACCAAATAGCATCACGAAGAGTCAGACACAACTGAAAAACAACTAAATACAAGCAATGTACCACATACTGTGTTAAGCACTGGAGATACACAAAAACAGGCCCTGCACTAGAAGAACATATATTCTTTTTTTTTTTTGACCCTCACCTTCTATTTTAGAATCAATATAGTGTTTTGGTTCCAAGTCAGAAGAGTGGTAGGGGCTAGGTAATGGGGGTTAAGAGACTTGCCCAGGGTCACACAGCTAGGAAGTGTCTGAAGCCAGATTTGAACCTAGGACCTCCCATCTCTAGGCCTGGCTCTCAATCCACTGAGTTACCTCCCTGCTCCCTAATATATACATTTATTTTTAAAAGCTGTCCATGGGGACAGCAGGGTAGCTCAGTGGATTTGAGAGCCAGGCCTAGAGACAGGAGGTCCCGGGTTCAAATCTGACCTCAGAAACTTCCTAGACAAGTCACTTGACCCCCATTGCCTAGCCCCTACCACTCTTCTGCCTTGGAACCAATACACAGTATTGACTCCAAAACGGAAGGTAAAGGTTTAAAACACACACATACATATATATATGTCCATGACAGAATTTCAGGGTTTCACATGCAACCTTCTTCTCTGTTCATCTTCATTTTGTTGAAATTTTTGTGCTTATTAAATTAAACACAAAATTTTTCAAAAGATGAGTAAGAATTCAACATGCTGAGAGAGCCATATAGATGAGACAAGTAAGGTGCTTGTTGTGGGCAGAATACTTCAGTCTGGCTAGAAGGAAGAATGAATGAATGCATGAATGAATGAATGAATGAATGAATGAATGAATGAATGGATGGATGAATGCATGCATATTGGGAAAGCGAGTAGAGTCCGCTCTCCCTCCTAGGAGCCTCCAAGGGAATTTGTTTAAGGTGCCATCTCTCTTTCTCCCCAAACACAGAACACAGTTTCCACTAGTTTTCCAAGTACCCACCCAAATAAACGCTCAGTCTTTTCCTTTTTTAGAAAAAAGATGTTGGCTCCAAGGTCCTCCATCTGCTAATCCTAACTGGTTCTCGACAGCCTGTGGGAGGGAAAACTTTCCGGAAGCGAGTTCGAACTTTTAGAGGGTGAGGCATGTCGGTGGCCACCAGAGGGCAGTGGAGGCTCATGGATCTGGGCTCCCTCCGCGGCTTTCCCTGCCTTCTTCCCCAAGATTCTCCAGACCTCAGCCCCATCACTGTGTCTTCCTGCTCCCTTCCTGGAGGAGGCTGGGAAAGCCTCTGAGGCCAACAAGAGGGAGGCTCCATACTCATGAAATCACGCATCCTTGAAGTTCTAAAGCAATCTGCCATGCGCCAGGGGCCGGAATCAGGCAACGGAGCTGTTGCCTTTCCATTCTTCAGTCAAGGACCAGGAGGTGGTGGCCAGAGGACCAGCAGAAGTGGGACATTTCACAGGAAGGATGCACAGGGACAGATCTTGGAACAGAATTTCTTTTTTACCCTCATCTTCTGACTTAGAATCGATGTACTAAATATTGACGCTGTCAGCAGGACAAGGGCTAGGCAGATGGAGTTAAGTGACTTGTCCAGGGTCACAGAGCTAGTAAGTATCTGAAACCGGATTTGAATTTAGGAAGATGAGTCTTCCTGATTCCAAGACTGATGCTCCATCCATTTTAACACCTAGGATAGAATTTAATCTTAAACTTGAAAGAGATCTCGGAGGGCATCTCCTCTAGTCCCAGTGGGTAGCATCATTCCCCTGCACCACATCCCCTACAAGTGGTTGGCCATCCAAACTCACTAAAGACTTGGTGAAGGAGTGTTGGGGTGGGGTGGAAGATGATAAGGCTGGATGGGGACATACTGAATTTGCAGAATCACTGGGAGGTGACAATAGGCTGGTGGAAGAAGGATTGAGCTTGTTCTGTTTGGCCCCAGAAGACCAAACAGGGCATAAGTTTCAAAGAGACAGAATCAGGCTTGTCAGAAAAAAAAAAACTGTCTACCAGTTAGAGCAGTTGAAAAGAGAATTGGTCTCTCTCCTCCTCTTGATTTCCCCCCGTTCTTTTAGCTTGAGTTCCTTTTCCCTTTCTCCCAGTTCCTTTGGGCGCTAATACCTCCCTGTCTCTGAAGTGTTCAGCCTGCTCTCTGTCTTATCTGCATGTTGTCTACCCCATTAATTGGAAACTCTTTGAGGGTAGGAACTGTTGTTGTTTCTCTGTATCCTCAGTGCTTAGAATGGTGTCTGGCACAGAGTAAACACTTATACATGATATGTTTAGATAACTCACTGACCCGCTAGTGAATAGCTTCCTCTTCAGTGGAGGTCTTCATGCACAGTCCAGTGGTGCTGGTGGGGAGGCAGGTTGTGTATGTGTGCTCAATATTGGGGGGGGGGCTGTCTTCTTGAGATACTGGCTAGACTAGCTGTCCTTTGAGATTCCTTCCAACATTTACATTCTGTGGCCCTGATTCTATGACAGGGGAAATACTGGCATACTCTCCTCCTCCTCCTCCTCCTCCTCCTGCTCCTCCTCCTCCTCCTCCCCCTCCCCCCTTTTTTTCTGGCCTAAGCCTAAGGCTTGCCAAAGAATAACTGGCATCACTTAAAACTCCTTGAAAATCCCTCCTCTCCCTTTGGAACTAAAGACACTGTTAAACCCTGCTGTCAGGAGTCCAGGCTGCTGAACAGGACATTTAGAATCTCTGAGTTCTATTCTTAGCTCCACCCCTGACTCAGAATTTAGGCTCACCACTCCCACAATTGGTGACTCAATCCTCCTGTTTGTAAAATGGGGAAAGAAAATCCACCACCCACCTTTTCTGGAAAGGTGTTTGAAGAAGGTTCATGGGAAAATGCCTGCAAAAGGACTCTAAGTTCCTCAACAGAAAACTGATAAGTACAAAGCCTAACATTCAAATATGAGATCATCCCAACACCTACATCTCTCTTACCTCTTTTGAGGTCACCAGAGAAATTGGGAAGATATTTACTTCCTAATGCCTTTTCTCTTACAGATGGCATCCTAGTTAATCTATATTTAGCTCCTTGCAATTCCTGGCTCTTTGCCAGGATGCTAGCTCACCTTTCTATAACACTTCACACTTTTTCAGAGTATTCATCATGGGATTTGGAGCCTGAAGGAACCTTAAAGATCATCTAGCCCAACCCCTTCATTTTTAAGGAGGAAAAACCCAAAGCCCAGAGAGGATGGGTAGAAGGCATCATGTAATAGTAGATGGTACATTAGACTTGGAGTCAGGAAGACCTGGGTTGGAATCCTGCTTCAGACTCTTACAAGTGAGGTGATGCTGGGCAAATCACTGAACTTCTGTTGGCCTCAGTTTCCCCATTTGTAAAATGGACATAATACTATAATGGCTTCTTCACAGATTTGTTATCAAATTAGATCTTATATATAAAGTGTTTTGCAGATGCTAAAGTGATATTAAAAATTGGGGACTTTATTGTTATTGAGTAACTTGGCTAAAGGTCACAGTAGAAGTAAATGGTAAAGTCAGGATTCAAAGCCAGATCCCAAACCAGTGCTCTTTCCATCCACTAGGGTTTAGAAGCTATTGGACCACTGCAAATTCTGAGTTGTAGGTCAGTTTGGCATGCCTTAAAGCCTCTTCTGGATTTAGCATCATAAGATTCAGAGTCAACAGTGACTTTAAAAGATCATCTAGTAAAAACAATCCCCTTTCTTTTTTCACATGGGAAAGTCTCAGAGAAAGCAAACTACTTAATGAAGTTCACCCAGATCACAGGTGGCAGAGCTGGGATTTGAACTGAGATCTCCTACCTCCTACCTCCAAATTGAGGATTTCCATCTCCCAACCACCAACCCACCATACCAGGCCACCTTGTAAGACAAATGGTGCAAGTGTTGTCATGCCCATTTTGCAGATGAGTAAATTGAGATTCAGAATCGATATCACCAGAGAGTTAGTGTTTGACAGAGCCTCAGAGGCCATCAAGTCTTACTCTTGCCAGAACTTGAAGCCTCTCAACAGCATCCTCATATGGTCCCCGGGCTACCACTAGAAGACCTCTAGGGAGAGAAAGCCCAGGCCACTTCTTGGGCAGTGCTGATTTCCTTATGTTGAGCTTAAATCTGCCTCTGCAATTTCTACCCAGATCACAGTTCTGACCTCCAGAATGACAAGAAAAATCTAATCTCCCATCTCTATGACAGACCTTCAGATACTCTAAGAGACTTATTTTCCCTTCCCCCCACCAAATCTTCTTTTCTCCTGGCTTAACCTCCCCAATTCCTTCAATCCCCTTTGTAGGGGATGATCTTGAGGCCCCTCACCTTCCTTGTTGTCCTCCATCAGGAGGCTCTCTGCCTTGCCAATATCCTCCTTAAATCAGAGAGTCTAGAAATGAATTCCACACATCAGGGGCCATTTGACCATGGTAGAAGACTATAAGACAAGGACAATCCATTAACAGTGGTAAGAAATGAGGGAAATTAAGAAGCTCTTCCAGCTCAAAATTCTGCAACAGCTAATAGAAACAGGGGAAAAAACAAAATCCCCAAATGGATGGAGGCCATGGCTTGTTTTTTCTGCCAATCAGGCTAGGTATCACCATAGAAACGAATGCCAACTGCTTCATTTATTTAGAAGCCAAAGCACATCTAGAAATGAACAAGGAAAATTGGCAAAGGGCCTTGAGATCGGGGAGGTGGCAAGATACATTGGAAAACAAGTGAATTTTCAATCAGAGGGCTTGAGTTTAGATCCTGGGTTCTAGTAACTCAACTCCTGTCTTATTTTCTTTGCCTGACGTTCTGTCTTAGCTCCCTGCTTGGTACCTTCATTTCTTAAATTGTTGTTGTTCAGTTGTTTTCAATTATGTCTGACTCTTTGTAACCCCATTTGGGGTTTTCTTGGCAAAGACACTGGAGTGATTTGCCATTTCCTTCTCTAACTCATTTTACAGATGAGGAAACTAAGGCAAACAGAGTTAAATGACTTGTCCAGGTTCACATAGTTAGGAAGAATCTGAGTTTGTATTTGAATTCAGGTCTTCCTGATTCTAAGCCCAGAGCACTATCCATTGCACTACCCATTGTACCACCTTGCTGCCACCATATTATGTAATGACACATCAAGCAAATATACAGTATTATGTTGTATCTCGAGGGCCTTCTTTACTCCTCTCATTTTAGGGAAACATTGACTGTGAACCACAACCAAAACTATGAGCTAAATTTGTCCCAGGTGCACCAAGGTTAGCATTTAATGAGCCAAAGACTGGAAAAAGAAGCCAGAACTCCCAGGACTTAACAGAGTCCACGTGCTTGTCTGGGTTCAGAGTGGAATGGTAACTAACATAAATTCTTATGGGTGCAGCAGTGATTCTTCAAGATTATATTGTAATCACACCATGTGGGGATCAACTAAAGAAACTAAGGATATCTAACCAGGCAAAAGATCTCTCCACCCTATTGAATCCTTTCCTGTAGATTCATTTATTGTGCATTTATAGAGCAAACATTTATTAAGTGCCCATGATGTCCCAGGCTTGGGAGATATAAACAATAAAAACAGTCTCTGTGCTCAAGGAGCTTACAGTCTCTTAGGGAAAACATCAAGTATATAGATAACAATAATAATTCTTATTATTTTTAAAACCCTTCCCTTAGAATCAATACTGTATGTTGATTCCAAGGCAGAAGAGCAGTAAGAGCAAAGCAATGGAAGTTAAATGACTTGCCCAGAGTCACACAGCTAGGAAGTGTCTGAGGCCAGATTTAACAGATAATTAGACACCAAACATATACAAAAGAAATATACAGGAATGTGAAGGTAGAGAGCACTGCAGAATTAGAAAGGCCTAACACAAAAAGAAGCACTTGAACTGGACCTTGAAGAGAATCAAGGATTCCAAGAGGAAAAAGGAAGGATGGAGAGCATTTCAGGTATGGGAATCAGTCAGCCTATGCAAAGACATAAAATCTCCAGAGATCCATGTCATGTATGGGGAACAGCAACTTTGGATGGAACACAGAGTATGTGAGGAGGGAATAATGGGAAATTTATCTGGAAAGCTAGGTTGGAGCCATATTGTGAAGGATTTTAAATGCCTAACAAGGAGTTGGCCCATTTACCTAGAGACACTAGGAAGCTGCAAAGGTTTCATGAATGAGGGACTGATGTGATGAGACCTTTGCCATAGAAATTGTTATTTTGCAGCTGAGTAGAGGATGGATTACAGAGGAAAGAGAAGGGACAAAGGGTGAACAACTGGGGGAAGTTACTACAGTGAGAGTTGATGAGGACCTAATTAGTGTGGTAGTCATGTAAGTGGAGAGTAGGAGTCAGATGCAAAAAAATATTTTGGAAACATGATTAATATGGAGATATATTTTGTATGATCACACATGGATAAACTAGATCAAGTTGTTTGCCATATCAGGAAGGTGAAAGGGGAGGAAGAGAACAAACGAATTTAGGACTCAAAATTTTGGAAAACAAATGTCAAAAATTGTTACTATATGTAACTGGGGAAAATATATATTTTTTAAAAAAGATATTGTGGAGGCCAGTCCTAGCAAGAAAAAACAAGGAAAATAAGCAGAATTACCTGACAAAATTGCTGTATCTGACTATGGACAGCATGCAACTCCCATAGTCCTTATACATAGCTTTTTAAGTTGGTGGATTTGCCTTGGAGAATTTTAGTCAATGGGATTCTACTATCCTTTTCTTGGAATCCTTTGAAATATTGTCTACTAAAAGGTGGCCCATGCCTCTAGTTCTTGTTTTAGGGAGGCTGGGGGTGGTAGATTGCTTAAACATAAGAGTTTTGAGCTTTAGTGTGGATAAAGCTGATCAGGTATCTGCACTTTCTGGAACCAATATGGTGGGACACCTGCAGAAAGAGATCACCATGATGTCCAAAGAGGGACAAACTGGTCCAGGTTGGAAACTAAGCTGATGAACATTCCAATACTACTTAGGATTGGGATTGGGCCAATGTGTGACTGTTGAACATCCATCGAGGATGAAATAGAGAAACCCGGGATAGATAGATAGATAGATAGATAGATAGATAGATAGATAGATAGATAGATAGATAGATAGATAGATAGATAGATAGATAGATGGATGGATGGATGGATGGATGGATGGATGGATGGATGGATGGATGGATGGATGGATGGATGGATGGATGGATGGATGGATAGATGGATAGATAGATAGATAGATAGATAGATAGATAGATAGATAGATAGATAGATAGATAGATAGATGGAATGATAAATGGATGGAAGAAGGAAGGGAGGAAGGAGAGGGGAAAAGAAGGAAGGGAGGGAGGAAGGGAGAGAAGAAGAGGAAGGAGGGAGGGAGAGAAGAAATGGAGGAAGGGAGAGAGGGAGGAAGGGGGAAAGGAAGGAAAGAAGGAAGAAGGAAGGAAGGAGGGAAGGAGGGAATGAAGAAAGGAATGAAGGAGGGAGGGAGAGAAGAAATGGAGGGAGGAAGGGAGAAAGGGAGAGAAGGAAAGGAAGGAGGGAGAGAGGGAGGAAGGAGGGAGGGAGGAATAAAGGAAGGAGGAAAAGAGGGAGAGAAGAAAAAGAAGGAGAAAGGAAAGGAGGAAGGGAGGGAAGGAGGAAGAGAGGGACAGAGGAAGGAAGGAAAGGAGGGAGGGAAGAAGAAAGAGAGGAAGGAAGGAAGGAAGGAAGGAAGGAAGGAAGGAAGGAAGGAAGGAAGGAAGGAAGGAAGGAAGGAAGGAAGGAAGGAAGGAAGGAAGGAAGGAAGGGAGGGAGGGAGGGAGGGAGGAAGAAAGGGAGGAAGGAAGGAAGAAAGGGAGGAAGGGAGGAAGGGAGGGAAGAAGGGAGGGAGGAAGGGAGGAAGGGAGGAAGGAAGGAAGGAAGGAAGGAAGGAAGGAAGGAAGGAAGGAAGGAAGGAAGGAAGGAAGGAAGGAAGGAAGGAAGGAAGGAAGGAAGGAAGGAAGGAAGGAAGGAAGGAAGGAAAGAAGGAAGGAAGGAAGAAGGGAGGGAGGGAGGGAGGGAGGGAGGGAGGAAAGAAAAGAGAAAATCTAGTTTTATCTGTCAGATTACTAGATGGAGTGACCACTTTCCCCAGTCATTTATTATCTAGTTCCTTCTTGCTGACTAGTCAGATACAAAATAAAATTTCTCCTGGTTGGTAACTACATCGTCTGAAATTTGAAATTATGATTAAGGTAAACAAAAAAATTAAGGGCTGTTCTTAGCAGAGAACATTCTAACAGACATCAAGATAATAGAAGTCCTCTATTATTATTTATGAAGCCCTTCTGTGCTATTCATTAGGTTTATTGGCCCCTAATTCCCACCCCCACCCCCAGTCTGGTATTGTATCATAGGAGTTTGGTAGAATTCTTCCTTTTCCTATTTTTGCAAATAGTTTATGATATATATTAGAATTAATTGGGTTTTTTTAATTTTTAAAAATAGAGTTCACTTATAAAACTCTTTAATTTGGGACTTTGTTAATTGATTGTTTTATCCTTTTTGAAATTTGGTTATTTAAATTCTCTATTTTTTATTCTGCTCATCTGAATATTTTATATTGTTGTAAATATTTATCCACATCATCAAAGTTGTCCATTTTGTTTGCATATAATTTGAAATAAATTATTTCTGATAATTTTCTTTATTTGAGCTTACTTTGTTGTGAATACTCTTTAAATTTTTTGACACTAGCATTTTGATTTTCTTCTCTTAAAATAATCAGATTAGCTAAATATTTGTCTGTTTTAATTAGTTTTTAAGCAGTTTCAAATTAAGTATATCCTCTCATTGTTTTTTTCAATTTTCATAATCTACAAAATATGTATTTAGGCTTTTATTTGGGTTTTTTGATATATTATATTTCTAGGGATTTTTTTTGGCACATGCTCAATTTATTGAACAATTTTTTCTTTTGTTAAAAAAAAGTTTATCAATATAAAGTGATCCCTATGGACTACTTTGATTTCATCACAAAGGTTTAGGTATATTGTCAACACTGTCATTTTCTTAATGAAATTATATATTGTTTCTACATATTTTTTATTTAACCCATCTGTTTAGTATTAAATTACTTAATTACTAATTAATTTTAATCCTTTCTTCAGAGGCCCTTTATTGAAAACAGTTTCTTTGTATAATCAATAGAGGGTGTGTTTATTATTTCTGTTTTTCTGCATTTGTGAGATAAAGTTGAGAAATGGGTATGTACCCTCTTCCCATTCAAGAATTGCAAGAGAGGTTCCTAATTTCTTTCCAATTTTTTAAATTAATTTGTTTAAATCTGAAAGAGGTACATTAAATATCCTAACCATTATAATTTTACTTTCTTTTTCTCCTAGTAAATTCCTTTCATGATGCTTTGTCATTCATTGGATACATATTGAGTATTGTTATGAAACTATACCTCTAATGTAATCACATCTATTTTTACTGTTGCCTTTGATAATTATTCACTCAATCTTTTTTTAGTTCCATTAAAGCATAATAAATCATGCTTCAGTCCCTTATTTTAATTCTGTGTGAATTTTAATGTTTCTTGCCTTTACAAGAAAAGAAATAGTCTACTATTCCATTTTACTATTCTTTCTGGTTTATGGTTCATTCAATTTCCCTTCATAGTTATAGTTTTTCTTATTATATTTTACTTTTATCAAGTAGCAAGCATCTATTTTCTCTCTTCCTATTTTTCCCCTTAAAAAAGAAAAAAACTCTTAAAACAAACACTTACAATTGAGCAAAACAATTCCCAGGACTAAAAATGTATATCTCATTCTGCATGTTTAGACCATCAGCTTTCTGTAAAGAGGTGAATTATATTCTTTGTGATCTATCTTCTGAAGATCCATTGGATCAGAGTTTTGTAGCCTTTCAAAAGCATTCATTTTGACAATGTTGTTATAATATAAGTGGTTCTCCTACTTTTGCTCACTTCACTATGCATCACTTCTTAGGTTTCTCTATGACTTTCAAGTGCTTAGCACAATGCCTGGCATATAGTAGGCATATTCATGTTTACTGCTTTTCTTCCCTGTCTTTCATTGATTCTTTTTTCCCCTTAACTCTTACCTTTTGTATTAGTATCAATTCTAGGACTGAAGGGCAATAAGGGCTAGGAAATCAGGGTTAAATGGCTTGCCCAAGATCACACCATTAGGAAGTATGTAAGACCAGATTTGAATTCAGTTCCTTCCAACTTCTGGCCTGGTGTTCTATGTACTGTCCTACCCAGCTACTTTCTTTCATTACTTCTTAAAGTTCAGTAGTATTCTAGCATATTTATATGCCTTAACTTGTTCAATCATTCTCAAATTGATGGACATCTCAGCTTTTAGTTCTTAGCTATAACAAAAAGAAAGCTAAAAATATTTTTGTACATATGAGTCATTTTCACTTTCTTTGATCTTTCTTTTATTTGAGGGTGTGATCTAAGAGATGGTATTGCTGGTTCATAGGGTATGCACAGTTTAATAATTTTAGGGGAATAGTTCCAAATCATTTTACAGAATTGAGAGCTCCACCAATAGTACAGTTATATATGTGTACATATATATTTTCCCAACATTTGTCATTTTCCTTTTTTGTCAATTTTGCCAAACTGATAGATGAGTGGTAAAATCTCAAAATTAGCTTGCATTTCTTATATTATTAGTGATTTACATATTTTTTCTGTCCTGTAGGATTACAGAGGTAGCTAAATGGCACAGTGGATAGAGCACCAGGCCTGGAGTCAGGGGGATTTACGTTCATATCTGGCCTCAGTCACTTCCTAGCTGTGTGACCCTGAACAAGTCACTTAACTCCAGCTGCCTAGCCCTAGAATAAATACTAAGATAGAAGGTCAGAGTTATTTAAATAAATTTTAAAAAAAAGGAAACTCCTTGAAGGCAAGGACTATTTTTTCTTCTGCTCGTATTTGTATTCCCAGTACTTAGCACTGAGGATCTGACACATAGTAAGCATTTAATAAATGTTACTGATGTATAATTGATATTCTATTGCCTGTCTTTTCAAGAGATGGGAGAGGAAAGGGTAGAAGGGAGAGATTTTGGAGCTCAACATTTTAAAAAATTAATATTAAAATTTGTCTTTCATGAAATTAGGAAAATTTAATGAAATAAATTTAAAATATTAAAAAATTAAATGCTTGTTGACTAACTTTTTGCATTTTCTACAGAGTAAAATAAAAAGCTGATGCCATTTGTTACCTTGAATGCTTTTATAGGAGTTAGAGACCTTGTCATCCACTTTTGTAGAAGCCTAAATAGAAACTGTATTTGGAGGTTTTCCCCAGGATAATTCCAAGTAGGGGTAATGAGCCAAAGAGATAATGATCCCTGGAGAAGCTTAGACTATATAAGCCTCAAGTCAGGGGACCCAAGGCAAGCAGATATATTACTTTGCATGTCATCTAGAGGAAAGCCTTGGGTGGTTAAAAAAAAATCCTTCTAAGTGGGATGCCACAATCAGATTCTAGTTCTGTCTCCTCCTTCTTTAACCTTGGGTAAGTCACCCAAATAGCTTTAGGTCTCAGTTTCTCCATCTGTAAAAAAAGGAAAAAAATGAAGGAGAGACTGGATAACACCTACGGTTCTTTCCAGCTCCAAAATCTATGATTCTTGTATAATCTATAGCAAATTGCTATAGATTAAAAGGGAGAAATGGGAAGGAAGGAGAGACTATAGAACACAAACTTTTTAAAAGATGAATGTTAAAATTTTTGTTTACATGTAATTGAGAAAAAAAATGAAGTGTAAAAAATAATAAAATAAATTCTACAATTCTGTACACACAACCAAAACAGCTTCCTTCTTTGTGTGTCTTAGCCGGCCTGGGCCTCCAGGGGACAGAGAATTGTAATTAACCAGGATGTGACAGTCAAAACAAATCCTCTTCTCACCTTTTAAAAGTCTCTGAGGCCCTGTGGTGGGGACCGAGAAAGAGAACTCAGCTTTGCTTCCTTACATGTCAGCAGAAGGGACGAAGGGCTTCAAAGGGTGCCTCTCAGAAGGCCTCGCCACCTGCTAGAGGCTTCCAGTGCTGCCAGGCTCATTATCACATGGCACCCACACCTCCCTTGTACAAATCTGGGCAGCAGCTGGGGTGAGAATTCCACCGCCTCTCCCTCTTCTCCAGCTTTTGCTTCTTCAATTCCCATCTGACTTTGTGCCTGCAAGTCTGAAGTGTCAGGGCCTCAAAGTGCCTGGCAAAGACCAAGCAACCTCTGAACCTGGGGGACTGAGCCAAGCTGGCTAATGTATTCAAGTGCTCAAACAGGAGGGAATTGGGAGCCAGTGGAGCATGTCAGAGACACCAGAAGTCCTGGCCATGGGAAGCTGGGTGTTCCCTAAATTTCCATAGTCAACCCATTTTCTCTATAGGCCATTTCATGCACTGAGATTCAGGCTGGCAATCAGGGAATACAAAATGGAAAAGGTGGTGGCTCAGTGGATTGAGAGTCAGGCCTAGAGATGGGAAGTCCTGGGTCCAAATCTGGCCTCAGACACTTCTTAGCTGTGTGACCTTGGGCAAGTCACTTGACCCCTATTGCCTAGACCTTACTGCTCTTCTGCCTAAGATGGAAGGTAAGGATTTAAATAAAAAGTTTGCTTCTGAATTCAGTGCTTTAGGGGCAGCTGAGTAGCTCAGGGGATTAAGAGCCAGGCCTAGAGACAGGAGGTCCTGGGTCCAAATCTGGCCTCAGACACTTCTCAGCTGGGTGACCCTGGGCAAGTCACTTAACCCCCATTGCCTAGCCCTTACTGCTTTTCTGCCTTGGAGCCAATACACAGTATTGACTCCAAGATGGAAGGTAAGGGTTTATTTTTTTTTTAATGAATTCAGAGCTTTAAAATTATGTGAAATGTTTGTTTTTTATTTAATCAATAAACATTTATTAAGCACCTATTATGTGCTCTTTGGCAGCTAGGGCAGATTGAGCAAGGGTTCTGTCCTGGTAATTCCTCTCCTTTCCCTCTATACCATTCTTCCTTGGTGATCACATCATCTCTCACAGGTTCACATGCCAATGATTCCCAGATCTATACATTTAGCCCCCTCTCTCTTCTGAACTCCAGTCATCTTGGACATCCCAAAGTAGGTGTGCTATAGGAGCTGAGACCTAATTATCTTCCCCTACACCCCTCCTCCCCAACCCTTCTCTCTTCAGAATGTCATTATTACTGTAAAGGGCATCACCAACCACCCAGTTGTTTAGGCTCAAAATGTTTATGTCTGCTCCACCATTTTTTCAAACTTTCTCCACACAGTCAATCTGTTATTAAATCTTGTGGTTTTTACCTTCCCAGCATCTGTCAGATGTCCTCTTCTCTCCCCTTTCACACAACTACTCTATTACAAAAATCTAATTGGTCTCCCTCACTCAGGGATCTCCATCCTCCATTTAGCCACTAAAGGAAATGTTCAAAGGGAAAAAGAAAGTAGAGATTATAGATATTGCTATCCTGCCTTCAGCAAATAAGGATAGTTTTTTCTCTTCTTTGTCTACCTTTATGCTTTTAATTTCTTTTGTCTTGTCACTAATGCTAGTGTTTCTAGAATTATATCAAATGATAGAGAGGAAAGGGAGCATTCTTAATTTGCTCTGTAGTTTTGTTGTTATTGTTCAGTCAATTTCAGCCCTATCTGACCCTTCATGATCTCATTTGGAGTTTTCTCAGCAAAAAGACTGGAGTGGTTTGCCATTTCCTTCTGATACTCATCTTACACATAAGGAAAGTAAGGCAAACAGGGTTAAATGACTTGCCCAGGGTCACCTGGCTATTAAGTGACTGAGACGGTATTTGAACTCAGGAAGATGAGTCTTCCTGATTCTAGGCCCAGAGCTCTATCCACTACTCAACCTAGCTGCCCATTCAAGTATTTATTTGGTTCCTAACTCACCATAAACTATAAACTCAACGAGGTCAGGGACTGTATTCTTTATAAAGTATTTTCCACAGTGCATAAGAAAGCACTTGATAAACAAATAAATGAATGAACAAAAAATCATCCCTGCTAGGAATAACTGAAACTAGTCAGGAAGTAGAGGGTGGGTCTAGACCTTGAGTCTCTAGCAATAGAATTTAATTTTAACCAAGATAAATAGAATGTCTTTTCCATTTGTGACTGAAAAAACAAATCCTTCCTGAGTTACTTCCTCTTAGGGTATATGTTTGGTCCCTTCAGGTATCCCCTTTGGGTGGGAAGACAGGATACAAAAGTCAAAGGCCGTGAAAAGGGAAGTCCTGAAGACAGGAAGGTTATCACAGGAAGAACAATGCCAGTATAGCTCCATGTTATCAACAGAAAGCTCTATTATTGCTATCACTAAGTTTGTCATATAGCAGAATTCACACATAATTTGATCAGATTCAAAGATCAATAAGTACTTATTGGAGTTAGTAGCATGATAGTAATTACCCATTTTTCTAACATTTTAATGTTTGCAAAGCATTTTCTTTACTTCATTCCTGCCTTTGACATAGCTAGTGAAAGTATTATTATTCTCACTTGATAGACGAGGAAACAGACTTGAATAGGTTAAATGATTGCTAGTGGTCATAGAGCTAATAAATATTTGAATCAAGATTCTATGCCACATTTCCTACCTCTAAATTCAATACTCTTTCCCCCTTCAATGAAGGAAATTTTTTTTTTTCACTCAGAGCCAAGTTAGAAGTAGTCTTGATTAAAACCTAGAAATCACCCAATCATCTGACCTATCGATTAAATCTGGGCCTATCCATCCCCGGTGGACAAGTGGGTAAGGAAGAGGAGTTACAGAAATGAACAATTCTGCAGGAGCATGTTAAAAAAAACCCAACCAATATCCACAGTCTCCCAACTCTCCGAAGCATCAGTGCTAATTGGCTCTTGAATTGTGGGAGATGGAGGGTGGAAAGAAGATAGGAGAAAGAACAAAGAATCTGAATCCTGTCCTTCTCTCTCAGCATGTCTCAACTCACAGGAATGCTCCTAAAGACCAGGCACAAAGACTGAATGGAGCCTCTTTGGCTGCCTGAGGTCAAGGTCAGGATCAGATCTATGTCAGAGTACCATACTACCAGGAGTCAATTTAGCCCAGAAGGGATTATTTCAGGATACCTTATGCTTATAGTTCTGATGCCCCATCTAATTACCAAGGCTCCTTTTGCTAATTTGCTCATTAGTGGCACTGAGGATGTGTGATCATCACAAGCGGTGTTAAATTTGCACTAAGAATGGTAGTTGGAGCTGTAATTCGTTTTTGAAATCTGTTGCGTGAGAAAGAATTCACACCCACTGATAATCACTTTTATTCCTACTGCCTTGTTCTTTTTCTTTGTAAAGTTAATACTTACTTGAATCTAGTTTTCTCCACTCCTCTATAGGCACCTCAGATTAAAAGAAAATGGGAACTGTTTATGTAAGTGACTCACTGGCTAGAGAGCCAGGCTGGGAGATGGGAGGTCCTAGGTTCCAATACAGCCTCAGATACTTCACTGTGTGACCCTGGGAAAATCACTTAATTCTATTTTTGCTACCCTTTGTTGCTCTTCTGCCTTGAAACTGGTTCTTAGTATCAATTCTAAGACAGGAGGTAAGGGTTAAAAAAATAATAGTAACAAAGGGGAAAAAAGAAAAGGGCTAGACTAGCTGATCGCTAAAGTCTTTGCTCAGCTCTAACATTTATTGCTATTTGCCTAAATCTGAGGACCAGGAAGATACTTCTTAGAGATAGTCTTAATGGAAGAAGCCTGTCTTCTCCAAAACAGCAAAGAAAAAGCAATGTTTAACGGGTGACCTGTAATTTGCTTCTTCCTCATGGACTAAAAGACCAAGGAAATGTCACAACATGCCTCTAGGAACCAAAACTCAACCTTGAGAGCATTCCTCAGCTTCATTCATTGGCAGATCCTATTCTATTCCTTGAACTCCATTCTCATCTTGCTGCAATTCGATCTCTTGTCTCAGATGGGGGCATCCAGATTCTTATCTGACTGTTACCAGGACTAGGCACTTTAAAAGATCTTTCATTAGCTGAGGAACCCGAGACTTTGTGTACACCCAACAGAGAGATGGCTCCTGTGACATCTAGAAACCAATGGGAAAGGGGTAGGACACAAGTCCTAGGCTGGCTTGTTTTGCTGCCTCTGGCTAAACAAGCCTCTCAAGCTGGGATTTATCTAGCCAATTACTTTCCACCACCTTGACTCCTGGCCTTATAGGATCTTAAATTGAACTGGAAGGGCTCTTAGTGAAATTTTAGTCGAATCTTGAACTAAGGGCCTGGTGATGAAGTATAGAATTATAAAGCTAAAAGTAAATTAAATAAATTAACAGTCCCAGGGGATCTAGAAATCCATGACTTCAAAACCAATATTCTTTTCCATACACTTTTTTTTTAAACTCATACCTTCTTAGAATTGATAGTAAGGCATTAAAGTGGTAAGGGCTAGGCAACTGGGGTTAAGTGACTTGCCCAGGGTCACACAGCCAGGAAGTGTCTGGGGTCAAATTTGAATCCAGATCCTCTCGATTTCAGACCTGGTACTCTATCCACTGAATCACCTCTTTGCCCTGTAAAACACTTACTTTCTAATGATGAAAGACCTCAAATAGACAGGCAACCTAGTATAGCAGGAAATGTAAAGGTTTTGGAGTCGGGAGTTGAACCTCATTCTTTCTCTGCCATTTACTGCCCATGCGGCTTTGGGTAAGGCTTCTCAGCTTCCGTTTCCTCATCAGTAAAGCGAGACAGCTATAAATGTCCGTAGATCTAAGCATCCCAGGCAGCTTTAAGTCCATGAGGGGAGTGTCCTTCGAGGTGGGTCTGCTGTTGTTTACCCCCCTCCCCCCAAGGCAAGCGTCACCAGAAGAGGTAAGAAAGGGGGAGGGTGGCTCCTCGCGCAGTAAACTCACGGGCACGCGGGCAGGCCGCTAAAGAAGACCTCCTTGTGCGCGTGCGCGGGGGATGGACCGGAGGAACAGCTGGAGCCTCTCGCCGGCGAAGCGCGCGCTGCCGGCGTGAGAGCTAATGGAACAGGACAAGGGGCGCGCGCCCCACGAAGGGTAATGGACGCTGCGCGGCTCGAGTCCTCGCCGCTAACCCCCCCCGCCCCCCCTCCCCAGGGACTAGCCTCCTGTCCCTGGCCGTTGTTCGCAGCAGGGGCCCGCCCCAACATCTCTGTTGTCACACATTGGTAGCCCCCCCCCAGGGGGGATGCCATTACTTCCCCACGGAGAGTGGGGGCCCTCACTACTTCCCCACAAAGGGCGTCCCCCTGAGGGTGTCTCTTTGTCCCCAGAGGGCAGCCCCTGAGGGTGAATCTCTGCATCTCCACTAGGATATGAGGGTGGGAGGGGGAGTTCTCAGCGTCCCTTCTAGGAAACCCCCGGGAGAGTCCCTGCTTCCCCACAAAGGGTCTCCCCTGAGGGGGCAGAATTTCTACTTCCCCACAAGAGGAAGATGAGCCTTTCCACCCAAAAGGAGTCCCCGGAGGAGGGCACCTCTGCTTTCATACAAGGGGAGTCTCCTAGATTCTGCTTCTTCACAAGGGGTCTCTCCTGAGGAAGGGGGGGTCTCTACTTCCCCACAAGGGAAAGGCAAGTCTTTCCACCCAACAGGAATTGTTGGGGGGGAAGTTCCGAGAGCCTCTGCTTCCTTCCAAGGGGAATGGATCCCTGGTGTGGGGGGTCTCTGCTTCCATACAAGGGGAATCAACCTCAGGGTGCTTCCCCAGATCTACTAGTCACATAGAAAGGCACTGTTTCCTCCCATTCATACCAACGGAGTAGCTAATCCTCAGAGTTGCTGCTTCCACAAAAGGGAAGCTTCCCAGCAAGAAGGAGTCTGTTACCTCAACTCTTGATCTTATCCAGACTTCCCTTGGCAAAAGGTATCATTCCTTCTTATTGCCACATCCTGGCCTCCCTTTTGAAAGCTTCCACTCCTAGCACTTCAGAGGGTCCTTCTCTGAAGAGGGTGAAAGTCTGTCCTTTCTTCAGTGGCTCTAACTAGAATCACTAGACTCTGCATCATCTGTAAGTATATCTAAATCTGCTGGTCTCTACTCCTGACTTTTTCTTGGTTACTAGAACCTAATTTACATGAGTAAATGGCTGCAGTGGTTATTGGATGTTTCCTCAGCAGGGCAGTCAAGGAAAAAGAATGGTACCCAACTCACATGCAGTTGACCATCCTTCGGGCTCAGAATCTACAGGCCAAAGGACGCTCTGGGTTCAGCAATGCCTATGTGATCATGCGGCTCCAGAAACAGAAATATATGACCTCAGTGGTGCGTCACAACCTGAATCCTGAGTGGAAAGAGGATTGCATCCTTCAGTTGCCTGGTAAACTGGATAATTGGGAGGACCCTAACCTCGTCTTAACAGTCAAGCATCATTCACAGTGGTTCGCAGACCAGTTCCTGGGCCAGATATCCATTTCTCTGAAGCAGATTTTCCAAGACAAAACCAAGAGGAACAATGAGTGAGCAGAGTTGGCTTTTCCCACACACAATTAAGGGATCCCCACACACTTAAGGACAGATCATTCAGATTTCTGAACTCTTTCTCTTCTTGTGGAAGCAAATCTTTGCCTCAGTAGAAGGGAATGTAGGTAGCAGATGAATGAACAAGGTTGCATCATTATGCCAAGGTCACAATCTTTTGCAAAGTTTTCTGTCTAGAATGTGAATTTGAGGGCTAGCCCTCTGGAATTAATCTTTTATTCTCATCAGCTTTCCCTGCCAAAGGTAAAATGATCATTTAATATCAGTAGTCCCCTAGTATACATGGTCTATTTTAAGTAAATATCACAAAATATTAAACTGCATCAGTCTCTTGGACCTGTGAATCTTTTCCCCTTTCTTGAAGTCTCAAAGGATTACAACTCAAGGGAAGTCATAATCCCTTTAGAAAATAGTTACATAACCTAGTCAATAGAAAAATATTTAAATAAAACCAAGAAAGTCATTTAGGGAATAAGTTTCCAGTTTGGGAATTATTTGGGCCCTTGCTTAACTTCCCTGCTGCTACCTACCCACTTACAATTTCTCTACCAGATGAAATTTAATTGAGTCTACTGTTATCTAAACAAGTAAAACACTAAATGAGGGAGGAAGCTGAAATTACCCATTTTAATGAAATGTTTAGACTGCAGATTCACATGTTTCAGTTTCCTATTACTATGGGTAATCAAGAGAGAGCTATACTGGCTATACAAGCTATATACTTGAACAATAGGGGGAAAATCCTTAAAACTGAATTTTTAGGGGGCAGCTGGGTGGCTCAGTAGATTGAGAACCAGGCCTAGAGACGGGAGGTCCTAGGTTCAAATATGGCCTCAGACACTTTCCAGCTGTGTGACCCTGGGCAAGTCACTTAACCCTCATTGCCTAGCCCTTTCCACTCTTCTGCCTTGGAGCCAATACACAGTATTGACTCCAAGACAGAAGGTAAGGGTTTTTAAATTTAAAAAAAAAAAAACTGAATTTTTAGTGAAAGGAGAACTTGTTAAATAGAGGAAAATAAGAGGGATCAGGTCATTGAAAGGGTAAAACAATAGGATCACTGAAAGGAGGAACATAGATTCCTGGTGATCAAGATAGAGGAAAGAAAAGGAGTAACATTACTTCTAGAACTTTCTATAAGAATGCCCTTGAACAAAGGAAGAATAAAAGGGATAGCTTAGGGCATCAACTATTTAATCTCTGGTTGATTTCTATAGGACCACTTGGTAGGAATCTTTCCTTGAGAAGTGTGTTATTCATATCCTTTAAGCCAGGGAAACACTTACCCAGATAGAGAATGTGTTTGGTAGCATAAAAGGAAAATGGAGATAAAAGAGGAAGCCAGGTTTTGTGAAGCAAGCAGGAAATTTTACAATTGACTGAGAAACGATCTATGTATAGGATGAGATTTCAGTCTGTGGTATCATTGGCATAGTATGGCTACTTCCTAAAGTTGTCAGAAACCACTATAAGGTAATGCAACTATGTGACTTCCAGTGACTTCTTGGGAATTTCCTTCATGTAGGTGGTTCATCCTGCAGTCCAAAAGTAGGAAGACCAATAAGTATCTTGGACGTCTACAACTCACCATTCAATTCATGGAGATTTCAGGCCAGGAGAGAGAGCCAATTTTTCCAAGAGATAGTGGGTCATGGTCATCCTTTGGTAAGCTCCACAGCAGATTAATGAGCAAGAGAAGCAAGATTTATAAAGCAACTCCCTTTCCTATGGTAAGTAAGAATCTGTCTTCTGACATCTTTGTTTTATCTTTTTGTAGTTTTCTCCTTGTTTTTAAAGAACTTGTTATATATAAATCTATTAAGAATGATGATGTGGGGGGCAGAGGGGTAACTCAGTGGATTGAGAACCAGGCCTAGAGATGGGAGGTCCTAGGTTCAAATTTGGCCTCAGGTACTTCCTAGCTGTGTGACCTTGGGCAAGTCACTTAACCCCATTGTCTAGCCCTTACCACTCTTCTGCCTTGGAACTAGTACACAGTACTGATTCCAAGACAGAAGGTAAGGGTTTTAATTACCCCCCCCCCAAAAAAAATGATGATATGATTCTGGCCAGTATCAAGATAGAATGAATTTGAAATATGGAAGGGTCTACTTTTTAAAGCCAGGGCAGCTAGATGACATAGAGGATAGAGTGCTAGGTCTAGAATCAGGAGGATTCATCTTTCTAAGTTCAAATCTGGCCTCAGATACTTACTAATTGTGTGATCCTGAGCGAGCCACTTAACCATATTTGACTCAGTTTTCTCATCTATAAAATGAGCTTGAAAAAGATTAAATGGCCAGCCATTCCAGGCTCTTTGCCAAGAAAACCCCAAATGGGATCTTGAAGAGTCATGACTAAAAAGACCGAACAACTTTTTTTTTTAAATATATTTTATTTGATCATTTCCAAGCATTATTCGTTAAAGACATAGATCATTTTCTTTTCCTCCCCCCCCCCACCCCCCATAGCCGACGCGTAAGTCCACTGGGCATTGGATGTTTTCTTGATTTGAACTCATTGCTTTGTTGATAGTATTTGCATTAGAGTGTTCATTTAAAGTCTGTCCTCTGTCATGTCCCCTCAACCTCTGTATTCAGGCAGTTGCTTTTTCTCGGTGTTTCCACTCCCATAGTTTATCCTTTGCTTATGAATGGTGTTTTTTTCTCCTGGATCCCTGAAAGTTGTTCAGGGACATTACACCACCACCAATGGAGAAGTCCATTACGACCGAACAACTTTTTAAAGCCACGATATAGGGATTGTAGGGATGTGGTAGTTAGTTTTATGCAGCTCCCAAATCAACTACACATTGATCTTCATATACTGCGATAGAATGGGCCAAACCTTGGGCATATTTCAGCTAATTTACTAAAACTGAAGCTAGGGCTTCAGATTCCTCAGCCTTGAAGGCTAATTTATTTGCCAGCGTTGAGCTTAGGATTCCTCCAGATGGTTATGAAGTATACTTGAAACTATAGGAATGTCTTGCTACTAGATCCAATAACCATATTTGTTCCCTGTTCCTAGCCCAATATTGGTGACTACAGCCATGTTACTGAATCAGAGAAGACATCAGTTACTGCCCCTAGTTCATCAGGATATACATTTTCAGCTAGAGGTGAGTTGTTATTGAGAAGTTTGGAAAAGGATGGTATCTAATTTGACGAGGATGAGGACTAAACTTACTTAGGTGTGGAATATACCATCCATCTATCTACCAGTATCACTCAGCAACATTTTCTCCTTTGAAGTCTATATCACCCTATCCAGATCCTTGTTGCAATTACCTACTGACCCCTTGGTCATTCCTCCTCCTTTCTCAAGGAGTTCACTACAAGCCTTCCTCTTTACCTTAATCTCGACTTCCGTGGTATTATGAATATAAATATTGATGCCCCCTCAAAAACCCTTGCCCTGCAGTTCAGTAACCTCCTCAACTCCCAGGACATCTCTTCTCCACTGCCGCCACCACACAGAGATGGCTCATTATCAGCTGATAGATCTACCTCCATGATCTGGAACTTTTCAAATTCCTAATATCAAAAGCTCTTTTTGTTCCAGCTTTACTTCTCTTAATGCTTTTCTGTGCTCTCACCAAGTCCTCTATCTACTTCACCACTACCTGCTTTTCCAGTCCACCCCCACCCCCACCCTGTTCTGTTCTCATTTCCCTTCTTTCCCGAGCCTGGCGAGTTAGTGAGTTCTTTGTCTCAGGGACTTTGCAATTTCCTTACTCTCTTGTTCTTTTGACTCTCATAACTTACCTACCACCAATCACAGGTTACTCCTACCATCTGCTTTTTCTTTTCCTTCTTATGTGCTGCTAAACACTGGCTGAAGAAGTCACAGTGGTGCAGACTGGGCCTACTACAAATTTAGGTTATCTATTCTCAACTAGGATCTCAACAGCAATCCTTTATCTACTGACTCCTTTCTAGCTGCCTTCAAAATGCTCAGATTTTCCCCTTCATTAAAAAATATTCACTTGACCCTGCTAACCCTTCAAGTATCATTCTTTATTTTTTCATATCTTTCATAGCAAATTATCTTCACTTTTTAATTTTCTCATTTACTTCTTAGCAATTTTTTCCATTACTACCCTAAAACTAATTTTTTCCAAACTGCCAATGACCACTTTATTGCTAAGTGTGATGGCCTTTTCTCAGCTTTATCCTTTTACTTCTCCATGGTTTTTGATAATGTTGACCCACCTTCCTCCTCCTGACAATTCCTCCTCTGGTGTTCTTGATACTTAATCTTACCTGGCTCTCCTGCTTGTCCTAATGCTTCCTCTCAGTCTCCTTTGCAGAGTCATCATCCATCTCCCTTAGTGGGGAGTTATCCATCAGTGATCCATCCTAGATCATCTTCTCTCTCTACATTGTCTCTCTTTTTTTTAAATCCTCACCTTCCATCTTAGAAGCAATACTGTATTGGTTCTAAGGCAGAAGAGCAGTAAGGGTCAGACATTTGGGGTTAAGTTTCTTGCCCAGAGTCACACAGTAGGAAGGGATTGAGGCCAGATTTGAACCCAGGACCTCCCATCTCTGGGCCTGGCTCTCAATCCACTGAGCCACCCAGCTGCCCCAACTCTACATTTGTCTTTTGATGAGTCATCAGATGATTCCCAAATCTATATATCCAACCCTAATTTCCCTCCTAAGTTCCACATCATCAGCTGCCTACTAGATATTTCTTCCTGGATGTCTCTTGGCACTTCAAACTCAACATATCCATAATTGAACCTAATATCTTTGGAGAAAGGGACAATTCAGGCCCCCTCTCCAAAATTTCTTACCTTTTTCTACTGAATGCACCTTCATCTTCCTTGTCATCCAGGTTTATAATCTTGGAATCTTCACTCTCTCTCACGACAAATCTTGTTGATTTTATCTCTGCAACAAATCTCTTAAGTTGATCCCCTTCTCTCTACTCACAAGACCACACCTTAGTTCAGGACTTCATTACTTTTAAACTGGACTATTTCAGTGACCTCCAAATTGGTCTCCCTATTTGCAGTCCTTTCCCTTCCCATTCCAGTCTCCACACAGATGCCAAAATCATCTTTCTGAACCACAGGTGCCACCATGCTAATCTTTTGACCAGTAATCTTCAGGGGTTCCCCTGTTTCCTCTAGGTTAAAATGAAAACTTTAGTTTGGTATTCAAAGCCCATCACAACCTAGATGCAGACCACCTTTAAAGCACTTTCCAGCCTAGCCAAATGGTCATAGATTTGTTCTTACCCAAACTTGGCATTCTATCTCCCAACCTCTTTGTGTTCAAAGGCCATCTCTGTGCTGTCAATGCATTCCCTCCTCACTTTTGCCTCTTAGAATCCAAGACTTAGCCAAGGTGCCACCTCTTAAGAGAAGCTTTTGTGATCCTCCCCAATTAATAATTCTTCCTCTCCCCACCTGACAGTTTATCTTATGATTACTTAACTGTATATGTTGTATTTCTCCAATAGAATGCAAGTTCCCTGAGGGCAGGGGTTATTTTTTCATTTTGTTTTTGTATCCCCCATGATAGTACACTGCATTGTCCATAGTCAGTATGTAATAAATGCTTATTGTTGTTTCTACAACAAATTGCCATTGACAAGCTATACTAACTTTGTGAGTTTTCAGAAAGTCTTTATCCCAAACCAGCAAACTTTGACGTGGGGGAATCATTGTCTTTAGTTTTCCTATGTTTCTCTCTCTCTCTTTTTTGTTAAATCCATTAGCATCACCTGTCATGATGGCCCACGAAACTGAAGTCAACACACAAGACAGTACTCAAGGCTTGGGGTTCAGACTTCATTCCTGCCAAGAGATATTCCAGGATTTAAACCAAAGCACAGAGGGTATCAGTTCAATACCGAAGCATTCAAGTAGCTACCCAACCATGTCACCTTCCTTACTCCGGCTGCCACACCAAGAGCCTCCGGAGCTAGCCAGCAAGGCACTTACTCCATTCAGCAAAAAGAAATTAAGCCTCCCAAAAGAAAGGGACTGTGAAGACTTTTGGGATATCTTTTCAGAGAATGCAGACGGTACATCCCAGAATAGTCTACATACCAGCAAGACATTGTGTTCATCTGCCCCTTCCTCCTCCCCAGAGCAGAAGGTTCCAGTAGAGCCTGAGTCAAAGGAGCAACAGAATTTGGCAAAGGGCTTCCATAATTGCTATGGTTCATGTCTTAGCTGTTTAGGTTTACACCATGATGCATGACTTGTTCTTGCTGTAACAGCCTTTTTACTTATTGGCCTATGTTGAAGAAAAAAAAATCTTGACCCATACACACATGCTAAACATGTCTTTAAAATGCACCATATTTCATTTAGAAGAAAAAGTCTGTTCCTTCCATCATCCTACTCTTATGCATAGTTGATACAGATTCAGTTCCGTATAAGGTCTGGACTCCTGACTCTTAAGTTTACCCATATTACCAACTTAAGATGCACAACTTGCTGTCAGGATTCTCTTTGTCTCCCTCTGTAAGGAAAAGATCAACTTCATGATTTCCCTAAAACACATTTAATTCTGTAATTCACTTATTAAGCAGTTATAATATACAGAACACAATGCTGGTCAGTGAAAGTGAGAAGTATGTTTGATCTGGCACTCTTATACCATGCAGGAGGCATTTTATGCACATACAGTCCTTTAAGTTTTTGATAGTCTGAATGCATATGGATCTAGAGCACATTGTCAGACAGACTACGGTCCTCAATAGTATTGTTCATGACTTGTGGTATAATAAAAAGGAGGACCTGCTCTGAGTGACTCTACTACCTTTGTGACCTTGGGTAAGTTACTTGACCTTTCTGTGCTTCAGTTTCCTCATCTTTAAAAAGGGCATTGATCTAGATAACTTCTAAGATCTCTTCCAGCCCTAAATCTGTGATCCTTCAACTTAACCTGGATTTTTTTTAGTGTGTCATTTCATGTGGAGACCTTACAGTATAGCCGTTTTTAGTTTGCTGCTTTTCTGAAATTTGACAGCATATTTTCTTGGCTAATAAGAAGGCCCATTTTAAAGTCTCTGTAGTCTTACAGAGTTCCCATAATAATGAGTCAGATCACTTGCAATACCCAGCATTGGAAAGAAACTATACATTCTTTATGACCCACAGTGTAATTTTCTGACTGATTTACACATAGCCCAGAAACATCCATTTCCTATAGCCAGGACCAGAGGTGTTGAACATGCTGTTCCAATGTGGCCCACAACATTCCAGAGTGCTAGCAGCCCAAACCAAATTAAAATGCAATTGGGAAATATTTATTAAAATAAAAACATAATAAAACACTGATAATTTACATTTTAAAATTAAATCCTTATGGACCGGCAAGGATCCTTAAGCACAGTGGCCCCTTTTCTACTTGAGTTTGACAATACTGGGCCAGATCCACAGAGAATACAATGTCAAGGTTATAAACATATCAAAGTCACTGAATGGAGGTCCTTTGTCCCATTCTATCCACAACAGGTTGTAAAAATGGTGCAATGACATGAAGTCTGCAGGATTGAATCAGGAGTCCTACCAACCCTCATTTATGTCCAAATTGATCAAATCATTGGTACGTAACTTTATAATGGCACAAAATTTCATGGGAAATGACCTGTTAGCAAGATAAAGAAAGGTATCCTAGATCCTTTCAGGACTTTAAGGAATAGAGAACAATGTGTGGATGTGACCTAATGGCCTTCCCTCAATTCCCATCATTGATTTATTCCTGTGAAAATAGAGATGTTAAAACTTAGCGATATGGAATTATGTGTTAATTCTTGGACAGCAACAGAAAGAAAGGTAGATGTGATGATGAGACAGTGAATTTTTCATGTATTCCATTTCTGAAGTGAGCTCCCAAACGCTGCAAGGCGATAAATTGGCTCACCTTGCTTTCCAGATCCTGCTTCCTTGTCTTAATGGCAGAAGAGGTAGGAAATAAGCAATTTTTCCTCCCAACTTTCACACTAAATTTATATGCTTTCACCCTATGGCTTTCAAAGAAAAAAAAAAGGTTCTGGGATATGGCTATCAGAAGATAATAAGGACAGTTTTCCAGTCCACCAGATGATGTCAGAGTGGGAGTATCTTATTGGCATGTTCACTGTTCTGGGGTTCCTGGGGGATGAGGAGGAAGATTGTGAGAGATCAGCCCAGTGCAAAGGGATTAAGACTTGTTCTTGGCCTCAGTGGGCAGAACTAGGAATAATGAATTCACATTCTATACAGTGCAGCCCTTTCATTTTATAAAGATAAGTAACTTGTCCAAGGTGACTTGAATGGTAAGTAGTAGACCCTGGCTTTGAACCTAGGTCCTCTAAACCCAGTGTTTATACTATATTGCACTCTGAATAGCTAGCAGTTTCTTTTTGCACTTCCTCTGCCCCTCAAGAGTAACCTTCAAGAAAGATCTTTAATATGACCAAAAACATATCTCTGAGGGGGCAGCTGGGTGGCTCAGTGGATTGAGAACCAGGCCTAGGGACAAGAGGTCCTGGGTTCAAATGTGGCCTCAGACACTTCCCAGCTGTGTGACCCTGGGCAAGTCACTTACCCCCCATTGCCTAGCCCTTACCACTTTTCTGCCTTGGAGCCAATACACAGTATTGATTCCAAGATCGAAGGTAAGGGTTTAAAAACAACATTTTTTTGAAAGTAAGAGCCAGCATTTGCAATGGAGAAACACTAAAAGCTTCCTCAGTATAAATGGGCAAAGTAAGGATACTCCGTCTCCCTACCATCATTTGCCATAATTCTAGAGAACAAAATTGAAGGTATAAAAGCAAAAAGGATACTTGTAGAGGCCATAATATACTTAGAAAACCTCAGGAAGTTAGTAAAGAAATAAGAATATTAGCATTTTGAGTTAAGAAATAGGATACAAAATAAGTCCACAAAAATTATCAGCATTTCTATATAGTATTAACAAAACCCAAATAAAAAGTTGAAAGTTTCAGAATGCATAAAATAGGAGTTAATGTACCAGTATTCCTAATATATAAATACTGCTTGAGAATACTTATAGAAGTAAAGGAAGACAAATAATTGGAGATAATCTACTTATGGTTGGACTATGGCAATAAAAATGATGCTATCTAAATCAATTTACAGATATAGAACTATATTAATCAAATTACCAAAGGGAGATTCTATAAAATTATACAAAACAATTCACTTGGAGGAAAAAAGGTCTAGAATTCCAAAACAAATGAAAAGTACTAAGAGAACATCATATTGGTTGTATTCTAGGTCTCTAAACAATAGCTATTAAAATAATTTAGTACTGGCTAAAAAAAATTCATTAGAAGAATAGACCAGATAATCAAGAAAAAGGAATAATCAAAAATAGTTCTCCACTGTTTGATAAACTCAAGATAAATTACTTTTTAAAAACAAGAACTGCTGTCAAAACTGGGAAGCAATTTGGCTTAGGTTTAGATCATCCCTTTACACCATAGACTCAAAATGGATATGTAACCTGAATATAAAAGATACTGTCACTTAAAGAGGAGAATGAGGAGGAAATACTTTTTATTACTATGGCTAGGGGAATAATTCCACTTTTAAACTGATACTTTTTGTTTTTCCATGTTCATTTAAAACTATAGCCTCTATCACCTCGCCTCACCTATAACAAAAAATAGAGGAGGAAAAGCATTTAAAATTAAACACATCAAGCAAGTGTTTCTGACATTAAATGCAATGTTGCACACCTATAGTTTTCTGAAGAGAAGGGGAGATGTATTCTTTCATCGCTTTCTAGGTCTAACTTTGTCACCATGATTGCTTTTTTTGTTCTTTCCATTTACATCGCTTAGTCATCATTTTTAGTTCTGTTTACTCAGCATCAATTCACATAAATTTTCCCATGCTCTGA
This sequence comes from Monodelphis domestica, assembly GCF_027887165.1. Lineage (NCBI taxonomy): Eukaryota > Metazoa > Chordata > Mammalia > Didelphimorphia > Didelphidae > Monodelphis > Monodelphis domestica. The sequence goes on along the minus strand of NC_077227.1, from coordinate 390,409,880 downwards.
ATCTTCAAATAATTAAAATTTTTTTTTCTAATCTGAACTTACCAAACACTAAATAAAATAGGTTTTTATATACACAGGGTAGAATAGTGGATTGAACATGAAATTGCATATTTCTATCATTTACATTATAAGTTGAACCTATGGCCATCAAAGCTTTCCTGCATGGCTGTATTTCTTTCTGGCTTTCCTTCTGTTCTCTGCCTTAAAAAAAAGTCAACCTTCTATCCTTTTCTTTTTTTGGCTATTCTATCCATAATCTCCCTCACCCTCCCACAATTTCCCCCTCTGGAAAAAGAAGAAACCTTTGTAACAAATAGGCTAGTAAAACAAATCCACACAAATTAGCTCTCTACAAAATATGTCTGATTCTGCAGTTGTAGTTTATCACCTCTCTGACAGGAGATAGGTAGACTATCAGTCCTCTGGCATCAGAGTTGGTCTTCAACATTAATCAGTGTTCTCAATACTTTTTTTTAACCTTTATCTTTTGTTGCCTTAAAATCGATACTATCAATTCCAGAGTAGAAGAGTAGTAAAGATTAAGCAATTGGGGTTAAGTGACTTACCCAGGGTCATACAGCTAGGAAATGTGAGGCCACATTTGAACCCAGGTCCTCCCCACCCCAGCGTAGTGTAGAGAGCACTCCCAGTTGTTGGCAGACAAGCAAACATGATAGATAGAAATAGCATCTAACTAAAAGCAATACAACTTGGGTGTGTGAATAACTGTGCCTGACACAAGCCAATCATTGCAAATTGGGGAAAGTGATTCTAATTATGGAAGATTATTTTAGATAGGTGTCACTCACAGGTTGAGAGTGAGGCAAGAACAGAAGAGAAAAAACACATCAGAAACCTCTTGAAAAGTAGGGTCCACCAGGAAGGGGGTTCTCAGCAATAATAATGCATCTTTGAAGGTGGACACTGGCCATCCAGTGCCAAATTAAATGGATAAAAATCACTCTTTCCCCTGCCCCAAAACTTCCCTCCTCATCCCAGCATATAAGAGACACAACATGGTCAATTTATGCACCAAAATATTTAATTCTTCCATTAAATGGAATAAAATATTCCTTTCTGATCCAAACATTAGGGTTGTGAGATTTCACAAGCTAAATATCATACACAGATGAGGTATATTTCATATGGGCAACAGGGCAGATTTGTTCCATCTTCCTTGCCAGTTTGAAGGAGGTAAAGTCAGTGATAACCGCAGAGGACTTGTAACCATTCCCTCTACTAGTCCCCAAGTGGAAGAGGGATTTATTGTCAGAAACCTCCTGCGAAAATATTACAAATTTCATGAAATTCAAACTGACTTCTTTGTATTGTCCAGACAGCAACAGAAGGCCACCAGAGAATGGAAAAATATTGAGTCAAGCACTATAAACCAAGAAAAGAGATAAGCAGAGAAGAGTATACATCCCATCACTAGAGAGTGACACAATAGGGAAGCTCACAGAATTCTTAAACTTGACCTTCCCCATAATGCATCCAGACATATACCTGAGACAGGTACTGCATCTAGATGCATTAGGCTCAGAATTCAATAGGAGGAAGAGAGAAGGATGGACTATCCTTGGGAAAAGGCACAGTGCTTTTAATGCAGCTTCCTGGCACAACACCAAAACCCATCTTTTTTTAACACATTCACCATGGGATTGCTGTAAGGTGGAAAAGCTGGGAATAAAGTTATAAGGGAAATCAAAGGTCAAAGTATAGACACGTGATCTGTGGACACAGGTCATGCTGTATGTCCACATATTTCCAAGAGGCATGAGGGATGATATTCAGTAAATATATGTTTGGGAAAGCAGCAAGAGCCCAAGGCTGAGGGAGAGCGGCTAGCCCAAGTATTACCCTGGTATCTATGAAATGTAAAGAGACCTAGAAAGGTCTCCCAACACATTGGAAAAATTGGAAAAAAAAATACCCTGTGGAGGATTGATGGGTGAACACAGGCAAGTATCACACAAGATGAAAAGGCTTGTGGGGAGGATCTGCAGCAATGGAGAGAAGGAAGGGATCATAGATCCATTGATAAGCATACAGCAATGAAGGTATCAATCTATACATATATATATATATATATGATGTGTATAAAACACCAGGCTGCCCCATGTCTGTCAGTTACCAAAAAAAGAGGTTGTCTGAGTAAATCGGGGCCTCCTTTTCCAATCTGACTCTTTAGCCACAAACCTGAAGTAATGAATGAATTGAAGGGATGTGAGAGAGCATGGCTGAGAGAACCTTGCTCAGACAAGATGGCCAGAGAGGCCAAGCCTTATCATGAATCAGCTTTCTCTGAGGTCTCTTCGTTCCAGAAGAGACTTCTCCAACCTTTGGATTCTTGAGGGGTATCTTAAATGAAGTAGCTCCACCAGCTTCTCTTCAATGTGGTTATCTGGAGCTCCAGATTATATTCTCAAAGCAAAAAATGCCAATTTCCTGGTAAAACTTTTTTTTAATATAGGCTCCTTATCTCACCCAGAATGGAAGAGCCCTGAGCACTCATAGGCCCAATTCCACTACTGATCAGAATGGGCCCGATGACCCACTCTGTTGGTTCTTCCCTCTTTAAGCATCCTGGTGGTCTCTGGTTATTGGGGCGCACCATATTGATGTCAGATTTTGTGTGGACACCTGATTGGTGTGGCACACTGTAGATCCTGAGCGCCAGCAATATGGCAGCCTCAGCTGAGTCAGTAGCAGGATTGCAGGCATGTGCCTCCACTCCTAGCCATGAAAACCTTCAACTTTTCCAGTTTGCTGCCTTGAAGTTTTGAGAGTCTGTTAGTTTCAGAAACAGATTCCTGGTGGTGGTAGTGGTGGTATTTTTTTAAAGATATCATTGGAAAATTCCTAAACTCCTTCAGCCCAAAGAGGGTCCTGCTTCAGCCATCAAACTTGTCCGAGGACCAGGCTTCAAGCATCCTTTCATAAGAAAGTACTTTCCCGTCCCTAAGAGCACACCTAATCCTCCGATGTCACATCAATGTCCTCATCAGTGCCCTGCCTAGCAGCCACCTGCCACTGACTCTTGAGCTGTCCAGGCTTCCTCTTCTCCTCAGCTGTTGGGCATTCCTCATCCATCTTCTGCCTTTTGTGTTTTGTTCGACGATTTTGGAACCATACCTTTACCTGCAGGAGGAATCCAATGAGATTACAACTCCCCAGCCTGATGGTCTAACCCACCTCTAAAAGACAAGATATCCTCCACCAGCCCCTTTCTTGCATTCAATGAGAGACCCGTAGCCTCTGTATCTGAAGTTAGTCTCTGCTGAGAGGACAATCCAGGGCAAAAGCTCTATTTCCCCAGGGATTCTGCAGCTAAATTCTTGGTCTGCACTCTCCTCTCTTGCTACATTGTCTTTTGATTACACTGGTGCCTGGAATAGCCTCTTTCTGGGTCCTTCCACCACTCTCAGCCCTTCCTTTCCTCTAATTAAATACTGGGTCTGACCTCTGGGAAACAAGTTTACATGCACGTGACTAGACAGGCTGGAGTTTGTGCTCATTACACCAAAGGGCTCCTCTGACATGTGCTTGAGAAGAGTTTGGTCCTTTTTCATTAAAGTCCTTGTCCCTGGGTGTAGCAGGGAACCAGAGGAAGATGTGTAAGATTTGGAAATTACTTCCCTCCTCTGCCCCCCAACCCCCAAAAAACAAAACAAAACAATACCTGAGTTTCCGTTAGACACAAGCTGTTTGCAAGCTGCTTCCTCTCTGCTCCGACTACATAGTGATTTTTCTCAAAGGCTCTTTCTAGTCGCAGGAGCTGGGATGGTGAAAAAGCTGTTCGGATCCTTTTGGGCTTTCGGGTAAAGGGCCCACAAAGCATCAGGTTCTCAGCAGAATGAATTTCTGTTTAAAAAAAAAGCCCAGTATTCTCTGGTTAATCCTTCCCATCTGGCTGTCAGAGCAGTGTAGAATAGCACCCCTTTCTTCTCTCCCCAGGTCCCCAGGACTTTCCTCTAATGCCTATCTTGGCACGGAAGCTCAGGAGTTCCCATTTCTATAGAACTCTAAAGTACTAGATTTGGAGGCCTCAAGACTGAGGTAAAATTCTATCGTTTATTTTCAACCTCATCACTTCTTTGGGAGATTTTGAAGCACCGTTTAACCTCTCTAGGCCTTTGTTTCCTCATCTGTAAAATAGGGGTGTTAGATTGAATCATCTCTAAGGACCCTTTCAGCTCTAAGTCCCATGACTACGGCTATGAGCTAGTTCTTGCCTCTCATCTTTCTTGCTTCCACAAAGGAAAATGCAGGGCACATTTGGAGAGGAGGAGAATGAGACAGGCTGGGGAGTGGGAGTTCCCCGGTTCTGCCACTATTTCTGTGACATTCTGACCATTTCCAACTACCTAAGTCAAAAGAGAGTTAATGAACTTCTTCAGATGAGGGAAGCCTGGGTCTAAAGGCTCTGTATTACTGGAGATTTCAGATGAGTAGGAAAGGAGTGCAGGAATGGGAGTGGGTCAGGCAAGGGAAGCTGCCCAACCTCTGTTAGAATAGCTCCAGGATTCTCCCTGCTGCCTCAGATGGTCATTGGCTGCTGAAGGTTCAGGCTGCTCCAGGACCCTGGTCTATCCCTCTGTACATGTGGAGGCCTGGCCAGTTACGTCTTCCCTCTTGGTGTGGTAAACTCAGGGAAAGAATCCTGGTTCTGATACTAGCTTTGGGTCCCTTAACAAGTCCCTTAACATCTCTGAAACTTTCCTCATCTAGGAAAGGAGTATCAATATTTGTCCTAGCTAATCCCCAGGCTTTTGGGGAGGAAAAGGCTTCACAAGACTTAAACCACTATAAAAATAGGAGCCATTAATACTGAGCTTTGGTAGCTGGTGATGTTTAAGCATTTGCCTTCAGTTCCTACAAAGGTGCACCCTACCCACCCATATGTCAGGCCACTGGAGGATCTGTGTGGTGAGTGAGTGACCAGAGCTCTTACTGAAGGCTACTGGGATGACCTGAAGGAGGAGAGCCTTGGGAAGCTGCTCTTCCCAAACCACTGTCCCCACACATCCATGTTCCATTATCAGGTGTCACAGGGCCCTTTCTACAACTTCAAAACATACAAAACGGACTCCTTTGGTACCACTACCCCTGGCAGCGACAGCAATCTCAAACCCCGTGCCCAGATCACATTTATTCTCTGTCATACATTCTCATTCATTGTCTGTCTCTCATTCATTCTCCTTGTCTCTCTCATTTATTCTCATTCATTGTCTCTCCCTCCCTCACCCTCTTTCATTCTCTCTCTTTCTCTGTCTCTCCTTCCTTCCCACTCCCCCACCCCCAACTTTAAGCTCCGCAGACACAAGCACCCCCCCCCCCCCCCCCCCCCGCCCCTGCTGCCCAAGGGTAAAGCCAGCTCCTAGATGAAGCTTTCATCTGTAGACTGTAGAACCATGGCCGCTTCTTCTGCGCTATCTGACAGGGTCAGAGGGAGCTGGAATGAGGCCCGGATTTTTAATGAGGAGACTGGATCGAGTTAGGCTACTTGGGGCATTTTGTGACCCTGAGCGAGTATATGCCCCTCTCGGAATCTCAGTTACTTCGTCTGTAAAACGGGAATAGTAATGCTAGAACTGCCTCCCCCATAGGATCCAAGTTAGAAATGGGGATTGAGTTGCTCTCAGGAAGCTGGGGCTCCTAGTCTAAGAGCTAATGATGCTGCCCCATCCCGTCCGGAGTGCTTGGCTACGGGTCGTGAGGCAACGGAACTCAACTGTCTCCATCCCGCCGCCCAAGGGGAGGCCCCCAACTAACCCAGGCTCTCTTACTGGGCCAGAGGCATCCCGTGCTTGCCCTCTGGGGTCGGCACTGCCCCAATTCCTGGAATCAGACTGTCACAAATGGAAGAGCTATTTCAGAGATCATCTAGTTCAGACCCCGTCTCCTCCACCACCTCCACCTCCACACCCAACCCCCACGCCCCCGCTCTCGATGGGGAAACTAAGGTGCAAAGAGGCGGCGTGACTTGCCCACGGTCCCAAGCTGAGGGGGAGAGGCTGGCGGGACCATGCAAATCCAGGGCATTCCCCCCAGCGCTGCCTCCCCGACGGCGCGCGCTCCCAGTGGCTCTGCCGCACTTACCCGAGAAGCTCGGCGTCCACAAGCGGCTTCGGAGAAGCCAAGGGCAACAACTGCACGGGTCCCGGGGACCGGGCGGGGCGGGACCTAGGCGACCACTGGCCCCGCGGTCCGGAACAACCGGAGGCTCCGGGACTAGCAGGCGAGCAGCAGTCCAAGTGGCCGAGGCGCAGGGCCTGGCGGGCGCAGAGCGCACCAGTGGCTCCGAGGGGGTACCCACGAGCGCCTCGATGGAAAAGCTCCTTCGGGCGGAGGTGAACATGCCGAAGCCCGAGCAGTTGCCACGCACCGCGTCCCTCCCGGGCTCCGGGACCACCACAGCGCGGCATCCGCACTCAGCACCGCGGGTTTGGGGGCATGCGCCGGCCCGCCCCGAGGGAGGGGAAGGGGGCTGGTAATCGCCCGCCCATCTGGCCCCAGGGTCCCCCCACCCCCACCTCCACCTCCGCAGAACCTGGCACTCCAGTTTTCTCCAGCCCCAGCCTAGCCAGCTACTACCTCTCCCCCTGGACCCTCCGCTCAGAGCCTAGCGCCTTCCCTCGGCCACCACCAGCAGCAGCCGCAGCAGCAGCAGCCGCAGCCGGCAGCACCACCTTGTCCTGCCACAGTTCCATCCTGACAAAGATCTTCCTTCCTTCCTCCCTTCCAATAGCTCAGCTTCCCCTTCTCTTGAGCCTTTGCCCTGGAATTCCGAATCCCATTCGCTCCTGACTGGAAACAACTTCGGAGGTGATTTAGTGCAACTGACATAACTTTTTATAGCATCATCTTGGTGTGACTGCCTTCCCAAGAGCTTCGTGCTTGCCTTGGGGCGGCTCTCATTGTAAGCAAGTTGGGTTGGGGGTTTTGTTTTCGTCCTGGCTCCTCTGGAACCGCTTTCTGAAGACAGCTCTGCCCGGTGAGGCCAGGGAAAACAGTTTTAATAGGGCTTTCCCATAACCGCCTCCAAACACTTGAAGACCAGAGTGTCCTTGTCCAGTCTCATCAGAGATGCTCATATTGGATTTTCCAGGCCTCTCCTCCAGATGATGGCTAACACCCCCCCCTCCCGTTGGTCAACGACCTTCCTAATACATGTGCCCCGAATATGCCAGGGATGGCTTGACTAGGACAAATGACAGCCGGACCCTCACTCCTGGCCTTCTGGAAGTACGGGTGTAAGGGCAAAGTTGTTTTACTTGTCTTGCTACCATGCTCCATAACCGGTTTATGTTGAGCTTGCAGTTATGGTCCTCACCCCCATGTAGGGCTTCATATTTATCTGTTTCATCCCACTAGAGTCAGCTCATCATTTTCGCCTTTCAAGATCTTTTTGGGTGCTGATTCTGTTATCCAGTGTGTTCACTATACCTCCCAGCTTCATGTCCCCGGCAGACTTGATAAACATGCCATCTATGCTTCTGTCTAATGATCAAAATGTGGAACAGAATAGGACCGCGGACAGTCTTCTAAAGACCCACCTCAGTGTTCATATTTTCTTGGCCCAACACCAAAATAAACACTTTTTAAAAGCAAGTGAAAGAAAAAAAACTAGCTTCTGGTGGAGAGGAGGATATCTTAATAGTCTTTCTACCTAATTAGCTTCCTAGGGGCCCGATAGTGGTGGTACATAGACAGCTGGGCAACTCCAAGCTCTGCTAGTCATTGCTAGTCTCCTGGTTGTCCAGCATGAAGTGTGACATCCTCGATGCATTCCAGGGGGCTCAACTCCCAGTTTTGTGTTTATGGTCTCACTTGGGCAGGACTCTGAGGTTTCTGCACTCCCAAATGCCAGTGATGCTTCACCATCGCTTGGAGCTCCTTTATCGTGGGCTTGGTCCTTGGCACTTTCTTCTGTTCTCGTGTAAACATTACCATGATGGGCAAGAACAGATCCATTAATGACTGCCTAATTATGACTTGTAGTGGTGGGATCATTCAACTAGATCCAAATTCTCAGAACTGTATTGGTATTGTCCAGGCTCTAATCCACAAGAATATAATGAGTGCTTAACATCTTTCTGAAATCCAGGATATATGATTCTCTCTATCTATTGCTATAGTAGCCCTCAAATTCAACTCAAAAAGGAAATGTCATTAGCTTGGCATGAACTAACCAGTTAGCATACTGAACCTGTGAGGACTCTAAGTAGTCACTATTTCTCTTTCTAAACAGTCAGAAACCACCCCTTTAATAATTTTGTCCAGATTGAAGCCAAGGTCCCCAATTGAAAGTTGTTGTTCTTTAATCTGCCTTCTTCTTTTTTGAAAATCAGGGTATCTACCTGTTTTCAGTCCTGTGTGAGGAAAATTACCTTCAGCCAGGGAGTCAAGGTACAAGGCCACTAGGCAGGGAGGAGCTAAGGGGTATATAAGTCCAGAGAAGAAGCATAGGGCTTTTCTTCTTTTTTTTCCCTTAACTTCTGCCTCTTGAACTGACTGAGGGCCCACATTGCTGCAAAAGAACCAGCAAAATAGATATGCTTTAATCAGGATAATCCTTCCTTAAAACTAATTTACCTCCTCTCTCTCTCATCTCTCACCTCCTCTCTTTTTTAAATTAATAAATCATTAAACCTCTGCCCTGATCCCATATTTTTATCATAACAGTCCTATGGCCCTTCTCCCATTCTTTATGATTCTTCCAAAGTTCAAGGGGAAAAGGCCAAGCATTCACATCTAGAAGTTCTTTTTAGTCCTTTGGCGAAGTGACCTTCTATTAATAATAAATACAGAGAAAGCTGGGCATGAGCTGATGCTTTGAAATGTGACCAGACTGTAGAGTTCAGAGAAAGGCTAGATAGGCTTCCACTGCTTAAAATACCACAGGGAAGTCAGCCCAAGAGATGTGCCATGCTCTAAAGAATGAAATTCTGACAAAACAAACAATTCTGAAAGGAAGAAAGGGGAAGTTTTCTAATGAACATTGTGTGGGTGTAGAAGGAAGTCATTAACCAACTTAGATTTCAAGAATACATTGGATAGAAAATGGAAGCAAAGGCAGGATGTGTGGAACTTGGAGAAGTCACTTAGATCAAATGAGTTAGAGCTAGAAGGGACCTCAGAGGTCACCTAATCTAATGTTTTTTTTCATTTTACCTTTCACTTTACAGTCCCAGAGAGGTTAGGTAAATGACTTGCTCAAGGTCACATAGGCAGTAAGTAGTAAAGCTGGGCTGAGAACAGCAAATCCTGTGATCTTTCCACTATTCCCAATTCACCTTACCTCTTTGAGCTTTAACTTCTTCATCTGTAAAATGAGAATAATATCATTTGCACACCCTATGGCATGTGCTCTGTACTGAGAAAAATATATTTTCAGTGTGAATAGAAATAGAAATACAAAAGTAATGACAGGCCTATAGTAACGAGAAGTCCGGAAAGGGAATGATTGGTGAGGAATCTATCCCCTGGAGGAGATAGGAGAGCCTGGGGGTAGGGGGCACGGCCAGAAGTGTTGGTCTTGGCAGGAGGCAAGGCCCCCCTCTTCCTGAGAGGTCACCTGAAGACAGGTGACAATATAAGAAGATGGTGGGGACGGAGAGGAGGAAAGAGGGAGCATATTGGGGGATGGTTTCAATTTGCTGAGCAAAGTGGCAGAGAGAGCAATCTGCGCAGAGAGAGACATGGGGAGGGTTGAGAGGAGGCTTGGAAAAGCCACTGACTGAAGTGATTCAAAAGGCTAATAAAGGCAGAACAGCAATGAGGATTCATTTGTGATGAGAGAACATGAGTTTGTAAGGCCTTTGTGGCCCTGATGATATGGCTTCCTCAATAGATGCAGGGTTAATCCAGTGCTAGAAGGAGAACTACTTCTTGTGCCCAGAGGGGCAAAGAACAAAGGCTAGGTTTGGGCAGGGAAGGGGACGAAATACACGTTTCTTAAGCAGCTCCTCTTTGCCAGCCACTGTGCCAAGCGCTACAAATCGTGTCCTCAGATCCCGGAAACAACCCTGGGAGGTTAGTAGGGTTGTTATTCCCATTTTCCATTTAGGCCCCTGAGGCAGACAGAGAAAAAATGACTTGCGCAGGGTTAAAAAACTAGTAAGTGCCTGAGGCTAGCTACATTGCAAGTCAGGTCCCTGTGTGTCTCTCTGTTGCGCCATCTAGCGGGCTCCAGTGGAAGGGACACTCAGGCATCATTTGGGAGAGAGGAGCACGGAAAAACAGAGCCCATTAAGATTGTAGCTGTAAAGCAATGTGGAGTGGCAGGAAGAGGCCCAGGGGCCTTATGCCACCTGTGTGACCTTGGATAAGTCACAAACCAATCTATACCTCAGTCTCCTCATCTGCCTGCTTACCCAACGAGAGGCATTGTGACAACCAAGTAAGTCATGGATTCTATAGGGATATGGACTGTGTGATCAACAGGGCAGCATCCAATTCTCCAAGGTCAGAGGAAGAATTCAGAAGTTCTGTTAGCATTTATTATATAACCTATTATATGCAAAGTAGGGCAGCTAGGAGGGACAGTAGTTAGAGTGCTAGGTGTGAGGTCAGGAAGACCTGGGTTCAAATTTGGCTTGAGATTCTTATTATCTGTGTGATCCTAGGCAAGTCACTTAACCCTATTTACCTCAGTTCTTCATCTGTAAAATGACTGCTAGAAAAGGAAATGGCAAACCACTCCAGGATCTGTCAAGAAAACCCCAAATGGGGTCAGACATGACTTAAATGACTGAATAAAGCTATGCAAAGAACTATGCTAGATGCCAGGGATACAAAGCAAAAAGAACATCACCCTCAAAAAAGTCTGCATTTCACTGAGGAAAATCAGTTATTTATACAGAGAATCTACACAAAATAGTCTTATGGGGAGATGCACTAAATAGTCATGCACATCAAGAAAAGCTTCTTCCCCTCCAAAGCTAAACATTCTACCTGTACCCAAGATCCTGCCCTTTACCATCTTTTTGGGACCTTGATCTCAGGGACCATCTTCCTGCTATTGCCAAGCTTCACCCTCAGCCCCATATTCCAGCACCCAGCCTTCTCCCTCCACCTGCTTCTGATGTGAGGGATCTGCCCAGAGTCCACCATTTCTATTCAACCCTAGTCTCACTATGATGTACTTTGGCTATCTCCCCACCAAGCCACCTCATCTCCCCTCCCTTCCATCCCCTTCTACCTCTTGCTCTGGGAACAATAATCAAGTCTGACACTACCATTCCTGGGAAGGGCCTGTCAATCAATTTTTCTAATGACTCATCTTATCATTCCTATGACTTCCTAAACCAAAATCCCCATTACTAGACACCACTCTCACTCCCCCATGTGTGCTCTCTTTCTCTATTAAGAAATAAGCTTGAGAGCAGACAGTCTTGATTTTTGCATTTTTGTCCTCAGTATCTAACACAGTGCTTAATATTAACAACCACTGGTGATTTAAATTTATCACTTTCCTATAATGAAAAGGAAGTGGAAAAATAGAAACAAAAATTTAAAGCAAAACAGATCAATGGAGTATGGGTGTCATCTGAAGGAAAACCCCTGCTCCCTAGAAGTTTCTATAACCAAATTTGCCAATCTATTCATAAGAATGGTCATTTTGGTACCCAGGGCATCATGGACTCTGTCAAGAGAGTATGGATAGCCCCTGGTATAACTACTATAGCCTCTAAAGTGTGTTCAGCTTGCTCTATGTGTCAAGCATATAACCAACATGCATTTCATGGCAAAGCGTTTGGTGGGCGTCCTCTGGCTTACACACCTTTTGAACATTTACAGATCAATTTCATAACAATGCCAAAGGCTGGAAGTTATAAATTTTGTCTAGTCATTGTAGATCAACTAACCAGATGGCCGGAAGCATTTCCTGCGACCCGAGCCACAGCGGCTTTTGTTGCTAAGATACTTTTAAAATAAATTATTCCTCACTTTGGACTACCAGCACGTATTGATTCAGATAGAGGAAGTCATTTTACTGATTTTGTCTTAAATCAAATATATTCTTGCTTAGGGATAACTCCCAAATTCCATGTTCCATATCATCCCCAGAGCTCAGGCCAAGTTGAGAGGATGAACAAAGAACTTAAAACTATGATTGGAAAATTATGCACTGAGACACATTTAAAATGGCCTGAAATTCTCCCTCTGGCCCTATTTTATCTTAGAAGCAGGCCTAGAGGAGACCTACACATCTTACCATTTGAGATGCTTTTTGGACATCTGCCTATACAGGCTAGACCTTTTTCCCCTGCAGATACCTCACTATTAGGGGGAGATACTACTATTGCTTCCTATATTCCGGAATTACAGCACAAACTACATGAATTTCATAAATCCGGAACTGCTGTACAAGCCGGACCACTAGATTTTTCTCTTCATGGCCTGAACCCAGGAGACAAAGTATATATTAAGAATTTCAAGCATACTGGAGCAACTCAGCCTTCATGGGAAGGACCATTCCAAATATTGTTAACTACTCCAACATCTATAAAGGACTCTTGGATTCATTGCTCACATGTGAAGAAAGCATCTTCTGTTGAGACTGGTTGACTCTACCCTATCACATGAATTGGAGATAATAATCCATAGACAAATGGATGCTGTTTTTTGAGAACACATTGAATTACTGATTTTTTCCTTATTTTTATTATTGCTTTTCTTTTATTTTGATTTGAATATTTGATTTTTTCCTCATTTCTTATACTAAAGGTACATATAATTAATATTTTTTCTATAGTAATATAAGTTTAATATATATATTCTTGCTATAATATCAGTGCATACTCAAAAGCTTTAAACTATGGGAATCTTCCATTTATTGATAAAATATTATGGGACTGTGAATAATGTTTGTATCTGATTCCAGGAAATGGGATAAAAACAAAGAGCACAGACTTAACCTGAAAAGTGCCAAAAAGAGCATACAGGTCAAAATGAAACCAATCCATGTGGGATTGATGAACTTCTACGCCAATATACAAAGAGTTGAAATTAATGTGGACTCGAGGTTGCAATGCTTGACATATGTTAAACCGTAGGACTTCCTTGTATCTACACTTTTTGCGAAGTACTCATACAAGTACAAAATTTGACTATCATTCTGGCTCCCTATATCCCTGAGAATGACAAAAAAGTCAGACGAGGGAATGACGCTTCCCTATCAAAATAGAATTCTAATTCTTTTTCTTCTTATATTATGGCAACTTCCTGTAGTCTTGGCTGCAAATGGGAAAATGAAATATTACTGCATTCTGTCCTACAGACTTGTGGGATAGAAACTACTTTAAATTGGACCTATACAAGGGCCTATTTTGAATTTTTTTCCCTTGTGTTTTTGGTTATTTTTCTCTTCTTTTGATAATTGACTCATACACCCCCATAACTCAACATTGAGCTGAACTGGATGTTTTTTAACACCTACTTCAGGGGGGACTGTATTTTAATTTAAAATTCAAGATTTTTGATTTTTTGTTTGAGATTGTATTTTTATAAAAATCCAAAATTTTGATTTCGTTCGAGAAAGGTCTTCAAGATTGCTAACTCCTAAATCCAGAGAATGAACTGTTGCAGAAAGATGCAGAAAACCCACACTACATCAAGAAGATCAAGGATGAACTTTGGATATGGTTGATTGAACTGAAGTTTGATTGAACATTTATTGTAAATGTACACATTTACGCCAAAAGTGACTGCCCCTAACTTAGCTTTCTGTCAATGCGCCTAGCAAAACATTGCTTTTGCTTTCTTTCTTTCCTATTTCCTCCCTCACTACTCTAATTTCCTCTTAGGAAATTGAATATTGTATGTATCTATAGTTAGAAGTGCGTTTAGGACTACAAGATGATTATGTTAAATGATCAATGGGGAGACTAGTCTCCCAATGATCATCAGGGGAGATTGTGAATCTTAAAAATTCTCAGACCCTACTTCAGAACACTTGGTTAAGACCATTCCCCATTTTAAACAATGAAGGGACTTAGTCAGGAATGTGAGAACTCTACTCCACCCATACTTAAGCATACTTTAGGGAAAGATAAAGTTGTAAACTCTTTACTGAACAATGAAAAAGTACTTAACTCATACTTATAGTGAAGCAAAAGCCTTAAGCTAAGTCTATTTTTAGGAAGGTGCTAAGTACCTATAAAGGTTCAAGCAAGCTTAGCAAGAGGTGTGAGGTTTTAGTCTACTCAGGTGTGAATTACTCAAAAGTTTAGTCAACTCAGGTGTGAATTACTCAAAAGTTTAGTCTACTCAGGTGTGAATTAAGAATGTCCTTTGGAAAATGTCTACTGTGATTGGTAGATGTGAGAACTTAGGGGAGGTGACATAGGAGAAAATTTTCTTTAAAAGGAAGAGGTTTAGGCCTCTGAGGGAGATCAGCTTGCCAAAGCCGAATTGGAGGGCTTGATGGCTGAACTTAGTTGAGCTCAGGAGCTGAACTGGTGGGTCTCTCTGAACACTAGAATCTTGCTTGGGACAAATCTTGTGGTGAGTAGATTAAAGACTGAGTGATCTCTCTCTTAGGGCTTGGGCCTAGGCTGGCCTAGCCCTTTTCTCATTGTTTCCTCTTACTCTCTCTCTCTCTTTCATTAATTCCTTATTTGTATTCATTAAAATCTCCATAAAAACCCAGCTGACTTGGGTATATTTCATATTTGGGAATTTTTCCCTGGCGACCACCTTATATTTGATTTAACTCAAGACACTGTCTTGAAACCATATTCCTGCGGTCACAGTTTAAGGCAACCACTCTTTTAAATGTAACAGTTTATCCCAAACACCACTTTAATTATCACACTGGCCAAATGGAAAAAAAAGGTATACAAAAAAACACTGAAGAGAAGTTCTTAAAAGGCAGAATCAGCTCTATGGAAAAAGAGGTAGACAAGTTCACTGAGGAAAAGAACACTTTACAAAGCAGAATTGGCCAAGTGGAAAAAGAGGTACAAAAGCTCACTGAAGAAAATCATGTCTTAAAAATTAGAATCAGGTAAGTGGAAGCTAATGACTCCATGAGATATCAAGAAACAAACAAAATCAAAAGAATGAAAAAAAAAGAAGAAAATGTGAAAAATCTCTTTTGAAAAAAAAAAACTGACCTGGAAAATAAATCCAGGAGAGCACATTTAAAAAAGAAACAATTCAAATATTGTGCACCACAGTTGGGGAAAACACAAGCTTTAACAGCATCTACATTAAATGATCAGAGAACCTGGGATAAGATATTCCAGAGAGCAAAAGAGCCAGACTTCAACCTAGAAACATTTACCCAGCAAAAACTGAGCATAATTCTTCAGGGGGAAAAATAAGTATCCAATGAAATTGAAGACTTTCAAGCATTCCTAATGAAAAGACCAGACCTGAATGGAAAAATTTACTCTCAAATACAAGGCTCGAGAGAAGTATAAAGAGATAATTAGAAAAGAAAAATTAAAATACATTTAATAAGATTAAACTGTATACATCCCTGCATGGGGAAATGATTTTTATAACTCCAAAGAACTTTATCATTAGTAGAGCAGTTAGAAAGAGTATACATAGACAAAGGGCAAAGGTGTGAGTTAAATATGATGGGATGATTTTTAAAAAATTAAATTATGGTATGAGAAAGAGGAATGCATTGGGTGGAGGGGGAAGGGAAAATAGAATGGGATAAACTATTTCACATAAAAGAAGCTTTCACAGTGGAAAGGAAGATGGGAGAGGTGAGGAGGAGAACACATGACCCTTACTCTCTTTGGAATTGGCTCAATGAGGGAAGAACATACATAATCAATTGGGTTTCAAAATCTATCTTACCCTGCAAGAAAATAGGAGGGGAAAGGGATAAGAGAAGGGGAATGGGGCTGAGGGGAAAAGGCAAAATTGGGGAAGTGGTGGTCAGAAACTAAACAGGGGAAAATAGGATAGAGAATAATACACAGAAATCATAATGATGCAAAATTTTTATGTCTCTCTAATAAAAGCCTAATTTCTCAAATACATAGAGAAATGAATAAAATATATAAGAATACAAGTCATTCCCCAATTGATAAATGATCAAAGAATATAAAACAGGCAGTTCTCAAAGTAATTAAAGCTCTCTTTATTCATGCGAAAAATACTCTGAATCACCATTAATTAGAGAAATGAAAATTAAAACAACTCTGAGGTACCATCTCACATCTATCAGATTGACTATAATGACAGAAAAGGAAAATGACAAAACTTGTAAGGGATATGGGGAAAAAAACAGACACAAATGCACTGTTGGGGGGTATTTGTGAACTGGTTTAATCATTCAGGAGAGCAATTCCCAGCACGCTTGTATCCTAGATAGATTAAAAACAAAAAGCAGAAGGACTTATATATACAAAAGTATTTAATATTTAGCTCTTTTGTGGGAGCAAAGAATTGTAAAGTGAAAGGATACTCATCAATTGGGGAATGGTTGAGTGAGTTATAGTATATGATTGTAATGGAATACTATTGTGCTTTAAGAAACGATAAGCAAGAGGAGCTTAGAAAAACCTGAAAAGATTTACATGAGCTGAAACAGAGTGAAATAATTTTCTCAACAATACAATGAACTAAAACTATCACAAAGGATTCATGATAAAAAAAAAAAACTGCCATCTGCTTTCAGAGAAAAAGAACTGACAGAATCTGAATCCAGAACAAAGAAAATCTTTTTCATTTTCTTTCTTATTTTATTTTAGTTTCCTTCCACAAAAGGATTAAAATGGGGAAATGTTGTACATGATTGTACATTTAAAATCTATGAAATTGCTCATCTTCCCAAGGGAAAGGAGAGAGGGTGAGAGTTCATGACTCTGCATTTGAAAAATGTTGAAACCGTTCTTACATGTAATTGGGTAGGTGGGTAGGAATTAAATTTTTTTTAAATGCAGGGGAAGCTAGGAAGCTCAGTAGATAGAGAGCCAAGCCTAGAGTTGGGAGGGCCTGCCTTCTAGTCTCAGCCATTTCCTAGCTGTATGGCCCTAGACAAGTCATTTAAACCCAACTGCCTAGCCTTTTACCACTCTTCTGCTTCTAAGACAGAAAATAAAGGCTTAAAAAAATGTGTATCTGTTCTACCTTTTAAAAAAAAAACACTAGGCTGTTCAAGCTATAATCCCATCTCATTTATTTTGCTGCTAAACTTTTTTGTGTAAGTGATTTAATTCCACCACCTCCACTTCTTCTCTATTTCTTCCTTGGTTACCTTTGATCTATGTCTACCTCCACTACTCACCTGTAACTGTTTATGACCTCCCAGATGGCCAAGTCCAGTGGCCTTTTCTCAGTCTTTAGACTCCTTGAACATTCTACAGCATCTGACACCTCTGACCAGCTCCCCTTTTTTGCTTCATTGGCTTTCATGACATAGCTCTCTCCTTCTCTCTCTTGAACTCCTAGGGGTCCTCTTTTCTTCTTCAGTGCCTCTCTTCTGACTCTCAAATGCAACCTCCCCAGGCATAGCTTTAGTTATCTGACTTGTTTTCTTTCTCCTTCAAAATCCAAATCTGCCCTTGAGTCCTGTCCAGTTTTAACTTAAGCTGTCTCTCAGTGCTACTTCCTCCTTTCCACACCTAAGGCCTCCACTCTAGTTCAGAATTGATCACCATACCTGCAAGAGTCTCTTGATAGGTTTCCCTACATTCAGGCACCTCTTCTACTGCCAGATTCATTCTCCAGTCCTTGAAGTGATTCTCTTCCCTAACAGGGAGAGTCTCCTTACTGTCCCACAAATGTATCCCTCATGCTCATTCCTGTCCCTGTACTTCTGCTCCCACTCAGCCTTCCCTCTACCTTAGAATGCTCTCTTCTTTTGTATTACCATTTTAGTATCAGATACTTACTAGCTGTGTGACCTGGGGCAAATCACTTAAAATCTGCTTGTCTTAGTTTCCTCATCTGTAAACTGAGGAAAAAAATAACACCTATCTCCCAAGGCAGTTGTTAGGGTTAAATTAAATAATAACTGTAAGTGCTTAGAATGTGCCTGGTATATAGCAAGTGCTATATAAGTGTTAATGATTATTATTATTATGAGTGTCCATGTCTTACAAGACCACTAAACTATGAAA
The DNA here is from genome assembly GCF_027887165.1 of Monodelphis domestica. Lineage (NCBI taxonomy): Eukaryota > Metazoa > Chordata > Mammalia > Didelphimorphia > Didelphidae > Monodelphis > Monodelphis domestica. The sequence goes on along the minus strand of NC_077227.1, from coordinate 390,391,785 downwards.
CTCCTTGAGAGCAAGCCAGAAGTCCATTTGTGTATCCTGCCTCAAGGGCCTTAAATTACTCAGTTGTATGGGATTGAATTTCTCGTCCTTCCAGTTCTACCTCCTCCATGGTGCGCTACTGACCAGCTATTTTGGTCCATACTAGCCCCCCTTCTTACTGATATTCTATATCATTTCCTTATGTTTACCCCACTCCCAAGCACATGTCCATATTCTGCCTGAGGCTGTGACTCAACTATTTAGTGTGTTAGCCTGGTTTCCGGGAGGAGATGATAAGCACCTTGAGGGTAGAGATACCGTTTTCTATTTTTTGTATCCATCACAAACTGATTGATAAATGCTACTTGATGACCTGAGTATAGGGTCCAGGGCAATCCACTTCTGCCCTGAGCCTTAGTCCCCCCACTTCTACGGGGTAAAACTACTCTGTTATTCACATGCTAACTAATGCTGAGAATGTAGTATAGAAGTCTTTCAAAGTACAAAACAGACAAGATCTACATAATAATAACTATTCTTTAAGATTTAATAAAGTACTTTTTTTCCACAAAAATCTTGTGAGGTAGGCAAGAGCAAGTATTATCATTCTCATTTCACAGACGAGAAAACCGAGTTTTGGAGAGGTTAAGTGATTTGCCCAGGCTCCAACAGCTATTAAATGGCACTCACTCAAATTAATCTAAGCATGCATGGTAGCTGGGACCTTAGTGGGTACCAAGATCTCATTCCACTTAAAACCCTGGAAATCTCCTGGACAGGGTTTTCTGACCCCAGAAATCAAGTTAAGAGTTTGACAATTCTTCTTTCTCTCTAGGAACAAAACAGTTCAAGTTGACCCAGGAAGAAGGCTGAAGAAGGATGTGCCATCTGGGTTGCCAGTCAACTGTCCTCTTTCTTAAGAAATTTCCTCAGTGGATAGAGAGCCAGGCCTGGAAACCATAAGTCCTGGGTTCAAATCTGATCTCAAGACACTCATTAGCTGTGTCACCCTGGGCACCCTTACTGCTCTTCTGTCTTGGAACCAAGACACAGTATTAAAAAAAGAAAAAGCCCAGACACCAACTCCAGTCTACCATCCCATCTTAAGAAGATTACACCCTGAAAGAGATAAGCACTATTCATCTGACTCCGTCCCTCGGGTGTATCTTCAGGATGTCTTTGGAAGCTTCATCCCAGGCCCAAAGATATGGAGTGAAGGCCAGGTTGACTTGAGAGGATACCCTGATCCTGGTAACCTAAACCCCTCCCTTAGTCTGGCTTCTCACCATGGATGACCCAAGAAGGGTCTCCCAGAACCAAGCAGTAGTACAGAGTCAAGGATTGCCTGTGAATAGTTCCAGCAGAAGGATCACTGAGTTAATAGGAAAATGAGGCTGAAAATCCCAAACTCAAATGTTTATTAAGCACCTAACATGTGCAAGTAGCTGTACTGGGAACAAGGGCAGAAGAGGCCAAAAGGCAGACAATAAGAGCCTCCTGCTGGGGAAGCAGACCAAATATATTCAGCCCATGAACCAAAGAATCAAAGAGTCTGCAGCCCCACCTCTTTCCAACCTCCAGTCTCTCTTTACTGCCCATAGGGCAGGGATAACAACTTTGATCCAAAAGAACTTATGGACCTTTATATCAGACTGCATCAGTCTCCAGAAGAAGCACAGCTATGTAGCTTGGCCAGGCTGGCTCAGATCTCCTCTTGTCACTTGAGGTCAGGCCGCATCTACCCGGGTGCTGGATCCTAAGCATACCTTAGCTTCAGGCCTGCTCACGGAAGGCCTCACTCCAGCAGTAACAATGCTCTCCTGGGGTCAGATCCCAGCCAAACAGACTGAGATGATGCCAGCCATGTTCTCCTCAGTCGAATGTACACCAGGGTGTATCAGCTGCATCACAGTCCAGAGCAATGTTGAGAACTGTGCAGGGTGCTCCAGCAACTGACACCAGGGTACGAGAATCAAGATGGTAACGCACACTATTCAGCCCCCCTTCCCGGTCTAGCTTGAACTGTTCCTAGGGAGAAAAGAGTGGCTCAAATTACTGGTCTGGATCATAGATCATAGGATCTGCCCTACCAGGAATGTCTCATTGTCCCAAGGGGTCTGAGATAGTAAAACATGCAATGGTGACACTCAACTCCCCAGACCAGTGAGAGGTGAAAAGGATTATCTATAGGGGTGTTTGGAGAAGGACCTGCTTTCTTCCTTGAGCTAAGGGCATCTAGGCATTAGTGTTAAGAGAGGGGAAATTATCTCTGTTTTAGAAGTAATATAATGGAAAAATACCAGATTTGGAATCAATGGACTCGGGTTCACATCCTACCTTTGCTATTTACAACCTGTGAGACCTTGAAAAGTCATGTGAACTTTCCAGACCTCAGTTTCTCATCTGAAAAATGAGGGGGAAGAAAGTTGGACAATGTGATCTCTAAGTCCCCTTCCAGCTCTAAATCAAAGAGGCTATATCCTATAAGTGAAAAGCAGAGTATAAAAAGTCATTTGGGGGGCAGCCAGGTGTCACTGTAGATAGAGCACCAGGCCTAGAGTTGGGAAGAGCTGGATTCAAATCTGGCCTCAGTCATTTCCTAGCTGTGTGACTTGGGCAAGTCACTTAACCCCATTTGCCTAGCCTAAGCTCTGACTTAGAATTGTTACTAAGACAGAAGATAAGAGTTTTAAAAAAAAGTCACTTAGGCCCCTTTTGGGACACTATCTCCCCTTTTCATGATCCCAGCATACCTGTTTCTGAGATGCAATGCGTTTCTGATCTCTCTTCCGCCAGGCAGGGTCATGTAGGTGGCGAAATGTTTTATATCCAGTTTTGATTCCCGAAGGACGGAAAAGCTAGAGAAGACCAAGACAGAGCAATTTCAAACATGGCCCCTCTCCCACTTCTGTACAATCTCCTTTATGAATCCCTGTCCCAGACCCTGAGTATGACTTTAGTGTAGCAGGAAGAGCAATGGACTTGGAGTCAGGCAGTGTTGTGGAAGGGAAAAAACACTGAATTTGGACAATCAGAGGTAAGTGACCTTGGGGAAGTCGCAGCCTACAGCTTAGTTTTGTCATCCATAAAATGAGAGTGGTTGGATTGGGTAATTTCAAAAAGTCTTTTCCAGCTCTAAATCCTATGATCCTATGACTGAGGTTCAAGCCCTAACTCTACCATATGCGAGGTAGGCGCTACTGGACAAATGATTATCCTCCATGAATCTTGATTTTTTTTATTTTTAAAATGGGAATATCAAAATACTAGCTACCTCATAGGGCTAGGAGTTATTGTCATTGCTTTCATAAATTACATTTCATTAAAGTACAAAGAAAGAGGGCAAGGCAGGGTTCCCTACTGGAGAATTAGAGAACACTGAAATCAGGAAAGCACTTTAAAAGTCACCTAGTGCAACCTGCTCATTTTATAGAGAAAGAAACTAAGACCCAGAGAGTGTGACTGGTCCAAGATCACATAACCAGTGACAAAACCTGGATCTAAACTCAGGTCTCCTGACTCCTAAACCCCTAGTTCTTTCCAATCATGCAGATATCTCCAAGGAAAGAAGGGATATGCTAGATGAGAGGAGAAAAGAGGCCTCTAGCCAGTAGAGGGTACATACTGGGAACTAAAAAAAGTCTGGGCAATATTACCTGGAGACCAGCTCCTTTAATTCGCCGGTAAAACTCGTCATCTTCCCGGCCCCAGCCCCAGAAGCGATTGGACATCCCGTTGCACTGACAAAAACAAGATGGTATCACTCAGCTTGACCTTCCTTGCTTTTTGGACCACAGCCCTGGTCCTCATTCTTCCCAGGCTAACAAGGAACCCTTAAAGCTCTTCAATGGAAGGAATCTCCAAGTTGCCTAGAAAGGCCCCCCTCCCAGGCCAGCTTTTGATAGTGGGGAGGTAATGATGTTTATCTCAACATCTGCCTCCCCAGGGAAGGGCCCAGGCCTCACCAACTGATAATGCTGCTTGGTAAGAAGCAGAATGCCTCCCACGTAGGTCTTGTAGTGGTAGAGGGGGTGCAGCTCTGGGGAGGCAACATGGAAGGGTCCTGCCTCAGGAAAGCTGTAGTCGAGCTCCTCATTGAGGGGCAGCAGGTCCACGTCATGCATGGCTAAGTAGTCAGTGCTGTTACCGCTCTCCAGGAAGCCCACATTGATCAGCGAGGCCCGGTTAAACCTTCCAGGGGACAGGAGGGCATGTCAGCAGTTTCCCCATGGGTACTCACTTGGGGCACACTATAACCATCATTTCTACAAGAGTCCTTTAGAGTTTTCAGAGTGCTTTTGTTTTTTTATTTGTTTAAATCTTTACCTTTCATCTTAGAATCAATACTAAGTATTGGTTTCAAGGCAGAAGAGTGGTAAGAACAAGGCAACTGGGGTTAAGTGACTTGTCCAGAGTGCTTTTATGCTTATTATTTCATTTAATGCTTCTGATAATCTGAACAGAGAGATGAAACAAGTTTTATTATCCCTAATTAACTGATGAAAAAACCAGTTGAAGGAAATTAGTGATTTGTTCAAGTCACATAATCAGTAAGCTCATAGGATGATAGGCTTTAGAGCTTTTAGGAACCTTAAGGACCCAACCAGAGAACACTGATGCCAGGAAGGGACCCATGAGACAAATCTAGTCCAAATCACTCATTTTACAGAAGAGAAAACTGAATCCTAGAAAGATTAAGGGACTTGCCCAAGATAAAAAAAAAAAAGTAGCAAATTACAAAGCCAGGATTTAACTCCCAGTCTTTTAACTCAATATCTAATTCTCCCCCTACCCCCCAACTACATCAGTGGAGATGGGGCTGGCACTCAGTTCTCTTGACTCCTAGACTCATGGCCTTCCTAAGATATCAGGCCTCCCTGCCCCCACACTATGAGACTCTAAATGACCCCTCTAGGGGGGTACCTAGCCCAGTTTAGACCTGGGGAGCAGCATATGCCCAGAGAAAAATCTGAGGAAAATAGATGGAGAAAAGAATCTTGTTGTAGTCAGAAATAGAAGGTAATTCTAAGTCAACCTGGATATTCTTTTCTACCTCTGTCTCTCTTTCCCTGTCCCCACACCTACCACCCCACCCCTCACCCCAGACAGCAGAGGGACCAGCTTCCTTGTTCTACCTGAAGTGATCCACTTGGTTGAGCACATAGATGTGATGCCGGATCTTCTTCTTGTTTAGGAAGTGATGCATATGGGGCACAAAGACAAGAAGCTCCTCAAAACGCTCGCGAAATGGCACCAGCACTGCAAGGCGGTGGGTCCCCCAAGAAGCATCCTCCTCTGGAGAGATTGGAGGCTCCACAGGGCAAGCCTTTGGAGAGCTTATGAGGTCCTGCCCCTGCCCTGACTGATTCATGTCACCAGAGCAGCTGAGCTGCAGCCAGAGCAAGGAGAGGAAGGCCAGGAACAAGCACGCAAAGAATAGCTGGAACACACTGTACTTTCGGGGCAGGAAAGACCTGGTATGAGAAGTAAGGGCTAGAATTAGGGAAGTAGTTGAGCAGAGGAGTCAGGGCTCAAAAGGCTGGGATAGGTCATCACAGATGGAAGCCTCCTAAGCCTGGAGACTAGGGTCCTTCATCCTCATGCATCAGGATGGCAGTATTGCCACTGCCAGCTTCCCTGCTCTGTGGGTACCAATTGCAGGAAAATACTTCAAGCTCTCCTTAGTAACACACGCTTGCTTGGGAGGCTTTGGGAGGTTAGTACAAAACAGCTTCAAATACTTTTGCTCATGCTTTTTCTCCAGCCCAGTACGCCCATCTGAATCTTACCTATCTTTTAAGAACCACCCTTTTAAGAGCTACCTCCTTCATACAATTTTCTCTAAAAACCCCAGTCCACAGTGAACACTCCCTTCTCTGAGCTCCTATTATGCCAGTCTATCTCAACAATGATTCTCAAATGAAGTGCATCTTTTCTGTGGCTTTTCAAATGGTCTATGCTCTTATTTGGATTATTTGATTACCTCCCAACTATTCTCTAGTCTTTTTTCCTCCATTTCATTCTGTACATGATGTCACTTTCTTCATCTAATGTCTTAACTATGTCACTCTACTGCTGAAAAACCTTTAGAGATTCACAAATGCCCAAGGTCCAAACTCTTCAGCTTAGGATTCAAATCCCTCCATGACCTTCAACTTACCTTTCCATTGTTTTCTCACACTATCCTAGCCACACACTCTCTCACTTCTGCTAAGTGTTTAGTATTACTTCCACCTAGAATATTCTTCCACCTAGCAAAATATTTCCCTTCCTTCAAAGTCCAGTTCAAATGCTCCTTCCTCAGTGAGGTCTTTCCTGATTATCTGGAGCTAGACATGATCTTGCCATTCTCTAAACTCTCATAGCACAGGTACATATCTTGTTACACCTGCCTGCTGAACATCAACACCTGGAGGTCCCTTAGGCACCTCACACTCTGGCAAAATGACCAACTGACAACCTCAATACAAAACTGAACTTATCTTCTCCCCCTAAACTTGCCATTCCCTAACTTCTCTTTTGTTGCCTCCCTGCCATGCCATTTTAAAAGTTTAAAGTCATGATTAACTCTTCCCAAAACCTTACATCCAATCAGTTGGTATTATTGATTCTACCACCAAATCTTCTCTCATATCTGCTCCCTTCTTTGTAATCTCATAGCTACCATCCTCATTCAAGGCCTTATCACCTCTCTTAGATCTCTGTAATAACAGCCTCTTGTTTGTTCCCCCTGCCTCCTATGCATTCCCTCCCCAATTTCAGCTTCTTAATGGATCCCTCAGATGCCTTTGGTGGCTTTCCATTATCTATATAATAAATTTCAGTGGGACCTTTTTTTATATGATCAATATGTTTCAAGACCCTTCTTATAAGTTGAAAAATTGTGCATAAAAGCAAACTCCATTTTTAATAGGTGTTTCTTATATAAGCATGCCTAGGTACTTTATGATTTTTGTTGGGCTTAACAGAGCTACCAATATCACTGCTCTTGTACTCTTGTACAGGCCATTATTAATATCTAAATGGTGTTAATGAAATAAAGACAAGTATTGCTTTGTCGTGAACATGACTTTTTACTAGCAAGAACTCTAGACAAAGACGGATGAGGGAGCTATCGTTAGGAGCAAAACGATGTAATGACTCATACTAATGCTGCTCAGAGTGAGAATGAGTGTGATTGGGCGAACTGGTGTGAGACAGTATTACCTGAAGAAATGGCTCAGATTTATCACATAACTAAAAGTTTTATTTTATATATTTTATGACTATTTTTTTAGTTGCCAATTGCATATACCTGAATTCACATGTGTGGAGTTCATATGAAATGAAGTCCTACTGATTTAACAGGGTATTCAAGCCTTTCTACATTGTTGATCCAACCTTTCAACCTTATTTCATACTCCTTTCTTCTACACTTATTCCAAGTTCTAGGCAACCAGAAAAAACTCTTTGTTTCTCACCACTACTTATCTAAAATGCTTCCATCTCTGTGCTTTTGTTCAAGGTCCCTCTTTATCTGTTAAAATTCCTTTCTTCAAGGTCTAGTTTAGGTAACACATACTCCATGAATATTTCCCTGATCCCCATTAAAAGTGATCTCTCTCACCTTAAATTCCTCAGATCACTTTCTCTGAATCTTTCTCATGTTGCTATTACTTCAGTGTCTTTTTCCACATCACTATTCAGGTATAAGTAACTTCAAAGCAAGGTCTGTATTGTAATTATCTTCAATCTAATTTTATCAGAAGCCTTCCTCAAATTTTGGGTCCCAAATTCAATATATTACCTACATGTGGTGTTATTCAGGCAGAGTTCAGTGAGACTACTATCCTTTTTTTTTTTAACCCTTCCCCTTTCTAAGAATCAAACTTAAGCTAGAAGAATGGCAAAGGCTAGGCAACTGGAGTTAAGTGACTTGTCCAGTTTCCCACAAAAGCCTGGCACTCTATCCACTGTGCCATCTAGCTGCTTTTTATCTATTCATTTTTGATACTATGCCTCTCTTAATACAACCCAGATTTTTCAAACATTATAATATAAACATTAGATTTTTCACCAAAACTAAAAGACTAGCCCTATTCAGAATGACTTCGAGGTTGCAATCCTGAGGGACTAGGTTGTAAGACTAAGGGAGGATGATGTTACACTTTACAGAAATAGGGAAGACAAGAGAGGCAGATGGGAATTCAGGGGGGAAAATTAGTTCTATTTTAGAGTTAGTGAGTTAAAGATGTATATTTGACATTCAATTCAAGATATCAGAAAGACAGTTGGAGATGAGAGACTGGGGATCAGCAGAGAAACTGAGGCAAGAAAGGTAAATTTGAGAATCACCAGCATAAAGATGGTAATTAAATCCCCAGGAGCTGATGAGGTTACTAAAGGAAGTAGTATAAAGAGAGAAGAGAAGAGGACTCAGAACAGAACCCAGAAGGGCACCTATGGTTAGTGGATGTGATCTGGAGGAAGATCTAATAAAGGAGACAGAGAAGGATAGGTCAGATAGGTAGGAGGAAAACCAAGAAAGAATGGTGTCCTAAAAACCTAGAAAAAAGAGAGTAGCAAGGACGTGAGAGTGACCAATAGTGTCAGAGGCTATAGAGAGGTCAGGGGGAATGAGGATTGAAAAAGAAACATTGGATTGGGCAAATAAGAGGTCATTAGTAACTTTGGAGACAACCTATTTTATGAAGCACTGCCCTGGACACATGGAATACACAGGAGAATACTACAAACCAGGGGAATCTTTATATTTTTTTAGTATAGGATAAGAGAAACAAGGCTATTTTACAGTTGGGAAAACTGAGGCAAACAGAGGTTAAACAACTAACTCAGAACTACAAAGCTAGTAGTAGCTGAGTGCCTAAGCCTGGATCTGAACTGTCTTCTTAACTCCAGGCCCGGTAGCCTGAGCCACCAGAGGCTTGCCCCCTTTGCTGGAAGAAAAGGCTGAGAGGTGCCTGGACAAAGCAGAATTCCTTGCTACTTGGAGATCTGAGAAGCCTGTCAGTTCTCCAGCTTAAGGGGAGTGCTCAAAACTACAGTAGCATATTCATTTCTCAGCCCCTGTTAAGGGTTATTGTGAATAAGATCTTGCCATTGCTTTATCAGTGTAAGAATGGAAGAGGAAGGTGTATTTGGCAGGAGAACATTGAGGACCAGAAGGAGAATAGCAAATGGTGGAATGGTGGGTCCATTTGTGGGAATGCCAGAACTCCCAACATAAAGGCAGGCCAAGGAGAGCAATCCAGCCCAGGGGGTAAGAATACCTGTGCAGGTGCCACATTTATGTAGTCATGTGGATACACTGGGAATTTCTGTGTATGACAAAAAATAGAGGAAAGACAAACTGGCAGATGAAAACAAAAATGAGTAGCAGAGTTCTATAAAAATAATCTCAAGAGCTCTAAAAAAGCTCTAAGGCTGGTAGGGAATGATAAGGATAAGGAAGATATAAGATCACTGCTTAGGCTAGATGGGATGATAACAGCAAGAAAATTATTCAATTCTTATTTTGCTTTTATCTTCTCCAAAGAAAGTAATCAGGATGTAGGGGACAGAATAAAAATGTCTAATAGGGAGCTGAAATTCAAGTTAAGAAGGGAGTTAGTACAAGCTATTCCCCAACTGACAAATGGTCAAGGGATATGAACTGGCAGTTTTCAGAAAAAGAAATCAAAACTATCAATAAGCACATGAAAAAGTGGTCTAAATCTCTCATAATTAGAGAAATGAAAATCAAAACAATGCTAAGGTATCACCATCACACCTAGCCGATCGACCAATAGGACAATAACAGAAAATAATAAATGTTGGAGGGGTTGTGGCAAAATCAGGACACTAATGCATTGCTGGTGGAGTTGTAAATTAATCCAGCCATTCTGGAAGGAAATTTGGAATTATGGGTAAAGGGCCCTTTGACCCAGTCATACCAATACTAGGTTTGTATCCCAAAGAAATAAGGAAAAATATTTGAACAAAAATATTCATAGCCACACTTTTTGTGGTGGCAAAAAAATGGAGTGTTGTCCCTCTATTAGGGCATGGCTTAACAAACTGTGGTATCTGATGGTGATGGAATATTATTGTGCTGAAAGGAATGATGATTTCTGGAGGATTTCTATATGAACTGGGAGAACCTCAATGACCTGGTGCAGAGTGAAATGAGCAGAACCAGGAGAACACTGTACACAGAAAGCAAACCATTGTGGAACTATCCAATGTAATAGACTTCGCGACTAGTAGCAATGCAACAAGCCAAGACACTCCTGAAAGACTTAGGGGAAAGACACTGATAGAAAGAACTATGGGAGTAGAAAAGCAAAAGCAAAACATATGACATCACTTATATGTATATATGGGTATATGATTTGGGGTTTGAGCTTTAAAAGATTGCTCCAGGGGGCAGCTGGGTGGCTCAGTGGATTGAGAGCCAGGCCTAGAGATGGGAGGTCCTGGGTTCAAATCTGGCCTCAGACACTTCCCAGCTGTGTGACCCTGGGCAAGTCACTTGACCCCCATTGCCTAGCCCTTACCACTCTTCTGCCTTGGAGTCAATACACAGTAGTGATTCCAAGACGGAAGGTAAGGGTTATTAAAAAAATAAAATAAAATTGCTCTATAGCAAAGATGAATAATATGAAAATAGGTATCAAGTGATAATATGTACAACCCAGTAGAATTGCTTGTTGGCTCTAGGAGGGGGGGAGGGAAAGAAAATGAATCATGTAAACATGGCAAAATATTAAATAAATAAATAAACAAAAAATTTTTAAAAAGAATTTGGCCTAGAGACAGGAGGTCCTGGATTCAAATATGGCCACAGACACTTCCTAGCTGTGTGACCCTGGGCAAGTTACTTAACCCCCATTTTTGCCTAGCCCTTACCCCTTTGAACCAATATGCAGTATTGCTTCTAAGAGGTTCAAAGGGGGGGGGGGGGAGGGAAGAACTGACAACTTTTAGTCCAGAAAAGAGATTTCCTTCCAACTTTGAGGTTCTGGGATTTGATTAGGGCTTAAGGGCCTTGCATATTTTCAACTATTTGCTATCTTTAATTAAATTATCATTGTGGGATTAGGAGTTTAGTTTAGCTCCTAATAATTCTTTTGTTTCCTGTGTCTATTGTCTGAGACAGATTATAAACTGCTTGAGGTCAGAGACTGAGACATGAAATTTAGAGCTGGAATAGACGTTACAGATAAGGAAATTGATGCTCAGAGTAGGAAAAGAGTCTTCAGACCTTTCAGGTCTGTGTATATTTATGATATTAAAGGATAAAATACATTGATATACATATATTTTGTGCATTTCTGTGTTTCTAAATTTTTTTCTGTGTCATATATTGGTCTTCAGATGTCATCTGTGGTTTCTGCAAAACTTTTCCCAAATTCCCATTTCATTTCTTACGTTGACCCACAATATATCAAAACAGTGACAGGGAAAGTTGCTTTGTGGAAGGGATACCTATATATAATTAAAAGGCTTAAGATCTGATGAATGACAGATCTCTCAAGGACAAAGGCAATTCTCCCTGCTACTCCCACTTTAATAGTATTTCAATATCTCATATTTATATAATGCTTTAAAGTTTGTAATGCACTTTACACACATTATCTTATTTAATTCTCAAAACAATCCAATAACAGATGCTATCCCTATTTAAAGATAAGGAGCTGAAGATCAGAGAGGTTATTGGGCTTGCCGAGATTTATATAGCTGATAACAACTGGAGGCAAGATTTGAATCCAGGTTTTGCTGACTTCAAGTCAAGTTCTATCCACAATGTCCACATGCCTTTAAGAGAAATAAGCCAATACAAAGTTGGTTTTAATTTGGTGCTTTCTCCCTTACAATCAAAATCAACTATAAATCTTCCCTGCAGACACAGCTGACATATAGAAACCTGTAGCCACAGAAGCAAAGAATGAAGCTCTTCCACATGCAATCTAGGGAAAGGCCAAGCAATGGTCCCAAGGAAGAGGCACTGACTTACCCCCTACCATCATGCTGGGCTGGCCTCCAATAGGGAGGAACATATGCAGGTCCTGAGTGTTGCCTAGGAAGGTTGGAACTTCTAGAGAATCTCAGTACTTGAGGTTCTTTCTGGGGCCAGGGAGGGCAGAGGAGAGGAACATAGGAACCTTCCCCACCTTTGGGTGGAAAGAAGTAAGCAGCTATTATACAGAACACAGCTCCCTTATCCCAGTGCCTGAGTCAACCATGCAAGCTAAGATACTAATTGCTGCGCTATCCACCCCAGTATGCCCCAAGTTCTAGGATTATAAACCTCCTGGGTACTTCCCAGTCCTTTACTCTAAGATGTCTCACTGAAGGCTCAAATTCAGAGAAACACAAAGCTTCTGACACTGTGAGAACTATTTAAATCACTATAAATCATCTAATCCAACCCTCTCATTTTGTAAGTGAAAAAACTGACAAGCAATTCCCTGAGTTTCAGGCCAAGAACAACTGTTTCAGGCTCTAGACAGACCCAAAAGGCACAGTCTTTCCTGCACTAGAGAAGAGGGAAGGGAAAAGGAGGCCAAGTAAAATGGCCCTAGGTTCCTCCATATGCAGAAGACACTTTGGTCCTACTGACTTCCTTTCCATAAGTATTCCAGAGGCCCTTTAAGCATGTAATAAGGCCTAGGTAGGAGAGTATAAGGACTCACATTAGATGGGCTCCCATTGTGATGGCCAGATCTCTAAAAATCTGATCCTCTTAACTAGGGCAAAATGCTATTTGCAGCTAGGTGCTTTCACTTTGATACCCTCAGCTCCAAGTGCCTTTTTGTTGACCTTCACAAAGTTCCTACCTTTAATGAAGGCAAATAGTTAAGTAAGGTATTCAGGGGAAAACAAATAAAACTAAAGTTATGGGATGAGTATTGTCTCAGTTATACCCAAAGGAGAGAAGTTGAGAATCTCTATAGATTATTCCCTGTGTGGTAGTATGATGATGCATTAAGAACACTTGGACATAAAGACCCAAGGCAAAAGGTCCAAGTGCTAGGCCTGAGTCTGCCATTAAAAAAGGGAGTGAGAAGCTAAGAAGGAACATAGATGCCTAAAAACAGTGGACCAAAAGAGAGAGGCACTTATGAAGAGACAGGAAGGGAAAAGTCAACAGAGAGAGACAGACACAGAAATGGAGAAAAAAGAAAATGAGGCAGAAAAACGTGACACATAAAAGCTTAGTGAGAGAGGGAGAAAAAAAGAGAGGAAAGAAGAGGAAAGGATCTGATTCAAAGAGAACTAGAGAACCGAGTGAGAGGGAGAATGAAGAAGGAGCCTCAGAGACGGTATCTAACAGTGACTATCCGACAGAGACACAACCAGGGAGAGACGAGGTTCTGACCAGGCAGAGATGAAATCTGACAGACCCAGACACACACAAAAATCGGGCAGCGAGAGACACGGACTCTGACACATACCGACTCTGACACACACGGATACACACACGGACAGTCACGCACACTAGAGTCTAGCCGAGGGCGGGCGGGCTCCGGGGCGCTCACCTACTATCCCCCCAGGGGAGCTGGGACGCCTTCCTCCGGGAGGAGAACATCCTGGGTGGCCGTGGCACAGGGAGGGAGGGAGGGAGGCCCCGGGTCTCCTCTTCCCGCCCCGGCCCGGCCCGGCCCCTTCAGTGCCCGCCCTCCTTACAGCCACAGCTGCCGGAGCCGCCGCCGCCGCTGCCCCGCCCCCGGCCCTCTCAGTCCGTGTGTTCGCTCGCGCCGGCTCCTCCCGAGCACCCGCACAAAGGTTCCGCCCGGAAATGGGCCCGGGGAGCCACGTGGCCTTCGCTCGCTGGAGGGAAGGGTGGGGTGTTGAAAACTGCTGCTCCGGGCTATTCATTCATTCTTTCGTTCATTGAGCAAACATTTGCTAAAGGATGCCTTCCCTCCTGCAGCTCAGTAGGGGAGTGAGACACAAACTGAGCTACACGGGGTGACAGGCTAAGGGCTCTGAGAGGGAAGGGGGAGAATGATGGCGGAGATCAGGGAAATCGGCATTGGAGTTGAGATGTAAGATGCGCAGGACTTAACGGGTAAAGGGCCTAGGAAAGAAAGGTTGTAGATGTAGACCCTAACAAGGGAGTGGTTACCTCCCCACCCCCCTTTACAATGATAGGGGAGCTCCCAATCAAACAATCCCAATCCTTACCCACAAGACATGGCTGGGAAGCTGAGAGGGAACAGTACAGCTGGTAAAACCACAGAATTCTTCCTCCTTAAATCATGTTCTGTTTTCTTCTCTGGGTTAATGTATGTAGCCTGGATCTGAGACTTTCAGGGAGCACCTCTCAGGGAGGTCCTGGATAGTGGTTACTTATCATGTCCTTCCAGGAGAGTGTTGCTCCATGAGGTCAGGAAATGTTTTGTGTCTGTCCTTATGTCTGCAGCAACTCTTTAGACATGGTGCTTTACAGATTATAGGTGCTTGATAACTATTTGTTGAATTAACCTGAGAAGGTAGAAGAGGGAGGAGAGACATTGCAAGGAGACAGAATGGAAAGAGCAGAACCCAGTTTTACTGTAGTATAACATGAGAAGAGAAGAACAGTGGGAGAAAAGGTTGGTAAGGTAGGTTGGGGCCTACTTGTGGAGGGCCTGGAATGCCAGACAAAGACATTGGGACTGTTTCCTCTAAGCAAGGAGGAACCATTGGAAATTTCTGAGCAGGTCAATGACATACCTATTTTAAGAACAACACTATAGATTTAGAGTTCGAAGGCACCTTAAAAGTCACCTCAGGGGGTAGCTGGGTGGCTCAGTGGATTGAGAATCAGGCCTAGAGATGGGAGGTCCTAGGTTCAAATTTGGTCTCAGACACTTCCCAGCTGTGTGACCCTGGACAAGTCACTTGACCCACATTGCCTAGCCCTTACCACTCTTCTGCCTAGGAACCAATACACAGTATTGACTCCAAGAAGGAAGGTAAGGGTTTAAAAAAAAAGTCACCTCAATCAATCTCCTTATTTTACAAATGAGGAACTTGAAACTCATAAAAGTTAAGTGATTTGCCCAAGGTCACAAAGGTAGAGGACAGAGTTGGGATTTTAACTCAGGTCCTATGCTTTTAACTGTACCATGTGGGACAAGTTGAAGGGGATACTTACAAGTAGGGACATTGGTTATGAAGCTGTTGCAGTAAGTCAGATGGTGGGGGTGAAAGTATAATTGAATGAAAAAGCATTTACTAAACATGTTCTATGTTCCAAGTACTGTGCTAAGGGTTAGAAATACAAATAGAAAAATCAAGTCTGTTTTTGTGCTCAAGGATCTCACATTGGGTGAGGCAACATACATCCGTCACCTAAAGGCAGATGAAAAGGCCACGATAAAAACAGTGGTGCTTAGTTTCTTGTGGACACAGTGGGAGGGTTGACAGAAAAGTCCTAGGGATCTTGAGGAACAATGGCAGGGTAAGATGATCAGAACCAGTAAGATAGCAAATCCCAGGATCAGAATGAAGTGGAGCCCAGGGATATCTCCTGCAAAGGTGGAGATGGGAGAGTCTCAGGAGATAGCTTGAGAACAGTCCAGGATCTACTGGAAATTAGGAAGTGGGAGTTAGATTAAAGGAAAGTCTGTAGTTCTCTGCCATGGTAGCAAGTGGTGGTGCTGGCCTGAGATGTTAGCAATATTGCAAAGACTGAAGGGACAAAACTTGATAACTGGTTAATTATGAATGATGAAGGACAAGGAAGAGTCAAAGATGACTCTAAAGTTGGGAGACTGGGCCATTGGAATAATGATGACACTATTAGCAGAAGAGGATCAGGTTTCCTCTGGAGAGAAATTGGGATCTCTGACCAAAATTGAATCTTTATCCTTAGATTTACTAAGTGTGCTATTGTATGTGTATTAATGCCTTACTCACTCTCCCAAAGGATTTGCAGTTATTTTTGGAGTTTGAAAATTGAGAAAGGGAATCAATCAGATTCTCCTACTCATTATTTCCTACTTTGAATAGCAATTGTCCTCCCAATGAGTGTTTCTTCTTCTGATAAACCAGGAAGAAACAGGCCACATGCTTAGAGCTTGTGAATTCTAAGATTAACCAATTAACCAACATTTATTTAACACCTATGATATTCCAGCAATAGGGTTTCAAATGCAATAAAAGATACAATCTCTAAGGATATTCTTCCATAAGAAGACTGAAGATAAGATAGAATACTTAAATCTCTCAAATTGGGACTTCACCTGCTCTCTGAAGAGTGAAGAAGCTTGCAGCCTCAGATCAGCTAGTGTGTATGTGAAGTGAGTAAAGATGGTACCAGCGTCCATGTTGGCCCCAGATTGTTAGCAAAACTGATGGGAGGGAGTGCCACTCCTTTTATGTACAAAAATGGCCCCATCACTAATATACTGTTGGTGGAGTTATGAACTGATCCAACCATTCCGAAACTATGCCCAAAGGGCTATAATAACTTGTGCATACCCTTTGATTGAGTAATACCACAATCAAGTCTCTAAAAAAAGGAAAAGGACCTATTTGTATTAAAAGGTTTATAGCAACCTTTTTTGTAGTGACAAAGAATTGGAAATTAAGGGAATGTCCATCAATTGGGGAGTAGTTCAATAAGTAGCATCTGATTATGTGATAGATATTATTATGCTATAAGAAATGACGAACAGAAAACAAATGAGCAAGATGATTTCAGGAAAACCTGGAAAGAGCTACATGAACTGATACAAAATAAAGTGAGCAGAACAAGAACATTGTACATAGTAACAGCAATGTTGTACAATAACCAACTGTGAAAGACAGCTCTTCTGAGCAGTGCAATGATTCAAGACTATTCAAACAGACATAAGATAGAGAATGTTCTTCACCTCCAGAGAGGTAACTGATTTAGTCTGAATGCAGATTGGAGCATTCTCTTTTTCACTTTATTTGTATGTTTTGATTTCTAGATTTTGGTTTTATATGAGTATTCTCTCACAGCATGATCAATATGGAGATGTGTTTTGCAGAATCATACATGTATAATCCAGAAAGAGTTGCTTACCTATCTCAGGGAGAGGGGAGAGAAAGGAGACAACTTGAACATTACAATTTTGGAAAACATATATAATTATTATCACATGTAATTGGGAAAATATTAAAATTTCAAAAATGGTCCCATCTCTGACACATATTAGGGATATCTTAGTTTTCTAGTTCCCAGGGGTTCAAGGTGATTGGCAAAATAATGGACAGCATAGGATCGGAAGGCTCTTCTTTTTTAACCCACCTTAGAATAAGGAAAACATTTCAGTAACTATTTTATTAAAGGCCTACTATATGCCTAGAACTGTGGATACAAACATGATAAATGTAATGATTCCTACTCATTAAGAACTTACATTGTAATAGGGAAGACAAATATATATGTAAGTATGTAAAGAAAAATTTAAATACAAATATGAACATGGAAATATGTATTGTATGATAATATACATACAACTGATATATTACCTGACTTTTTGGGGAGAGGTAGAAGAGAACATAAGCTTACAAAATGTCAGAAAATTATTATTAAAAATTGTATTGACATGTAATCTGAAATTTAAAATGAATACAAATACAAAGGAGCTAAATATAAGAAGTTAGATAAGAGCACTAGCATTTGGAGGTATATGAAAAAGCTTCATGAATAAGGTGGTGTTTAAAGGATGAGGGGGACTCTATGAGGTAAAGGGAGTAATGCAGTCTAGGCATAGAGGATTACCTGTGCAAAAAAAAGATAGGATGTAGAGTATCATTCAAGAGAAACAGAGAAAACCAGTTTGGTTCAGTTGCTGAGCAGGGGAAGAGGGGCAATGTCCAATGAGGCTGGCTAGACTGGGAAGAGCTTCAAAAATTAAATAGGAATTTCTCCTAGTGGCAAAAGAGAACCAACCATAGGAATTGAGTAAGGAAGTCATATGGTCAGAATTTAAGGGAAATTACATTAGCAGGGACCTGTAGGATGAAAGAGTAGTGATGAGTTTCTGGACAATTAGGTTGTGTTATCCACACTGGAGGTGTTGAGGACCTAATTGAAAGGGAAAGCTCAGTGAACAGAGAAGGTCTATGAGAGATGTGGAGATAACTGACAAGATTTGACAATTGACATAGAGGATGAGAGATGAGAGAGCTAAGGATAATGCTGAGAATACAGAACTGGGAAAATAGGATCAAGAGGATGGAAAGCAGTTCAATTTGTGACATAGAAGTCCCATTTGGAATGAGCATTAACACAATTTTGAAAACAAGATCTTCCCCCCACAGTTTAGGGATATAAGGGGCAAATAGTGAAACTGCATAAATATTTGTCTCAACTAGTTTGGCCCCAAGAAGAATGGCCTTGAAGAATGTTTGATAAAGTGACCAGTCTTTGTTTTAGGTAATTACTGAGAAGGGAGTGGAATAGACTTGGGGTAAATGACCTCAGCAAGAGAGTATACAATAAACTCAAAGAGCCCAGATCTTGGTACAAAAACTGCTGGGAAAATTGGAAGTCAGTATGGGAGAGGTTAATTTTAGATCAACATCTCTCACCCTACACCAAAATAAATTCAGAATGGGTGAATGACTTCAATATAAAGAAGGAAACTAAGTAGAGTAGGTGAACATAGAATAGTATACTGTCAGATCTATGGGAAAGGAAAGATTTTAAGACCAAGCAAAAGTCAGAAAATATTACAAAATGTAAAACAAATAATTTTGATTACATTAAATTAAAAAGGTTTTGTACAAACAAAACCAATGAAACCAAAATTAGAAGGGAAGCAACAAACTGGGGAAAATCTTTCTAACAAAAACCTCCAACAAAGGTCTAATTATTCAAATTTATAAGGAGCCAAATTAATTGTACAAAAAAGTGAGCCAAGTGGGCAAGAGACATGAGTAGGCAATTTTCAGATAAATCAAAACTATCAATAAGCACATAAAAAAGTGTTCTAAATCTCTTATAGAGAAATGCAAATCAAAACAACTCTAAGGTATCACCTCACACATAGCAGATTGGCTAACAGGACAGCAAGGAAAGTAATGAATGTTGGAGGGGATGTGGCAAAGTTGGGACATTAATGCATTGCTGGTGGAGTTGTGAATTGATCCAACCATTCTGGGTAGCAATTTGGAACTATGTGCAAAGGGCATTAAAAGACTACCCGCCCTTTGATCCAGCCATAGCACTCCTGGGTTTGTACCCCAAAGAGATATTAAGGAAAAAGATTATACAAGAATATTCATAGCTGCACTATTTATGGTGGCAAAAAATTGGAAAATAAGGAGATGCCCTCTGATCGGAGGATGGTTGAATAAATTGTGGTATCTGTTGGTGATAGAATACTATTGTGCTAAAAAAAATAATGAACTGGAGGAATTCCATGTGAACTGGAATGACCCCCAGGAATTGATAGTGAAATGACTAGAACCAGGAGAACTTTATACACAGAGACTGATACACTGTGGCACAATTAAATGTAATGGACTTCTCTACTAGCAGCAATGCAATGATCTAGGACAATTCTGAGGGACTTATGAGAAAGAACACTATCCACATCCAGAGAAAGAACTATGGGAGTAGAAACACAGAAGAAAAACAACTGCTTGATCACATGGTTTGATGGGGATATGATTAGGGATGTATACTCTAAACGATCACCCTAGTGCAAATATCAATAATATGGAAATAGGCCTCAATCAATGACAAATGTAAAACCCAGTGGAACTGCTCAAGGATTATGGGAGGGGGGTGGGTGGAGGGGAGGGGAAGAACACGAATTATGTAACCATGGAAAAATATTCTAAATCAATTAAATAAAAATTTTCAAATAAAAACAAATACTGACTTCCTTCCCATTAACATCTATAATTCTAAAAATCCTAAATAGACAAATTTGTGGGTGTATACATATGTACATGTGTATATAGCCATATAGTACTATAGGCATATATTTGTAATTACTGTAATTAACTTTTCAGAGTTCTTGTTTTCCCAAATTGTCCTTAAAAGCCAATTAATACATATTTATCTTTATTACCCTTGGCATACTTGAGTAGAGCATAGGGTGTTCCAAAGGTTAGACCTAAATAAATATTCAGATTAAGACAGGATACCAGGCCAAAAATGTTTTTTTTATTGGGAAATCCATGTAACAAACCAGGAGGTATTCACAATGAAATTGTAACTAAGATCCCTGCATCCCCATCCCCCTCTACCTAGTGATTAAGCCACTTGGCCTGACTCCATTCACTCTAGCCCAGAACCTAGAGAGGATAAACTGAACTCTGAAAGGGGCTGAATAAAATTTAATTCACCCTTCCCTAGAGTTCCATCTTCCCACAATGCATTTTCACTGAGGCCTAACTCTAAGAGGTATCCCATTAGGGAGAGCCCAGACCCAAGAGGTCAAGGTGAGAGAATAAGAAAGCCCCAAAGCTATCTACACTCCAGCCCAATTTCAAAATGTCAAGCCAACAAAGGAAGACAAAAGGAAATCAAAAGCCAACTCTCAGTCCCTGAAAAGTTAACACTGGTTTTTCAGAAGTGCTGAATGGCCTGTAATCTCTTTCACCAGCAGCAATTTCTCTTAGGCCCATTCCCCAGGGTGATTACTGCAAAGAGCTCCAGTAAAGGGCACTGAACCCAAAGGGAAAGGGCTGGACTCACTCTAGGCACCAATTCAGCAAAGACAATAAAGCTATTTGCAAGCATCCTCCAGGGTGGGGATACCAACTGCCTTCTGATTCACTCTTCAAAGAGTAGGTCAAAGGCAGAGGCAAAGTTAGCCGGGGAGGAGAGTGAGTTTCCCTATGGCTGGAAACCCATTCTCTTCCCTGCATTGACAGAAAGAAACCCATCCCAATACCCCTTCCCTTTTTATGGGAATAAGGGAGCCTGCCCTGGGAGACAGGAAAATGTCCTAGGCTTTCCAATTCCCATCAGAGCCAGCAAGGAGGGGCATCAGTTGTGGCTGGAAGAAGAGGCAGGATAAACCAAAGACAATCCAATGAGTCCTGCATTCTGGGAAGAAACTCGCTTGCGCCTGTGTCCTAGACCCTTCACACCAGCTTCTTGGCTTCAAAGAAACTCTTGAGATGCCTCATCTGCCAAACACCAATGGCCACAAGGATGAGAGTCTGGACAATGGACCACCACAGAACTCGCTGATTAGTGCTTTCACTGGTCTGGCGAAACCGCTCTTCTCTCCACTATAGGAAAGGGAAAGAGATTTTTCGCAGTCATTCTCATAGTACCTCATTATCCATGTCCAAAAGGATCTTTAGAACCCCAGAGGCCAATGGTGATATAAGTAGGCCAGCCATGAAAAAAGAATGGCCATCTTTTCCACCCAGGAATCCCATATCTCCCATCCCCTACTGATCCTCTTACCCTCTGGTAATTCTGCTCCTTCTGGATCTGTTCTACTTGCTCCACTAGTTGCCGAACTCGAAGCTGCAACTCACTTAGCTTGTCTTTGGCAGCAATCTCCGCATAGTCGTTGGCATGTTCACCTACCTGAATGTCCAGGTGTACCCTCTGGCAGAAGATACAAAAAAAAAGAGAGAGAGAGAGAGAGAAGATACAAGTATATAAGTCAAGGTACAAAGCTCAATGCACAAGCCAGTCACTTAACACAATCAAATCTAGTCCAGGACACAAAATCTCCAACTACCCCAAACCTATTCCTTCCTTCCTTACTCTGCCTTTTATGGTATATTATCTCCTAAAAACTACTCATTCTATGGGGGCAGCTGGGTAGCTCAGTGGATTGAGAACCAGTCCTAGAGACGGGAGGTCCTAGGTTCAAATCTGACTTCAGCCACTTCCCAGCTGTGTGACCCTGGGCAAGACTTGACCCCCATTGCCTAGCCCTTACCACTCTTCTGCCTTGGAGCCAATACACAGTATTGACTCCAAGATGGAAGGTAAGGGTTTAAAAAAAAAAACTACCCATTCTACCTAGATTCCTTTACCCACCTAAAGACCACCAAATACTTGTTCTAAGGGAACAGAGATTCTAAAACTACATAATGTTAGAGCTGGAGGAATCAGAGAGATCAAGATTATCTACTGCAATGTCTTCAGTTTACAAAGGAGACAAGTGAGCATTAGAAGATTCTGTATCATATAATGTCAGAGCTAACAGGGAACTTACTTAAGAGACAACCTAAATGCTTTACTCTACACATGTGATAACTGTGGAACCTGAAAAGTAATTTACCAAAGAGCAGCAAGTCAGTGATAAAATCAGGTTTAAAACCCAGGCTGCCTCACTGCCTGCCTTGTAAGTCTTTCCACAACTGCCCTTTTTTTGACAAGTTGGCTAAGCCATTTTCCTGATACTTACCAGCATACCACCAGCAAAGAGGGAAAATTTGGTGGAATTAGAGTGTAAGCAGATCTGGTGCTCTCCAGGAGTGTGAGAAGTGAAAGTGAATCTGCCCTCTGAACCATATTGCCTAGAAAGAATAACCTGGAGAAGAG
The DNA here is from genome assembly GCF_027887165.1 of Monodelphis domestica. Classification (NCBI taxonomy): domain Eukaryota; kingdom Metazoa; phylum Chordata; class Mammalia; order Didelphimorphia; family Didelphidae; genus Monodelphis; species Monodelphis domestica. The sequence continues at coordinate 390,369,332 of NC_077227.1, read as the reverse complement.
GGGGAGAGAGGTCTTTGTGGTTAATAGCTGATAGAAACTTGGCTTATAACTTCTTAATATGCCATTGTGTCACCCAGTTCTTGGAATTTTGCTAAGAGACTGTTATTCATAGCCCATCTCACAGGTCAGAAAAGGAAAATGCCGAAAAGGCAATTTGAGGTTTTAGATCCCTATTAAGGCAGGTGAAGCAGGGGAGTCTTGGGCTGCACCCAAAACTGCCAATTTCTCAAAGGGTTCAAATCATAGAATGCCAGAATTAGAGACCAAGGAGTCCTCCTTTCCCATTTTACAGATGAGCAAACTTTAGTCCAGAAGAGAAGTGACTTGCCCACAAGCTCATACATCCGAGAGGTCCTGTCCTGGTAAGGCTTTCAAGCTAAATACGAAGGCCTGGCTCTACATACAGAACTGGGAAGGAGGCGGTGACAGAACTCAAGAATTGATGAGGAGAGTGGTGGACAGGAGCAGCTGGAAAGACCCCTCTAATGCACTTGTCGGTCCTGGACCACTCCGCAGGTTTTACAAGCGGATACAGGGTGGGGCTTCTCCTTCCCCGGTCCGCCATCCCTGAGCCCCAGGGGCTCTCACCTTGTCATCCGGGTCTTTAACTTCCACGAACATCCCCAGGCCAGGGGTAGCGGGTTGGTACTCCTCACGCTGCTTGTCATACAGCTGGGTACGGTAGTTCCCTGCGCGGAGAAAGGGGCAGAGGAGCTCCGCTGGGGAAGTGAGGTAACCGCCCCCGACTTGGGCCGGTCACCAGTCCCCCGAAGGGCCAGTCGCCCCTCCTGCCAGCCTCACGTGACCCTGGCTTAGTCCCAGGAATTCTTCTCGCCCCCCACACCTCCGTACCTATAACCATGGTCTCGTCCGGGATTTCCTCGATGAAGCATTTCTTCTCCGTCTCTCCGATGTGGAAATAGAGAGCGGAGCTGCGGGCCGCTAACCCGAGCAGGAGCAAAAGAGGGAACAAGCGGACCGACCCGAGGGGGCTCCCGGCTCTTACCCCGACCCAGACCCCTGCTCTGGCCCCGAGCGTGTTCCGCCCCGCCGCCATCTTCCCCGACCAGCCGGTCGCTCTGCCACGTCCTGTCCTTGCGTCGCCGCGCAGCCTTGTGGGACGTTGAGTCTCTCAGCTCAGGACTACAACTCCCGAGAGGCATGGCGCTCGAGTTCTCCAGGCACCACCCCCTTTAGGGCTTCATTTCCGGGGCTCTTCTATGTTCTTCGCTAGCCTTAGAAAAGGTTGACGGTGAAAGTGGCAGGTTAAAGCCTTTTGCCGGGAGGACGCGGGGCGCGGAGTTCTAGATTAGATATCTGCAACCTCTGGTTCTTCCTCAGTTCTGACGTCAATCTTCATTCTCAGTCCCTGCATCCTCTTTTGCAAAATGGAGACAATTATCCTTTACTACCTTCAAGAAGCTGTTTGGGAGGTTTGTAATGTATTTGTAAAAAAAAAAAAAAATCTTTCTCGTAGCCTCGGTCAAACTCATCAGTACTATTGGGTTCAATTTCATGAACAAGTTGAGAGTAGTTCCAAGATAGTAACAGGACTTGACAGGGATCAGTTGAGGGAAATGGAGATGTTTAACATTGGGTTAAGTTGAAGGGTTGGAACAAACTATTATATAGGTACTTTGAAGGATTATATTTATTTCACTTGGCTCCACAGGGATTAGTAATTAGACAAGCAGATTTACGGTCAATAAAAAAAGAAAATGTTTCTGACATATAGAAACTGCCCCAAAGTGGAATGGGTTGCTTCTAATGGTCTTCAAGCAGACCACCATGTAGAGTGAACTGCTGCTTGGTTATGGATTCAACAAAAATTTATTTATCGGCTGGGACTAAGTGACCTTTGAGGTCTTTTCCAACGCTAGGAATCTGTAACTCAGGATTCAGATGCCTCATGAGGGCAAAGAAAGGTGGAAATTCAAACCCCGTTTATAGCTGCTGGAATCACATGCAAAGAAAAGCATATAAAACAGCTATTAGGGACCCTGAAACACAATGAAAGAACCGAGGAAAATGCCAAGAGAACTACTCTTCTTTTGCAGTGTGGCCCCTGGGCCAGCCACAACCTCTAAACTTACTTACTCACCTGTGAAAAGATCACATCAAAATTTTTTGTCTGGGCTTAATTTCATAGTATTGAGAACACTCAACATGAAAACACCCAGATCTCTCTCTCTCTCTCTCTCTCTCTCTCTATATATATATATATATATAGTCTTTAACTTTATCTTAAGTTTCCTGAGGTACTGAAAGGCTAAATAACTTTAAAGTGTTTACACAAATATTATTCAAGGTTGCTCTCTATCCACTCAGATATGCTGCCTCTAATCATAGGAAGTAATGAGTTAGCTGATGTGAATGTTTTGTAAAATAAAAAATGCTTTACAAATACACTAGTACTTCAGGTTGCTGGAACCTGTAGGGAACGAACCATTTGGAAATTTTCTAAATGCTAATAAGTGCCTGCAAACCTTATTTTAAGTTATATTTGACTGAATACCAAAGGATCTGATTTTCTTCAGTTTCCCACTCTGGACAATTGCACTAGACTAAAAGATGTTGCAGAACAGGTGCTGACCTACATTGGATAAGGGGATTTCTTCAGCAGATGTTTCCTATATTAATGAAGTAATAATTCTGGACCAAAATATTATTCTCAAGTCTTCCTCCTCCAAAATCTTCAATGGCTCCCTTACCTACTATGTAAAAAACAAATATACTTACCTGCAATTTAAAATGTCCCACCCCTCTAGTTCCTGCATTGTGTGCTACTTCACTTTTTCAGCTCAATGCCACACCAACATCCCTCCATAAAACAGCTTCCAGCCAAACTGAGCTATTTTGTGCCCTCAACTCACCAGAACACATTTTATATTACCATTAGGCCTTTAATAGTTCCTCATCCCTGAAATGTGACCTATCACTCTCTTCATCTGATTTCTACCCATCTTCTACAACCTAATTCAAACGTCATCTTTCCTTGTAGGAAACTTACCTCTATCAGGAATGACCTTCTCGAATAAATATGAATCTATAACCCCAGTTGTGTGTGTTCATTTTCCTCCTCCTACAAAATGAATTCCAAGTGGGAAAAGACCAACTCAATTTTATCTCCCCAAGGTCCAAGAACAATGTTCTACATTGTAGGTACATAATAAATATTTGCACAATGAAAAGTGACGATGGTGCCATAATACCAATATGACATTAGTGAAGAAAGGCCTTTTCAAACAAGATCATGAGTTTGGTTATTCACTTTATTATGCAAAACTTCACAGTCCTTTGCTTTCCAGAGCTGCAGCTTCACTCACGGCATTCTTTCATTTCTCATCAAGTCCAAGCTGCAGCCCTGACCACCTTTCCTTGGCCCTGGGCCTGGTTCAGGAGGTAGATGGAAAGACAACCCCAGAACCAGGAATCCCTGCTCTCAATTTTGAGCCCTGCTGTTAATAGGCTGTAAAAGTGGAGACAAGTCACCAACATTAATGTCTCTCCCTAGAGAGCACACACTGCCCCAAAGCCCAAGCAGGGAACAAAAGCAGGGATAAGTACTCAAGAAAGTTTCTTTTCACTATTGCTGGGCTCAGAGCTAGGATGGGAAGACCTCTCCAGGGGCAGGAGATAGCAACTAAGGCCCAGTCACAGACCAGATAAACCAGGCTTTTCTCCTTCCCTTCTCTTCTCCACTCTCCAGGCTGAACTGACGCTAGGCCATAGTCCCCAAGTTCTCGTCACTCGCCCTAACTTGGGCTAGAAACAAAATGTACGAAAATACTTTAAAATTATTTCTTTCAAACAGGTTAAGAAATAAGGTGTTTTTTTTGTTTTTTTTTTGTATAATCCCCAAGTAGAAAAGTTCACATTACTGCCTGAACCCCTGGGGCAGGCTCCCCTTCTCCCACATCCAATCCTCTTTCCCCACACCAAATCAGTAGAAACGCTTGTTCCTCTCCTGTCGCTTCTGAAACACCACAGCTCCCACCACGGCACACACGATGATACCCAATAGGGCACAGAGCAGCAGCAGGAACACCTTCCACCCTGTCAGGGGACCACTTCGGAAGTTCCCTGTGGGGTCGTCCACATTATCTAAGAAAGCAGAGAAGAGACTAAGAACAGGGAACCAGGAGAAGGCTGTTCCCCTGGCCCTCTCCCAGATGCAGTGAATCCCTTTGAAAGCTGAGCCAAGCCAAACCACAGCTGAGGGCTAGAACTAAGCTTTCCAGGAGTGCAAGAGTAACAGGACCTTCTACTACACTGTTTCCCTTCAGTGGCCATGGAATATGCATAATAAGTGATCTTGATTATTATATACTGGCTATATACAAATGGAGTGCAAGCTTTGGAAGGTCCTACAAAGTCAAGAAGGTTTTAAGGATGGGCCCAGTGATAGACTGTGCCTATCATTCAAAGAATGAACCTGTATAAATGTGGAGAGGCACATTACCAGAGGGCTGGCTATGATGAGATGAATTTTTCTGACCAAAGCAACTCAATCCATTTACTAAAACTGGGTAGAATGGGACAGGTAGAGGGAATTGACTTCTATGTCAGTGAGGGAGCACCCCAAGAATATGGTCCTACAGCCTTAAAAGAATTTACAACAAAATCATAGACTTAGAGCTATAAGGGATCTCAAAGGCTCTCTAGAGCAACACCTTCATTTTACAGATGAGGAAACTGAGGCCCCCAAAGTGGTTCACCCAAATTCATACAGGGAGTAAGCAGCAGACACTGAGAACTGAACACAGATCCTCATTCTCTAAAGGCCTAAGGGTTCTTTCTACCACCTCATGAGCTCTCTCTGTTAGAATCCACAGTTTCACTATATCCAACTATAACCCCAGGCTCCTTACCTCATGGGTCACTGTTCAAATTCTATTATTCTAGTCAAAGCCCCAGCTTCTTAGCTAAAGCTCCCAGAAGCATGACAGGGTAGGTTGAAGACGCACCTTTGGGCGACTTGAGGAAGCTGACACTGGGCTCAATCTTGGTCCAGTCAATGTTATCCTCTTCTGGAGTGTGTTCCACCATCAACTGGAATAACTTCATTGAGATGATGTCATGATTGTCTACAGAACAAGGGCATATAGGGAACTGAAGTTCTTTCCTGTAAATGTACCAACTTACCCATCTAACAGGATTAACAGAGAAAAGAACCAGAGGAAGCCCTGGAGAGCCTTTAGCTCTGTACTACTTTGTGCCTTACACTCATCAGAACGGGCTCTGTGATCTTACTGCCATTCTTTAATAGTTCCCTATCCCTTCTTCCCATTCCCTTCTTCACCTAGTGGAATTTCTATCTCTCTTTGATAACTCAATTCAAATGTCATCTTTTTAAGTACTCCTACAGCCTAGCCACTGAAGCCCTTCATTCTTTCTCCTGGTAAAAGAATTCCAGTGTTGGACCAGATTCCTCTCCAAAGAAAATCTCAGAATAATAAAATTTTAGTAGGAGAGGACCTTAGAGGTTATCTAGCATAAGTCTTACCTTCAAACATGAATCCAGTTTATAGCATCTCTGATAACAGCCTATCTAGCCTCTGCTCCAACTGCCTGAAAACTCACTACCTTCCTAAGAAACTAAAAAAAATTTTTGACAGCTCTGCCTAATATAAAGTCCCTCCATCTACATATCTGCCTTCCCTGTTACTCTTGTTGTTGGCTCTACTTCTGCCCATTTGTATATTTGATAAAAATTTCATGTATTCCCTTCATCCAAATCACTGATAAAAATATCCAAACAGAACAGAGAGGAAAGTAAAGGCCTGCAGTTGCCACTAGATGTCCTTCTAGGTTGCCATCAGCCCACTGCTCAGCACTGTGAGTCTGGTCTTTTGACCAGTATTGAATCCATCTCTCATGTAGTTCATAGTTTTCTAAATCTTGTTAACAGGGACATATTTATAGGAGGTACTCTCAAACACTCTGCTGAAATAGAGGTATGCTAGACCTATAAAATCTCTCTGGTCCACCTGTTTGGCAACTCCAGCAAGCCGGAAAGTGGATTTATCTAGAATCCCAGAATCTTAGAATTTATTAAGTCCCAAGGCATCCCATTCCATTTCTGAAAAGCTCTAATTGTCAGCAAGTTTTTCTTTACATCAAGTGCAAACTAATCTCTAACAATTTCCACCCACTGCTCCTAATTCTACTATCTGGGACCAGAGAGAATCAAATTTAATTGAAGACAGTAGTCATGCTCTTCTCTAAGTCTCCTCCCCTCCACATCTTCCTCTTAACTCCTTTAACTAATTCTTTTTTTTTCTTCTTCTTAAGCCCTTGCTTCTGTCTTAGATACTGAATTTCTGATCCAAGGCAGAAGAACAATAAGGTTAGGTAACTGGGGTTAAGTGACTTGCCCAGGATCTCATTGGTAGGAAGTCTGAGGCCAAATTTGAACCCAGGACCTTGTGTCTGCAGGCTTGGCTCCCTATCCACAGAGTCACCTAACTCCCCCTCCTTTAATTCTTGATGCTTTCATAATCTTGCAACCAATGTCCTTCTTAAATTATGGCACCCAGAACCAATCGTAATGCTCCAGATATGGTCTGACCAACTCAAGTCAGTAGTATTGTCACCTAGTATGTTCTAGACACTATGTTTATCTTGATTGAACCTAAGAAAGGAGTCAGAAAAGCTGATGCCCTACTGTCTTGCTCACACACACACATTGATGCCCTACTATCCTGCTCATATACACACATATTCACACATGCACATGATACTGAAGTTGCCCCAACTTGTCCCATGCCTCATTGGAAATGATTCTCACAAACACCTCAGTTTACTCACTCCCTAAGGTCCTCACCAGAAAGGTCACCCGTGCCAGCTGAGGCACCAAAGTAGTAGCCGGTAGGCAACTGCACTCCAGAGATGTCAATACAGTTCTTCCATTCATTCTTATCTTCCACATCTGTCATCACCTGGGATGCAGAGATGAAAGATTAGGAGAAAACTGGCTGCCATTCCATCCCAACCCTCCCTTAGCTTTCCAATAATAGCCCTGGGCTTAAGTCTGCAATGCCCTGATCCTAAAAGGAAGTCCACAGGTATACATGCTGCTCACTGTCAAGCGGCCTCGAGAGTAGCGCACAGCCAGGAAAGTATCATGATTTTGGTTGCGGAAGTCAGCTGTGCAGCCTGCCAGTTCAGTCCATCTTCCATCCTTGCTGTGATCATATTTCAGGGAGCCATTATTCACCATCACTGATATATATGGGAATACACGCTAGAGGAAGATACAGAGACATCTATTATTCTAATGCCTGATCCACTGGTTCCCTACCCAAAAAGGAAATAAAGAGTTTAGCCCAAATTCAAAGCAATAGCATGGGACAGTGAAAGGAGCCCTGGATTCAGTCAAAGGACAAGAATCTAAATAGCCACTCTAATGCTTAGTACCAGTGGAAACTCTGGGTAAAGCATTTCATCTCTTTGGATCTCCATTTCCTCATCTATACAATATAGAGGGTCCCTGTCTCCTTCTGCACTCTGTCTAGGAACTATAAGAAGTTGTACTAGATGGATTCCCAAGTCCCTTCTTATTTAAAATTCTGTGATCTAAAGGGAAACAATAATTCTATTCAGGGATTAGGCACACATTCCAGACTGAATGATTCAGGGCCTGGCTCTCCCATAATATGTTCTAATTCTATTAATTAATAACCAGAGTCCTACCTCAGTAGATTCATCATTGGGGTATGTGTCCAGGAAGATGGCCAATCCATGGAAGTTGTCTTTGCTTCCAAATACAGGACCTAGAGCAAGTAGAAAGGAGGGTTCCAGGCCCATAGTTTAAAAAGATTCATTATCCCCCAAGAACAGAGCAAAAAGTGATCTTATCATTTTATGTGCTCTCCAAGTAGCAGGGAGCATACTCTTCAGTCTCCAATAAACACTTCCCCATGAAATATCAAACAATAATGCTGGCCCAGAATAGTACTAAGACTAGCCTCTAGTGATGTGAATGACTCGACTGCTGTGAGCTTTGAGCTTATTCTGGGAGGGCCACCATTTCCAAGGGTTAAAGGTAAAGGAAGGACAAGTTTGTCAAAATACCCAGTGCAGAGAGTCTGGTCATCTTAACTCACCTGGCATAAGGCGGTCCCTGGTATACCACAGAGCAAAGCCATCTCCATGGAGGCTCTTCTTCCCGATGCCATGGACTTTGAAATGGACATGCATCTCCCAATCCTTGAGGAAGCAGGGCTGGTAGAGAACAGAGGCTGTTAGTGTTGGCCACAATTCTGTAAACCACTGTTTTATCTCTGTTAAAACAAAAAGCCAATTCCTAAGAGGTTAGGGCCAGTAATTTCAATTCCTTTTGATTTTTAATCCCCTGATTACTCCTGTAATAACTTTGTTATTCAGTGGATCTAGTCCTCATAATCCCATAATTGACATTTCTGAATCATAATGCCAAACCTAAACACCTCACAGTAACTCTGCTACTATCCTCACAAAATATGATGGGTTACAGACAGTCATCAAGAAGGCTGGAGCATGATATTGTGCAAAGAGCACTGGAACGAGAGTCAGAAGACCTGACTATGACTCCCAACCCTGTGAGTTACTTGCTATGTGGGCTCATGCCTGTCACTTTCCCTCTATGGGTCTTAAGTTTTCTAAGCTATAAAATAATAAGGGGGCTGGGTATCTCTACAGGTCTCTTCCAGCTCTAACTCCCATGGTTCTTTGACTTTATATAAGAAACATGACTTACAATCTAAGTTTCTTCATCTATAAAACAAAGGAATCACTTGGATCTTGGCCTCTGAGGTCTCTTATTCTCATACCTATAAGTCAGCATCAACACTTGTACAACACCACAGGGACCAAGCTAGGTTACTCATGTGCCAGGGAACTCACAAGTGACAGTAGGAAATACCCTAAATGTATGCTTTATAAGGTCTTAGATGGAAAACACCCATGCTCTGGGAGGACTGTTTAGTTTCTACAACTAAAAAATAAAGCAGAGCCCACAGACACAGAAAGGAACTTGGAAATAATAAAAGCGCTCTCTCTTTGGCTGTCAGGAAATTGCATACTAAAGCCAGTGTGGTAACACACAGATATGCTTACAACTGTAAACATACAGAGGAACAAACTGAGGCAGAACTACAATGTAAATGAAGTTATTTAGCAATTTAGGTGGGGAGTGGCCAAACAAATGGTGGTATATAATTGTGATGGAATATTATTGTGCTATAAGCAGGATACAATGAATGATCCATGACATTTCTAAAGGACCCATGATAAAAAATACTTTCTACCTCCAGAAAGAACTGATGAACTGAGTACAGATTGAATTTATTTCTCTTGCTTTTTTGTTCTTGTTGCAACAAGGCAAAAATGGAAATGTTTTGCATGCATAATTCATATCCTAATGATTGTCTTCTTAATTGGTGGGGGAGGAGCAGGAGAGAGAATTTAGCACTCAAAATGTTAATTGGCCTGCCAGTTAGAGCTAGCTCCAATTCCCTCCTGTATTTCCTCTACTCCTAGATTGAGTGCCAGACAGATGTGAGGTACTATAAGGCAGGGCAGCCTGTACTTGGAACTTAAATTTCCATAAGTTGGAAGGCTGTTTGGAAAATGGCTACAGAAAGCGTTTCCTGTTTTATTGTTTGTTCCTGATCACTCTGAGCTTCTATTTTAAGGAAATTTTCCTTTTATTTAGATGGGGAGGGGGAATACTGTGTTTTCCAAATGCCAGTTCAGGGATCAGCCCACAGATGACTTATGTTGGTCTACAAAACTCCCTTATTTCTCAAAATCTAAACTTAAAAACAAACCCCAAACAAATTATTCTTCATCTTCCTAAATCCTGCTGCTTCTTTCACCCCCAGTTTTAACTCAGTATCAGCATGAAGGTTCAGGTAACCAGGTACTTTATTTACTGGTTCTCAGTATAGACTGAGGTAGGAAGCACTGGTACAGAACATACTACTAGGTAAGCTCTGGGAGGAGAGAAAGGGTCATTGAGTCCTGGAGGAAGAAAGAAGTCTTTGGAGTTTTCTTCAGAGGAGTAAGAACTTGAAGGACAAAGATGTTTTGGGGATAGAGAGTGGCATGAGAAGGCATGCTGAAGTCCCTGGAAGTTACCTCATGATGGCCTCTGAAGCTTTTAGGTCTTTATTGATGGTAATTGCTGATTTGTTAATATGTAAGGTAATGATCTACTACAAATTTTGAAGGGAGCTGAGGCAGAGGCAGCTAGATGGTTCAGTGTATAGAGTACTGGGTCTGGGATCAGGATGACCTGAGTTCAAATCCAGCCTCAGCCACTTAAAAAGCTGTATGATCCTGGGCCAGTCACTTAATATCTATTTACCTAACTCTGTTAGAGAAGGAAATGGCCAACCACTCCAGTATCTTGGCTAAGAAAACTCCATAATGTGGTCATGGAGAGTCTGACATAATTGAGTGACTAGTTGAATAACAATACAAGATGAACTGATGAGTATGGAAAATGAATATGGGAGAACATTCAAGCATTAAGAACAGACTGTGAAAAAAAAGGTAAGCCTCAGCAATGGACTAGGCTAGAATTATGGAGCTAGAGGGCACCTAAGAAATCACTCTCTTCACAGAGAGAAACAAACTGTGGGCCATAAAGGAGAAGTGACTTGGCCAAGAATATACAGCTAATTAGTGTCAGGGCTGAGCTCCAGAGGCTTTGATTGCCTACACAATGCCTTTCCAATTATACAATGCTGCCTCTCATGCATGAGGTAATTGGGTAAAGAAAAGTCAGACATGATGAGAAGGTTAGTTGATCAAAACAAACTATGAATTGCTTGTCATACATGGCATTAAAAAAGTCATGGATAAAGAAAGAAAAGTCAAAGATAAAACCAAATTTCTTTCATGGGGAAGGGAGAAGATGGAAAAAGTGAAAGGTCAGAGGCAGAGAGGCAGCTAGGTAGCTCAGGTGATAGACAGCCAGGTCTGGAAATGGTAAGTCCTACCCAAAAGGAAGCACTACTTATCTTGACAGTCATGCTCACTTCTCTATTATCCTGTACCCCTAAAGCCACGGTAGCTAATTCATGTTGCTTCTACACTTCTGGCATCCATTCCTCTGCCTACACTAACAAGGTCATCACTCCCAAAACAGTTACTTAAAACCTTTTGCCTGGATTACTACAACAGATTCCGAATGGGTTTCTCTGCCTAAAGTTTCTTCTCTTTTCAACTCATTCCTCCATATAACTACCAAACTGATATTCCTAAAGCACATGTCACTTCTTTGTTCAAAAAGCTTCATTAGTGATTCTAGGATAAAATACAAATGCCTTTATTTGATATTTTAGAGCCCTCATATTCTGGCCCTAAACTAACATTTTACACAGATATATCATCCCAACTTTCCATAACTATAGAATCTATATTATAGCCACAGTGGCCTCCCTGCTGCTTGCCATAGATGATATGCCATCTCCTTCCTCCATTCCTTTGTACAGGCTAGCTGCTATTCTTGGAATGCTCTCCCTTCTCAATTCCATCTCTTAGAATTCTCAGGTCCCTTTCTGAATGAGTTCAGGTGTGACTTCCTAAACATCACCTTTCCTGTTCTTGTTAGTGTTCTCTCCATTACTTCCTAATTTTCTTAATATGTATTTTGTATTTATTTATTTTCATAGATGTTTTTCCCAGTAGATGGTAAGAAAGAATTATCTTATTTTTATCTTCACCATATTCCTAGTTCCTGCCATGTAGTAGGTGCTTAATACACCTGAGACTCCAGCTGAGGAAAGAAGTTCCCTCCTTAAGTAACACTATCTCTGAAGTAGAAAGTGTGGGGAAACAGACTGGATCAAAGGGAGATGACTTTAAGCAAGACACTTAGCCTTCTACTCTGCAGTGAAATTAGACTGGATGATATGTCTAAAACTCCTTTACAGTTCTGATATTCTACATTCTAACTTTTTGTGACTACATAAAAGCTTCATGCAGGGAAGCTATTATAAATGTTCTCCAGAGGAAACTTGGATGGGCAAAGGATGAATAAATAGTGACTGAGGAGGGCATGGGGAGATAGTGACTGCAAGGCAGGTGTGGTTATGTTTGAACTCAGTGGAGAAAAGACAGAAGATAAAGCAAAGGGAGGAAACTGGGCAAGTAGCCAAAGTTCCAGTATGGGGATCAAAGGCTTAGATAGTGGAGCCTCAGTCCAATGCTATTAGTCCACAAAGTTCTCATTTCCCTCTAGTTTCCTCAAAGCTGCACTCATGAGTGCTCATTTTGAAGTATTATCCTGAGGCCACCTTCAGAAATATGATCACATGGAACCAAGAGATTATATCAGTATTATAAAAGTATAAATGCAAGGCCAGGTCTTCATTATCACAAACTAATTTATTCCCACATTTGGCTCCCTGCTCTTAAGCAATGCCACCCTAACAAGCCTTCCTGAGTCTGTCCTTCCTAAGGGATTTCAAACTCCGTACACATTTCTCCTAATTGGAAAAATGACCCAGAAAAGGGGAAATGGAAGAGAATACACTCCCAAATCCACAGAATTTGCCTATCAAAAGAAAAAAAGCACTTGCTCCCTGTCCACAAGCTGGTGCTGAAAATTACCTGGTGGTTCCAGATAGACCCCTCTTTGCTAGGTTCATCGGGAGTCAGGCGGATGTACTGGCTGGTAAGCATGGTGCTGCCTTGGAAATCCCAGAGGGGCATTGAGCTGGATCCAACCCCTACGAAATCAACAGAGAGTAGGTTGAGATACCAATTCAGGGGAATCCGATAGTGGGGACGGGGTAACAAGGACCTTGGCAGTCCGGATCTCTCTCAGTGGGCAAGACCGAAGAAGGAGTGACGGCGAAAAGTCCTAAAGAGAAGCCAGGCCAGGAAAGGGCAGTCCATGGGAACTTTTTCAGCAAAACGGGGCCCCAGTCTCATCCCCTCCAACAATCCCCAGACGCCGATCCCGCGGCCCTAGGGTTCCCCCTCTCCCCGACTCGAGTCACGTCACGCCCCAGTGCCCTCCCCCCTCGCTCACCCTGGTAGGGTTTAATCAGCGAATGCTCGCGCTTCAGGTGCTCATTATTGCCGTTGGTGATGTCAGAGGCCGCGGGTTGGGGAGCGGGTGAGAGCAGTAAGAGCAGAATCAACAGGAGGACTGAAGGGAAAGGGCTCAAGCTCCCCACCATCCGCGAGCTCTGGCATCCCCAACGCCAACCCCAGATTGTACAGAGCTTGGCTGCTGCCCCAGCCGCCATCCTCCTCGCCTCGCCCCAACTTCCGTCTTCTTTTCTTCCGCCTTCCGGGAGCATTCTCCAATGACTTCCGACCGGAAACAAAAGGAAAGAGGTGTTGCTGGAAAATAGAATAGATAGGCTCCGCAGCTACAGGTCAATAATCTGGCCGGCTGAATTTCTCTGTCTCCAGTTTCCTTCTGTTCCTAAAGAAGTCTAGAAATTTGACCTTCTAGGCTTTTTGAGTGGGGTTGGGGGAGGAACCTCCACAAGCCTTAGCCAATCATGAGTGAGCACGTTTGGGGCTGAATTCAATAAAGAAGCAAGAGTATCTATCTATAGAATCCCTGGTGCCTTAGGTTCCGGACTACACAGGACTTTCTGTGCCAGACGGCAGCGCGCTGAGTGGGGCATTTTGGATCTTGTAGTCCAAGTGAACAGCGTTCTCCAGGGGAGTGGCAAGAGGAAGACGATATGTTCTCCAAATGACTCCAACAAGCCTCAGTCTGCCCTCTCGGTCTCGAGTGCCAAATAGGATAGCTTCTCTGAGGATCCAGCATTAGGAAGTAGCCAGTCAAACGAAGTCCACGGCTTTAGTCCCACCTCCGGGCTCCAGCCCCGGCCCGGCCCGGCCCAACCTCTGTGCTTCAGCCCCGCCCCTATCTTCACCCCAGTGTTTTGGCTCTCTTAGCCCCTCCTCTATTCCCACTCCTGTACTTTGGTTCCCTTATCCCCGCCTCTAGCTCCACCTTCGTGCCTTGGCTCTCTTAGCCCAGCTTCTAACTCCACCCCCTATGCTGTGCCTCCCTTAGCTCCGCCCCAGCTCCAACCCCTACCTGACCCCGCCTCCCCTGTGCTTTAGCCACGCCCTGTTCCCACCCCGGTGCGTTAGCCTTTCCTCCAACCCCACCTCCTCCGTATTGACAATCATCAGCTCCGCCCTTGCCCCGCCCCTAATCTTGGTCTTTCTCCCTCACCGCCTCTCTACTACACTTCTTCCTCCAGCACCAAAACCATCCGATACCTCCTCCCTCCCCTACGTCTTCTCCAAACTCATCTTTCACCCTCCTACTCAGTGACTCTCTAATGACCCTTTGGGTATGCCACTATTCTATTTCTCTCAGTCCACTCATTACCTCCAACATCCCTTGATCACTGCCGCCTTTAGTAGTAGCTTTTGTTGGTTCCTTAATGCCGTATGATTGTGGAAGCTGGGCTAATAACTGGCAAAGAAAAAGGCAGAAAAGCGAATTAGTGCATTAAAAAATATTTATAGCAATAGTTTTTGTAGTGCCAAAGAAACAGAAGGAAAGTGGGTGGAGAATGTCTGAACAAATGTATGTAAATGTAATGGAATATATTGCACTGTAGGTCAATCAATAAACATTTATTAAGCACCTACTGTGTATCAGACATTGTTAAGATCTGGGGATACAAAAAGAGGCAAAAGACAATGACTTCTCTCAAGGAGCTCATAATCTAATAGAAGAAACAACAGGCAAACGACTATGTGCAGTCAAGAGGACAGGAGAGAATATGAGGAGAGGGTGGCCAACAATATCAAAAGCTGCAGAGAGGTGGAGTGGAATGAGGATTGAGATGATGAATATGAATAATTCAGAGAAACTTGAAAAGATTTGTATGAACTAATAAAAAATTGAGTAAAAGCAGTAGAATTTACATGATAATCATAATAGTGTTAAGGAAAGTAACTTTGAAAAACTTCAGACCTCTGATCAATGCAGTGACTAATTGTGGTTTTAGAGAACAGAAAGAATTGCTTCTCAACAGAGAGTTGATAGCCTGTAGGGTCAGACAGAGGCATACATTTTCAGAAATGGCCAACAGGTTGGTTTTGTTTAGCAGTACTTCTTTGTTATAAAGGAGTCTGAGGGTGAGGTATAGTAAGTCATTGGGAAGTGACAGTGATGTTGAAAAGGGCATCAACAAAGTGTTTTTAACCGAGGAATAGGGCTGCTTAGTGGGTCCAATACAATATAAATGATAAAAATTAGAGACTTACTGTGTGAGCATCATGCTAGGTGATGGGGAAGATTTAAAACTTAAAGACCCAAGCCCTATTGTCAAGGAGCTTATTATATTGTTTATAGCTTACAGTTTGTAGTAGTGTATGAGGGGATAAGATCACAACACAGTTATTTATAATATTCAGTATAGCATGATAACTTAATAATAACTATCAAAACACTGTATAAATATGATTACATTCAATCCTCTCAATACCCAAGCAGAGAAAGGTTAAATGATTTGCCTAGAGTCACACAGGTAGTAAATGCCTGAGACTAGATTTGAACTGGACTACAGGTCCAGCCTCTATCCTCTTCACCACCTAGCTACCTCTTAATTGAACTAGAGAATTGTCAAACAAAATATTTGATGTAGCCTTCAAGAGAAGGTCATTACTGACTGGGAGAATCTGGGAAGGCTGCTTGAATTAGAAGATAGCATTTGAATTCCACCTTAAAGGATAAGCAAGAATTCAATAGATAAAGAACAGCAGACAGGGCCTTTCAGGTATTGTGAACAATTTCAGCAAAGACATAAAAATATGAGAGAGTAAAGTGTATTCAGAGGCAAAGAATTATCTAGTTTGACTAAAATATGGAAGGCATAAATTAGAGAAATATAAAATGGGTTAGAAAGGTGAGGTAAGAGGAGCTAGGTAGCACAGTGGAAAGAGCAACAGTCCTGGAGTTGGGAGGATCTGGGTTTAAATCTGGCCTCAGATGCTTTCCAGATGTATGACCCTGGGCAAGTCATCTAACCCAAATTGCTTAGCCCTTACCTTTCTTCTGCATTGGACTTAGTATCAATTTTAAGAAGGAAGGTAAGGGGCAGATAGGTGGCTCAAGTGGATTGAGAGTCAGGCCCAGAGATGGGAGGTCCTGGGTTCAAATCTGCCCCCAGACACTTCCTAGCTGTGTGACCCTGGACAAGTCACTTAACCCCCATTGTCTAGCCCTTACCACTCTTCTACCTTTGAACCAATACACAGTACTGATTCCAAGAAGGAAAGTAAGGGTTTAAAAAAATAAGTAAGACCAAAAAAAGAGAGAAAAGAAAGGTAAGGCAGTGCCCTAATATTTAGATCCTTAAATACCTATGAGAATAATTTCAAACAACTCACTAAATCACTGAAGATTTTTTTATACCAAGGAGTAACAAGATCACAACTATACATAAGAAAGGTTATTCTGTAAGTGTTCTAAAGTCTACACTTGGAGGCGTGGAGGAGCATGAAGATGGGCAGACCTAGAAGGAAAGTATTACATTCGTTTTAGGTGGGTAGAAATGAGAGTTCATACAAGGATCCTGGCATCTGGATCAGAGATGAAGGAGACATTTAAAAGAGGTTTCAGAGTAAAACCAGAAGGACTTGGTAACTGATTGCATGCTTGAAAAATGGATTGGGGAGAGTAAAAGATAACTGCAGGTTAGGAATATGGGAGATTGAGTAAATGGTGGTATCACAGACAAATAGAAAAGTACGAAGGAAGAGTGGGTTTGGAGGGAAAGAAATGGTTTGTTTTGAACACATTGAATTTGAACTTTAGGTAGGTAGCATGTCCAAGTTCATCGGCAGTGGAGACTAGTTAAGAGCTTAACAGAAGACTGGAAATGAGTATTTAGCAATCACTGGCATAGAGGTCATGGGTTAAAACTGTGGGTGGGAGTGAAATTTCTGAGGAAGGGAATGTAGAGTCAGTGAGTCAGACCATAAGCATTTTTTTAAATCACCAAATAACTGTGCTAACCACTGCAGATAGGGAAGAGAAGAGGACCAAGGACAGATCCTTGTGGAATATCCACTTTGAGGGATAAGGAAAAGAATGATAAGCCCGGTAAGAGAAATGGAAGGCTTCTTTAGAGAAATAGAACTGGGTAAGTGTGGTGAAGTCAAAGGAGGAAAGCATATTCAGGTCTCTAGATGGTCCATAGTGTCAGAAACTGCAGAAAGTTCCAAGAAGAAGAGAAAACCAAAAATGTTAAGGCATTGGATTTAACTATTGGGAAGTTATTTTTGACTTTAAGGAGAGCTGGGAAAGATGGCAAAGAATTGAGGGAGTGAGTCAGGAGGAAGTAGAGGCATTTTGTGAGGAAGACTTTTTTGTCAGCTAGTTTGCCAGTAGGAAAGGGGAAGAGAAAGAGGATGGGGTAGAATGATGGATGGGCTAGAATAGTTATTGGAAGGCATTTTTGGACATGGAAGACCTAAGAATGTTTACCTGAAGATAGAATAAGAATGAGTTAGTAGTTAGAGCTTAAAATATGCATGAGTGAAATGAAAATTGACTTCTACAGGGAGATCCCAGAGGGGATCAGGGTCCCAGGGAGAGGGACTGTCCCCAGGAAGCACTATTGTCTCTTCTCTGGTGCTTTGTTGGGAGAATGAACAAAAGGGTGATAACATGGGAAAGGTTTGAGGATTGAATGTAGGAAGTTGAGGGAATTCATTTGGCAAACCTCAGTCTTCTCAGTGGAGCAGAATCAGAGGTTATTTGCTTCTGGTATCAGGTTGTGGGTATAGTTGATGAGGCAGGAAGGAAAGAAAGATTTGGGATAGCTGTTGTGGGGAATGAGAAGATAAAAGAGCTGATTTTAAAAGGTTGGGAGAAGTGAGTGGGTAAAAACCCTATGGTCGAATAAAATGTAATGAATAACCTGACCCTGGTCAGCCTCTGGCATATCCTGGCTTTATGACACTAGGCAGGTTACTTAACCTCACTTCTGCTCTAGGCATCTCATCTTATAGGTGGCAGAATAAAGGTGCTGCCTTGCATTATTAGTAAAAGTTTCCTCACCTGGAAATTCCTCATTTCAATGACATTACACATTGTTGTTCAGTCATGCTCAATTCTCCATCAACCCATTTGGGTTTTTCTTGGCAAAGATACTGAAGTGGTTTGCCCTTTCCTTGTCCGTCTCACTTTACAGATAAGAAAACTGAGGCAAGCAGGGTTATGTGATCTGCCCAGGGGTATGACTAGGAAGTGTCTGAGGCCAGATCTGAATTCAGACTTCCTGACTCCAGGCCTGGTGATCTGTCCACTTCACCATCTAGCTGCCCCAGTCCTCCTGAGGGCCTTGCAGCAGCATTCTCCCCTGGCATAGATTTTCCAGTAATGGAGGAGGAAAGCTACTTTGTTTGCCAAGGTTATGGAAGGGGCCAGAGGAAAGGGAAATAGCAAGCCTCTATTCCGGGCCAGGTGACTCCCCTGCTGGCTGGCTGTTTCCCACAGACTCCTGGCAGGCTTTGGTCCCCCATGGAAAGGCAGGAGGCTTGGGGAACTGAGAAGAATGTTGTTTTCTGGCTGTGATACAGGTCAAAGGCCAGGAAGCTTCTGGGAAGGGAAAGGAGAGGCTAGGAGCTAAGAACCTGGTCCAGGCTTCCTGGATTGGGCGGTTTTATGCTCAGGGACAAAATGTCCATTTGTGTTGAGTTTTTTCTCAGAGTGCATATGTGTATGTCTGCATGGCACCATGTGCCAATGTTTGTGTGTGCATGTGCCCAAGAATGCATAGACTACAGTGAAGAGAGTCTTAGAATATCTGGGTTCAAATTCCAGATTATTCTGTCACTTCCTGAGTGACTTTGAAACAGTCCCTTGATCTGTGTGGGCCTCTGTTTTATTAGAATCTGAGAGGTTTGGACTGGGCACCCTTTAAGATCCCACAAAGTATTCAAGAAACTCTGTGTGTCTGTCCCTGCCTGGCATGTGTATGCTTGTGTGTATGCATCCACATCCCCATCCATCCAGAGGGGCGCCTGAAGGCGGATGTGTGCATTTAGGAGATGGGGAAGGTCACTGGGTGTGGGAAGGGCAGGGAGTTATCCCTGCCGCTGGTAAGGATTGGTTTAGTAGAAGTTGCTAAATGTGTAAGTGTGTGGGAAGGGGGAGTGGGGCTTGACTGAGTGTGTGCCCATGAACACAGAAGGGGAATTGATCTGAGTATGAGTGTGTGTGTGTGTGTGTGTGTGTGTGTGTGTGTGTGTGTGTGTGAGAGAGAGAGAGAGAGAGAGAGAGAGAGAGAGAGAGAGAGAGAGAGAGAGGGAGGGAGAAAGAGGAAGAGAGGGAGAGAGAGAGAGAGAGAGAGAGAAAGAGAGAGAGAGGGACAGAAAGAGAGAGAGAGAGAGAGAGAGAGAGAGAGAGAGAGAGAGAGAGAGAGAGAGAGAGAGAGAGAGAGAGAGAGAGGAAGGGAGGGAGGGAGAGAGAGAGAGAGGGAGGGAGGGAAGGAGGGAGAGTGTGTAGGAAGAGGCATTCTCTTCAGAGCCTACTTCTTTCTGTGGTTTTCGTCTCCATAGATACACTTCCTGTGGCAAAGAAAAGAGGTAGTGAGCGCTGTGTTTCAGGATGTGAGGGATTCAGAACAGAGCCGCCCCGTGCCTGCCGTGCTCCCCCTTTTGGCTGTGCCAGCTACCCCTCTCGGGACCCATGGTCTCTGCCCTCCTCGACGGGGCCCTGTGACAGGAGGGATGCCAGGAAAAGCCAAGCACCTGGGCGTCCCCAACGGGCGCATGGTGAGTGACCACATGGCCTCTGGGGCCAGCAGCCTGTGGGAGGGAAGGTCTGAGACACACCCAGGGAGGGACTGGGTGCCTGGGACAAGAGGACCAAGCAGAGCCTCTTGGCCCAGGGATTTAGGAACAGCTAAAACCATGCTAGGCTTCTGTTTAGGGTTTGAGAAGCTAACAGGAGGCAGTGGCTGACAAGGAGGTTGGCATTCCTGCCCAGAGAGCCCAGAACAACTCCTTCTGTATTGGCTGGCACAATACTGTTTAGCCCAGGAACCATCAACCTTGACTGCCTGGGGATCTGGGGGAGACAGCCACCGCCCTTTTCTCCCTCCTTCTCATCAGTGGGCACCCTCTGGGTGGATGGGGGTGGGGGGGTACGGGGCTTTACCTTCTTCCCATCCCTTTTGTAGGAGTGCTCCTCAGCGTTATCATTGTAGGTCAGGACACCCTCCAGGATGCTTCCCTGTCCCCTGAGCACCCCTTAAAGTGTTACCTTGTTAACCTAACAACCCTTCTGTACCCTCACCTCAACTGCCACCCTTCCTAAATGCCTGAGATGCCATCTTGTTGGTCTGCTACCTGCTGTTCATTCCTCTCCTCCCCCTTTGTTATCAGGAGCTGCCTGCCTGGCTGCCATGCGCACCAGGAGTCCCAGTGCCCCCCACCCACTTCACCATAGCACCAGGGAAGGCACCACCTCTCTCTCCTCTCTCTGGGCTCCTAGAAGGAAGGCAAGGAAGGGCCCAGGAGAGATGAGAGGTCTGAGAACCCTAACAGCTCACTCTCCTGGACTAACTGCTTTCCTTCTCAGGAAAGTGGAGTACACAACACCTCTCGTGAGTCCAGTGTACTCCACTGAGTGACTTATGTCTCTGTCCTGCTCCCTTGAGCCTGCAGGGCTGGGCTGGGGTGGGATAAATTTATAAAAATGTGCTGTCTGCTTGGCATGGGATTGTGTAAAGTTTTGTATGTATATCCCCAGCACCAAGGCAGTCCCTCAAATGTAGGAGGAGCTTAAAACATCGCTTGTTAGACTGGATTTTATTGGATTGGATTAATGAACAATAGGTTTAGAGTCAAGAGATGGATTTAAATCTGCGTCTGCTACTTACTAGCTTTGTGACCTTGGACAAGTCGTCTAAATATCTCAGGGCCTTGTTTCTTCCTTTGTAGACTAGGAGAATTAGACCTAATGATCTAAGCACAGAGTTGGTTTCAGAGTTGAGTCCCTGCCCTGCTACTTGTTCCCTATGTGACCTTAAACTAGTCATGCCCCTCAGCTTTGTTGTCACTGTTTGGTTGTTTTTCAGTCGTGTCTGATTCTCTGTGATCTCTTTGGGGTTTTCTTGGCAAAAATACTGGAATAGTTTGCCATTTCCTTCTCCAGATCATTTTACAGATGGAGAAACTGAGGCAAACAGGGTCAAGTGATTTGCCCAGGGTCAGTCACACGGCTAGTAAATGTCAGATTTGATTACAAGCAGATGAATCTTTCTGACTCCAGGTCCAGCACTTGATCCACTGAGCCACCTAGCTGCAACTTATTCATCTGTAAAATGTGGGAATTTGGGAGAAGAGATGAATGATAACTGCGGGCATTTATATAGGAATTTGAGGTTTGCAAAACCCTTTACACAGGTTAACTCACCTGGTTTTTTTCAGGTGATCTCTAAACTTCCTTCTAGCTCTACTTGCCATGATTTTACAAATTCAGGGCTACCAAGACAGAAAAGAACCCTAGTTCTGGAGCCAGAGGGTCTGATTTCATCTGTGACCTCAGTCAAGTTATTTAGTTTCTCCAGGTCTCAATTTACCAAAAATGAGAGGGCTGGACTAGATGCATTCTTGGGTCCCTTCCAAGTCTATAACTACAATTCTTTAAGGACAGAATCTGAGGGATGGGTTGGTAGTTCATCAGGAGGAAAAGGAGGGGAGTATTTGTATAAGTCTAAGGCAGCCAAGCTAGAGGACCAGAGAGGAGGCAGAAGGGGGCTGCCTGGGGTGAGATAGAAGGTTGGTACAACTTCTTTTTCTATTCGTAGCTTCACCAGGAGGTGGGTCATAGACACAATGTCCCATTAGCAAGAACATTTCACCATGGCCAGGTGCCTATTCTTGCATGCTGCCTTCAGCTATCCTCTCTCTTCAATCTGGACTCATCTCGCTCCAGGTCTCAATTTCTCCATCTGCCAAATGGGACTAAAAAGAATCAGCAGGAACAGTCAGGACCTGGGAGAAGGTCTGCTCCAAAAGAGCCCTGAAGTGATTGGCTTGGGACTAGAACTGGCCTCCTCAGCCACTTTCTTAGCCTCTGTCCTTGTTAGCCCTTAGGGAAAGAAGGCATCTTCTCAGACCCAGACTTACTCAGTTGGGAGGAGAGCTGCTCAACTCCCATACCACCTTTCAACTTGATCCCATTGTTTGGTCCCTAACTCAGTCCTGACCAGAGATCCTATGTGGAATTATATAGGAGGAAGCAGCTGTGTGTCCCCCCCCCCTTCTAGCCTCTTAGAAAGAGAATAGCTTAGTGGGCCCTGTATTGACCCCATCTCCCTGGTTCCAAATCCTTTCTGAGGAGCGACAAGCTTAACTCTAACCTCTCATCCCTATCGACAAAGCTCCCTCTCTCCAAATTCTCTTTATGTGTCCCTTCTTCTTCTAGATTAGGTGTGGGGAAAACCCTTTGAGTTAGATGTTGTGGGATGGCTCCCTGAGTGACATGTTTTGGAGGCGGAGAGCGGGGAGGGAGAGATGGAATGTGACATGGAGAGTGCTAGGACTATAACCCCAATAGTTAACTTCATCCTTCCCCTGATTTCTAACCAAATTTGAAGTTCACTAATGAAGCCAACCCCTTTCCCCACTTCCCAAACAAGCATCCAATACTCAGAAGAAGAGAGAACACTCTGGGTTCAGAGAGATTTGTTCCTGCAGAATGTCAGCACCTGGTATAACAGTAGGGGATGGGAGCTGGCAGCTGGGGCAGTGCCTGGCACATCCAGGCAAACAGGATGAGCCAAGGACTCCTGTGACCCACCCTATGCTCAGGGGCTTAGGGAAAGAAGAGAGAAGGGTTGAAACTATCCTTGCCCTTGGGATGGATATATATGCATGGAAATATTCATAACCCAAAGGGAAACAGTTTATTACTAAAGACTTAGCCAAGATAAATATTAGAGCTAAAGAATGTCAGAGCTGGAAGAGAGGGGCCTTAGAACACTTAGTATCCAGGAGGGTGAGGGAGCAGTTCTTGAGGCTGGAGAGAGCTAGTTGTTAAATTTTCAGTGGGAGCCTAAATTTATACCTCCAAAATTGGCAAACCCCAAAATCCAGACTTGATTTATGGTTTCGGTTGTCTAGACTTAAGAAAGGGATAGAAACAATGATAATAATGAAAATTAAAAGGAGGCAACTAGGTAGCTCAGTGGATTACAGGTCCTGTGTTCAAATCTGGCCTCAGACGCTTCCCAGCTGTGTGACCCTGGGCAAGTCATTTAACCCCCATTGCCTTGCCCTTACTGCTCTTCTGCCTTAGAACTGATACATAGTGATTCTAAGACAGAAGGTAAGGATTTTAAATAAAATAATAATAATAAAATAGTGGAAATTAAACTTAAAAAATGTGTGCCCATCCCAGCCCCCACAATAGTTGTTAAATATTTACCAGAACACTCCACATGGCTTCCAGCCCCTTTATTTTATAGATGAAGAAAATGAGTCCCAAAGGGAGCAAGTGGTTTGCCCAAAGTCATACAGTACAGAAGAGGCATTGCCTTGGACTCCAACACTGCCTCTCCTAAGAAGTGTTATGTATGAGAGAGTGTGGTAGAGGCATGGTGAGAGAGAGGACTTGTAAGCCAAGATGCAAGAAAATAAGCTGGGGACCTGACCTGTCAATCAAGAAGAATGTTCCAAATGGAATGTTCCCAGGAGAGGCAGTTGGGGGTCTGGCCACAGAGAGGAGAAGCAGGATCTTGGACTTTTGATTCTGTCTCTGGTTTTGGGAGTTGAAGCTGACCAGGGGAGAAACTGGGACTTCTGATTCTGTCTCTGACTCTGGCTGTTGAGCTTGACTGAAGGGGAAGAAGCTGAAAACTGATCCCGATTAGCTTCTGTCCATGAGTGAAGAACCCTTGTAGGGCTGGCTTGACTTTGGGCTTTCTGATCAAGGGGAAATCTCTGCTCTCTCTGAGATTTGCCTGACCAAGAGTTGGAGGAAAGCCAGGCTGAAGGAGAGACTTTTCTTGGTGGCTTTGTGAAAAAGAAAGAAGATTTGAAACAGTTGTCCTCCATTCATCTCTCTGTCTCTCTGTCACAGTTTGGGACAAGACTGATTATTTCCATAATCCTCCTAAATTCTCCTTGTAGTTTAGGGAAACCCTTATCCATCTTACCTCAGTTTCCCATCCTATTGTTATCCCAATAAACCCCTTACCTGAGAAAGAAAACTAGAGTATTTTATAGTCCACTCAGGGGGGAGGGAGGAAGCCAAAAGGCTTCCAGAAGTGGGAGGTTAAGGGAGGGAGTGAGGGAGAAAGAGGGAGGAGGAGGTTAGGAAATAGATCGATCCATCAGCCATCAGTAGGGATCCATCGGCAAACCCCAGAGCATTCCCCTGTAGCAGTATCCTTGTGGCAGCATTCCCCTGTAACAGCATCTCTGTAGCAAGTGTCCCATACTTAGTAGCAGCATTGTCTAGTCACAAGCCAAAGCATTCAGTCATTGCAACAAGTAATCGTTTCCACAGATCATCTTTTCTATTTCAAGAGCAGGGGCCAGAAAATGAGCTTCCTCTGGGCCTGCCTCTTCCTTTTGTTCTTCCACTTCTGGATGACCCATAGGCAAGTCACTTAACCACTTTATGCCTGTTTTCTCATCTGTAATAGATGATTTCAAAGGTCCCTTCCAGCTCTAAATCTATGATCTCTGTTCCAGGCTCTCTCTGCTGCTCTCATACCCTCCTTCTGGCCTTGCCTGAGCCCTTGTCTCTGCCCCAGGCCCAGCCCCTGCCCCTAGGCCCTGTGTCTCCCACTCCTCCCAGCTTTCAGCTTCAGATGTGGAGGGGAAAGGATGCTAAGTCCTCTCCCCACTAGAATAAGGGTGGGATGAGGTTCTGGCCTTCAAGGCTCATCAGGGAGTCAACTGGGTCCTTAGTTTTAGGGGCCAGGCAATCAGGCCATTTGAGCAAACAGGAACTTCAATAGAAGGAAACTAATTTTCCACTAAAGAAAAGTTAGGTAATGGGTATTAAGCCTCCTCTAAGGTCCTTTAGTTTGGAGGGAGGATTAGAGAAGGAACTGGGGACCCAGAAGATATGAAGGTGGCCCTCAGAGAGGGGTAGGATGACTTCTTGACATGGGTGGGGCCCTCCTCTACTTCAGAGTATCCTCTTGTAAAGTGAGGAAGACCTCTTTTAATACTCTTTTAATACTTTTAATTCTCTCTCTGGGCAGCTGTGTGGCTTAGAAGATGGGAGGTCCTGGGTTCAAATCTGTCCTTAGATACTTCCTACCTATGTGACCCTGGACAAGTCACTTACCCTCAAAGAAAAGCTGTTACTGCTGTTTTGCCTTGGTATAGATTCTAAGACAGAAGGTAAGGGTTAAAAAAATTTTTTTTTCTCTCTAACGTAGTTACCCCTTCCTACATACATATACTTTGGAACTCCCTGCCTGGATTCTAGGTAGCCCTGGTTAACCCCTTTGAAGTCACAGTTTCTCAAAACCACCGTGTAGCCCCAGCTCAAAGGGAAGCTACCTTATCACAAGAAGTCTCTCTACCCCAAAACAACCCTGCCCAAATGGGCCCCACTTCCTTTCCTGTCCCCGCTGTGCCATACTTTATGCTTTGTATCGGTCACACAGTTCTCACAAGCTGTGTACATCTTGAGAATGCCTCACGCAGGGCCCATGCCCTCTGGGCATCTACATACTACACAAGGAGGGGATGCTGCCTAACATACCCTGCACCCGGACATGCATACTCCACATCTGTCTGCAAAGCACAGCCCCCACACAATGCACTAAACACCCTGTACACGAGGCACAACTCACCTGCACCTCAACCTCCATGACCGCTGCTCATCTGTGTACAATACAGCTCTCTCAAAAGTTGTACATGTTGGGGCAGCTGCGTGGCTCAGAGGATGGAGAGCCAGACCTAGAGACGGGAGGTCCTGGGTTCAAATATGGCCTCAGACCCTTCCTAGCTGTGTGACCTTGGACAAGTCACTTACCCCATTGCCTAGCCCTCACTACTCTTCTTTTTTCTGGGAACAAATGCACAGTAGTGATTCCAAGATGGAAGGTAAGGGTTTAAAAAAAAGAGTTGTTCATGTCACATACACTATCTCCCACCCCCACCCCAAGCTCCACTGTATTTTCTATTTGTCTTGTGTACATTGGTGCCAAGGCCAACCACGGCATCTTGGGCCATCCCAGTCCTGCCTTTCATCTTTTCACTAGACTTAGAAGAGAGAGTGAGGCTGATGACTTTGCCCAACTCTGCCTCACTACAATCCAATTCATAAGAAGTCAAGCTATCACCCGTGGTGTCATTGGTCCTCTTCAAAAACAAGGGATGAAAAATAACATGCATTAGAGCAGGTTGGCAGCACATGGGCAGAGCACCAGTCCTGTAGTCAGAGGGACCTTCCAAAGAACCACCTTTGTCCAGGGATGAACTCCAAACATTCCAGTCATTCTTGGTGACTTATTCTGCACCTGCCACCCATGAATTTTACTAAATATTTCTTGAACTTATCTCTTTTTTTTCTTACTGGTATTGGTATTGTATTGGTCTGGGGATAACAAGTTGCATGATTTTACTGCCAGGTAAAGCAGAGCAGACTTTTATTTCTCACTCAAGTTTCAGAGGGTAAGTGGGAGGAGTACAGGCAGGACACCCTAGTGACTTGGATTTGCTCTAAGCCAGTTGTAATCTTTCACCTTTGACATAGAGTCAGTGTGGTCTGGAAGAAAGATCTCTAGATTTGGAATCAGAGGACCGAGGTTTGTGTCCTTGTTCTGTCACCTAAATTTATTGGGCAACATGGCTCAGTGGATTGAGAGCCAGACCCAGAGATGGGAGGTCCTGGATTTAAATCTGGCCTCAGACACTTCCCAGCTGTGTGACCTTGGGCAAGTCACTTGAACCCCATTGCCTAGACTTTCCCACTCTTCTGCCTTGGAGCCTATACACAGTATTGATTCCAAGATGTAAGGTAAGGGTTTTAAAAAACAAAACAAAACATTGAGCAACTCATTTCTTCTCTCTGGGTCTCCTTTTCTTCACTGGTAAAATGACCATCACTTGACCCTGCCATCCTTTCCAGCTATTTTTCCTTGTGCCCTCTCTCTTTCACAGCCAAACTCCTTAAAAAAGCTGCTTCTAATATATTTCCAATTTCTCTCTCATCACTGACTTCTTGATCCTTTGCAATCTGTCTTCTAACCTCATTATTTAACTGAAAGTGTTTTCTCCAAAGTTATTTCTTGAGGTCTTAATCACCAAAATCCACTGACCCTTTCTCAATCTTCCTCTTTCTTGATCTTTGTAGTGTTTGAAATGGATGACCCTCATCTCCTGGACATACTCTCCTCTCTGGGTTTTTATGGCCTTACTCCCTCTTTCTTGGTTCTCTTCCTCCCTGTCTCTTAGACCCTGTGCACGATCATCAACAATGTACTGACCCCTAACTGTGGGTGTACCTCAAGGTTCTTTCCTGGTACTTCTTCCCTCTATACTTTCTCACAGAATCACCTCATAAGCACTCTTTAAAAGGCAGTTGGTGCAGTATATAGAACACTAGGCCTGAGTTCCAATCTGCCTCAGATATTTGCTAGCTGTGTGACCCTGGGCAAGTCACTCATCTCTCTTGGCCTCAGTTTCCTCAATTGTAAAATGGAAGTAAGTCATCCCACTGGACATCTCAAACTTAACATGTTCCAAATAGAACTTGTTATCTTTCCCTCCAAACCTATCCATCTTCTATACTTTCTTATTTCTATAGAATGCACCACTATCCTTATAGTCACCCAAGATTACAATCTTGGTGCAATCTTGGTGGAGGATTATCCTCCACCCTTCCCTTTCCTTTCTCCACATATCCAGTCATTTGCCAAGTCTTGTTGATTCAAACGTTTCAACATCTCTTCCAGCTCTCCTCCCCTCTCCACTCCATGGTCACTGCCGTAGGCCATGCCTTTATCACCTCTTATCTGCAATATTGAAATAGTTTCTAATTGGGCCTCCCTGGCTCAAGCTTTTTTACTTCTCCAATCCATCCTCCCCACAGCAGTCAAAATGACATTCCCCAAACATAGGTCTGACCACATTGCTCTCCTTGCTCAGTTACTTCCAGTGGCTTCCTGTTGCCTGTAATATCAAATGTAAACTTCCCTATTCTTCATTTAGAGACCTTCATTTACCACCTATCCATCCAGGTTTATTACACATTACTCTCTTTTACATGTTCTTATCTTTACCTTTTACTTAACAAATTCCATCTCCCTTCTTCTATGCCTTGGCTGTCCTGGCTGTCCCCCATTTTTCCCTCCTTTTTTCTTTTTTAAACCCTTACCTTCTGTCTTGGAATTTTTACAAGTATCATTTCCAAGGTGGAAGGTAAAAGCTAGGCAATGGAAGTTAAGTGACCTGCCCAGGTTCACACAGCTAGGAAGTATCTGAGGCCAGATTTGAACCCAGGTCCTCTCAACTCCAGAATTGGCTCTCTATCCACTGTGCTACTTACCTGGTCCCCAGAAGTATTTCCGAATCCCTCTTAATTCTAGTGTCTTCCCTGTGTTAATCATTTCCAATTTATCCAGTATATAGCTTATTTGTACATAGTTTTTTGCATGTCACCTCTCCCAGTAGAATGTGAGCTTTTTGAGAGAAGGGACTGTGTTTTGCTTTCCTTTGGGTTCCCAGTATTTAGCACAGTGCTCAGCATATAGTGGATGCGTCATAAAAACCATTGCCTAACTGCTTAAATGATGCTTATTAATCAATCTCTGCTTAAAATGCAGAGACTGGACAAGATGATCTTATGTTAGATTCTTGTCAACATTGACATTCTGGGATTCCTTCATGATTTTCTAGATCTTCTCTGACCCTCTCAGCATCCATCTTTCCAAAGTGAAGAGGCTTTATCTCTTCAGATCATCCTCAGACTACCCTGAATGTCAGTAGCATCTAAAACCAAACTTATTACTTAGGAAACAGTTTCCTAGAGATAGTCACAGACTCAGTGACAGGCTCACAGACACAGGCTCAGGGTGACAGTCCTGGCTTCAGGCCCTGGTATACAGAGACAGCCCCACAATCAAAGTTCTCCAGTGACCAGAACTCCCATCACTTAGGTGTGAGGCTGTGATTCCTTCAGAGTTCAGTCACTACTTCTTTTTCTAAGCACACCAGGGCTTTCCTTTGTGTTCCAACGATCAGTGACATTTACCTCTACCTAGATGCTAAAACTCCAAGGATGCTGAAAGGGTCACAGGGCCATAGAATTGAAACTGGAGGAGACACTGAACATCATCTATCCCAACTGGCTCACTTTATAAATGAGGAAATTGAAGCACAGAGATCAATTGGATTGTCTAAGATTCCATGGATAGTACATAACAGCTGAGATCGGAACCAGCCCCTCTGACTTTTTCCATTGCCTTAACCTCATAAGGTAGAATGATGCCAAGATTGAACTGACACTGGCAGTTTCCTGGGTCAGACAACCAGGGAGTCTATGAGCAGGGAGTTTCTGGATGTGGATGAGGTGGTAAAGAGTGGTGACAGCCTTTAATGCCAGTTAGAGTGCAATCAAGAGTCAGTGGGGCAACCTAGGGAGCCTCCCTATGTCATCTCCAAAGAATTGTCACCACCAGTCTGTCATCTGTGCCCCTGTGGTCCAAGGTTCTTGGGGAGCTTGCCTCAGATAGGAGAGAAGTGTCATTGTCTCCTCTTGAATATGGGGAAATGGAGGCTCAGCTGCCTATGGAAGTGAGGTGAGGGTGGGGGAGGAGAGTCCTGGGGCCACAAACCTTCCAACCTCAATGACTCCACCAATTCTTCCTTCCCCTTTCTCTTCATGCACATTTCTCCTCCCAGTGGGCAAGGCTGGAGTGAGGTCCCTTCAGCCCTTACTTCCCCTGCAACAGGAAGGCCATAGGAGGCAGCCCCTGAGCTTTAGGAGACATAGGGCCAGATATACTGTTGGGAAGGTATCTCTGGGGGAAGATGCCTTGGGAAGTTTTAAGTCAGTGAAATGCTGGACTTGATAATTCATTATGTTCTTTCTACCATCTTTATGCCCATACCTCCTTCTTACCAACCTGCTTTAGTATCTTCCACTTTCCTTATCTACACCTTATTCCAATTTTGGTCCAATTCAATTTGACAAACATTAATTACCTACCATGTAAATTCACTATAGGGAGTTCAAATCTGATCTCAAACACTTACCAACTTATCTGTATGATCCTGGGCAAGCCACTTAACCCTGCTTGCCTCAGTTTCCTCATGTATAAAATGAGCTTGGGAAGAGATGACAAACCACTCTAGCATCTTTGCCAAGAAAAGCCCAAAGGAGATCATGAGTCAAACATGACTGAAAGGACTGAACAACTCCCTCCTACCCACCTGCATTACTACCTTCCACTCTCCTTATCTCCACCTAATTCCAATTTTCATCCAATTCAATTTGACAAACATTAATTACCTGCTCTGTATATGTTGCTAGGATATCAGTACTCCCTATCCTTGTGTATATCCTCATTTCCAGCCTTTCCCAGCTCACCTTCATGATTAGCCCCATCCCTGTCCTTATCCCAGACCTTTGCCTACCCTCTCCTTCATCTCCATGCTCATTCTCATTCTCAACCTTCTCCATCCCTATACTTATCCCTAATCCATTTCCCCAAACATTCCCATCTTTGTACCCATCCCCAATCCCACCTATCCCTTTCTCTAATCTAGTCCCAGTCCTGTCAAGTCAGAAGTCTTTAAATTTCAGCTGTGAAGTGCATTGGGCTCAGCACTGTGCATGGGAGGAGGGATTATAAAAAAAAAGAGGGGGAAAGACTGTCATTGATCTCATAGAGCATTCAGTCCAGGAGAGGATGAGAAGAAGAGAGGCACATACAAAAATAACTGGCAATATTCGGTTGCATCTTTGTGCCCACTGAGAATTCCAGACAACATGTACTTTAGGCCTTGAGAGGAGGGAGAGAACACAACTTGGCTTGGCTAAGTAGCCTAGAAAGGCTTTGTGAAGAAGGCAGGCAGATCCTGTGCCTAGAAGATTTTGGATAGGGAGGAGGAAGGATATTCTGGGTCAGGAGAAGAGGACAGAGAAGTGAGTCATATAGTTTGGTTGGATTTGCATAATGGAATAGTGAGAGAAGGACCAAAGGGAGGTTGTAGGACTGATTATGGAGAGTCTTGAATGCCAATGCTGCTAAGTAAGACTTATTCTTTGGGCCTCAAGAAGTCAGTAAAGGATTTTGAACAGGGGTGTGACATTAATGTCACGCTTTAGAGTCGTGCTTTAGAAAGATAAGGCTGGCAGCATGCATATAGATTGGACAGGGGAGACTAGAAAGAGAAAACTCAGGAGGTTTGGGCAATTGGTCTTGGATGGCAGGAAGCCATGGGGGATCTAAACAACAATGGGCTTGAGAAACTGTTCAAAGGGAGAATCCTTAAGTCTTTGCTACTGAGTTTGGGGGGTTTAGAGGGAAAGGAAAGATCCCAAAGCTACTTTTAAGTTTTGACCCTGGGTGACTAAGAAGATGGTGGAGTCATGGACAGAAATTAGGAGATCAGGAATTGGGGAGAATGATGGAGGGGAAATATGCATAACAAATACTCAGCCTTGGAATCAGGAAGACTTGAGTTCAAATCTTACCCATGCCATTTCTTGTCTATATGATCTTGGACAAGATACTTAACTTCTCAGTGCCCCAAGCCAGCAAGGTGGTGCAATGATTAGAGTATCAGGCCAGGAGTCAGGAAGACCTGAGTTCAAATCCCAGCCTCAGATGCTTCTTAGCTGTGTGACCCTGGGTAAGCCACTGAACTTGTCTACCTCAGTTTCCTGAGGGTAAATGAGGGTAATAAGAGCATCTACCCCACTGAGTTATTGTGAGGATAAAATTAGATCAGATTTGTTAAGTATAGTATCTGGAATATAGTAGGTTCTATATGAATATTTATTTCCTTCCCTTTCCCCAAGCTACTACTTTCTAAGTCCATGCTTCCTACCAGATGCTAGTCTGCATTGGTAGAGGGAGGTTCCTCGTCTGGGTTTTCTATAACAATGTAATCACAGCCTGTGATTTAAAAAATAAATGAACAAAAAACCTGCCCCAAGATGCTTTAATGTTTACAAAGCACTTTCCTCCCAACTACCCTGGAAGACAAGTGCTTCCTACCATATCCTCCTAAATATAATTTAATATTAATATTGATAATTAATACATATAATTATTACCATTTGACAAAGTAAACCGAGGCTCAGAAGGTTATTTGAGGAGCAGCTAGGTGGCTCTGTGGATGGAACCAGGCCTGAAGTTGGGAGATCCTGGGTTCAAATCTGGATTCAAACACTTCATAGTTGTGTGACCATGGGCAAGTCATTTAACCCCAATTGCCTAGCCCTCTTCTGCCCTGGAACTGATATGAGCAATGCTAATTTGGTCTTGTCCAAAGAATTGATTGACACTAATTTCATGGCAAGGAAACAAGCTTTATTATAAGAGAATATAGTAATAGTATGCCGTTGACATAACCTTCTGAGCCTCAGTTTTCTCCTTTGCTAAATGGTAATAAAAATACTCTTAAATAATATTTAGGGGATATGGCATTTGTCTCCCAGAGTAGTTATAAGGAAAGTACTTTGTAAACATTAAAGCAATTTGGGGCAGCTAAATGGTTTAGTGGACAGAGCCAGTCCTGGAGTTGGAAGATCCTGAGTTCAAATCAGCTCTCAGAAACTTCTTGGCTGGGTGACTCTGGGCAAGTCACTTAACCCTAATTACCTAGAATTAATTCTAAGACAGAGGGTAAGAGTTTAAAAAAAGAAGAAAAAGGTTATGTGGCTTGCTTAGAGTCATAAGGCTTTAGTAAGGGTCAGAGTTGAGATTTAAAGGCTGGTTCTTTGATTCCAATCAAGTCCTCTTTTGTCCACACCAATATGGTTATAGACATGCTAGGCTGGATGCGCTGGGGGTGGAGGACATCCATTCTGGTGTAGAGGTCTAGCTGGAAGTTGGAATTTTGGGATTGGAGGTCAGTAGAAGAGTTGGAGCTAGGGCAAAAGATCTGCATTTGGAGGTAACAATTGATGTCCAAAAGTCAGAGGAAAGGAGAGAGGGCAGAAAGTCTGAGGAGGACCCACACTTAGAGCTCAAGAAGAATGGAAGCCAGTGAATGAGAAACTAGAATGGGTAGAGAAATAGGAGAAGAGTCAAAATAGTTGTAATGCAGGGGCTCCCAAACTTTTGGCGGAAAGGAGCTACTTCTGTTAAACCAAAGTTTTGAGTCTTGTGAGCAGAGTAGGGACGGAAGAGGTTAATGGGAGACAACAATAGTCAGATTTGGGATTAAGAGAGGGCCAGATCAAGAGACAATTGCTATTGGATTTGGGGCCTTTCTAATAGGATATGGCTGAGAGAAGTCACTATGGATGGGGAAGCTATGCTGATATCCATCTAGTTTGGCTCCCATTCAAGAATTTGGACACTCTGGGCAGCTGGATGGCTCAGTGGCCAGGAGGTCAGGCTAAGAGATGAGAAGTCCTTGGGTCCTGGGCAAGTCACTTAACCCCAATTGCCCAACTCTTACCACTCTTCTGCCTTGAAACTGATACTTTGTACCAATTCTAAGACAGAAGATAAAGGTTAGAAAAAAAAGATTTGGGGGACTCCCAGAACTTAAATGTGGCCAAAGACAGGAGTGAATTCCATGCATGGGATAAATATCAATGCCAGATATTACTTACAGGACAAGGAAGTCAAGCAAGTTCCATATTAATTTCTGTCTCTCCCCATTCCGTCCCCTTCTTCTATCACTGACCAGGCACTCAGGGGTTTTGTACCTTGGGTACACTGTCTAACCTGAGGTTCGGGAAGTAGGAGCATGACCTACCCATCTCCTCCAGCTTGGGCCCTTCTCTAGCCTCTTCCCTCTTCTCTCTTGCAGGTCCTGGCTGTCTCTGATGGAGGTGAGTGAGGGAAAGGGACCTAGCCTGGATCCTGGTTAAAGGATTAAGAGGAAGGTCTCAGATTCCATGTTTGGGTTAGGGAGGAAAGAAGAGCCTACCTTGTGTATGTCTCTCCTCCAGGAACACTGAGGATGTGTGTGTATAGAATTAGGGGCATGGTTGAGGGGGAAATTAAAGGTCTGACAGGGGGTGGGGAATCATAAATGTTTATTGAATGAATGAATACATATATGATGAGGGGGGCTTCCTGGCCTAATGGATCCTTTCTCTTCTCCCTTTTCCTCACTTCCCCCCAGAGCTGAGCAGTGTGGTAGGGCCAGAGGGAGCTGGGGAGGGCCGGGGAAGCACCCTCAGTGTCCACAGCCTGCCCAGTGGCCCCAGCAGTCCCTTCACCCCAGAGGAGCAGCCTGTAGCCAGCTGGGCACTATCTTTTGAGAGGCTGCTTCAGGATCCACTGGGTCTTGCCTACTTCACGGTGAGTGTGGGAGCTGGGACAAGTATAGAGGGGTTTTGGCAATGCTGGCTGATTCTCTATCCCTGTTTACCTCTCTGTTCCTTTGCCTTGGACTGTCTATGTTCCTAGGAGTTCTTGAAGAAGGAATTCAGTGCAGAAAATCTGTCTTTCTGGAAAGCTTGTGAGCAATTCCAGCAGATCCCTGCCAGTGATACACAACAGGTTGGAAGATGGGGGGCCTGGTGGGATAGGAATGATGAACATGGAGGAAGAGGGGCAGAGTGAAGGATGGGGGTGGGGGGAGGATGGAGATGCAGGGCTGAGAGGTTGCTCCTGGTAACAACTCTGACACCTCCACTCTTCCCCCTCTCCAGTTGGCTCGGGAAGCTCGATGCATCTATGAGGAGTTCTTGTCTAGTCAGGCTCTGAGCCCTGTAAATATTGATCGGCAGGCCTGGCTTGGGGAGGAGGTGCTGGCCACCCCCAACCCTGACATGTTCCGGGTCCAGCAGCTACAGGTATGGGCCTAAGGAGAGATCTGGATTTGGGGAAGGCTGATTCGGGTTGTCTCCCCTTCCCCCTCTTCCTCGGCCCTTCCTCTTTTCTCTCCATCTTCCCTCATCTCCTTTTCCTTAATCAGCTTTATGATCCTGAGCAAGAAAGCTCTCTTTTGGGGGATCTTTGTTTACCTTTTTGTAACATGAAGGGTTGGACTTTCAGAGCAGGGGCTCTTTTTTTTTTTTAAACCTTACCTTCTATCTTAGAACTGATGCCAAGTTTTGGTTCCAAAACAGAAGAGAGGTAAGGACTATGAAACTGGGGTTAAATGACTTGCCCAGGATCACACAGCTCAGAAGGGTCTGAGGTCAAACTTGAACCCAGGTCTTCCCGACTCCAGGTCTGGTACTCTCTCCATTGGGCTACCTAGCCTCCCCAAGTTCTTAACTTTTTCTGTGCCATGGTGAAACCTATGGATCTCTTAGAATAATGTTTTTAAATAATTAAAGGAAATGCCCAATTTCATTTAGAGGTCAATGAAAATAAAGTTGTAATTTTTTTCTCATCCAATTTCATTGACCTCTGGAAATCTATTCATAGACTTTGTAGGGGTTCGTAAACCCCAGATTAAGAACCCCTGGACAAGATGATCTCAGAGTTAGGCACCATCAATGGAATCTGGCCCTTCCTCAAGAGTCCTACAGCTCCCTTGGTCTCTTGGGGGCCTGTGGACTCCCGGGGTTGAGAATCCCTGTACTAGAGTACTAGAGGATCTCTGAGTGCCTTCTGGCTTTGGATCCTGTGCTCCTATCCTCCCCCTCATCCCCACCCTTCTTACTGTTCTCTTTGTTCTTGCCTTCCTCCCCTTAGATCTTCAACCTCATGAAGTTTGACAGCTATGCCCGCTTTGTCAAGTCCCCCATGTACCGGGAGTGTCTCCTGGCAGAAGCAGAAGGGAGGCCCCTTTGTGAACCAGGCACCTCGGACCCTGGCAGCCCTAATACCACATCCCGGAAGGTGCCTGTAAGGGGAGGGAAGGTCTGGGTGGTGGGAATGAATCCCCATTGCCATCCAAGTATACCTAGAGCCCTGACTCTCTGTCTGTCTGTCTCTACGTCTCTCTCTCTCTCTCTCTCTCTCTCTCTCTCTCTCTCTCTCTCTCTCTCTCTCTCTCTCTCTCTCTCTCTCTCTCTCTCTCTCTCTCTCTCTCTCTCTCTCTCTCTCTCTCTCTCTCTCTCTCTTTCGGTCTATCTGTCTCTCCAGGTACTTATTTCCCATTTCCTTCCCTAAGGCACTAAAGTTTCCCAATCTGCCAACCTCAGTTCAGAGAATTAGGGTGGGCCAGTGATTAAAATGAGGACTGGACCCTGCCTAGTCTCCCCAATCCTTTGGGCAGGAGTTGGGGAGTTGGGGATGGGTCAGAGGGGAAAGGGTTCTAAATTCTGGGGCTCTCTTGACTCTCCCTCAGAAGCCGAAGCTGAAGCCTGGGAAGTCGCTGCCATTGGGAGTGGAGGAGCTGGGCCAGCTGCCAAACACTGAGGCTCTGGGCCGGGGACCCAGGAAGTCCTTCCGAAGGGGTGAGCAAAGGAATACCTGGGTGGGTGGGACAATGCAGGGTGGGGACAGGAGGGTGGTGATGTGATTTTAAAAGCCTCTTCTGGGGGCAGCTGGGTAGCTCAGTGGATTGAGAGCCAGGCCTAGAGATGGGAGGTCCTGGGTTCAAATTTGGCCTCAGACACTTCCTAGCTGGGTGACCCTAGGCAAGTCACTTGACCCCCATTGCCTAGCCCTCACCACTCTTCTGCCTTAGAGCCAATACACAGTATTGACTCCAAGATGGAAGGTAAGGGTTTTTAAAAAAATAAAATAAAAAAATAAAGGTCTTTTCTAGCTCCAACATTATTTCTACATAGAAGACCTGTGCTAGACTTGGAGCCAGGAAGACATAAGGGTTCAAATTCATCCTCAGGCATTTCCTAGCTCTGTGACCCTAATCCAGTCACGTAATCTCTATTGCTTCAGTTTCCTCATCTGTGAAATGGGTATAATAATAGCACCCAGGGTTGTTGTGAGGATCAAATGAGCTAATATTTGCACAGCGCTTTGGAACCTTAGGGTACTTTAGAAATGCTAGCTACTGCAATTTCTACTTCCTCCACAGACAGATCTTTGCCTTGCTGTGATGGTTCTGGGAATTGCTATTATCCATCTGTGATCCTAGCCAAAGTGGTCCTCAGAGGACAAACACAGGCCTGTTCCCAGCTGGCTCTCAAAGCAGTGTAGGACCTGCCAGAACCCTGGGCCATCTTCATCCTCTGCTGCATCATCATAGGGCCATAGTCCAGGCTGCTAGCTAAATTCCACACCCAGTAGTCATGGGGATGAGTGAGCCTATCCACTGGAGACAATTCCCTCCGAAGATACAGCTAGCAGCCCCTCCATTATTGTCCATCCTGCAGTACTCTTGTCCCAGTTCTCCCACAAATTCAGCTTAGAGTGACCACCCAATATTCTGGAGAAGTCAAGGAAAGTCTCCAGCTGGCTAGAATCCAGGTGTTAAATAGCCTCTCAGAGTACTAACAGACCTCCCATTGGCTCTTCCATTCTCTCAAAGTCACTTCTGTAGGATTCCAAGGTTTGGTTCTGACACAGAAATGTTTTTGTGTATGAATATATGCTTGTGTGTGTGTGTGTGTGTGTGTGTGTGTGTGTGTGTGTGTGGTGAGTAATCCTGATCTGTCTCAGCATCTTGGCCTCCCCCTCTGAGCAGAACTGGAAAGGCAGCTATAGGAAGTTGTTCCTTGTGAGGAGGCAGCCTGGGAAGGGGTCTTGGGCGTGAGTGAGGTGAGAGTACCACATCTCTCTTCCCTTCAGAGCTAGGTGCCACCAATGGGAACCCAGCCCTTCGCCGAGAGTCCCAGGGCTCCCTCAACTCTTCTGCCAGCCTTGACCTTGGTTTCCTTGCGTTTGTCAGCAGCAAATCGGAGGTGAGGGTCTCTCTCTTCTTCCCACTCCCCTCCACTGCCTAGGGCCTGCAGCTTTCACCTCCAGACTCCCTGCCCTGGCCCTAGTCACTCATAAGCCCCTCCCTTTCCCCAGTGATTTCTCCTCTCCCTTCCCCTAGGTAAACAGACCTTCTCCTCACTCTATGGTATATTCCCATCCTCTTTCCCCACACTCACGCTGTATCTATGTACATGTACATGTGCATGGGTATGCATTCATCATCTACTCAGTCTCAGAGTCACCGAAAGAGCCTGGGGGGCACCGAGGGTGAAGGTGAGAATCGGGTTGGACGTTACTGCTGCGTGTATCTGCCAGATGGCACGGCATCCTTGGCACTGGTCCGCCCTGGCTTAACCATCCGCTCTATGCTGGCTAGCATCTGTGAGAAACGAGGCCTGTCCCTGCCTGATATCAAAGTGTACCTGGTGGGCAATGAACAGGTAAGAACTGAACCCTAAATATCAACCGAGCACTTACCCCCAAGCCCACCAAGACTGACTTTCCCCCTGATTCTCTCTCCTTGCCCCGGATCCTGTCTGTGGGACAGATCAAGGAGCCCCCGCCTGAAAGTCAGCCTGCTCAGTCCCAGATCTGCCTCTGGGCACATTCCTTTTTCTCCTGGGCCTCAGTTTGCTCATTTACAAATGGAAGGACTGGGCAAAATGATGTCTAAGAGGGTCTTCCAGCTCCACCGTGCTATGATCCTAGGAGTTAATAACTGGCAGAGTTGGGATGCAGGCTGAGTTCCTCTGTTTCTAAAAGCACACCTCCATGCCCTGCCTACTAGGAGTTTATCATCTATCGTAGGTCACCAGCAGGGCAATGACTGTACCAGGCCAATTAGGCTGAATGCCACGTGGGTGGGGGGAAGATGGATGGGGGCATCAGGTGGGCCTGGATGAAGGAAGAGCTAGGAGGAGAAGGGTTTGTGGGAGACACAGACTTGAAGGATCCCCAAGACTTCAGTGGAAATAAGGCTAACCTTGGTTCCTGTCTCTCACTCCACTCCAACCCTTGTTCCTAATATTAATCCCTTCCCAACTCATCTCGGGGCTCAGAGCCCCTAGATTGTCACTCCTGGAAGGCATCAGAAGGCACACACGATCAGACCCTGACATCAGGATTTTATGTTTTCCTGAGCCTTTTGGTCTTTAGCAGTTATTCTTGTAATTTGGGGGGTTTGGGGGGTGGAGGAGGGTTCTTCTTTGGGTTCCCCCAGGCCGGGGTAGGAGGTCTTCAGAGCCCCTGGGTCTGTGTCCACAGAAGGCCTTGGTCCTAGATCAGGACTGCATGGTGTTGGCTGACCAGGAGGTGAAGCTGGAGAACAGGATCAACTTTGAGTGAGTGCCTTTCCCTTTTTCCATGCAAGTGAAGCCCAAGAACTTCTGTCTCTTTCCCTTGTCCTCCCAGGCAAGACCAACTCTGGAGATAATAGATCTTTGGGGTTTGTTATATATGTGGATGGGGGTAGGAGGAGAAAGGGAGGAGAGAGGGAGAGGAAGAGATGGAGAGGCAGAGACAGAGAGACCCTTTCCCATCCTCCAAAGAACAGAATACCTACACCTGAATTCAAGGCCTGGTTCTGCTCTTGACTTGCTGCATGGCCTGGAACAAGTCACCTACCCTTCCTGGGTCTGTTTCCTCCTTTGTCAAAGGAGGACTTGGGGAGAGAAGGCCTCTGAGATCCCCTCCAGCTGTGACATTCTGTGCTCTAGGCTGGAGATCACCGCACTGGGCAAAGTGGTGAGGATCACAAGCAAATCATCCAAGCGCCTGAGAGAAGCCCTGCTACCCATCCTGGGCAAACACGGCCTGAGCCTGCAGCAGATATCAGTACATCTGGTGAGGCTATTCCCCACCCTGGACAGTCCACACTTTGAACACACACACACTCACACACACACACCTGTGTTTGCATTGGCTCAGCCCTCACACAAAGCATTGCACCTGCCCTTCCCAAATGCCCCTGAAGCAGGAGGGATGAGTAAGGACCGACCAGGGCTTGGGGGGGGGGGTGCTAGGGGCAGGGACAGTCTGAGAGAGAGGAGGTAGGTGGGATACTAACTACAGAAGGAAATCTGGAGAGAAGAGTAAGGAGCTTCAATTCAATTAAATAGGCATTTATGTATTTATTTATTTAGTGCCTCCTCTGTGCCTGGCACTAGGAATAAAGAGACAAAAAAAGCCCAAACCAGACCCTATATTATTATAAAGGGAGTGGGGCACGCACCTTGGTGCTGAGTTTCATGAAGACCAAAGGTACATAAAGTGAATGCGAAGCAGACAGGCAGTATGATATCCCCAGATGACCTGTATGCACGCCCCAGCTCTGACACATTAGCTGTGTAACCCTGGACAAATCACTTAGATTCTCAGGAAACTTTTAGACTATAAATGGCAAAAAATAATAATAATTTCAGATCTGTACTGGCAGAAGGAATTCCCTCTAGTGATTAGGGTAGGGAGAGGGGAACGAGCATTTATTAAGCACCCACTATGTGCCAGGCACTGTGCTAAGCGCTTTATAGACATTATCTCATTTGATCCTCACAACAACCCCTGTAAGGTTGGTGATTAAATCACAGGTCTGGATCCAAAAAAGCAATTTCTGGCAAGGGTTGGGGTGGGGAGAATACAACACCCATGGGGATTCAGGAAGACCCCCTGCAGCAGGTGGCACTTGAGCTGAGCCCCAAGGGGAGCTGTGATCTCTCCCAACCCCCTGACCCTGTGCCCCTCCAGTCAGGTGAGAAGCGGACCCTAGATCTGGAGAAGCTTGTGAGCTCTGTATCCGCCCAGAGACTCGTCTTGGACACTCTTCCAGGTACAGGGGCCCACAGGCTCTGCGCCACCAAGGTTCTGCTACTTAGATAATCTGTCTAAGCCCTGTGCTGGTTACAGAGGGAATACCGAAGAAATGGGAGACACCAGAGGGGCGTTAATAGAACTCAATTGAAACCTATTCTATTCAACAGCAACAAAAAATCACATTATTAACACATCATTTGAGGCCTTGTTACAGTGCCAGTCATATAGAATCAGTGCCAAGTATGGAATACTGAAGGAAAAAAATGTCTTCCCCAAGAGAGGCAGATTGGAATAATGGGAAGAACACTAGACTTGGAGTTAGGTTTAAGCTTTGGCTTTGACATTTAATCACTATATAATGAATGGTCAACAAGCCACACTTCATCTTACATCTAACTCGGCCTGTTTCCTTATCTGTAAAATGAGAAGCTTGGACTAGGTAACCATTAAGTTCTTTCCAACACTAAAACTCTGATATCCCTGTGAGCTAAAGTAGTTGAGGAAGGTCACATGGAAGAGGCAGGCTTTGAAGGATGGGAGGAAGATGTTGAGGTTGGGGAGGAAGGGCATGCTAACCAGGGGGAAAGACTACAAGTGTAGATTAGGACTAGATGAGGAGGGCTTTGAATGCCAGGTTACAAAGCTGGACTTTATAGAAAATAATAGGGAAAAAATTTTAACCCTTACCTTCCCATCTTAGAATCAATTCTGTGTATTGGTTCCAAGGCAGAAGAGTGGTAAGGGCTAGGCAATGGGGGTTAAGTGATTTGCCCAGGATCACACAGCTGGGAAGTATCTGAGGTCAAATTTGAACCCAGGACATCCTGTCTCCAGGCCTGACTCTCAATCCACTGAGCCACTGCCCCAAAAATAGGTGTCAAAGGATCTCAGAACCAGTATGCACCTAAGTCTAACTTTTTACCTGATCAGGAATCTTCTCTGCAACATGCCAGAGAAATCTATCCATGCTTGACTTAAACACCTCCAGCCATGGTGAACTCACATTCTTCTGGCTTTTCTGATAGAAAAGCATTGTTGTTGTTGTTGTTGTTGTTGTTCATCCAATTTTCAGTTTTGTCCATTTCTTCATAACTCCATTTAGGGTTGTCTTGGCAAAAGATACTGGTATGCCATTTCCTTCTCCAGCTCATTTTATAGATGATGAAACTGAGGCAAGTGGGGTTAAGTGACTTACGCAGGGTCACACTTCTAGGAAGTGTCTGAGGCCAGATTTGAACTCAAGAAGATGAGTCTTTCTGACTCCAGGCCTGGCACTTTATCCACTGTACTTACTACCTAGCTGCCCTAGCTACCCTATGTCTAGTTATGAGAAAGTTTTCCCTTTTATTCAGTTAAAATTTGTCTCTCTACAACTTCTCATTGCTTCTTTTCTAATGAAAGCAACTCTAAGCCCCCTTTCCCCATGATATCTCCTCACACACTTAAAGATAGCGACGGTGTCCCCACTAGGGCTTCTATTCTTGAAGCTCAGCTGCCTCCATCCTTTCATCCGATCCTCCTATAGCAGGATCTCTGGGTCCTTTGGTCACCTAAGAGTCATCATGCTAGAAGCAGTGGTGGCAGTCATCATGCAGAGCCAGTTCACAGAGGAGAAAGAGAAGGACATTGAGCCAGCAGGACTGAGCTCTGGAGAATACTCACAGCTAGAAGCCAGTAAGGAATCTCAGTGTCATGGAAACCAAAGAAATCGAGTTTCTAGCAGGAAGGATTGGTCCATACTGTCAGCTTCCTTCCACAAGGAGGTAAAAGACCGAGAAAAGGTTAATGGGGTTTGGCAAGACTTCAAAAAGAGGCTTCAGTGGAGTGGTGGGAATGGAAGCCAGTTTAGAAATGCTTAAAGAGAAAGCAGGTCAGTCAGACATCAGTCTGTCAATAAACATTTATTAAGCACCTACTGTGTGCCAGGCACTGTGATAAGGAGTCAGGGGAGGTCATGGTTATCGACTCCCCACTTGAGACGTTTCACAGTGAAAAGAAGAAGGGGGGAGATGGTAGCTAGAGAAGAGGTGAGCAGGGTCAAAGGGAGATTTTTGTTGAATGAGGGAACAAACATAGTGGAGAAGGATATGGAAGAGATGGGAGAAAGAAAAGGAGGGATGAGGGGGAGAGTGAGGCCTCAGAAGATAGGATGAAATCTGGGACACATGCAGAGAAATTAACCTTGGAGAGGAGACAGAAGACATCTTTTCCTTTGAGAATGGAGGGAAGGATGAAAAGAAGGATAGAGAGAATCATATGGAGGTAATGACGCAGAGGTGAGAGAATGCAAGCTAGAAATGCTCCCCATCCCAAACACACATGCGCACATGCACACTCCACCCCAGGTTCTAATAGCACCAATTTCCTGACACTTTTAAGATTTCCCAAGCACTTTTCTCACAATAGCCCTGTCAGGTCTTGTGTGAAGTTATCTTTAACCTCATTTTACCCAGAAGGAAGCTGATTAAGAGATTAAGTAGATCATTCAGTGCCAAACAATTAGTAAATATAAGAGTCAAGATTCAGGCCCATTCTTCAAGGCTCCGAGTTTGTGTTTTTTTTTAAATTAAATTATTTGTATTTTTGTATTGTATTGGTATGTCTTTTGTTTTTAACACTTCCAAAATGTCTCCCAGTACTCCTCTCACTTCCCTTCCAGTGATCGATCTCATGTCAGAAAGAATATATAATTTTTATTTTTATTTTATTTTTCCTCAATTATACATAGTTTCAACATTTTCAAAAGAATTTTGATCCTCGAATTCCTTGCCTCCCTCCACCCCCTACCCCGGTGCTTAGTTTTTACATGTGCAGTCATATAAAACATTTTTCCATATTAATCCTTTTGTGGAAGGAAACAGACAAAAAAAAAAGAATGAAAGCAGAAAAAGTTTGCTTTGGTCTGGATTCAGACTCCATCATTTCCTTCTTTGAAAGCAGGTGGCATTGTCAACAATATTTTTTTCCATGGTTACATGATTCATGTTGTCTCCTTCCCTTCTTCCCTCCCCCATCCCGGAGTTGACAAGCAATTCCACTGGGTTATATACATATATAATTGATAACTCAAACCCTATTTCCATATTATTCATTTTTGTAATAATCTTTTAAAACCTAAACCCCAAACCATGTACCCATATAAACAAGTGATAAATATGTTTTTCTTCTGGATTTCTACTCCCACAGTTCTTTCCCTCGATGTGGATAGTATTCTTTCTTATAAATCTCATAATTGTTCTGAATCATTGCACTGCTTTCAGTAGCAAAGTCAATTACATTCGATCGTCCCACAATGTTTCAGTTATTGTATATAATGCTCTCCTTGTTCTGCTTATCAGAAAGAATATTTTTTCCTGTACATATATTTATTTATTTATTTTTTTAAATATTTTTTATTTGATCATTTCCAAGCATTATTCGTTAAAGACATAGATCATTTTCTTTTTCTCCCCCCCACCCCCCCACCCCCCATAGCCGACGTGTAAGTCCACTGGGCATTAGATGTTTTCTTGATTTGAACCCATTGCTTTGTTGATAGTATTTGCATTAGAGTGTTCATTTAGAGTCTATCCTCTGTCATGTCCCCTCAAACGCTGTATTCAGGCAGTTGCTTT
The DNA here is from genome assembly GCF_027887165.1 of Monodelphis domestica. Lineage (NCBI taxonomy): Eukaryota > Metazoa > Chordata > Mammalia > Didelphimorphia > Didelphidae > Monodelphis > Monodelphis domestica. The sequence continues at coordinate 390,324,970 of NC_077227.1, read as the reverse complement.
TCCTCGGTGTTTCCACTCCCATAGTTTATCCTTTGCTTATGAATGGTGTTTTTTTCTCCTGGATCCCTGCAAGTTGTTCAGGGACATTACACCGCCACTAATGGAGAAGTCCATTATGTTTGATTATACCACAGTGTATTAGTCTCTGTGTACAATGTTCTCCTGGTTCTGTTCCTTTCACTCTGCATCACTTCCTGGAGGTTGTTCCAGTCTCCATGGAACTCCTCCACTTTATTATTCCTTTTAGCACAATAGTATTCCATCACCAACATATGCCACAGTTTGTTCAGCCATTCCCCAATTGATGGGCATCCCCTCGTTTTCCAGTTTTGGGCCACCACAAAGAGCGCAGCTACAGAAAGAATATTTTTTAAAGAAAAATAAGAGGGAAAAAAAACAATCATGCATTTAAAAAAAGTCTGAAAATACATGTAACGCTCCCAGATCTCCCACCTCTAGAAATGAGCGGGGACAGAATGTCTTCTCATAGCTCTTCCTTGGGGCCATCCTTGTTCTTTGTAATTTTGTAGCCCTAATTTAAAAAAAATTTGAGGTATAGTTGTTCTTTCCATTTACATTGTTGGAGTTACAGTGTATCTTGTTTTGTGGGCTCTGCCTACCTCACTCTGCATCAGTTCATGTCCATCTGTTCAAGCTTCTCTGTATTCCTTGTATTCATCATTTCTTACAGCATAGTCCATTGGATATTACATCCATTGACCCTACCTTGTTTAGCCATTCTCAGATTGATATGCATCTGCCTCATTTCTAGTTCTTTGCCACCACAAAACATACTGCTAGAAATATTTTGGTGTACTCTGCACAGGAACTTTCTTCTCCACGACTTTGTGATTCCAAGCTCTTTCTCTGGTGTCAGGTTGACTCTTATAGCAGCCCTTACCTCTGTGGCCATTTTCTGGCACTCAGGGACAGCTCTACTCACTTGGTCCTTAATCAGGTGTGGCCTCCCATCTCCTCTACTGCTGTCTTCAACAGTTACCTATTAAATATTTTATCATTGTTTAACTGTTAGCTGTTAAATCTTGTATTGTTGTTTAGCAGTTTAGTATTTGATATGTAATATTCTGTCTTCTCTGTTAGACTATTAGCTCCTTAAGGGCAAGGATTTTGTCTTGTTCATTTTTGTATCTCTCACGGTATAGACTGACACAAGACCCTGAACACAGTGGGTGATCCTTAAATTAAATCTTATTCCTGAGTCCCCATTATTTACTGTGTATCTGCCCTGTGCAAGGTCCTGTGCTGGAAGGCAGGCAAAGTAATAAGAGCTAGCATTCAGATAGTACTTTAAGATTTGCAAAATACATTATCTGATTTTATCCATACAACAGTCTTGAAGAGGTAGTTGTTTTGTTATCCTCATTTTACAGAAAAGTGAGACAGAGGTTACAAGCAACTTAACTAAGGTTACAAGTTGTCTGAGGTTGGATTTGATCTCAGGTCTACTTGACTCCTGATCCAATGCTTTATCATTGTGCCACCTAGCTGGATTTGGTTTGATGGATTCTAAAAGAAGACACTGGATTTAGAGTCAAAAGAACTGGATTTTCATCCTAGCTCTCTCTCTCTAGCTCTCTCTCTCTCTCTCTCTCTTTCTCTCTCTCTCTCTCTCTCTCTCTCTCTCTCTCTCTCTCTCTCTCTCTCTCTCTCTCTTTCTCTCTCTCTCTCTCTCTCTCTCTCTCTCTTTCTGTCTTATCTACCACAACCTCGCTGGGCCTCAATTTCCACATCTGTAAAATGCAAGCATTGAACTAGATGTTTTGAAGATTTCTTCTAACTCTAAATCTTATATGTAGGTAAAGTAAAAGGCAGTGTAGTGGACAGAGAGATAACCTTAGAGTTGGGAAAATCTGAGTTCAAATCTTGTCTCTGAGACATACTGGCTGTGTGCTCCTGGGCATTTAAATCACTTTAGTTCTCAGTATCCCTGGAAATTCTCCCTATAACATAAATTGTAGAACAGGTACCAATTTGTCCTAGTAGGTAGTTTCCCCACTGTGAATTCCCTATGTGAATGTAAACCTAATTTTAGTTCAAAGAAAATTTAAAGGGGTGGGGAAGAAAAGAAAATAGCAGTCAGGGTGTTCTGCTCTTTAGCTGGGGCACAAGAGGTTGGGATTTGGGGAGAGGATGGTATGGCATATAAACTTCCTTTGAGGCTTGGAATAGCTGAGCCCTAAAGGACCTTCCTCTTCTCTTTGTGTTACCACCAGAATTGGGAGGAATGCTAGCATCACCCCTGACTCACTCTTTTGGGGTTCATGGGGAGATAGAACTGGGCAGGGGAGAGTATGGGGGATCCAAACAAACCCCCTTGTCTATTGCAGGTGTGAAGATCCTAAAAACGGAGTCCACCTCCTCTAGTCAGAGTCAGGTAAGACTGGTTAAGGCCTGTTTCTTCTCCCTCCCCTAAGAAGTTGGCCCATCCCCAGATGACTCTAACACAATGGTCCTTGCAGGGTGGCCCTCTCCAAATGGAGGGAAAAACATCACAGCCTCCCTCCCTGCTCACCAACTCGCTGGCCGAGGGGCCCAGGAGCACTGGGAAGCGTCACACGTGCGACATTGAAGGTGCCAGGCCATCCTTGGTTCTGGGGGTAGTTGGGGGCAGGGAAGGGGCCTCGGGCCTATCTGAGAGGGAGGTGGACACTGTGGAGTAAAGTGGGGAAGGGGAGGCTGGGACTAGAGTGGTAGAGGCGAGAACACCCAGGAGCAGTAGGAATTGAGTTGAGCTGAGCTGTGAGCTCATCTGGGAATGAGTGAGCCAGGGATGAGGAAGAGGAGGGAGGCAACTAGGCACAGTGGGAGGCAAGGGGGAGGGTTATGTCAGCCCAGCTGAATCCCTCTTCTTTTGGCCACACCAGGTTTGGTGGAGTTGCTTAACAGGGTCCAGAGCAGCAGAGCAGATGACCAACGAGGACTGCTCCGCAAAGAGGACCTGGTGCTCCCTGACTTCCTGCAGCTGCCAAGCCAAGAGCCAAGTCTGTCTGAGGAACAACCCCATTCCCAGGCTCCACAGAGTCACCTGCCACAGACTGAGCCCCCTGCCCCTGCCCAGGGGGACCCAGCAGACTCCTCGACCTCCCATGCCCTCTGACCCCCAGCCAGCCTTCCCTCCCCTTCCCCAGGCAGGGCCTGGGCTGCTTCTTTCCACCTTTGCTACTGCATGGGGCCAGGCCCAGGGCTGTGCCCCTGGCTAGCTAGCTGTGCATGCCATTGTGGGCACGCTGTCTGGGACACAGCATGAGCTCCCACATCTATGTGCGCATGCATTCCGTGTGTGTGTGATGCCCCATCTTCACCAACCTCCCAGGGTTAAGACAAGCCAGACTAGAACCAGGGAGGCCATCAGAGTCCCTCTACTTCATCACCCATTTGCACATCTCCCCTCCCTTTCAGGGCATCCTTCTGGCTTTGCACAGGTACTTGCCAATAACTGGAATTAGAATACCCGTCTAGTTATTTGAGTGGGAGGAAAGGTCCATGGGGAGGTGGAGGAAGTTGTGTAGCCTCCATTCAGTGCCCTCCACCCCCACCACCTCTCTCCTTCCCAGCAGGCTGGCCTGGAGGAGTGGGTTGCCAACACGGACTTGCCCCTCAACCCAGGGGGCTTTGAGGGGCTGGGGTGGATGGCCACCACCCTACTTATATATACTGTAAATATGTAGTTTGTGGATGCTTTCGGGCAGGTAGGTGTGGACCTAGATGTAAAATATTGTTATTATAATAATTATTATTCTTCTGCCATGGTGTGTGGTATTGTGTTTGTGACAAAGGACATCCATCCTTGTTGAACAGTGAACACCCATGTGATGGAGGGGAGAAAAGCTCGAAAAACACACTTTTGGGAAGATGATGCAGAGTCCCATGGGCAGCTAGGTAGTACGGTGGGTAAAGTGCTTGGCCTGGGATCAGGAAGACTCATCTTCGTGAGTTCAAATCTGACCTCAGACACAAGCTGTGTGACCCTGGACAAGTCACTTTACCCTGGTTGCCTCAGTTTCCTCACTTATCAAAGGAGCTGGAGAAGGAAATGGCAAACCACTCCGGTATCTCTGCCAAGAAAACCTCAAATGGAGTCACAACGAGTCAGAAACACAACTGTACGACAGTGGCAGCAGCAGAGTTTTAGAACAATCTCCATGTCAGAAATGCAGCCTGGGCTGTCTTTGAGAGGCTGAATCAAGTCCTCATACAACCCTGACCAGAAGATCGACTCTCCACCCTTCATCCTGCCTGTTCTCACTAGGGAAGGTACTAGATGCCAGATACATTATCTCCAGCTGTTGCCCTGCCACTGGAGTCATACCCATGTCCCTTTCTGAAACTCTTACCTTCTGTCTTACAGTATCAATTCTAAGGCAAAAGGACAGTTAAGGATAGGCAAATTGAGTTAAGTGACTTGCCCAGGGTCACACAGTTAGGAAGTGTGTGAGTCAGATGTGAGTTTTTTGGTTTTGGCCATGTCCTTTCTGAGAGCCAAAGCTTATCTGGATTTGATCCTTGCTGTACAAACAAACTCCTAAAGACAAGATTAGAGCCATCTTCGTGGTTCCCTGGCAACTAGTCACTCACCTTCTTTCTTAAAGGCCTTCATCCATCATGCTTTTATGATGGGGGCAATGTGGCATATACTTGCACATATTTCACTTCTTTCCAAGGCATCTTTCAAGTTCCAAAGCTCACTCCTCAGACCTCCCCAAAGCTTCATTATGTAACAGCAGAGCACATCACTAAACTTCCATGACCCCCTCATTTCCATCTACCTCCAAGCTTAGATCAACTGGCATCAGAACCAGGAAGTGGCACTGCCAGAGTGCTGGGATGTGACTAACATTCCCGTGGCAGGTTCTGACAGCTCAGAGTAAGGTAACTGGCAAATTCTCTTTGTTGGGTGTCCCCAAGGAACTGGAATTTTGACACTGATTTGACTATGATGCTCTGCGTGTCTGTGTGTGTGTGTGTGTGTGTGTGTGTGTGTGTGTGTTCATGGCCCTTGTATGTATGACTAGTTCCTTAATTCATTGACTATTTATTAAGCACTTGCCATAGGTATTAGAGGGAGCTGGGGTGAATAAGACCCTGCATATACCATCATAGAAACTTGTAGCCTAGCAAGGGAGATAGGATGTGAATACACAGAACTGAAACACAAAAGTGATACAAACAACATGGGAGATTGGAAGTTTACTAACAGGAGAGATCATTTCTAACAAGGGTGCCCAAAGGAAGGCTTCCTTGAGGAGGTGGCAAATCTGTGACTAAATAGATGGGGAAGATATAGACTGGTGGAGATGGGAGGAGATTATTACTGGTGGAAAGAGTAGCACAAACACAGGCAGAGTAGTGGGAGGCAGAGTAACACCTTAGAAAGAGAACTGGAATCAATATTAAGTATTAGTTTCAAGGCAGAAGAATGGTAAAGACTAGGCAATGGGGGTTAAGTGATTTGTCCAGGGTCACACAGCTAGAAAGTGACTAAGGCCACATTTGAACCCAAGATCTGTCTAAACCTGGCTCTCCATCCACTGAGCCACCTACCTTAGCTGCCTCCTATTTTTAACATTCTTTTAAAAACTTTTTGACTTCTGAATTTTCTCCCTCCCTTTCTAATGAAAAGGCAAGCAATATGATATCAATTATACATGTGAAAGTCATGCAAAACATATTTATTTCCATATTAGCCCTCTTGCAAAATTAAGAAGAAGCCAGAAACATAAAGTGAAAAAGTATGCTTCAAACTGCATTTAGAATTGGAGAGCGTTTTGCTTCATGAGTCCTTTGGAATTGTCTCAGATCATTGTCTTGATCAGAATAGCCAAATCTTTCACAGATGATCATTGTTACAATATTATTGTTATTGTGTACAATGTTATCCTGGTTCTGTTCACTTCTATTAAAGGGATTTTCTTAATCTCTCCCTCTGTCTCCTTAAGAGGCTAGAGAGCAGGGTTTCTAAGTAGATCAGAACTGACAGGTCAGTGAGTCAGTGAGCCAGAGCTGAAGATTCTGTTACCAAGGAGACCAGGACGGAGGAGAGGAAGTAGCCAGCCCTCGGACAGGAAGTTGGGGGAGGAGCAGTTGATCAGTGAGGAGAAAAAGGAAGCAGCCTTGGACAGTTGAGGGTCTTTTGCCTTTGGGATCTCTAGAGAGCAGGAGGTCTGTATCTGAGGCAAGGATCTGTTGGCAGTTGGCTACTGACAGTTGCACTGTTATAAAAAACTGATTGAAGGAGTGAGTGAGTGGTGGTTATCTATTATTTTAGGGAGTTAGGTAGTTATTGAATAATTTATAGATAGAGTAGGTTAAGATGAGCCTGATGAGCCAGGCAGAAGAACCTGTCCTAAGAAGACAGAGATAATTTTAGGAAATGTTAGGTAGTATTAGAAATTTTAGGTATATTTATAGGATATAAGATTAATAATCTCTTTCCTCTTTTCTATATTTCTATCTGTACCTCTTTCTTTAATTAAACAAAGTTTCTATTAAACTGCTCTCCTCACTTTGTCGAACTCCTTAATTTAACCCTTACAATACACTTTGTATCAGTTGATATACTGTACATTTTCTTACTAGGTTTTTCTAAAACTACCCTGCTTGTCATTTCTTATAGCCCAGCAATATTCCATCACAATCATATACCACCACTTTTTCAGCCTTCCTCTCAGTTTCTAATTCTTAGACACCACAAGAAGAGCTGCTATAAATATTTGTGTACATATAGATCCTTCTGCCCTTTCTTTACTCTCCTTGTGATACAGACCTAATAGTGGTATTGCTAGGTCAAAGAGTAGGTATAAGAAATAGATGGGAGGTACAGTGGATAGAGCACCAGCCCTGAAGACAAGAGGTCCTGGGCTCAAATCCAGACTTAAACATTTCTTAGCTGTTTAACCCTGGGCAAGTCACTTAATCCCAATTGCCTAGTTCTTACCCTTCTGTTTTAGAGTTGCTACTAAGACAGGGCATAAAAGTTTATTTTTAAAGGATATGCACAGTTTTATAGCCCTTTGGGCATAGTTTCAAATGGTTCAGAATGGTTGGACCAATTCATAACTACCAATAGTGCATTAGTGTCCCCATTTTTCTGTAATTTTCCTTTTCTATCATGTTAGTCAATCTGATAGGTGTGAGGTGATATCTTGGAGTTATAATATGCATTTCTCTAATAAATACTGACTTAGACAAGTTTTTCATGTGACTTTTTTGCATTTTAAATCTTTAAATATATTTATTTTTAGCATTCTTTTAAGAGAATCTTGAGTTCCAAATTCTCCTCTTACTCCCAACTCTCCCCTACCTATTGAGAAGTCAAGCTATATGATATAAATTATAAATGTGAAATAATGTAAAACATATTTCTATATTAGACATAACACAAAAGTGAGAAAAATAAAGAAAATTATATTTCAATTTGTACTTAGAGTTCATCAGTTCTCTCTCTGAAGGTAGATAGCATTTTTAAAAATATATTTTATTTGATCATTTCCAAGCATTATTCATTAAAGACATAGATCATTTTCTTTTCCTCCCCCCCACCCCCCATAGACCACGCGTAAATCCACTGGGCATTAGATGTTTTCTTGATTTGAACCCATTGCTTTGTTGATAATATTTGCATTAGAGTGTTCATTCAAAGTCTCTCCTTTGTCATGTCCCCTCAAACGCTGTATTCAGGCAGTTGCTTTTCCTCGGTGTTTCCACTCCCATAGTTTATCCTTTGCTTATGAATAGTGTTTTTTTCTCCTAGATCCCTGCAAATTGTTCAGGGACATTACACCGCCACTAATGGAGAAGTCCATTACGTTCGATTATACCACAGTGTATCAGTCTCTGTGTACAATGTTCTCCTGGTTCTGCTCCTCTCGCTCTGCATCACTTCCTGGAGGTTGTTCCAGATTCCATGGAACTCCTCCACTTTATTATTCCTTTTAGCACAATAGTATTCCATCACCAACATATACCACAGTTTGTTCAGCCATTCCCCAATTGATGGGCATCCCCTCGTTTTTCAATTTTTGGCCACCACAAAGAGCGCAGCTATGAATATTTTTGTACAAGTCTTTTTGTCCATTATCTCTTTGGGGTACAGACCCAGCAGTGCTATAGCTGGATCAAAGGGCAGACAGTCTTTTAGTGCCCTTTGGGCATAGTTCCAAATTGCCCTCCAGAATGGTTGGATCAGTTCACAACTCCACCAGCAATGAATTAATGCCCCTGCTTTGCCACATCCTGTCCAGCATTCATTACTTTCCTTTGCTATCATGTTAGCCAATCTGCTCGGTGTGAGATGATACCTCAGAGTTGTTTTGATTTGCATTTCTCTGATTATAAGAGATTTAGAACACTTCTTTATGTGCTTATTAATAGTTTTGATTTCTTTATCTGAAAACTGCCTATCCGTGTCCCTTGCCCATTTATCAATTGGAGAATGGCTTGGTTTTTTGTACAATTGATTTAGCTCTTTATAAATTTGAGTAATTAAACCTTTGTCAGAGGTTTCTATGAAGATTTTTTCCCAATTTGTTGTTTCCCTTCTGATTTTAGTTACATTGGTTTTGTTTGTACAAAAGCTTTTTAGTTTGATGTAGTCAAAATTATTTATTTTACATTTTGTGATTCTTTCTATGTCTTGCTTGGTTTTAAAGCCTTTCCCCTCCCAAAGGTCTGACATGTATACTATTCTGTGTTTACCCAATTTACTTATGGTTTCCTTCTTTATGTTTAAGTCACTCACCCATTTTGAATTTATCTTGGTGTAGGGTGTGAGGTGTTGATCTATTCCTAGTCTCTCCCACACTGTCTTCCAATTTTCCCAGCAGTTTTTATCGAATAGTGGATTTTTGTCCCAAAAGCTGGGATCTTTGGGTTTATCGTATACTGTCTTGCTGAGGTCGCTTTCCCCCAGTCTATTCCACTGATCTTCCTTTCTGTTTCTTAGCCAGTACCAAATTGTTTTGATGACTGCTGCTTTGTAATATAGATAGCATTTTTTAAAAATCATGAGTCCTTTGGAATTATCTTGGATCATTGTATTTATCAGTGTAACTAAGTCTTTCATAGCTGATCATCATCCCAATATTATTGTTACTGTGTACAATGACTTCCTGGTTCTTCTCATTTCACTTCATATCAGTTCAAATAGATCTTCCCATGTTTTTCTGAAACCATCCCCTTGTCATTTCTTATAGCACCATAGTACTCCATCACAATCATATACCACAACCCAATTTATGGATATCCCTTCAGATTCCAGTTCTTTGCCATCACAGACAGAACTGTCATAAGTATTTTTTTAATATGTCAATCCTTTCCCTTTTCCTTTTACTTCTTTGGGGCACAGATCTACAAGTGATATTGCTGGGTCCAAGGTTATACACGATATTATAGCTTTTGGGGCCTACTTCCAAATTGTTCTACAGAATGATTGTAATCTACTAAGAGTTCATTAGTGTAGCTATTTATTTTCCTTCATCCTCTACAGTATTTATTATTTCTGATAGATGTGAGGTGATGACTGAAATACCTAATTGAAATAACGAATTTGACACTTGTAGGTTCAAGGGTGGTATTATAGGGCCAGTAATCTGGTTTGGGAAGGGTATACCAGTCCAGAGTCAGACCCTGAGTTAATAAACACAGATACTACATAATAAAAGGACAGTTTGATTTAATAACCAAGGAAAATATAAAAAGATTATGGGATAACTAAAGAACATAAATAAATCTCCCCTCAAAACAAACTGATAAACCTCAGAGAGATGGTATCTGCACTGTCAGTCACCTCTCTACCTAAAGGTCCCAATTCCTATAATACAATATACTTCTCTAACCCAAATTTCCCCTTGGATGATAGAGGTAGTAGGGTAGGAAGGTAAGCAGGAACAGGACTCAAAGGGATGGTCTCACTGACAGATGGCTTTTGGTGTCTTCAGCAGCTCAGTAGGAATATCTCAATCAGTCCACAGGATACACAGGAACAGGTTGGATCACAAGGAAAGTCACAGGAGAGAGAATATCTAGCTCTCTAGGTCCATCCTAGAAGACTAGACAGAAACTCAACCTTCTGCCTGCTCAACTTTCTCTTAGAAGAAGCAACAGCCCTGTCACTTCTCCAGAGTTCTAGAACCTTCCTGCTTCTGCCTTTGCAGGATCTTTTGCTCCTTCCTTTCCTTATAACACAACTCAGAGTAGTTTGTATATCTCTAAGCAATAGTGATTTAGAACATTTTTTCATATGACTATAGATAGCTTTAATTATTCTTCTGAAAACCACAAGAAGAGCTGCTATAAATATTTGTGTACATATAGATCCTTCTGCCCTTTCTTTACTCTCCTTTGATCTTTTATCAATTGGAGAATGGCTCTTGCTTTTATATTTCACTCAGTTCCCCATTTATTTGAGAAATGAGGCCCTTATCAGAGATACCTGCAATAAAAAAAATTTATATTGCTTCATTGTCTATGGTGCTTTTTTAAAGCAAAAAATAGTTTTCCTAATTATCACTTTTAATTAGGTCTCCTTTTGCTTTAATTTTGTTTGAGATCATGACTGCCTTTTTTACTTTAGCTGAAACATAATAGATTTTGTTCCAGCATCTTATTTTAAATCTGTGTGTGTCTTTCTGTTTCAAGTGTCTCTTGTAAACAACATATTGTTGCATTCTATGTTCTAATCCATTCTGCTATATACTTCTGTTTTATGGGCAAGCTCATCCCATTCACATTCCCAGATATGGTTACTAGTTGTGTAGTTCCCTCAATCCTGTTTTCTTTTGTTTATCCTTCTCTCTCTCTCTCTCTCTCTCTCTCTCTCTCTCTCTCTCTCTCTCTCTCTCTCTCATTCTCTCTCTCTCTCTCTCCCCCTCCCCTGTTCCTCCTCAAAATTGTGTTGTTTCTGACCACTGCTTCCTTTAATCCACCTTCCATCATTCTCCCCTCTTTCTCCTATCTCCTTTACCTCATATTTCTGTTGGGAAAGAGTGATTTCTATATTGAACTGAGAGTGTACATAAATACTTCCCTCTTTGAACCAATTCTAATTCTGATGAGAATGAGGTTCAAGCATTGCCTGCCACCCTGCCCCATTTTCTCTACCTTGTGTGTTTCTTTTATGTGAGAAAAATTTCCCCATCTGTCTCTCTCTTCTCTCCTCTCCCAATGCATCCCTCATTCTCACTCCTTTTTTTTTAGATCATTCCAACATAATTGACTCACAACTATGCCTTCTAACTACCCTAATAATGATAAAGTTCTTAGGAGTTATATGTACCATCTTTCCATAAAGAAATGTAAGGAGTCCTTATGATTTCTCTTTCCTGTTTATGTCTTTATGCTTCTCTTGAGCCCTGTGTTTAAAAGTTCAATTTTTTTAAAATTCAGCTCTAGTCTTTTCATTAGAAATGCCTGAAAGACCTCTATTTTATTATATATCAATTTTTCCCCTGAAGGATTTTACTCATTGTCACTTGGTAGGTTATTCTTGGTTGTATTCATAGCTCCATTGTCTTCTGGAATATCATAGTCTAAGCCTTCTACTCCTTTAACATAGAAGCTACTAAATCTTATATGATCCTGACTGTAGGCCCATAATATTTAAATTCTTTCTTTCTGGCTACTTGCAGTATTTTCTCCTCTATCTGAGAACTCTGAAATTTGGCCATAATATTACTGAGAGTTTTCATTTTAGGATCTTGGGAGAATATTTCAATTTCTATTTTATCCTCTGGATAAAATTTCATAATTTCATGAAATATAATGTCTAGCCTTTTTTCTCATGATGGCTCTCATGTAGTCTAATAATTCTTTTTTTAAAAAACTCTAACCTTCTTTCTTAGTATCATTTCTAAATAGGAGAGTCACAAGTGCTAGGCAATTGGGATTAAGTGACTTGCTCAGGTCACATAGTTAAGAAGTGTTTGAGATCAGATTTGAATCCAGGTCTTCTCAACTCAAAGCTTGATGCTCTATCTACTATGCTACCTAGCTTCCCCTAGTCCAATGATTCTTAAATTACCTTTAATCAATCTATTTTCCAGGTCAGTTGTTTTTTTTTCTGATGAGATATTTTATGTTTTCTTCTATTTTTTAAAATTCTTTTTACTTTGTTTTATTGTTTCTTGATGTTTCATATAGACACTAGCTTCCACTTGCCCAATTCTAATTTTTAAGTAATTGTTTGTTTCAGTAAGTTCTTGTACCTCCCCCCCCCAATTTGGTCAATTTTGCCTTTTAAGAAATTATTTTGATTAGTGAAGTTTTGTATCTCTTATACCATTTGGCCAATTCTGTTTTTTTTTTAATGCTATTTTCTTCAGTAATTTCTATGCCTCTTTTACCAAGTAATTAATTGTCTTTTCTTTCTTTCATTTTTAAACCCTTACCTTCTGTTTTAGAATTTATACTGAGAATCAATTTTAAGGCAGAAGAGCAGAAAGGGCTAGACAATTGGGGTTAAGTAACTTGGCCAGACTCACACAGTTAGGAAGTGTCTGAGGTCACAGTTGAACCAAGACCTCTGGTCTCCAGGCTTGGCTCTTTATCCATTGAACTACCTAACTGCCCCTCTACCTAGACTTTTGCTAAACTTTTTGAGAACTAACTTCTAAAAATCTAGGGTACAGATTGGACTCTGCCTGACTGTTTCCTCCTCATTCATTAAGAATTCTAAAATGGTGCAGTTATTTCTTGCAAGTTTCCCATTGTTTCTGATTCAAACAAAAAGAAACAATCAATTTATTTTTACTGGTCACAATCAGGCCCAGAATAGTGGTTCTCCTTGTAACTTCCTTTATCTATAGAGAAATGAAGTGATCATCAAGGTAGCAAGAATTTATTAGCTGCTCTGTTTTTATGAGATACAGAGAAAGAGAGATAAACATAGACAGAGGCAGAGAAACAGATATGCTCCTATGTAAAGAATGTTAGATCTGGAGTCAAACAGCCTGAATTTGAATCCAGGTTCTATTATTTCCATATTTATATGACCTTGGGCAAAGCATTTAACCTTTTGGGGGTCTCATTTTCTACATCTGTAAACTGACAAGGTTTAGAGTTGATCATCACTAAGATCCCTTTTGGCTCTACTTGTATAGGTAATAATCATAGCAAATGAATGGATAGTTAGGTGGCATAGCAGATAGAGTTCCAGGCCTGGAGTCAGGAAGACTGCTCTTCCTGGGTGCAAATTTTACCTCAGATGCTTCCTACCTGTGTAGCCTGGGCAAGTCACTTAACCCTTTTTTGGTCTCAGTTTCCTCATCTATAAGAAGAGCTAGACAAGGAAATGGCAAGCCACTCTAGTATCTTTGCCAAGAAAACCCCAAATGGGATCACATAGAGTTGGATGTGATCAAAATGACTGAACAATGGCAACAACAATGTTCTTGGGTGACACTCATACTGTGTTTTAGCAGATCCATCCTTAAAAAGGTTTTTGGGGAAACTGGGTGGCTCAGTGGATTGAGAGCCAGGCCTAGAGATCAGAGATCCTACGTTCAAGTCTGACCTCTGTGTAGAGGGAATTTAATCCCCTCCCCCTCCTGGATTGCCAGCCTGATCCATTCCATTTTTACATGCCAGCACTGCCTCTGGGCACCTAAATAAAAGGGTATAGGTGGTCACTCTCTACTTCCTTGAGGAGGCAAGTAAAGGTCTGGACCAAGGGATCTGGCAGAATGGGCTACACATGGTCAGACTTAGAGTAAGGAAGAGACTTTAAATCTATGCTTATCTCCCTTATCTATTTCAAGTGAATATTAATAAACTTTATGGAAAATAAGAACTTGGAGATATTAATTTAAATATAATACCTCAGACACTTCCTAGCTATGTGACCCTGGTCAAGTCACTTAACCCCCTTTGCCTAGCCCTTGCCACTCTTCTGCCTTGGAACCAATACACACTATTGATTCTAAGAGGGAAGGTAAGGGTTTAAATTTCTAAAAAGGGGGATTTCCATTGTTCTAAGACCTAATAGAATTTGTACTACAGTGCTGAAGTCCAGTGAAGACAAAGGACTGCTTCCATGCCATGATCAAGGCATGTTTTTTTTTAATTTAGTAAAGGAATACTTTGAGTTATGTTATTATTAGTCCAGATTGGAGCACAAAATGACTGTATTTAATTACTAGTAGGTATGATGATCATTTGGGTGGATTTATTATGCATTAATAAAAATATTTGCTTCAGATTATTGGATAATTTTCATCAAGTAGCATTATGGTATACCTTTTCCTAACCCAGGTGATCTTTTTTTAAATGAAGTATTTTTTAAAATGAAATATTTATATTTATTTTCTTTCTCTTCCATCATCTCCCCTATGCTCCTCAATCTACCCCCATTAGAAAAACAAAACCCTTGTAACAAATATCCCTAGTAATGCAAAACATCCCTCCATGAAGTCTTACTTATCAAGAGTTTCAAGAACATTGTGAAAATAAAACTGATATGAAGTCTTAAATATAGTGGGAATGACTATTTGACTTGTGGTATGAATTCTCTTATGATTATCAGATCATGTCTCCATTTCATTAGTCTTTCAATTTTAATGTTAGAATATTTGTGGCTGAGATCATAGATTAGTAGATGAAAATCTGTTTATGGCCAAACTAGGAAATATTTGCCTGGTAGCCACCATAGAGATCTTTCTGACTTCAGGTCTAATGTCCACTGTGCCATCTTGTACCTCTCTTGGTCGTTGCTGCTAGGGTGGTTGCAAAATCCCACATGAGCTTAATTCCAGACACCTGGACTTCTGATAGCTCATTCTCCTGTCTTTTGAAACTTCCAAGGTCAAGCTCTTCAATTTCCCTTACCTAAAACAAAAAAATAAGAGCCAAAGTCACATATTGTCCTCAGGTGAGGTTGAGTGGGTGGGTTAGGCAGAAACTTCTCCCTTTACAGCACTGTCTGACAAACTGCCCAGAAGTCAAAACCAGAGAAAGCAGACCAACCAGGCTGACTAATGCATTCCAGCTACACAACCACAGTCAACCAAAGAGATATCGTGTAGCTGGTTGTAGAACGTCTATGTATGCTACAAATTTCTCCAGCAAATTTTTATTTCATGTCATCACGACATTCCCCAAAGTAAACTACCCAACCTCTTCCATAAGGAAAATTGTATCAGAGGCACTTTTCTGTATATCCTGAGGGATGAGCTTAGTGGCCAGTCTCCTGTTACATTCAGAAGATTTCCAATTTTATATAAATGAAGACTTGTCTGTTTTATCTTTTATGATCACCTCTGTCCCTTGTTTAATTAAGACTTTTTCCTCTAGCTATAGTCATGAAAGGTATTGTCTTCCATTCTCTAATTATGTTCATGATATGACCTTTTTTATTTGGGTCATGTTTTTATTGTGGTACACGATATAAAAACATGTTGGTGAACCTAAGGCACATGTGCCGGAGGAGGCTGCTCCCTTCCCCCTCTCTACCATGCCTTAGGACATTTCTCTCATTGCTGTCCCTTTGCTCAGCCACCCAATGGGAGTGCTTCCTTCCTCCCCTGTCTGTGGCAATTCACATGTGGCATAAAGGTTGCAGTTTGGACACTCAAGCTCTAAAAGGTTTTCCATCACTGGTATAAGATATTGATCTCAATCCAATTTCTACTAAATTATTTTCCAATCTTGTTTTTTCCAAATAGGGAGTCATCATATAAAATGGCATCCTTAGGTTTTTAAATATTCTATA
This sequence comes from Monodelphis domestica, assembly GCF_027887165.1. Lineage (NCBI taxonomy): Eukaryota > Metazoa > Chordata > Mammalia > Didelphimorphia > Didelphidae > Monodelphis > Monodelphis domestica. The sequence continues at coordinate 390,309,249 of NC_077227.1, read as the reverse complement.
AATGATTTGATATTGAACAAAAATTTGACTAAATTTGCTTAGTAACTATTTACATTTAAGTTAATTTCAATGCATAAAATCCCCACATATTTTCAGTCACTCCTTCTGGCCTTATCATTCTTTGTGCATTTATTCTCACTCACTTTTCTTTTTTCCTTTTTTTTTTTTTGAGGCAAATAGGGTTAAATGACTTGCCCAGGGTCACACAGCTAGTAAGTGTCTGAGGCCAGATTTGAACCCTAGAAGATGTCTTCCTGACCACCTAGCTGTTACTCACATTAACTTTTCACTTTAAATTGTATAAGAGAGAGAAACCCAGAGACTTTGGGAATAAAAGCCTGAATGAGCTGCAAGGATTCTACCCGCAGCGGGGGTTGGGGGCAGAAAAGGTTTGGAACTTTGAAAGGAGAGAAAACCCTGAGAGACAATTGGATCTGCTCTCTTGACTTGAGACTTCCTGAGGAGAGGGTTCAATCTCTGACTGGATCTCAATCCCAGAAACCTTGCTCTGAATTCCTGAGTCCAACCCCCTTAAAAGACCAAAGTGGAAAAAGACTTGAAGAAGAGAGCAGTTCAAAAAGAAGATCTGTTACAATCTCCCTTTACCCTCAATTTGGGAGCCAACCAAGAAGCCAGGGTTCACTACTCTGAACCCCTCAGGGCTCAGACCACCAGACCTGAGTTTCCTAACTTAGGGGGAAGGGTATTATCTAGATAGGGACCCCTTTCTCCCTCCTTCCCTCCTGAACCCCAATTTACCTTCCATTCCACCTTGTCCCTCCTGAAATAAGCCAGTTGTTAGGACCCAGAATTGGCTAAGCTTCATTGAAAGGCAGCCCAAGCTGAGGGGAGAGAGAAGTGCCCTCTGTCTCCCCAGAAGAAAGAAGCTTGTTACCTTAGGAGAGCCTGACAGTTGAGAGTGAAAGGGCAGCCATAGTGAGAGGGCTTAGTCAGAGAGGACTGAAGGGGGGAAAAGACAAACTCAAGCTTCCTTCTCCCATTTGGCTTAACCACAACACCTCCTCCTCCTCCTTTATCCCTGCCTTAGGACTCCATTCTCTCTCTCTCTCTCCCCACACCTTTATTCCAATGGCAATGGTTTGTGGTTATTCCAATCTTCTAGTTCTATTTTTTCTTCTTCATAGAAAAAGTATTTTCAGATGTCCTTATAGATCTCACATCTGGAAATACAGTATTCTATTACAATGATGAATCACAATTCATTGACATTAAGTTGTTTTCAGGTCTTTTCAAGGACACATCATACTTATATGAAAACCTTTGTACAATTAAATGCTTAGATGGAGCTGAAAGGTCTTTTTTATTTATTTTAAAAATATTTTCAGGGTACACTTCCAACAATGGAATTATTCGGGGTGGGCAGTTGGGTAGCTCAGTGGATTGAGAGTCAGGCCTAGTGACAGGAGATCCTGGGTTCAAATCTGGCCTTAGATACTTCCTAGTTGTGTGACCCTGTGTAAGTCATTTAACCTTCATTGCCTAGCTGTGACCTCTCTTCTGTGGAACCAATACTCCGTATTGATTCTAAGACAGAAGGTAAGGCTTGAAAAAGAAAAGAATTATTGGGCCAAAGCCTATGATTATTTTTCCAACTTTTAGTCCGAATTGCCAGATTGTGTGCTCCAGAGAGTCTACATGTTTCGATCAGTAACAGAGGAATGTACCCATTCTACTAAACCTCACCAGCGTTGAATTATGTGGCAAATGCTAATATTTAAGTCCTGCTGGGAAGAATGAGGTATTTGCGCCTTCCAAGTTGCTTGCCATTTCTCACAGGTCGATTGTTCTCACAACTGCTGCCACCCACCCGAGACCCCAAAGCCACCATGGAATCTACACTGGAGCGCTTAGTCTTGGACTAACCTTTCCAGGGCTTCATTTCGCCTCTGCTGGGGTTCAGAGCTAGGATGGCTATTTTAGTAGAAAGAACACTTGATTTTGGTTTAGTAGAGTCTGAGTTTGAAACTTGCCTCTTGATACTGGCTGTATAATTATGGGCAACTTTTAAATCATTCATTTAGATCTGGAAGGGACCTTATAAGCATTTAGTTCAATTCCTTCTTATTAACATGTGAGGAAACTAAGGCTCAAAGGTCATTTTGTTGTTGTTACTCATTTGTTTTTCAGTTGTGTCTGATTCTTCATGACCCCTTTTGGGTTTTTCTTGGCAAAGACCCTGGAGTGGTTTGCCATTCATTTTTGGCAAATTTTGGCATTTTGGCAAAAAAAAAAAAACACTCCAGTAGCTTTGCCAGGAAACCTGCTTAAATGCTTGTTGATTGATTGTTCAGTCATAAGTCATCAGTCATTTCTGACAAGGGAAGTAGCCACTAGAAACCCCTCTCTGGGCAGCTAGAGCTAGCTCAGTGATTAGAGTGCCAGATCTGTATATAGGAAGTCCTGGGTTTATATCTGGCCTCTGATGCTTCTTAGCTGTGTGACCCTGGTCAAGTCACTTAACCCCTATTGCCCAGCCCTTTTCACTCTTCTGCCTTGGAGCCAATGCACAGTATTGACACCAAGACAGAAGGTAAGGGATTAAATAAATAAACAAATAAATAAATGAAATTTAAAAAAAAATAAGAGAAAATAAGGTGTTTGGTTTTTTAAATGATTTGCCCAAGATCACACAGCTAGTAAGCATCTGGGCCAGTTTGAACTCAAGTCTTCATGACTCCAGGCCCAGCACTATCCATTTAGCCATCTAGCTGCCTCCTAGTCCTCATTGCTCATTGACGGCATATAGCATCAAGTAATTTTGTCCACCAATTAGGAATGATTTATAGAATTGCGTCAGAATTAAACTCTTGGTTACAATTATTATCATTATTTTAAACTCTTACCTTCTGTCTTGGAGTCAATACTGTGTATTGGCTCCAAGGCAGAAGAGTGGTAAGGGCTAGGCAAGGGCTAGGCAATGGGGGTCAAGTGACTTGCCCAGGGTCACACAGCTGGGAATTGTCTGAAGCCAGATTTGAACCCAGGACCTCCCGTCTCTAGGCCTGACTCTCAATCCACTGAGACACCCAGCTGCCCCCACAATTATTATTTTCATTGGGCCCTAGCATCAAGAAATTCCAATATGTATTTTTCCCCTGGCTTTCTAACTTCCTTTCAACTTTCTGAACCTTCTGTCCTGCTCTCTCTCTGTCTTTTGCACACTCTAGGCCAGTGGTGGCAAAACTTTTAGAAAGTGAGTGCCCAAACTGAATCCTTATACCACATGGGAACCTCCCTAACACACACACACACACACACACACACACACACACACACACACACACACACACACACGTCTTACCCCAGATAGGGGAGGGAGGAAGTGCTCAAGGTGGGTCATGTGAAAAATGTCCTCAGACATGGTGGAAAGGGGGAGGAGAGTAGCCCCCTCTGGCACACTCTGGCACATGTGCCATAGGTTCATCAACATGGCCCTAGGCAGTTTTTATACCTGCCTCCTAGCCTATTGCTCTTATGGAGCTGTGGATCCAAGACTCTAGTTCCCATGCTGACCAACAGATTTGGGGATAATAGCTTTAGTTCTAGAAGGGTTGACCTTAGTAATCATCTAGTCCAATGAACTCATTTTACAGTTGATAAAACAAGCCAAGGGAGGTTAACTGATTTTCCCAAGGTCACACAGGTGGTAATTAGCAGAAGAGCCAGGACTTGAATACAGGCCACCAGCTTGTCCCTGATTCATCACACTGGCTCCCTGGACCTGTCCTGTAATGCCTCTGTTCTCTTAGTGCTCAAATGAGAAGAACATCCTTCCAAAGCTGTTTCTTATTGTTCCTCTTAGTTCCCGCCTCTGAGGATACTTCTAAAGCTGGCTGGGTGACTTTCTCTATTTACACCTATCAAATCCCTATTAACCAGTGGGAGGGATCCAGACCTTGCTGAAAACATCCGTTTCTAGGGCACAGATTTCCCTCTCAGAACCAATCTAGGGGACTTTGTCCGACGCTTTTCCCTTTACTATTTTCTAAACCTTATACCCATCTCTGACCCTTGACTTGACTTGAGGGACCAAGTACCTTTAACCTTCATCAGACCCAAGTCTTCTTGGCCACTTGGACGACCCAACTCTGAGTCTGTGTGTTCAATCTGTCTCTTAGCCATCTCCATCTTAGAGGGAAAAGGCCTCCCAAACATTCTTTGACCTTGTAGGATTCAGGGATCTGCCACCTCTCTGCCATGCAGAATGGCCTGCTCCCTTCCTCTGCTGCAGCTGCTGTAAGTGGATGCCAGGCTCTCTCCTGGGCTCCTTTTCCTTACCACATGCAAGCTATCTGACGTGCAAGGGAGGCTATTTATTTACAAGGGTAAAAATAATATTGGTTCAAAAATAGAACATGATGGAAAGGCACTTAAAGCATATTGCAGTAGGGAAAACAAAGCAGACATGACCTTGAACCACAGTTTTGCCACTTTCTATCTGTGATTATGGGTGAGTCCATTTCTTTCTCTGTGCCTCAGTTTCCTCCTCAGTAAAATGAGGGGTTTGGACTAAATGATCAGTAAGGGTCCTTCTAGCTCTGACAAGTCTATGAATCATGAATCCAAAAGTGGGTTTAAACATTTTTTACTCAGGCTAAGTGGGTGGTTCTCATAGAGAAGCATAGATTTAAATCTGGAGGGAGGCCTAATAGTTACTTAGTCTGATACCTCCATTTTACAAATGAGATAATTGAGGACCAGAGTGATCATAGGTTCATCACAAGATTTGGGGCTAGATGTGACCTTAGAGGACATCTAGTCCAAACCCCTCATTTTGCAGACAGAGAAACTGAGACTCAGAGAAATCAAGTGACTTATCTAAGGTCATATAATAAAGAATAGAGCCAGGATTTGAACTCGAGCTCAGTGCTCTTTTTTTTTTTTAATTTTTACTTTCTATCTTAGTAATAACTCTAAGCTAGAAGGGCAAGTGCTAGGGAAATGGGGTAAAGTGATTTGTCCAGTCACACAGCTAAAACATGTCTGAGTCCAGATTCAAACCCAGGTTCTCCCACATCTAGACCTGGTACTCTATCTACTGAGCCACCTAGTTGCCTTAAACTCAGAACTCTTTCTATTTTCTTTTTTCAGTGTCACACACACACACACACAGAGCAAGTGACAGAACTGAGATTTGAATCCAAGTCTTTGGACTCCAAATCTAATAATACTCCTACTGCTCCAGGATTTCCCTCAAATTGTTCTGTTTGAGTAAGTGCCCACCCAGCATCATTTCCCTACTGGCTTAGAATCCATGTCCTGTATCCATCAATCTTACTACTTCTCAGACAGAGTGCTGACCTTAGCCTCGGAATATCCCAAGCTGACTTGGGCTTTGTTCACTGAGGCTGAGCTCCTTTCCCAGTTTAGAATGACAAACTCCCTGTTACCCAATTAGGAAGTCTGCTGATTGTTGGCAGACTTCTGGCAATCCACCCACATTCCTAGGTAATTATTAAGCAACTGCTTCTTCCTCCTACAATCATAGATTTAGAACTGAAAGAAGCCTTAGAGATCACCAAGTCCACACCCCCCCCTCATTTTACAGATGAAGAACTGAAGCTCAGGGAGGGCAAGTGACTTGGCTGAGATTCCAGACAGTAAGAAGCAGAGCTGAAATTTGAAGCAAGATCTTTGGACTCCAAATCCAACAAACTTTCTTTCCACTACTTCTTGCTGTCCCAGCTCCTCCCAAGGGAATGAGTAGAAAAGCTCAAGTGAAAGATCCTAGAATCATAGAATTTACACTTGGAAGAAACCTTAGAGAACAGTCTTTAGGAAATGGACCCAAGGTCACATGATTAGTAAGTGACAAACTTGAGATTTGAGACCAAGGACTCCAAACCCATCTTCTTCCTTCCTTCCTTCCTTCCTTCCTTCCTTCCTTCCTTCCTTCCTTCCTTCCTTCCTTCCTTCCTTCCTTCCTTCCTCCTTCCTTCCTTCCTTCCTTCCTTTCCTTTCTTCCTCCCTCCCTCCCTCCCTCCCTCCCTCCCTCCCTCCCTCCCCTCCTTCCTTCCTTCCTTCCTTCCTTCCTTCCTTCCTTCCTTCCTTCCTTCCTTCCTTTCTTTCTTTCTTTCTTTCTTTCTTTCTTTCTTTCTTTCTTTCTTTCTTTCTTTTCTTTCTTTCTTTCTTTCTTTCTTTCTTTCTTTCTTTCTTTCTTTCTTTCTTTCTTTCTTTCTTTCTTTTTCTTTTTCTTTCTTTCTTTCTTTCTTTCTTTCTTTCTTTCTTTCTTTCTCTTTCTTTCTTTCTTTCTTTCTCCCTTATCTTCTGCCTTAGTAACAATTCTAAGAAGTGTCAAGGGGCTAGGCAAATAGGGGTAAGCAACTTGCCCAGAGTCACACAGGAAGTATCTGAGGCCAAACTTGAACCCAGGTCCTTATGCCTCCAGGCCTTGAACTCTATCCACTGTGCCACCTACATTGTGGTAGTTCAACATATAGTATCATCAGTGTGCCCAGGGCTCAAAAAAACCAAAAACTCTACTACTCAGAAGGATCAGAGAAAGATTCTTTCTTTTCATTGTATGGCCCCACCTGCTGTCCTTGAGTAGCAAGCACTGATAACCAGGAATCTCCTAGAAAGATATCCATTTACCTTTGGACCACATCAATCTTTGGTTTTAAATGATAACAAATTTAATTTTGGTTTTTCCATAAACAAATATATATATTTTAAAACCCCTTATCTTCCATCTTAGAATCAGTACTATGCATTGGCTCCAGGGCAGAAGAGCAGTAAGGGCTAGGCCATGGGGGTTAAGTGACTTGCCCAGAGTCATATAGCTTGGAAGTGTCTGACGTCAAATTTGAACCCAGGACCTCCTGTCTCTAGACCTGCTCTTAATCTACTGAGCCATCCAGCTGCCCCCTCTTTTTCTTTTTTCAAAGGAAAGGACTTTAATGAAAAAGCTTAGGGAGATTTACAATTTCCTCCATAAGTACAGAGCACATTCTCACAGTACATATACTGTCAGTGGGGAAATGGACCATACATTGGGATCATGCATTGAGGGCCCACATGTGGGGAATCCAGAGGGAGACAGCAATGTAGAAGGATTGAGTCATCCTCACTATCTCTGCTCTGTTCCCCACTGGACAAACTGCCTCTGCTGGTCCTTTTTTTTGTTGTGTTGTGGATTCATTTTTACACTTTCAGGGTTTTTTAAAATACAGTTTTGTTTTTATGCTACAAAAAGTTATAGATTATTCCTACTTCATGAGGGGGCTTTTGTAACGCCAATAATACAGTGACCTGGTCTGAAAGTAACATTTCACATATTTTAGTGCTCCCCACCGCCTCTCTATTTGAAACAGAATTAATGGAAATTTATTTTCTCTCCCTCCTACTCCCAATTCACTGACAAAAAAAAAAGGAAAGGAGGAAAAAAAATTTGGGGGGTAACAAATATAGTGACTGTAGCAGAAGAAAGGGGCAGGTCATTCTGCATAGTAGAAGGGCAGTATGGGAGACAAAAACAAGACTAATCCCTTCAATAGCTGCAGAGAGAGACAGAGAGAGACAGAGACAGAGAGACAAAGGAGATAGAGGAGAGAGAAAAGGAGAGGGGAGACAGAGACAAAGGCAGAGATAAGGAACAGAGAAAAGGAGAGAGGAAGAGAAATATTGAGAGAGACAGAGGAGATAAAGAGAGAAAATGAATGAGAGACAAAGGAGAGAGAAAAGGAAAGGGAGAGAGGAAGAAAGAAAGAAAGAAGAGATAAAGGAGAGACAGACAGACAGAAAGACGGAGACAGAGGGAGACAGAAAGACGGAGACAGAGGGAGACAGAGAGACAGAGGCAGAAAGACAGAGAGACAGAGGAGACAGAAGAGAGACAGAAGGAGAGGAGACAGACAAAGGCAGAGATAGAGGAGATAGAGAAAAGGAGAGGGAGAGAGGAAAAAAGAAAGAGAGAGAAGATATAGAGGAAAGAGAGCTAGAAAGACAGACAGAGTAAGAGGGAGACAAAGAGACAGAAAATAGATAGAAAGACAGAGAGACAGAGGAGATAGAGAAAAGGAGAAGAGAGAGAGAAACAGAGGCAGACAGAGACAAAGGCAGAGACAAGATAGAGAAAAGAAGAGAGGAAGAGAAATAGAGAGATAGAGGAGAGAGAGAAAATGAATGAGAGACAGAGGAAGAAAGAAACGGAGAAAAGAGAGAGAAGAGAGAGGAGAGAGGAGAGAGGAGAGAGGAGAGAGAGAGAGAGAGAGAGAGAGAGAGAGAGAGAGAGAGAGAGAGAGAGAGAGAGAGAGAGAGAGAGAGAGAGGACTTGGTAGCACAGTGGATAACTGCCAGATCTTGAGCCAGAAGGATCTGGTGTCCAATCCAACCTCAGATATTTTCTAGCTTTGTGAGCCTTGGTCAAGTCACTAACAATTTTCCTCTATTCCCTCATCTGTAAAAGGATCTGGAGAAGAAAATGGCAAACCACTCACTGGAGTGCCAAGAAAACCTCAAATGGGGTCAGGAAGAGTCAGACATGACTGCAAATGGATGAACAATACATTTACCTCATTCCTGGCCCTAAATCCTTCGCTGCCCTGTTAGCATATGTAACAGCAGTAAGGCCTCTGGCCCCTACCATCTGAAGGTCAGGTGTGTTCCATTTCACCTCTCACGCCTGGGTTCTCTGATATTCTTCACAGAGTTTGGAGTATCTAGTTTCTCTGCCATTGGCTCAAACCTCTACTGATGCTATTCCCCCCAGTTTTAGGAGTTCCCTGCACCCCAGTTCCAGTTGAACTACACAAGTGGAGCCACTTTTACAAAGGAGTATTTCCTTCAAAGGTCTAGCAAGAACAATACAAACATCCCTCCCCTCCTGGGGCCTAATCCCCACCTACACCACCTTGGTCCCTGGGAGGAGAGAGGAATTAGATTGAGGCTTAACTCAGTTCCCATATAGCTTAAACGTGTGTGGTTCTAAATCCAAAGTCCCCAGTGGTCTCTGTCCTGATGTTCTGGCTTCTTAGGGCTTCCCTGCTAGGCTGGCAGCAATATCTAGCTTGGAATCAGGTCTCCAAGATGACCATGGCCCAAGCTCTGTCATCAGGAAACTCAACTGTCTATGCCCAAAACTGAAAAAGGAAACAGACCAAAACCCCAAGCCTGATTTGGGGGATTTTGAAGAGGGGAAGGAAACTAATCCTTTCTCCCACTCAGTTAAGTTCATGGCACCTGTGCTGTGGGTGAATGGATCCTTCACTCCTTCTGGACAGGACAGGAAAGAAAAAAAGACTGCCCTAAAGTGATAGTTTTTTTTTTTGTTTGTTTGTTTGTTTGGTTAAACTCTTACCTTCCATCTTAGAATCAATACTGTGTATTGGTTCCAAGTCAGAAGAGTGGTAAGGGCTAGGCAATGGGGGTTAAGTGACTTGCCCAGGGTCACACAGCTGGGAAGTGCCTGAGGCCACATTTGAACCCAGGACCTCCCATCTCTAGGCCTGGCTCTCAATCCACTGAGTTACCCAGCTGCCCCCTCAACATGATAGTTTTAAAGACATAGCCTGTCTTTAAACTTCTCCCACCTACTTGGCAGGACCACACAGAATGAATTCTCCCATGATCAGGTTCCTGGAATCTCCCAAGGTGGTGGGTTCCTTGATTTTAGATGATCTGAGAATGCATCAAAAGCCCTGTTACAGGGGCATCTAGGTAGGACAGTGGATGGAGAACCAGGTCTGGAGTTGGGAGGTCCCAGGGTCAAAAAAGTCCTCAGATATTTGCTGGCTGGTTGACCCTGGGCAAGTCACTAAACCCATTTGCCTAGCCCTTGCTACTCTGCTATCTTAAAATTGATATTAAGACAAAAGGTCAGGGTTTTAAAAAAAGGTGCAATACACTTGTCACTGGTCCTCTGGAATTTTGGATGGTCATTATATTATAGTTCCTATAGTTTTCAAAGTTGCTTATAGTTTATTATTTTATAGTATTGTTGTTATATAAAAAATTAATTTCCTCACCTCGTTTCCTCTCTTTATTGAAGAAGTAAAACAAAATCCTTATAACAAATGTGCATAGTAAAGCAAAATAAATTCCTACACTGATTGTGTAGAAGAAATATATGGCTCCATCTGCCCTCTGAGTCCGCTAGCTCTCTCAGGAAACGGGTGACGGGTTTCATCATGGAATCATCATTGGTCATTGTGTTGATAATAGTTCTGAAGTCTTTCAAAGTTTTGTCCACACAGTTGTTGTTTAAGTGCATCAATCTTTTTTAAAATGGCTTTATCTTCCCCTTATATGAGTAAAACCAATTTCTAAACATTCTTTTTTCCCCCCAAGTATTCAGTTCCAAATTCTCTCCCTTCCTACCTCCCTCCCTCAGACTATAAGCAATCCAATAGAGATTTTACAAAAAGGGAATTGATCTTTAAAGAGCTATTGCAAGTGAAATTCAAGGAAATCTTCCCTGCCTTCCTGGGCCCAAGAAGAGGCGGTCAGCCTGAGATTTCTCCCTGACCTACATTCATTAGGAAGCTTCAATACCCCCCCCCCCAGTAAGTTCCTGGGTCCCCTATCTATTTCTCTTTCTGTTCTTAGTCTTTGGTGAGAAAGGCCCTAAAATGGGAGGATCTATAATCATATTTATCAAGAGCCACTCAGCCAGGAAGATTTCTGAGCCCCCGGCACTCCGATATTATATGTTAAACTACCAGGATATGATGCTGGAATTGGAGTGAGAAGACATAGATTGGATTTCTGCTCTACCACTTATAGCTGCCTAAAGGAAAGCTAGAGAAGGAAGTCTGTAAAGCAATTCCCAAACAAGGGGCTCAAGAGAGTAGAGGCTTCTTAGGGCTTCCCTGTTGGGCTGGCAGCAACATCTCAACATCCCCAGCCATTTCTGTAATGCCCAGAGTAAGTGAAGATTTGGTTTTCTTAGGCATTGTGAGGTGGAAAGGGCAGGAGGGAGAGCCTTAGAATAGAAGACCTCATGGGGCAGCTGGGTGACTCAGTGGATAGAGAGCCAGGTCTAGAGATGGGAGGTCCTAGGTTCAAATGTGGCCTCAGGCACTTCCCAGCTGTGTGACCCTGGGCAAGTCACTTGACCCCCATTGCTTAGCCCTTACCACTCTTCTGCCTTGGAGCCAATACACAGTATTGATTTGGAGACAGAAGTCAAGGGTTTAAAAGAAGAAGAAAAAAAAAAGAACAGAAGACCTCAGACTGAGATCTGGTCCTTAAAAGTTGGAGGGGTTTGGGGGCAGCTGGGTAGCTCAGTGGATTGAGAGCCAGGACTAGAGATGGGAGGTCCTAGGTTCAAATGTGGCCTCAGGCACTTCCCAGCTGTGTGACCCTGGGCAAGTCACTTAACCCCCATCGTCTAGCCCTTACCACTTTTCTGCCTTGGAGCCAATACACAGTATTGACTCCAAGAAGGAAGGTAAGGGTTTAAAAAAAAAAGTTGGAGGGGTTTGAGTAATTCATGTGACTCCTCTAAGACTCCATTAGTTACCTTTTTGGAAAAGTGGGAGCATAATACTTGTTTCTTTCATGATATGGAGGGCCCTGGTATCTGCTGAAGCATTTTTCTCACTCTTGAGGAATGATAAAACCAGTCTGTGGTCTACTGAGATCCAATCCCCACTGGCAAGGCATACTTTTCATAGTGCTATAGAGTAAAGATTTGTTTAAAGGAAGACAACAGAATGGAGATTCTTGATGGATAAACCATTAGTCCCAGTGGGCTCTAGTGACTGATAGCCCCCAATACACTTTGCTCCTCTGAGAAAGGCCCCATGAAAATGAGTTCTTTCTCAGTCCATGTCTCCCCACTATTTGTCAGATGCTGGTCATCCTGACAGCTAAAGCAGTCTACGTAGCACCCCTAGAGGGGGCAGGAGATTTTGTCAAAGGTTCTATGACTCAGCCAGCAAACACTATCTCTGATCTGCAACTCTTGTGTTAGGGTAATGGCTGCTTTCTTAATGTAGGAATATGTGTGTGTGTATGCATTATACAATTAGACCTTTATGGCTTATAGTGCCCCACCCACCAGAAAATTGCATTATCTTCTCTTAACCTCTGCATTTCCATGGAATCTAATATAAAGCATGACATAATGGAGTCAATTAAGTAGGAATGGTTTAAGTGTATACTCATAACCAGAAATAAAGGAATGAAAATCAAATAAATACAGTCTGCCCTGCCTCAATGCCCACATTTGCAATCACTCCTCCTAGAACCCGGAATCCAGGTACTTTTTGGTCCACAAGCAAACCAATCCATGGATTTAAAGGGATATACTTTAAGTACTTAGATTCAAACTTGCCCATTGTCTGTAAGTAACACCCAAAGAAAGCCTAGGAATTTGAGGACCATAGTTCAGATACTTGGAGTCTAGTCTCCCTTTTAATAAGGACCACAGACAGCTAGAAGACACCCTCTCCATCTTGCCCCAAGCAGTTTTCATTAATGATTGAAGTTCCCAGAAAGTCAGCATCTAGTCAGGAGACCCAGGATATTCTGTATCTCCCAGGGTTTTGTGGATTACCATCCCCATACTTGCCCTCTGACTACTCAACAGCATGGCTGGTTTATCAGCTGCCCTCAACAGGAGCCCTGTCACTCTTCACTGCATGCTCACCATTTATGGAAGAGTGAAATTGGGCAGGACTAGACATGAAGAGAGGCTTGCCCCATGCCCACCCTCCTTCCTTCTCTCCTTGCGTGCTGGTGGCACCCTAAGCATCTTCCAAGTAGGTCCATCCATTCTTTCTAACTCCTATGCTAGAAAGGTAGGCAAGCACACCCTGAGAAATTTTATGGGTAAAGCTGACCTGACACATGGATGCGGAGATCAAAACAAATTGGCATTCTTTGCTGCCTTTTTTTTTAAACCTTACCTTCTACCTAAGAATCAATACTATGTATTGATTCCCAGGCAGAAGAGTGGTAAGGGCTAGGCAATGGGGGTCAAGTGACTTGCCCAGGGTCACACAGCTGGGAAGTGTCTGAGGCCAGATTTGAACCTAGGACCTCCCATCTCTAGGCTCTCAATCCACTGAGCCACCCAGATGTCTAGTTCCACCTAGTTTCTTGGTAGAATAGTAGCTAATGGCTTAAGTCATATATTCTCTGCCATTTTGAACCCAGTAATCTGTGAGAATTCCAAAATATTTTGAACTCATGTGTTCCATAAGAAGGGGCTGTTGCCCACTTCACTGATCCTGTTCAATTAGTAAGACCAAACACTGAGGAGAAGACGCCCAAATCAAAGGGATCTCTGGAAACATGCCATACTCTCTATGGGTCTCAGGGAGCTGGCTAGCTCTTGTTTCACCCCCTTTGGGAATGTCAGTATCCACTTTGTTAGCCTAGAGATATGGTGTTTGGATTTATCTAACTAGATTTGTGTGGTTTGTGGTGCCTCCTTCCACCAAGAAACTCCACCTTCTTCCCTTTCTTTTTGTATTTCCATGAACTTGTTCCCACTGATATAGTTGAACTCTGTAGCTTTTTATTCATAAAGAAAGAAGCAAAAATAATAAAAAACCAAATACATTAAAAGAACTACAGCGTGAGGGACTCACTCATGGCTCCTCCCAAACTCAGGCAACCCTAAAGCATTCTATTGTCAGGACCCAAATCGAGGACTCTCAGGAACCCTGGATGCTTAGACTCAGACCTGTCCCTCAGATGTAACCAGAGTATCAATTCCCCAATGCCTTTTCCCTCTCAGCCATAATTTCCAGAGTCAGTTGAAAACCTTGGCTAGTCTCTTTCTCCTCAAGGGTATCCATTTGTTTCTAGATTGGATCCTGATTCCTCCTCTAGCCACGCTGGCTGCCCCCTCTGCCACTCTGCTCTAGGTGTGCTTCCAGCTTTTCCTACCACATACATTCTCTGGTCACTTTGTGGCACCCCCTCTGAGTTACTTCTTAATTTCTCTCACACTGGTTGGTCATGTGTCCAGATAACAACTGACTTGTCCTCCCATCAGAGATTTAAAAGTGGCCCTCATGTGCTTGTGGTAGTGGGAGAGGAAGTGGAGTCCCAGAACTTTTGCTCACAAACCCCCATCTGTTGTGTTCCCCACGGTTATCAATTAGCCAGTCTTTTTAAAATGTTTTTATTTAAATAATTAATTTAGAATATTTTTACATGGTTACATGAATGATATTTTTTCCCTGTCCTCCTCCCAACCCCCTTCCATAGCTGATGAGCAATTCCACTGGGTTTTACAAGTATAGTCTTTTTTTTTTAACCCTTACCATATGTCTTAGAATTAATACTATGGGGGGCAACTGGGTGGCTCAGTGGATTGAGAGCCAGGCCTAGAGCCGGGAGGTTCAGGTTCAAATCTGGCCTCAGACACTTCCCAGCTATGTGATCCTGGGCAAGTCACTTGACCCCCATTGCCTAGCCCTTATCACTTTTCTGCCTTGGAACCAATGCATAGTACTGGTTCTAAGATGGAAGATAGGGGTCTAAATAAAAAAGAATTGATACTCTGCATCAGTTCCAAGGAAAGTGGAAGCAAAGCATAGACTCCCCACCTCCACATCAGGAATTCACCACCTGAATTAGTCCATTTTATCATTGATCAACTCCATTAAAAACATTTTCCTTTTATTGAGCTGAAATTTTCCTTTCTCTAACTTCCACCCATTGCCCCTAGTTCTACCCTCTGGGGCCAAAAAAGAACAAATTTAATCCTTTTCCACATGACAACCTCTCAAACACTTAAAGGCAGCTATCATGTTCCCACTGTCTTCTCACAGCTAAGTACACCCAATTGAATTGGCCAAGAAAGTATGGCATGCTCTCTCCTGCTCTCACCCTCTTAACTGCCTTCCTCTGGATATTCTCTAGCTTGTCAATGCACTTAAAATGTGGTGCCAAAAATGAACTCAATACTTCAGTAGTCTGAGGTCTGATCAGAGTAATGGTAACTGACAACAGGACTTTCATCTTCCTTATTCTGGACGCCAGGATGCACTTAATGCAGTCTAGGGTTACGTGAGGTTTGTTGGCTGCCATATTGTAGCTGCTGATTGCTTGGTGACCGAACAATTTATTGACTGACTCATATTGAGCTTTTAAAAATGTACAAACACAGAAACAAATATAGTAAAGGAAGAAACCTCACTAAAGCCAACATAAGACTTCGGTTAGGTGGTACAGTGGATAGAGTGCTGGGCCTGGAGTCAGGAAGACTTGACGTCTTGAGTTCAAATCTAGCCTCAGACACTTACTAGCTGCATGACCGTGGCCAAGTCACTTAACCCTATTTGTCTTAGTTCTTCATCTATAAAATGAGCTGGAGAAAGAAATTTCTGCTCCAGTGTCTTTGCCAAGAAAATCCCAAATGGGGTCATGAAGAGTTGATCACAACTGAAAAATGACTCAACAGCAACAATAAAGACTTCTCAAAGTGGAGACCCTTCTGAAATGTCAATGCCACCTTTCTTCTTTTTGATATACAGATATCATAATAAATTGTTTTTCTATGGCCTGTCAGGGTATGATGCATATGGAACACATGTGCTCCACTTGCTTCATAATTCCTATGTGCTCCTGAGATCAGTGTGGAGCTAATATATGCCCTAAAGCCCCCATCCAGTACCTTCTCTATTAATAAACCAAGCAGCAACCATAAATCAAATAGCCACACATTTAATTGAGATCTAAAGGGAATAAAGAGAGTCAAGAGTAGAATCATTTTCATCCCTTCCTTTCTACAAATTAGTACAAATCTCCCACTGACAAACACGCTGTTAGAAAGAGACCTGCCTCCACAAGCAGATTTCCAGAAAATTCATACTTCAAGATGAGTATCAAAGCCTCCATGGTAACTGACTCGCATTATAGAGAGATTTCTCCTACCTGAGTCCTTAAGGTTCCATTTCCTCCCAGAAACCTCAATGCTTGTTGACTCCACCTCTTACAGCTCTTTAGCAGGGTCCAAGAACTCAAGGAAGCTAGGTAGCACTGTGGATAGAGTGCAAGGTCTGGAATCAGTAAGATCTGAGTTCAAATCCAGCCTCAAATCCATGCTAGTGGCATACCTCTTGGCTCATCACTTCTTTCTGATTCAGTTAGTCAATTGATAAGCATTTATTAAGTACTTACTATCTACCCAGCACTGTGCTAAGTTCTGGGGATACAAAGCAAAACAAAAGATAATTCTTGCCCTCAAAGAGTTCTCAGTCTTAAGGGAGAGATACCAAGTAAATGTCTAAGTTAAAACAAGCTATATACAGGACAAATATGAAATAACGAATAGAGGGGATGCCCTGGAATGAAGAGTAACTGAAAAAGGCTTCCTTAGGTGATGGGGTTTTAGTTGGGACTTGAAGGAAGCCAGGAAAGTCAGGAGATGGAGGTGAGGAGGAGAGACAGAGTTCCAGCATATGGGGCAGGCAGAAAAATGCCCAAGGCTGAGAGATGGAGTGACTTGTTCCTAAAACAGCCAGGAGGCTGTTGTCACAGAATCAAAGACTATCTGGGGATGTGTAAGGTTTAAAACCAGAAGGGTTGGAAGAGGTGGCTAAGGTTTTGAAGGGCTTTGAACACAAAACAGAGTGTTTTCTGTTTGATCCTGGAGGCAATAGGGAGCCACCAGAGTTTCTTGACTAGAGTAGTTATGGGTCAGCCCAGCTCTTTAGGAAAATCACTTTGACACCTAAAAGGAGGATAGGTTGAGCGGGTGATTGCAGCAGTCCAGGAGTGAGGGGACGAGGGCCTGTGCTAGAGTGGTGGCAGGGTCAGAGGAGAGAAGGGGGAGAATTCAAGAGATGCTGCAAAGGTGAAAAGGCCAGATCTTGGCAACAGGTTGGTTATGGGAGGGTAAGAGCTAGTGAGGAATCCAGGATGACTCCTACGTAGTGGTACCCCTGGCAGCAATAGGAAGTTTGGAAGTGGAGATGGTTTAGGGGAGGGAGACTTTAGTTTTGGGCATGCAGAATTTAAGACGTCAACCGGACAACCAGTTTGAGAAGTCTGAAAGGTATTTGGAGATGTGAGCCTGGAGGACAGGAGAGAAATTAGGGCTGGATAGGGAGATTTAAGAAGCATCAATATAGAGTTAGAGCACCCATCGAAGCTGTCCTGTTGTCCGCCTATTGCTGCTGGTCTCCGGAGCCACCTCTGCAGCTCTCTGTCTCCAAAATTGCCATCTTCTGGAATTCAACCATATTGTCACTACTGCTGCCTCCCCCCAATAGAACATGTTCCAGAGGGCAGGGACTATTTCACTTTTGTCTTCCTAACCTGACACATAGTAGGTACTTAATAAATGCTTGTTCAATACCACCCTTAGATCTGGGCAAGCTTGCTTTGGAGGACTCTGTTCAACATTAAAAAGGCGCAAAGAATATTAAACTATAAATGATATACATAGAATAAAACAAAATAATTATGAATTATCTACACAAATAAGCAAACGTTACCCTATTTATGTGGAACATATGGTATGGGATGCGGGAATATCCAAATACACCTAAATTAAATCAGGCAAAATGTCCTGGGTTATATGGTGTGAATGTAATGCAAAGGCTGCACAAATGTGGCCTGAGGGCTGCTGGTAGAAGACCACCATATAGGGAATCAAGTTGGGAATTAAGGTGGCTTGCTCCATAGTGGTGGGTCTCCATTCCCTGGACCATAAGGATGAGTGGTTGGGATTTATCCACTGTGTCGTGGAGACTTCATGCTATTCTGGAATCCTGGGGCCAGACAAATGGCTGGAGGGAACCATATACTGGAGATGATATAATGGGCTGCTCTCTCCCCCATGATTTTTCTAGCGATCCCTGAAGCCCTCCTCCAAGGCCTACCATGATGCAGAGCCACACCCTGTCTAAGAACTCTATCCAGATGGCTTTTCTCTGGATTTACAAAGTCTTCTGTGTGGAGGAAGGAAAATGATCCCCCAAAACATTGAAGATATTCTATCTAACAGCAGGATGAAGTGTATAAGCGCAGGAGTGACCTGTCCATGTCGTGCTCCTGCTCCTTCCACCCACAAACACCATGGGAAGGGACCAACCATACAGTGGAAGAAAGGACAGAAAGTTTGGGGCATTTATTAAGCACCTACTACGTGCCTGATTGTTCAAAGTACTTCACAAATATCTCATGTGATCTTTTCAACAGGACCCTGGGAGGTAGATGCTTTTATCATCTCCACTTGACAATTGAGGAAACAGAGGCATACAGTTAGTGAGTGTCTCAATAGAATTCCAATTCAGGTCTTCCTGACTCCATTGCTCCCTCCACTATGTCACTTAGACTAGACATTTCAATCACTTTCTTTTGGAACCTTACAAATACCAAATTTGGATTTTGAAATACACTTTTCCATCCTCTGTTACTTCAAGGACCCATTACGGGGTGGGCGTGAAAGCAAGGATGACAAAAAGTAGAGGGTATAATCTGCAGGGAGGGAAGTTTCAGTTCAATGTAGGGAGAGGCTGAGAAACAACTTGATTAAGAGCAGATTGGTCCCTGACATATGCTGGAGTCATTCCTGAATCAGCTGTCTGTGTGCAGTCAGACCACTGGCTAGTTAGGGCAAAGGTCAAAATCAACACCACATTAGAAGAAAGGATAAAGGTGAGAAGACGCTGTGTACAATTAACAGCTCCCACCTACCCTACTTAAACTAACTCTTGGCAATTCAAAGTGGGAAAGGGCTGAAAAGTCACGGCATTGGCTGACCATCATCATCTGTTAGGAAAATTTAATCAGCAATACTTGCTATAATCAAGAGGTCAAAAGACCCCAGAAACTGTCTTAGCCAGCAAAAATTTGATTTCCTTGCCAAGCGGAGTGACATGGTAGCCAAGGACAACACTTCTTTTAGAATAAAAATTCATTTACAAAACATTGCAGGGTAGAAGTGCATAGGATTACAAGCAATATCACCTTACAAAACAGCATAAAGCAGTGGAGAGGAAAATATGTTTGCATAGAGCTTGGCAGGAGACCCCACTAAACCAGGAGATATCAAGAATCATTATGGATGAAACAGAAAGGAGGACAGAGACCTCATAAAAGAGATTAGCTAGAAGTTTTATAGCAATTTATTTTTACCATTAATCACAACAAACACACCCCATTTAGATTCTAACACAGGTACTATATGAAAATATAGAAATAATATTTAAAAATTTTAAATTGTGAAGAACAGCAAGACGTAACTAAATATATGTTCAAGAATGTACTCAGGGATCCATTTTTGAAATTGCTTAAAGGGGGGCAGCTAGGTGGCTCAGTGGATAGAGAGCCAGGCCTGGAGATGGGGGGTCCTGGGTTTAAATTTGGACTCAAACACTTCCTAGCCGTGTGACCCTGGACAAGTCACTTAACCCCATTGCCTAGCTCTTACTGCTCTTCTGCCCTGAAACAAATCCTAGTAACAATTCTAAGACAAAAGATAAAAGTTTAAAAAAAATAATGTAACTGGTAATTAAAAGTTCCATAATATCTATGTCAATGTCATTCTTACAATTAAAAAATTATCTAAAGCCAAAGAAGGAACTGTTGGAATCTGATTGCAGATCAAACATACCATCTTTCACTTTATTTCCTTTATGAGTTTTATATTACATGTGTAATAAGTGTCTTCTGTCACAGCATGGAGAATATGGAATATTGTATTGCATGAAAGCACTGGTATAACCTATAATATTTGCTGTCTGCAGTCAGGTGAGGGGGGAAGAATCTGAAACTCAAAATTTCAGAAAACAATTCTCAAAAAGTGTTTCTACATGTAAGTTTTAAAAATAAAAGAAAGCTAAAAAGAATATGATAGAAATAAAAAGAAATTGCTTAAATAGAAGAATTTGTCAAAATGACAGAAAAAAAGTGATGTTCCTTTAATGAGAGACTGGCCTATCTGTGATAGATAACCTAGGCTTTAGCAGCACGCATGGAGTGCTCTGCCTAATGCAATTGCCCTGATGGATGTCTGGCGAGCCTGCTTCCAGGCATACATAATGAGGATCCTGCTTTTTCCTTTGGAACATCCATGTGGATTTAATAATTGTTTTCTGTTCACTTACTCTGTGGTAAGGAAACGCTTTTCAACTGGCTGCTGAGCCAGTACCTGGCCAGTCCCCTGTAATATTTTTTTAAGTATAACTGAGAAGAGATTAGCAACATATATATATGTATATATATGCCTACTTTATTGACTTTATAAAGTACTTATGAAGAGGGCTTGTACATACCTCAAAAGTATTCTTCATGAAAATTTGAGAAATAATCCGACTTTCATAGAGAATTTTCTAAAGTAGACCATATCTTCAGTTATTAAAAAACTAAAATGAATGGCAAAGTATTTATTAAATGCTTACCATGGGGGCAGTTGGATGGCTCAGTAGATTGAGAGCAAGTCTAGAGACAGGAGGTCCTGGGTTCAAATTTGACTTCAGACACTTCCTAGCCATGTGACTGTGGGTAAGCCACTTAACTCCCATTGCTTAGTCCTTCCCGCTCTTCTTGGAAACAGTACATAGTTTTGATTCTATAGTGGAAGGTAAAGGTTTAAAAATCTATATTTACCATGTATCATATACTTTATTAATTATCAGGAGTACAAATATAAAAAATTAATACAGTCACTGCCCTCAAGGAGCTTACAGTCTAATAGGAAAAGTCAATATATATAGGAGAATCATGGGCAGGAAGGAATATTTTGGCCTGGAAAATCATAAAGATGCTGAAAGTAGCAATTAATTGACATAGCCTTTCTTTTTTCTTTTTAAATCATTACCTTCTGTCTTGGAATCAATACCATGTATTGACTTGACTGACAGTAAAGGAAACTTCTGCATCTGTAAGGACAGCTACTAATCGGAGAAGGGCCCCAAAGTCCTGACCTGGCTTATTAAAACACATGAACTTTGAGGGAGACAGTGCAGAGGCAAGGTGAAAGGAGAACTTTCTAATCAGCTGTCCTGCAAATTGCTTCTTATTTACATGAGGATTAAGTATCAGTCTCCCAACCAATTGTAGTCACTATGTTTACTGTTTTAGAAGTCCTTTAAGTTGTTCTGTCTTTTGTGTCTGTTAGTATTTCTTTTGAATAAAGAAAATAAACATCTGTCTCATGTCTGATTTTCTATGTCCATTAAGTAACATTTTTCCCCTTTGGGGAGACTGAAACATAAGTCCAAATCTAAGTAAATAATTTTTCTCTAAGATGTCAGGATGGGTGACAGTTAGATGACTCAGTGGATAGAGAGCCAGGCCTAGAGACAGGAATTCCTGGTTTCAAATGTGGCCTCAGACACTTTCTAGCTGTGTGATTCTGGGCAAGTCACTTAACACCAGTTGCCTAGCCCTTGATGCACTTTTGCCTAGGAACTAATACTTGGTGTCGGTTCTACGAAAGAAGGTAAGAGTTAAAGAAAAATGTCTGGGTGGAAGTTTGACAAATTGAAGAAGGTGAGAAAAGAAATCTGTTTATCTAAGTGGTTCAGATGCCTTAGAATAAAAGCTATAAAGAACATGTGTAGGGGATCCAGAGAAGAGGGGTTCTTTAGAGAGAGGGGGGGATGCAGGATCTAACTCAGCCTCTCTGGGTCCAGCAGGGGTTCTAATGTTAGATATGCAAGATTCTTTGATGGATAAAACCACAAAGAGAAATTCATTCAATGATTCTTTGACTGTAAATTTTGAGCAATGTGTAAAACAGGGAAATGCATGCTCATCTGCTGGGAGCCATCAGACCACAACACCTTGACAGAGTCATGTGTGATAGCTGGGGAGACCACAGAGTGGTCCTTGTCAAGATGTGATTGCCCACTCAACCCCCCTTTACATGACCTCTTTCATCAATGGCCCTTACCTATGAATTGGCATGATTATTATTCCCCCTAGTCTCAAAAGAAATAATGCAAGAGCAAAACACCTGTACCCTAATTCTCCAAAACATCACTAAAAGATCAGACCCTTAAACCCAACCCCAAAAAGACTATCATGGGTTAACTTTTACTTAGGTACATAATTCCCAGCAAAACCACAGCTACAGGCCAAGCCCAGAACTTCTCCACTCATAGAAACCTATTCTCATGAAGTCAGCACACAAATCAATCATAGAGGCCCAATTGATAAGTACAAGTACATCAAGCTTCAGTATGCCTCAGTGATTCAATTACACAAATCAGTAACAGAGAAACTCCCTAGAAGCCACCAGTCTACATTTGAATTATGTTCCCAGTACCCCTCAATCTCAGTGATATGATTGTTGAATTGTCTTTTAAGAACTGCTGATTAATTATTCCATTTTATTAAAAGCAATAAGTAATTTTCCTTGATTGTAAGCTCAAAACTTCTCACAGGGTAATGAGAAAATTAAGCTACCTGTGACGAAATCATTTATCTTGTGTGTAACCTTTATTCTGTCTTTAATCACAATACAAAAATATAGGATGTTAATCAAGTGATTTGTTAAAAGTTGATGTATCACTTTTCCAATTATCTCTCTTTGATTTTGCATATTTGCATGCCAAGAAAATGGGTATAAAAATAAAGATCAGACATCAGGATGGCAGAGCAGCTGTTACATGCAAAGCAATCCCATGGCTGTTATGATTAAGCTGTCTTCCATTTGTTATTTTTGTTGACTGATTGGTCCGGAAACCCTGGAGTCATGGGCAAGGCTGGACTTTGCCCATGGCACTCATCAAAGTATTAGCCATGGTTATAGAGGATATCCAGTGCCTAATACAAATGAATGAGAAATTTCTTCTAGATGACCTGTTTGTGAATGATACCAGACTATTTGTGCCAAGCCCCAGGGCTTCTTCAATGAGGAAAATCAAAGGAGCTTGGACTAAAAATGCACATAGAAAAAGCTAAATGAACAAAAGATGCCTGTTGCAAGGATGACATATAGTTGGGTAGGTAGTCATTGAGAATTAGTTGGGCAGTCACTCCAGCTGGGCAAGGAATGGGACCCATAATTGAAGAGAATTTGAAGAGTGGAATGGAAAAGAGTGGATTCAATTGCTTTTGAGACATTGCGAAGTACTTTCAATGATGCCTTTAACACCAAGATTCTTTTGGTGATGTTATATACTTATGAATCATGGAATACCAAAATCTCCAAGGAATCAAAATTATAGGTCACCTAATTGTAAGTGACTCGTGATGGGCAGAAGTAGGCTGTAGCATGTTACCAATTATACCTTTCACTCCAGAAATGGCAGAAAAGACATCATCATGGAATTGTGTGATCAGAAAAGTCATATAACATAAATTAAAAATGAGGAAATACAGATAAGCAACCCAAGTTCTCCACTGGTACTTAGAAAATGTCAAAACACTTAGGCAAAGTCTGGAGAAAATAGGAAGGGGTCAGGTTGTGAAGACCTTTGAATGAGAAACAGAGGAGTTTATATTTGATCTTGGAGGTAATAGGAATCTGAGGAGAGTAACAAGGACACATCTACTATTATATTGAGTCTGAGGCAGCCATCCTAACCTCCAGTACTGTGATAATGAAAATGACTAATCCATCATAAGCAAAGAGTCTATTTAAAAGGATTTACTTAGTTAAGTATGTAATGCTCAGCACAGGGCAAAGATAAATGACACAAGATCAGACCCCATAAATGACAGATGCAATCAGTAAATAGATCCCTCTCTGCTTCTCTCTGTTCCCCAGGGTGAAGCTCATCCCCACCTCCTTCGGATCTTATAGGAGCTTGCCCAAGGCAAGGGACTCATCTGATCGGAAGACCTATGACTTTTCTCCCTACATTTGCTTTTCTCCCCCAAGCCTGGATGTTGTATCAGCTCCAGAGTAGTCAAGACAGGGTTTATGTGACTTGAAGCATGTCTATTTTACATTTTACAGCCTTGTTTTTTTTCCTGCTCTCACCTAGTAAAATTCTTACTATGTTCCCTGTCATCAGCATGTCTTTCTATGGGGGTTGCCGAAGGGCCTGGCCAAAGCCCATCATGTACACTTAGACTTCAGGGCAATCACGTTGGCAAATAAGTAAGGATAGATTCAATTGGGGAGAGAGTAAAGGAAGGGAATCTTATTAGAGGGCTTAGTGTAATAGCCCAAGCAAGAAGTAATGAGATTCTATATGAGGGAGATGATCACGTGAGTGCAGATAAGAGGACAGATGCAAGAAAAGTTGTGAAGTTAGAAACCATAAGATTTGGCAATGAATTGGATATGTGGGGTCCATGGGAACAAGAGTGAGCTGGAGGGGCAGCAAGGTGGCTCAGAGAAAAGAAAACCAGACCTGGAGACAGGGTGGTTCTAGATTCAAATGTGGTCTCAAATACTTCCTAGCTGTGTGACCCTGGGCAAGTCACTTAACCCCCATTGCCTATCCCTTTACTGCTCATCTGTCTTAGAACCAATACTTAGTACTAATTCTAGAACAGAAAGTAAGGGTTAAAAAATAAGCAGTCAAGAACTGATTGTTATATTTTCAGTGTGAGCATTTAGATTTCAGAAATCAGCAATTACTACAAACCGGGGCTTGATTTATTGTTTTGTTGATCGTCTAGACTTAGAAAAGCGATGGAGAAAACGTTAATTATGCAGAATAAACTTTAAAATGTATCCTGTGTACTTTCCCAAGAATGCATTGTTAAACTTTTACCAGCACATTGATGAGTGAGAGTGAAAAATGGAAGATAACAAGGTTTCAAGCATGGGTGACTTGGAGAATGGAGGTGGCCTCAGCATAAGAGGAAGGTTCAGAGAAGGAGAGAGCTTGGCAGGGGGTGGAATGGGGCTGACATAATAAGTTCAGTTTGGAAGATGTTGAGTGTGAAATACCACACAGCACTCGACCCACTGATAGACAAGGCTGCTGTGTTGGTTAGTTTTGCTGAATTTTTTTTTTGTTTGTTTGTTTTTAAGTTCTTGATCTCTAGAGTTGGCTCACTGGGCAGGAGAGGAGGGAGGGATGTATACCCGAGGACAGTGATGTAAAAACAAAGAGATCAACAAACATTAAGAGTGCCAATAAAAGACACTCAAGAGGACTGGTCAGCTTGATGGCACCAAACCAGAGAGATGTATGCCAGAAAGAGACTCTGTAGCCAGCCCCAATGAGCACTGATAAGATAGCAGAATCACCTACTTTGCTTCTCTCTCTCTCTCTCTCTCTCTCTCTCTCTCTCTCTCTCTCTCTCTCTCTCCTCCCATCCCTCTCCCTTCCTCCCTCTATCCCTTTCTCTTTCTCTTTCTCCCTCCCTCTCTTTCTGTCTCCCTCCCTCTCTTTCTCTGACTCCGTCCCTTTCTCTGTCTCTCCTCTCCCTCTCCCTTCCTCCCCCTCTCTCCCTCCCCCTCTCTTCCTCTTTCCTTCCTTCCTTCCTTCCTTCCTTCCTTCCTTCCTTCCTTCCTTCCTTCCTTCCTTCCTTCCTTCCTTCCTTCCTTCCTTCTTTCTTCCTTCCTTCCTTCCTTTCTTCCTTTCTTTCTTTCTTTCTTTCTTTCTTTCTTTCTTTCTTTCTTTCTTTCTTTCTTTCTTTCTTTCTTTCTTTCTTTCTTTCTTTCTTTCTTTCTTTCTTTCTTTCTTTCTTTCTTTCTTTCTTTCTTTCTTTCTTTCTTTCTTCTTTCTTTCTCTTTCTTTCTTTCTTTCTTTTTCTTTCTCTCTCTTTCTCTCTCTCTTTCTTTCTTTCTTTCTTTCTCTCTTTCTTTCTCTCTTTCTTTCTTTCTTTCTTTCTTTCTTTCTTTCTTTCTTTCTTTCTTTCTTTCTTTCTTTCTTTCTTTCTTTCTTTCTTTCTTTCTTTCTTTCTTTCTTTCTTTCTTTCTTTCTTTCTTTCTTTCTTTCTTTCTTTCTTTCTTTCTCCCCCCTATTCATTTTCTCTGTCTCTTTCTCACCCCTCTCCTTTCCCTCTGTGAACTATTTTCAAGGACAACCACCTAGAAGGGAAAGTCCACAAGAGCTTCAGCAGGGATGCCAAACTAGAAGCCTGCTTGTGTGAACCCAGGCTTCAGGACTTCAAGTTGATGTTGGTGAGAGAATTCCTTACTTTAGACCAATTTGAGGGGACTAGGAAGGTTTCTCTAACAAGGCTAGCCTGAGGATAACTCCTCCAAACTGGGAATAGGGAATCGAGGTTGGGATTCATCTCTGCTCTTTGGAGTGGTAGCAGCAAACCTTTTACCTGAGAGATGTAGGCAACTCCCAGTAAGGAAGTTTCCTCTACTGATGAAGGTTGGCAACTGCTTTGCCAAGACCACTGAGAGGTTACCAGGCAAAGAGCATCAGGGATTGAACTAGGGTGGTACCAGGGCACTTGGACAGGAAGAGACATGGCTGTGTACAGTGGACAGAATTTAACAACCAAGTGGATGTAGGGAGGAGTGCAGTCAAAGATGATGCCAAGAGAGGCAGCTGGGTAGCTCAGTGGATAGAGGGCCAGCCCTAGAGATGGGAGGTCCTGGGTTCAAATCTGAATTCAGACACTTCCTAGCCACATGAGCCTCTGCAGTCACTTAATCCCTGTTGCCTAGGCCATGGAACCAATATTCAATATTGATTCTAAGATGGAAGATAGGGCGTATTTAAAAAATGATGCCAAGGTGTGGAGCCCATGTGAAGAGATAAAAGGAGAAAGAATTAAAGATACATATGGAAGGGGCAGTCATTATCACTGGGCATTGAATTCATCCTGTCCTGGGCTTCATAGGGGCAATTGGAAAAGGGAGTTGATGAAACCCTCCTGAGCATTTTCATTCTCAATGAGCAATGAAGGCTCCTCTAAGCAAGTGATCCTGTCTATGTGCATACACATGAGTACGAGGCTGATGACTCATTGGTCACCCTGGGGAAGAAAAAACTTATGGATCCTAATGAGATTAATTAAAGGCTATTTATTATTTATAGCTAGACAAGTCCTCAGGAAGGCTGGAAACCAAGGTGCTAAGAGTCCTTAGAACTCACCCACTGAGCTGAGTTTATAGGCAGAACTATATTTGTATTGTAGCCATCTGAAGGGTCAGATTAGCTGATAAAATGTGGTGTCAAGCCCATATGGTTCACAGGTATCAGAACATCCCTCAATAGTTAGTCAGATTGGGGTTACCAAGGCTAGCAGTAGTTTTTCCTGCTTATACATGAAAGGTTCTATCTCTGATGAGTGCCAGTGCCATTTTTGTAATGGTCCTTACTTCCCAGTGTAGCTAGGTGGCACAGTAGATAAAGTGCCAGATCTGGAGTCAGGAAGACTCATCTTTCTGAGCTCAAATCTAACCTCAGACACTAACTAGCCATGTGACCCTGGGCAAGTCACATTTAACCATGTTTGCCTCAGTTTCCTCATCTATAAATGAGCTGGAGAAGGAAATAGGAAACCACTCCAGTATCTCTGCCAAGAAAACCCCATAACTTCCAAAGCTTGAGCCTGGGTCATCAAGTAATTATGTAGTATTTCATGTATGATCATGACAATATATGTTAAAAAAAAAAAGAAAGAAAGAAAACCCCAAACAGGGTCACAAAGAATCAGATACATGAACACCAAGAACCTTACTTCCTAGGGTTCTAGGGCAGTGATTGGTAAGGAAATAAATTGTTATCAGTTCTCTCCACTCCCAGATCTTTACTTTTGAGATCTTTAAGAATTGTAGTTGGGAGGGTCAGCTGGGAAGCTCAGTGGATTGACTGTCAGCCCTAGAGACAGGAGGTCTTGGGTTCAAATCTGACCTCAGACACTTCCCAGCTGTGTGACCCTGGGCAAGTCACTTAACCCCCATTGCCTAGCCCTTATCACTCTTCTGCCTTGGAACCAATACACAGTATTGATTCCAAGAGGGAAGGTGAGAGTTAAAAAAAAAAATTGTAGGTGGCTGATGTAGCCGTCCACCCCTAGCTATGGGCAAGGGGAACAGTTGGTATGTACAGATTGCCTTAGAAGAGAGCATGCTCAGTCTTGAGCATGCTCAGTATTGCACATGCCTGGGAAGGCCTCTGACCCTTGACCCCAGCTTCCCCCAGGTTAGGCTGGAACATAGGTTTCTTTGTGCTCACCTGGTTAAGAGAAACCACACTTATACCTTGTCATTAACCAATGATGATCATCCCTGTATACTGTGTACATTTGCATATCAAAGAATATATATAGCCCAGCAAGCTCCACCTCTCTCTCTCTCTCTCTTTCAGGCTAGCTGATGGCTGTCCTGGCAGGAGCTTGGCCTCTGGCCAAGCTCCATCTTTAAATCTTCTCTATCTCTCTTTCATCTCTCCGACCTGTGTGGTATTAAATGTGGATCTCTGGACTGGTAAAAGCCTTCGGAAGGGTCCTTTGATCAGAGCTTAGCTGTGGCTCATGGAAAATTAATAAAGACTCATTCCTGCCACCTCATATCTCTAATTTGACTCCATCATCCCCCTCATGGTATCTAAAACTTCTATCCTGTCTCTATCTTCCTACCTTAAAGCTTCTCTCTCCTCAGATGAAGCTTTAGCTGAAGGGGCAAAGGGAGGAAGAGAGTATGACTCATTCCATTGCTGACTTTACAGATTTATTGGGCCTTTTTTCATGCTCTTGTCTATATCTAAAAATTTTTTTTCTTATACCTCAGGGGCTCATTTTTTTAACCTTTATCTTCTGTATTAGAATCAATATGAAATATCAATTCCAAGGCAAAAGAGCAGCAAGAGCTAGACAATTAGTTAAATGACTTGCCCAGGGTCACACAGCTAGGAAGTGCCAGACCAGGTCTGAACCCAGGACCTCCAATATGCAGATTTGGCACTCTTCTATCATACTACCAACTACTGCAGGAGTTCATTCTTCCAGACAGATGATTATAGCTCATTAGATAAGGGGCGTTTAGCCTTAAGGAATACATTGACCAAACTGGACCAGACCAAGCCACAGGGATCATTAAGTTCTTTCATGGCTTTAATTTCTGGTTTAACTCTTACCTTTCCATATACAGCCTATGTAGGTACCCCAAACATCAACATTCATTCAGGGTTTCTGTTCAGCACTTCAGGAACTGAGGTATCCTGCAATTCTAAGATGATCAGGAGGGAATCACTGACTGCAAGAATGGATCCTAACAGGCCGCCATGACAGTTTCCCTTGGACCCATGGCACAGTACAGAAGCAAAGGACATCTAAAATGGGGAGAGGGGAGAACAGGACTATCTTAGGCCTAAAATAGTGTACAGAGGGTTGATTTGTGAACTCTGGCCCCAATGGGGGAACACAAGCTGCTGGCCTACTGCCCAGGCTGGGAGAACCACTGGAGCCTGGCAAAACTCCCTGGCGTCAGAGCAATGATCAGCAAGAGGTCAGCAGGCCTTCACCTCTCAGAACATGAAGTCCATCTAGACTTCCCCCAATCGCATGCTTGGGGACCTTTGGTGGAGGGAAAAGCTGTTGCTCAGGGACAGAGGGCTGGACCCAGAGAGGAAGCCACCTGTTTGAGGGTGTCAGAGGGTAGATTCATGCATTGGAGAAGAGTTGGACAAGATGATCACCCAGGTGCCTCTTGGGTGTGAAATTCTCTGCCCTGAGATAATCCCACCAAGGCTTAGTAAAAGGGTAACAGTACCCACTTCGTGCCAGAGAGGTGAAGTAGGCAGACTGAGACGCACATTTTGAACATGGATAATGTGGGAATTTGTTCTGCCTAACTCGGCATATTTGTTACAATGGTTTTGTTTTGCTTTTTTTTTTTCCAGCAAGGGAAGAGGTGGGACAGAGAGAAAATAAATGCTTTTTAATTGAAAAAAGGGAAAAAAGACAGTAAGCATTTATTAAATGTTTACTATTTGCTAGGTACTGTGCTAAAGCACAAAGATATTCCCTGACCTCAAGAGGCTTACATTTGGTTCTATTTTTAAAATATTTTCCCATGTTTACAAGATTCATTTTATTTCCCTCCCCTCTTCCCTCCCCCCCTCCCAGAGCTGACAAGCAATTCCACTGGCTTATACATGTATTATCACTCAATACCTATTTCCATATTATTCATTTTTGCAATAGAGCAATCTTTGAAAACCCAAATCCCTAATCATATAAACTCATATAAACAGGTGATAAATCATGCTTTTCTTCTGTGTTTCTACTCCCACAGTTCTTTCTCTTGATGTGGATAGCATTCTTTCTCCTAAATCCCTCAGCGTTGTCCTGGATCATTGTATTAAAGAAGCTTACATTTGGGACAATTGGGTAACTCAGTGCATAGGAAGCCAGGCCTGAAGAAAGGAAGTCCTGGATTCAAATTTGACCTCAATCACTTCCTTGTTGTGTGACCCTGGGCAAGTCATTTAAACCCCATGGGCAAGTCATTTAAACCCCATTGCCAAGCCTTTATTGTCCATCTTAGAGCCAATACTTAGTGTCAAGTTTAAGATAGAAAGTAAGGGTTGTTATTTTTTTTGTTTTTTTTTTTTAAGAGAAGTGGGCAGCTGAGTGGCTCAGTGAATTGAGAGCCAGGCCTAGAGATGGGAGATTCTAGGTTCAAATCTGGCCTCAGACACTTCCTAGCTATGTGATCCTGGGCAAGTCACTTAACCCCCACTGCCTAGCCCTTACCATTCTTCTGCCTTGGAACCAATACACAGTACTGAGTCTAAGGTGGAAGGTAAGGGGGAGAGAGACAGAGAGAGAGATTTATGTTCTTTCTTTATTTAATTAATTTAGAATATTTTTCCATGGCTTCATGATTCATGCTCTTTCCCTCCCCTCCTCCCACTCCCCTCCCATAGCCAACAAGCAATTCCACTGGGTTTTACTTGTGTCATTGATCAAGACCTATTTCCATATTATTAATATTTGCATCAGGGTGAATGTTTAGAGTCTACATCCCCAATCACATCCCCATTGACCCATGTAATCAAGCAGTTGTTTTTCTCAGGTGTTTCTACTCCCCCAGTTTTTCCTCTGAATGTGTATAGTGTTCTTTCTCATAGGTCCCTCCAAGTTGTTCAGGATCACTGCATTGCCACTAATGGAGAAGTCCATTACATTCTATTGTACCACAGTGTATCAGGCTCTGTGTACAATGTTCTCCTGGTTCTGCTCGTTTCACTCTGCATCAGTTCCTGGAGGTTGTTCCAGTTCACATGGAATTCCTCCACTTTATTATTCCTTTGAGCACAATAATAGTATTCTATCACCAACATACCACAATTTGTTCAGCCATTCCCCAATTGAAGGGCATCCCCTCATTTTCCAATTTTTTGCCACCACAAAGAACGCAGCTACAAATATTTTTGTACAGGTCTTTTCCCTTATTAACAGATTAACATTCTAATGAAGAATATGCATAAAAGAGAGATGAAAGGGGTTGGGACAGAAAGATGCCCTTGGAGGGGGAATGGAGGCAAAGCTTTGAGAGAGAGAAGCACAGCTGAGAGGAGAATAGAGCAAAGAAGACCTACAACTGTCCTCATTGTGGAATGCCCAGAAAGAACTGGCCAGTGGGGAAAGATGGTTGCCATGGCCATTCTATGGTTAGAAGGTCTTAAGTGTTGAGGAAATCCCAGGGTGAAAGGGCAATTGAGGCATGGAGGTGAAGCCAGGAAAGGAAAGGCAAGGGAAGGCAAGAAAGGGAAGAGGACCACTGAAGTTTTTTCTGGAAAGGATCTCAAAAGTTGCTCTCATCCAGTCTTCTCTATAGATAGGGAAACCAAGGCCCAAAAAGGCAGATATTGAGGTCACACTGATAAGTTTCTGATTGAAAGGCTAGGAGTACAATCCATGATCAAGCAGGCTCTAGCCTTTTAAGCCTAGAGTTGAGAAAGCAAAGGATGCTAGGCACTAGCAATTTGGACAAGTGGGTGGCCAATAGATGTAGACTTCCCAAAGGGACTTTAAACCCAGGAGGCAGATTTATCTCATAATTTCTCCTCTTCCACTCATCCAAAACCTGCTCCTCCTCTAGACTTGAATGTCATATCACAGGTGTCACTGCTCTTCCAGTGGGAAACCTCAGTGTCACCTTTAACATCTCCTTTCCCCTGCCCCAGCACACATTTCGTGCTGGGTACCTAGTGTTTAATAAATGTTTGGTGGCTGATTGAGTCACTTCTTCCTTTTTTCTTCTGAAGTATCCCTGTCCATACCTAGGATTCCAATTCTAGTCAAGATCCTCAAGGCCTCCCAACTGGCACTCCTGCTTCCATTCTGTCCCCTTTCATTCCTCTTGTACACATGGCCAGAACTCCATTATTTACTACCAGTGTGACCATGGGCTTCCCTTCCCCAAACCTTTATTTCCTCATCTATCAAGAGAGAAGGTTGAAATAGACAACCTCCAAGGTTCCTTCTAGCTCCAAATTCCATGATTCAATGAACCCATAAGTAATCTTCCTAAAGTCCCTCCCTGAACATGTGGCTCTCCTGCTGAAAAGTTTTTCATGATTCCTCATCGTCTCTAAGATAAAGACCCTTCACAGTTTGACTTTGGCCTCTCTTCCCATCTTATCTCATAAAGCTCCCCTTACCACTTTTCTGCCTTTGGAACTGACAGTATCAATTCAAAGACAATTATAACATAAAAGAAGTGTTTCTATTTCTGTCATTTTCTTTTAAGTTCTAAGTATACAAAAGAAATATCCTTCTTAGTCCTGTGAATTAGGGAGTACAAGGGTTCCTTTCCTTATTTTATGGATGAGGAAGCAAGAGGAAAGAAGGGGAAGTGTCCAATTTGGGGAAATGACTAGCCCTGGGTCACTGTAGCCAGATTTCAAACCCAAGTCTGAACTCAAAGTCTAACCCTTTTTCTCTCATGCTGTCTTGCCTCCCTACCCCATTCCAATCAAGCCAGATTAGGCATCATCTCTAAAACATATCACTCCTGATTTTCTGCCTCTTAGCCTCAGGCCATTCTCTAGAGCAAGAATGCCTTTTTGCCTGCTGTTTCTACCAGTTTGATTCCTTTATATCCTGTAAAGTCACCTCTCTACCATCTTTTTAATGATCAGTCCAGCCCCAAGTCATTTCTCCCTTTGCAGTGTCACTATAGCACTTTGTATCTAACTTACTGAATTAATGCCTTCAATAGTTATTTCTGCATGTAGCTGACAGCATCTTCTTAGAGTAGTAACTAGGGCAGAGCAACTTGGGCTTTGAGCCAGGGCACAGATATTTAAAGGTATGGACAGCACTTTGCATTCCTTCTGCAGCATGGAAACAGCTGAGTTTAGGACTTAATTAGCAAGAATTAGTTAAAATAAGAAACTATCATATGGCCCATTTTCTCCCCTGCCAGTAGCTCTACCCTGAATGGGAGATGTTGGCAATCCCAGGTGAGCACTCTTCTAATCCTCCCTGCCTCTCACTCTGGTCAGCTCTCCAGCAGTAGTCTACTTGTGTCCCATCGTCTTTGACCTCCTCTCCCAAATGAATAGACCCCTAAAAGCTCTCTTCCTGCTAGATTGTTAGCTCTGTGAGGGCAATGACTTAGTCTCAGAGTCTTAGTCATCTCTTCCCCTTAGTGACCTACTCTCACCAAATGTTTGTTGAGTTGAATATAATTAAATTGAATTGAGTTGAACTAAGATAAGTTGAACATGGGTTGGCTCACAGAATCTGGTTCATATTCATTCGACATTCACTCAACATTTATTAAGCACCTTCTAGGTGCAGAGTACTGTGTTCTGAACTGGGAGAGGTATAAAGTTTGGGTGAGATATGTTCCCTGCCTTCATGGAGCTCATAGACTAGTAGGAGAAGGATGATAATACACGTGCTCAGAATTCTGCACTGGAGAGGTGCAAAAACAAATGTCATGGGAAGTCCTGAGGGGACTGGAAGGATCAAGGAAGGCTTCCTGGAAAGGGTGGCATTTGAGTTGTATTTTGAAGGATGGGTAGGAATTCCATAGGCAAAGGCAGGGAAAGAGGGTACTTGAGGCATAGGAAATAGCTTAAGTACAAACACAGAGTTGAGAAAATGCTGAGCATTTTCAAAGCATAACCCATAGGATCATTGATCCAGAATTGGAAAGAACTTCAGAGGCCATCTCTGAAGAGTTCTTCATCTGACAGATGAGGAAAATGAGGTCCAGGGAAATAGAATGGCTTGTCCAAGATGGCACCGGTAGTCAATATCAGAGCGGGGATTTGAACCCAAGTCCTCTAACACAGGAACCAGTGTTTCCACTGTGCCTCACTGCCTCTTTATTAAAGATACACCACTTAGGGACAGCTAGATGACTCAGTGGATTAAAAACCAGGTCTGGAGACCGGAGGTCATGGGTTCAAATTTGACCTTAGACACTTTCTAGATGTGTGACCCTGGAAAAGTCCCTTAACCCCCAATGCCTAGTCCTTCCTGCTCTTCTGCCTTGGAACTGATACTTTGTATTGATTTTAAGACAGAAGGTAAGGGTTATAAAAAGATGAAACTGAATTCCAGAGTAATTAAGTGTCTTACCAAAAGTTGTCTAGCTAATGAGTGCTTGAGAAATTTGAACCCACTTTTACTACTCTTTTCATTGCTTTGTGCTGCATCACCTTTAGAGCATGGTAGAGAGAAACAGCATGAGGAAAGTCTGGATAAATAGTATAGCATTAGGTTATGGAGGGTTTTGAAGACCAAGCAATAGAGTCTGAATTCAATTCAGGATGCAATAGGGAGCCACTGAGTTTTCCAGGAGAATGTAAGCTTCCTGAAGGCTGGGAATGTTTCACTTTTGTAATTAACACCCCTCAATACCAGCACGCACACACAGTAAGCACTTAATAAATAATTGTTAATTAATTTTTTGAGCAAATGAATGTCACTATCGAATCTATGCATAAATTGTTCTGGCAAAAAGTGAAGGCCAAATTGTTAAGGGAAAGACAGTAGAGGTGGGAAGACCTACTAGGAGATTTTATAACTGGAAACACTCCAGCAGGGCTGGGCATCCTGTTTTGACAGTCAGTTTGCTTCTGAGAATATGAAGCAGCAGCCTCAGCTAATTTTGGCTGGGGACTTTAGCCCCAGGAGACATCAGCCCATCTGTGGGGCCAAGGCTGGATTAATGATTGTACAGGTCTAGCCAAGGGGACTCAGGCAGAGAGGGAGATCTTAGCACAACTGACCTTACCCAGCTTCTCTGAACCCGGAAAGAGCACCCACAACACACCCAGAGCCAGGACCAGTCCCTGAGGGGGAAATTTAGGGAGATGGATCTGGGCGTGTCCAGACTCCCTGTGGGAGAAGTACAAAAATAGAAAAGGAGGCATGATGGGTTGCTCCTATGACATCTGTATGGGGTATACTTTTTTCTTCTAAAATTTGAAATATCTTTATCAATGCCTTTTGCCATCTAAATTATATTCATTTCCCACCACACCCTTTTCATATTGAATCCATCATGACAAAGGAAAACAATTAAGCACAAATGTCTCCTAATTGGGTACATGATGTAGACATAATGGGTGAAACCATAAGCAGATTAGGGGAACATGGAATCGTTTACCTATATGGATAAGTGAAGAATTTAGAACCAAATGAGAGAGAACATGACAGGATCTAAAATGGATAATTTTGATTATATTAAAAAGATTTTGCACAAACAAAACCACTACAACCAAGATTAGAAGGAAAGCAGAAAGCTGGGGGTAGAGGAACTTTAAAGTAATGTTTTTGAGGAAAGCCTCATTTGTCAAATATAGAGAGGATCCAGTCAAATTTATAGGAATGCAAGTCTTCATCCAGTTGAAAAATGGTCAAAGGATTTGAAGAGGTAGTTTTCAGATGAAGAAATCAAAGCTATCTATAACTATATAAAAAAATGCTCTACATCACTATTGATTAGAGATAGGCAAGTTAAAACCACTCTGAGGTACCACCTCACAGGCATCAGATTGGCTAATATGACAGAAAAGGAAATTACAAATGCTGGAGGGAATGCAGAAAAACTAGACACTAATGATGGAGTTGTGAAATAATCCAACTGTTTTGGAGAGTAATTTGGAACTATGCCCAAAAGGTTATAAAACTGTGTATACCCTTTGACCCCCAAATACCACTACTAGGTCTTTTTCCCAAAAAAGATTTTAAAAAGGGGAGTGAACTTATTTGTACAAAAGTATTTATAGTATTTCTTTTTGTGATGACAAAGAAATGGAAATCGAGGGTATGCCCATCATTTGGGGAATGGTTGATAAAATTAAGTATATGATTGCAATGGAATACTATTGTGGTATAAGAAATGATGAGCAAGATAATTTCAAAAAACATCTGGGAAGACTTATATGAACTGATGCAGAGTGAAATAAGCAGAACCAGGAGAATACTGTACACAGTAACAGCAATGTTGTGGAACAATCAACTCTGATAGACTTAGCTGCTCTCAGCAACGCAATGATCTAAGACAATTCCAAAGGATTCATGATGAAAATCCATCTCTAGAGAAAGAGCTGATGGAGTCTGAATGCAGATAGAAGCACACTATATTTCACTTTGTTTCTTCGTTTTTTGTTCAAATTTTCTTCCACAAAATCAATAATATGGAAAAGTGTCTTACATGATTGCATATGTTAAATCTATATCAGATTGCTAATTGTCTCAGTGAAGAGTATAGGAACAAGGAAGAGAATTTCAAGAGGAACTTGAAATTTTTAAAAAACATAAATGTTAAAAATTATTTTTACTAAACATAAAGAAGGAAACCATAAGTAAATTGGGTAAACACAGAATAGTATACATGTCAGACCTTTGGGAGGGGAAAGACTTTAAAACCAAGCAAGACATAGAAAGAATCACAAAATGTAAAATAAATAATTTCGACTACATCAAATTAAAAAGCTTTTGTACAAACAAAACCAATGTAACTAAAATCAGAAGGAAAACAACAAATTGGGAAAAAATCTTCATAAAAACCTCTGACAAAGGTTTAATTACTCAAATTTATAAAGAGCTAAATCAATTGTACAAAAAATCAAGCCATTCCCCAATTGATAAATGGGCAAGGGACATGGATAGGCAGTTTTCAGATAAAGAAATCAAAACTATTAATAAGCACATGAAAAAGTGCTCTACGTCTCTTATAATCAGAGAGATGCAAATCAAAACAAATCTGAGGTATCACCTCACACCTAGAAGATTGGCTAACATGACAGCTATGGAAAGTAATGAATGCTGGAGGGGATGTGGCAAAGTAGGGACATTAATTCATTGCTGGTGGAGTTGTGAACTGATCTAACCATTCTGGAGGGCAATTTGGAACTATGCCCAAAGGGCAATAAAAGAATGTCTACCCTTTGATCCAGCCATAGCACTGCTGGGTCTGTACCCCAAAGAGATAATGGACAAAAAGACTTGTACAAAAATATTCATAGCTGCGCTCTTTGTGGTGGCCAAAAATTGGAAAATGAGGGGATGCCCATCAATTGGGGAATAGCTGAACAAATTGTGGTATATGTTGGTGATGGAATACTATTGTGCTAAAAGGAATAATAAAGGGGAGGAGTTCCATGGAGACTGGAACAACCTCCAGGAAGTGATGCAGAGCGAGAGGAGCAGAACCAGGAGAACATTGTACACAGAGACTAACACACTGTGGTATCATCGAACGTAATGGACTTCTCCATTAGTGGCGGTGTAATGTCCCTGAACAATCTTCAGGGATCTAGGAGAAAAAACACTATCCATAAGCAGAGGACAAACTGAGGGAGTAGAAACACCGAGGAAAAGCAACTGCCTGACTATAGCGGTTGAGGGGACATGACAGAGGAGAGACTCTAAATGAACACTCTAATGCAAATATTAACAACATGGCAATGGGTTCGAATCAAGAACACATGTGATACCCAGTGGAATCACGCGTCGGCTAGGGGGGATGGGGGGAGGAAAAGAAAATGATCTGTGTTTTTAATGAATAATGCATGGAAATTATCAACTAAAATACTATAAAATTAAAAAAAATTATTTTTACATGTAATTATGGAAAAAAATAAAATAAACAGTGACTAACCATCATGATGAAACATGGTATTCATTTCCTGGCAAAGAGATGATGACCTGAGAGTACAAATTGAAGCATGTATATATATATATATATATATATATATATATATATATATATATACACACATACATGTTTCTATATGTGTGTGTATATATATCATATAGATGATATAGATATATATAGAAAGAGAGAGGGAGAGAGAGAAAAACGTGGCTAGGATGGGGATTTATTCTGCTCAACTACATGGGCAATTAGGTGGTTCGGTAGATAGAACACCAGGCCTAGAATCAAGAAGAATTAAGTTCAGATGTGATCTCAGACACTTTGTAGCTTGATTCTGGACGATTCACCTAATCTGTTTGCCTCATTTTCCTCATCTGTAAAATGGGGATTATAATAGTGCCTACCTCCTGGGACTGCTGTGAAGATCAAACAAGATAATAATTATAAAGTACCCATGATAAGCGCAATATAAATGTTAAATATTATATTTGTATTGAGTTTTGTTTTTCTCACTTTCTCAGTAAGTGAGAAAGAAGTACTTGAAAGGGAAAGATTTCAGAAATAAAAATAAAAATTAAATTAAATTTATTATTTTTAAAAGTGCATCAGATATGAGTTAGAAGTAAGGTTCTGCAGTTACTATCTGTGGGACTTTGGATAAATCATTTAATTTCTCAGGACCTCAGTTTCCTTCTCTGTAATGAGATTATACTCGATCACAGGTGTCAAATGTGCAGCTGGCAGTATGCAGCTGGCAACATTCCTTAGTACAGCCCAAACTAGATGAAAATGTAACTGGGAAGTAGTTAACAAAATAAATAAAAAATACAGTAAAGTACAGACAACATTAATATGTGGTTTTCTAAGTCAAGATGTGCCTTCAAGGGTCTTTATGTATGGTACTGAGTTTGACATCTCTGCACTACAGGATCACTAAAATCCTTCCCAATTTTGAATCCAAAGGTCTTATATTCCTATTAGCTATTCTCTAATCTAATCTATTACTTATCCTTATCTTACCTTTTTTGGGCAATAGTACATCCAAACCTGTAACTTTACTGATATGAGGAGCTACCGGGTATGAAAACTTCCTCCACTGCAGTAGATCTGCATCTCATCTCTGTACCATATAGTGTTAGAGGGTTGCTTGGGGTCCCAAGTGATTCAGAGACTTATCCAAGGTCACAGATATAATATGGAGCCAGAACATGAATCAAATGTTA
The DNA here is from genome assembly GCF_027887165.1 of Monodelphis domestica. Lineage (NCBI taxonomy): Eukaryota > Metazoa > Chordata > Mammalia > Didelphimorphia > Didelphidae > Monodelphis > Monodelphis domestica. Next base: position 390,270,147 of record NC_077227.1, on the reverse strand, counting down.
ACCTAAAAATAACCGAGAAGAGCAGAATCTCAGTTAGAAGGCACCTCAGAAGTCATCTAATCCAGAATTTGTCCAGAAATGTCTTTAAGACCTCTATCAATCAACTGTGAAAGACTCGGCTACTTAGATCCAAGATAATTCTAAATGACTCACTATGAAAAAATGCCATCCATTTCCCCAGAGAGAATTAATGATCTCTGAGTGCAAACAGAAATATAATATTCTCCCTTTCTTATTCATTTTTGCTTTTGGGGGGTAATATTACTAATATGACATTTTGGCATAATTTTACATGGATACTTGATATAATTTTGCTTGCCTTATCAGTAGGTAGGGGAGAGATGGGAAAGAAGGAGAGAGGGAGAGAATTTGGAACTCAAAATTTATAAAGAAAAGAATAAATAATTTTTTAAAACTTCCATTGGAGCAGGTAGGTAGCTCAATGGATAGAATGCCAGGCCTGGAGTCAAAAGGACCTGGGTTCAAATTTGACCTCTGATACTTTCTAGCTGTGTGACCCTGGGCAAGTCATTAAACCCTGTTTGCCTAACCCCTGACCTTCTGTCTTGGAGAAGTTACTAAGACAGAAAGTAAGGGTTTCAAAATAAAAAAAATAAATAAACCTCCATCAATGAGGAACTCATTACTTCCTAAGGCAGCTCATTACACTTTTGGAGAGCTCTGATGGTTTGAAAGATTACCCTAATTGAACCTAGGTCTGCCTCCCTGTAACTTCCAGTGTTCTAAGTTCTGCCCTCTGGGGCCAAGAAGAACAAATCTAATCACTTTTCTTGAAGAGTTCTTCCTAAAGAACACTACTTGGAGACAGTACCTTTTCTCCCCTAAGTCTCTGTTTCTTCCAGATAAACTTTCCCAGCTTCTTCCATATAATCTTGCTCACCCATCTCTGGACTCTTTCTGGTATTAATATTCTTCCTAATATGGTGTTCACCAAGATAAGCAGAATTGGGGAAATATTGTACACAGTAACAGCAATAATGAACGATAATTATCTGTGAAAAATTGGCTACTGTCAGCAATGCCATGATCTGGGACAATCCTGAAAGACATGACGGGGAATGCTCTCCACCCCCAGAGAAAGAACTGTTGGAGTTGTCTTTCACATCGGTGTATTTATGGTTTATTTGGGGGTTTTGGTTATGTATGATAGAAATGTGTTTTGCATGACAATAAAAAATGAAAAATAATATGGTGCTCACATTCTGTGCTCTAAGTATTTTTCTAGCTCCTACGTGCTGGTATTATAGTTTATATTCTAAGTGGTCAAAGGATTTAGGCAGTTTTTAAAAGAAGACTTGCAAACTATTAGTAACCATACGAAAGGCTGTGCCAAATTGCTAATAATGGTAGAAATGCAAATCAAAACGTCTCTGAGGTTTCACTCATACCTAGTAAAGAGACAAAAAAATGACAAAAGTTGGAAATAGTCATTGTTGGAGAGGCCGTGGGCACAGGCCCAAAAGGTGTGAAGTGGTCCAACCATTTTGAAAAACAAACTGGAATTATGCAAAGAAAATAATGTAAATGTCCATACCTTTTGAACCAGAGACTCCATGACTGGATTTCTATCCCAAGGAAACCATCGTTAAGAAGAAAATCCTCATATACCATAAAATATATGTATTTTTTAATAACAGCATTTTTTGGTGATAAAGAATTAGAAACAAAAGAGATACCTATCAATTGGAGAATGACTAAGGAAATTGTGGTGCCTGAATGTAATTGAGTATAACCATGTTATAAGAAATGATGAATATGATGATAGAAGCGTGGAAAGATCTATATGAATGGAAGCAGAGTGAAGTAAGTAGAGACAAGAAAACAATATATACAGTAACTACAACAATGCAAATGAAAAGAATGAATGACATACCAAATAAAAAAGTAAATATAACAAAATTGTAAAAATAAAATAAAACTTAAATGAAGAGCTATGAGAAGACATCCCCAGTCTACTCCTTCATGGATCTGGCAGATCCACAGGTGTAACATACTGCACACAGTTTTTGGACTTTTGCAAAGTATTGATCCGTATTGCTGATTTTTTTTCACCTCTAATGTCACTTGGGATGGCTCTCTGGGAGGGGGAGCAGGAAAGATTCTTAGGATAACTATGAAATAGAAATAGAATAAGAAAAAATAGAAAATATTAATAAAAACTTATTTAAAAGTAATAAATCACTAAGATGTTCATACACTTTGACTCAGAGATCTCATTGTAGATGTATTTCCCAAAGAGGCCAAAGACAAAGAGAAAGTCTATCATGTTGATTTTGACATTCATGGCAGTACCTTTGACATTATCAAAGAAATAGAAACAGAATAGATGCCCATCACTTAGGGAATGGATAAACATATTGTGGTAGCTGACTTAATGTGGTACTTAATGGAATTTTACCTTGTTGCAAACTGACAAATGTAATAAAGTCAAAGAAGATTAGGAAAACTTCTAGGAAATAAAATAAAACAAGCGAGAAAATCAAGGTACATGTTGGCGATTGAACATTATTATTGTACTATAAGAAACAATGAGATGCTTTCAGGAAAAGCTGGAAAGACCTTCATAAACTGATGCAGAGTGAAATAAACAGAACCAGAAAAACTACACAGTAACAGCAATATTGTGGAATCAACTGTGAAAGATGTGACTATTCTCAGTAATATAATGATACGGAACAATTCTGGACTCATCACAAAGAACGCCATCCACCTCTAGAGTTTGGTTTCAGATGCAGATCAAAGCATATGATTTTTCACTTTAGTTTATTTGTGGTTATATTTTGGGGTTTTGGTTTTATATGAGTATTCGTGATGACAATGTACAATGACCAATATGGAAGCGTGTTTTTTTGTTTTGTTGGGTTTTTTTAAACCCTTACCTTCCATCTTAGAATCAATGCTGTGTATTGGTTCCAAGGCAGAAGAACAATAAGGGCTAGGCAATGGGGGTTAAGTGACTTGCCCAGGGTCACATAGCTAGGAAGTGTCTGGGGGCAGATTTGAACCCAGGACCTCCTGTCTCTAGGCCTGATTCTCAATTTGCTGAGCCACCCAGCTGCCCCATGGAAGTGTGTTTTGCATGATGATATGTGTATAACCTAGGAAAAAAATAAAACAAGCACAATCAAGAAAATAATATACCCAATGACTGCCACAATGTAAATAGAAAGAGCAATAATAGCAGCAACAACAAAACCCCAAATCAAATCTATGTAATTGCCATGACCAAGCCTAGTCAAAGAAAAGATATGTAAACCTCCCCCCCCCCTTATTTCAGATACAAGGAATTATAGAGAACAACTCTTGCACATGCTATCAAACACAATTGATGTCATTTAATTTCAATGAATTGTCTTTTCTTTTTGAAAAAAAAAACTTTACAAGGGATAGTTTGCTATATAAGGCAGAAAGATATATTTGGAATCAAATATGATATAAAAACAAAAGATAACAGTAAAAAAAAATTTTAAATGCTCCAAGTTTCCTTTCACCTTCAACATTCTGAGTTCCATGCTCCCTCTTAAGCACAATTCCAGCCTAGCCCTGGTCGTGTTTCCCCAACCTGAACCTCAATAAGACACCTGCCCCTAGTCCTACAGCAAGTCCTTAACCTGTCAGTTTCCCTGATCCTCTCTCTCGCCATCCTTTGCCCTGGTTTTTTAGCTGGTTCCATCTTTAGGCCCCAATTGGTCCTCAGGCTATAGAATCTCTGGCCTATCAGGGATCCAGAAGACAAGGATGAGTTTGGCCAAGATCCCCTACACAAGCACAGCTAGTCCAGATGGTCCATCCCTCCAGATAAGCCACAGCCACATCTCGGAGTTTCCAAAAGTCTGTCCCATGGGTCCTCATTCTCATCTCAGGCCCAAGCTCCACATAGTAGAGCTTCTCAAGTAGAGGCTGTGTCACCATGACTACACATAGACACATTCACAACCCTAGGCTCAGAGACATGCATTCCCTCAGTGGGTACTTAGAATAGTGCCCAGCACATAGTGGATATTTAATACATGTTCACTGCCTGCCTGACAGAAATGAATTCCTAAAAACACACATACAAACGCAGATATGCATATGCAGAGACTCACACATGCAAAAGATATATGTATAAATGCACAGCCAAGAGACAGCCCATTTGGAGAAATTCTTGGTGGGGAGGGAGGGAAGGGAGTGATAGGAGAGAGGAAAGGGAGCCTCTCCCTGAGGAAAATATGAGGTATGGAGCAGCTAGGAGGCTCAGTGACTAGAGAGCCAGGCTTGGAGTGGGGAAGACCTAGGTTCAAACATGACCTCAGACACTTCCTAGCTGTGTGACCCTGAGCAAGACACTTAACCTTAACTGTCTAGTCCTTACTGCTTTTCTGTTTTGGAGCCAATACTTAGTAGAGAAAGAAAGGAAGAAAGGGGGAGGGGGGGAGGGAGAGAGAGAGAGAGAGAGAGAGAGAGAGGGAGGGAGGGAGGGAGAGAGGGAGGGAGGGAGAGAGAGAGGGAAGGAAGGAGAAAGAGAAAGGGAGGAAGGAGAAAGAGAAAGGGAGGAAGGAAGGAAGGAAGGAAGGAAGGAAGGAAGGAAGGAAGGAAGGAAGGAAGGAAGGAAGGAAGGAAGGAAGGAAGGAAGGAAGGAAGGAAGGAGGGAAGGAGGGAAGGAGGGAAGGAGGGAAGGAGGGAAGGAAGGAAAGGAGGGAGTGAGGAAGGAAGGGAGGAAAATCTGAGAGATCCTAAAACTGGTTGAGGACAGTCCTCAGTGTCTGGGGCCCCAGGCACAGAAGGTTGTAGACTTGGGGACCGTTTTACTACCTAGAACCTAGGCAGTTCTAGGTGTGGCAGTGGTGGTGGGGAGAGTGGGGAGCAGAGATTGCCCAGAAAGAACCTGAGGTGGCTCCCCCCACATAGGCAAAGACTTCTCCTGACGATTAGCAATTAACTGGGAGGAATTTTAGGGGAGGAGATTAATTAGGTAACTGTAGAAGGTGGCTGGGGTCTGGAGGGACTTTGATCTTGGCTTGAGAATATAAAAGGTCTCAGCCCCCCCAAAACCTTTTTACTTTGGCCACGAGGATTTTCCCATAGCTTTCTGGAGTCAGAGTACTGGAGTTAAGGCCAGCCAGGTGAGTGGCTAAGGCAGCAGGCACTCAGGCAGGCTTCAGGTCCCAAGTTTCCCTCCCACTGCTCCTTCCCAATTCTCAGACTCAGGCAGCCTGGACTCCACTTGCCATCCTTGTCTCTTTCTCCTACTCCCCAGACCCCTAGCGCTGGCTTCCCAGGCTATTAACCCCTCAATGCCCTTTCACCTCACCTCGTCCCCTAGCCCTCATTCCCCGGCCACCAGGACTCCAACATAACTTCAGTCCTCACTGCTGTCCCAAAGTCCATCAGTCTCCAACCCCAGGCTGCTCCAGCCCCAAGGGGCCTCCTGCCCCAGCTCTCAGGAACAGTGTGTGTAGGTGCACATAGAGGAAAAGGAGGTGGGGATGGGGTGGGGGAGATTCAAGGCTCTCCATTAGGGAAGGGGGAACCCAAAGAGGGAACATCTGGTCCTAGGGACCTCTCTGGTGTCTCTCTCCAGGATGATGCCTTACAGAGAGAGACACATGTGTCCTGGCCTATCCCCACTGCCAGCTGCCAGCCCTCGCTGTGTGATCCGAGGAGCAGCCTTTGCCTATACACCCAGTCCTCAGGGTAAGGACAGAGTATTCCTGACTCCAGACTTCCTTCTGGACAGGGTTCCACCTGTTGGGGGGGGGGGGGGCGGGGAGGGGCTGGCCACAGATCTTGCCCTAGTCTGAGCACCTCACTGTGGAACAGAGATCCCCTCCAAGAGTGTGCTCCTAGAGGACTGCCTAGGGGCAGCATGCTATTTTTCATTGTCCAGCTCTGTACATCCCACACCCCCAGAGCTGAGGGTCCCAAGGGATCTCAGTCACTTATCTCTCAGTATTTCTCCCTAGTTCTACACCGGATTCCTGGAGCCCCAGCCTATGCCTTCCCCACCATGGGGCCAGGGGCCCTTCCTGAGTGTGGCTGTCTATGTGGAGACACCCTGGAACGCTATGAGCCAGACCCACTGCCCCCCAAGTTGGCCCTGGAGGACACACAGAAGCCAGGTGCTGGGTTGTGAAGAGAAAGTGGGTAGGGGTTCTGATTGTTTCAGCAAGGGAAAAGGAAAGAAAGAAGAAAGAAAGAAAAGAGAAAGAAAGAAAGAAAGAAAGAAAGAAAGAAAGAAGAAAAGAAAGAAAGAAAGAAAGAAAGAAAGAAAGAAAGAAAGAAAGAAAGAAAGAAAGAAAGAAAGAAAGAAAGAAAGAAAGAAAGAAAGAAAGAAGAAAGAAGAAAGAAAGAAAGAAAGAAAGAAAGAAAGAAGAAAGAAAGAAAGAAAGAAAGAAAGAAAGAAAGAAAGAAAGAAAGAAAGAAAGAAAGAAAGAAAGAAAGAAAGAAAGAAAGAAAGGAAGGAAGGAAGGAAGGAAGGAAGGAAGGAAGGAAGGAAGGAAGAAAGGAAGAAAGGAAGAAAGGAAGAAAGGAAGAAAGAAAGAAAGAAAGAAAGAAAGAAAGAAAGAAAGAAAGAAAGAAAGAAAGAAAGAAAGAAAGAAAGAAAGAAAGAAAGAAAGAAAGAAAGAAAGAAAGAAAGAAAGAAAGAAAGAAAGAAAGAAAGAAAGAAAGGAAGGAAGGAAGGAAGGAAGGAAGAAAGGAAGGAGAAGGAAGGAAGGAAGGAAGGAAGGAAGGAAGGAAGGAAGGAAGGAAGGAAGGAAGGAAGGAAGGAAGGAAGGAAGGAAGAAGGAAGGAAGGAAGGAAGAAGGAAGGAAGGAGGGAGGGAGAAAGGGAAGGAAGGAAGGGAAGGAGGGAGAAAGGGAAGGAGGGAGGGAGGAAGAAATATGGCTATCCACAGTCAGAGAAGGAACTGTTGGAATCTGATTGCAGATCAATGCATGCCATCTTCACTTTATTTCTTTCAAGAATTTTTTATTCTATTTTGATATGTGTCACCTGTCATGGCATGGGGAATCTCTATCAGACCTATATCATAACCCAATATCAGACTCTTTACCGCCTTGGGGAGTGAAGGGGAAGGGAAAGAGGAGAGAGTCTGAATCACAAAATGTCAGGAAAAAAATCATCAAAAATTGTTTCTATGTGTAATTGAAAAAATTTAATTAAAAAAAAACGAAGGGGAGGGGGCCTATATCATTGGGGCCAATAGGAAAAGACTCTGATATAGGAGTGGACTCCTGGAAAAGTGAATCCATAGCAAGTGGCCTGGGGAAGGAAACAGATCATATGAAAATGTTATTGGTGAGGAGAAGAGTAGCAGGAAGGGAAGGGCTCACTCTAGAGTTGTGTCTCCCCAGAACCAGGGCATCCCAGCGGCTCCACTCAGCCTGTGTCACCCTTCTCAAGATTCCCATGATGACTCGTCTTCCTCTATCTCTTTGTCTGCTCCTTGGATGTGCTCAGCTCAGCTTTCCAGCTGGCTGGGGGTACGTAGAAGAAGAAGGGATGGCAGGCAGAGGCAGAAGAGAGGTCTTGGGTCGAGGAACCTCCCCATCAGGTTGGGAACAGGAACTGAGGGACACTGGGCCAAGAGAGATGGAGACTCTGGCTCAGAGAACCAGGACATGGCCTGGGCCTCAGAGGCATGGAGCCATCTTTTGACCAAGAAGGTTGGAAGGTTGAGAGAACTGAGAGCAGATGGTGGGGCTTATCCCCAACCCTTTCCCCTTTACTTTCCTGCCCCAGGGAAGGTGGCTGGAGATATCTTCAAGGACAACGCCATCTTGTCTAATCCTGTGGCGGCCTGGTGGTGGGGATTCTGGTGACTGTCCTTGTGCAGAGCTCCAGCACGTCTACCTCCATCATCGTCAGCATGGTCTCCTCAGGCTGTGAGTATTGGCGGGGGAGAGGCTGGGACCTGTGGGAAACAGGGAGTAAACCAGAGGACCAAGGCACAGGGCAAAGGGACAAGGGAGTCAGTAGTAAGAATTTGGTGCTCAGAGGAACAGCTAGGTGACTCAGTGCACAGAGCACCAGTCATGGAGTCAGAAGGACCTGGGTTCAAATTTTGCCTGACATTTCATAGCTGGGTGACCCTGGCCAGAGTACTTAACCCAAATTGCCTTGTCCTTGCCTTTTGTCCTAAAGTTGCCCCTGGGACAGAAGATAAGGGTTGTTGTTTTCTGTTGCTAAGTCTCAGCCTTCACTTATACAGTCACCTTCCAGGAATCCCAGGTCCTCTTTGGAGTTTACCCAGGCAACACTTGGCCTGTCCTCCCAGGACCTTCACTTTTCCTATTTTCTAAATGTCCCTGGTCAGTAACTCTAACTCTAGGCACTGAGCCTTCCAGAGGGGCTTGCTCCCTGAGCTATTGCCCTTGGTTCCTAACTTCTCTTCTTCTCTCCTTTTTCCTTCCATTGACACTAACAACTGATTCTGGGATCTGTTCTCTCTCCTTCTGTTTCCACAAACTCAGCTCAGAAGAGGAAATTTTCTTTTTTTCTGAGTCAAAAACTGACCTTTGTTGTTAGATTAAAAATCATAGAGTCAGGGTTTAGACATGCCCAGCATGGTCAAAGATCCAGAGCCCATTTGTCAACTCATATATACTTTATTCAAGAAAGTCAGATACACAGACACTCTCTGCCCCCACACATATGCCTTAATGGGGGAATGGTCTATTGAGTATTTCTTCTCAGAGGGGGGAACCAGAATTTTGTCTTTTAGAAGGTCTCCTTCAAGAAGGTCAAGTTTTTTCTTATTTCTATTTGTGGCGTAAGCATCTGTTCCACAAAGGGTGAAAATAAAGATGGCCATGGTCATTCTGTAGCTTCAAAGCCAACTGAGATATAATGTCTGGATACATTCCAAGACACTGGAGGCATGCATAAAACTCTAAGGGTATTTTCATAAAAAGAGAAAAAAAGTGGGCAAGGACAGCTAGGTGGCTCGGAGGATTGAGAGCCAGATCTAGAGACATGAGGTTCTAGGTTCAAATCTGGCCCTCAGACACTTCCTAGCTATGTGACCCTGGGCAAGTCACTTAACTCCCATTGCCCAACCCTCACTTCTCTTCTGCCTTGGAAACAATACATAGTATTGATTCTAAGACGGAAGATGAGAGTTTAATTTTTTTTTATTTAAAAGACCTTTTAAATTAAAATTTTTATTTTTATTTCACCTTTATCTCCCATTTCAGCAAAGCTAACCAATATATTAACTAAGTCTGATAGTATACCCAAGGTTTCATATCTATACCCCCCCTTCTCAGCAAAGAAAAATGGAAGAGAAAAGAAGAGGGGTATTGTCTAAAGTTTATAAGCAGGAATAAACTAATAAATAACTTCAGAAAAATAAGCAGGGATAATTAAAAGATCCCTCTTTGCCAAATGGTGCCATCTCTAGTGCAGGGTGAGGAGGGAGGTACCTGGGAACTTTAATGCAATGAATTAATTAACTTAATTCAACAAATAAAAGGATCCCCCAAATTTCTAAACCATTTATCAAACTAGCTAAACTCAAGCTAGCTTGGCTCACGGTCCTCTCTTCCTTATGAACCCCATGCTAAGGGCCCCTAGCTTCCCCCAAGAATATCATTCTTTGCTTGTGCCCACCTGGCATTGTACCCTATGCTCACTGATACATCCTATACTCCTTGGTTCACTCTCAACCAATCAGAAAAGCTCGGTTCAACCAACACTGCCTTAATGCTTCACTAGCTAATTTCCCCTTCTTTTTCCCTTATCGTCTTTTGGAGACAAAAACAAGGAAATATGAACAGGTACAGACAGGCTTGCCATTACTTTGAAACAAAATGAGAATATTTCAGCCTAACACACTGGTGACAAGTTCATTTCATTTTAGCTGGCGGCAAGACTGATGGCCTGTCACTACTTGGGCTTACTAGGTTACAAGCTACTAGGAATGGGGAGTTCTTGGGGAAGACTAGAGCTCAACCTCCCCTGTCCCATGGCATTGAGCTTTTTTGTGGGGGGTAGATTGGAGGTAAGGGCAAGTATCAGATCCAGCAGCCCAAGGAAGAGTGGTCCGACATCTTTCATCATCCGCAGGAGTTGGGAGGGGGCCAATGGTGGTGCTGGAGATGGCGGCTAAGCCTTTGTTCCCCTCCTGCCCACAGTGCTAGAAGTCAAGTCAGCCATTCCCATTGTCATGGCTCCAACATTGGCACATCTGTCACCAACACCATCGTGGCCTTAATGCAGGCTGGAGATAGGAGTGACTTCCGAAGGTGAGAAGGGAGGGGAAAGGCTGACTGGGTAGTAGCTGAGTGGTCAGAAGGGGTGTGGAGCCCTTCATGATGTCTCCTCACTGAAACAACCATTGTAGAACTTATTCTGGGCTCTATTTTCACTCTGAGCCACTTCCAAACTTCCTCCTTATCCAGTTCCCAGACTCCTCTGCTCTAAAAGCTGACCCCAAACCCTCCATTCTGACAATGATCTCTTTTCTTCCCTATCGTTACCCATGCACTGACCATCACCTCATAATCATAGTTCCCCAACTTCTCCCTTCTTAACTCTGATCCCCACCCAAACTCTGTGTTCATCCCAATAGCAAACTCTCATAAAATAGCTTTGAGCGCCTCTATTTCCCCAGCCTAATTCTGACCAATAAATTACTTTCATCCTATCCTGGCTCCCAAATGCTAATATCCTAACTGACCAAATTCCCACTATCATAATCCTCCTTCCCAAACTTGCTTTGGCTCCCAAATGCCCATATTGAATTCTCTTCTGAGAATTTTCCTGTTCTAACTCAATCCACAAAACTCCCTCCATCCCAGTCTCATCCAGATTAATCCTAACCTCCCAAATTTGCTCATAAGATTCCCCAAATTCCCTCCCAACCTAGTACTGATCCCAAGAATCTCCTCAAAATTTGCCAATCTAGACAGACTCCCCCACTTCCCTATTTTTCTTTGTCCCTTTCCCAAATTCTCTCTTCCTATCCTTGACTCACAGACCCTGCAAAATTCGTCCTTCTTCCATCCCTCTCCAGTTCTGGTTCTGGACTTAAAGTCCTTCCCATTCCCCCACCCCAGGGGCCTTTTGCAGGGGCTACAGTCCATGACTGCTTTAACTGGCTATTCAGTTCTTGTCCTGTTGCCCCTGGAGGCAGCTACTGGCTACCTGCACCACCTCACGCACCTGGTGGTCACTTCCTTCAAAATCCGAGGTGGCCGAGATGCTCCAGACCTGCTTAAGATCATCACTGAGCCTTCACCCGACTCATTATCCAGGTGCGGACTGGGGATCTTCAGGTCATTCTTGGGCCAGGAGAGGGTCTCTTCTTTTGTTGTTCCTCTCTAAAGAAATCCCCCTTTCCCAGGTGGTGGCGGGAGGCTTTCACAGAGAGGAAGAAAGTGCTGTGACTGGAGACAGAAAACCTAGTTTGTAGTCCTGACTGCCATATTCTTAAACTGATGAACCTCAGTTTTCTAGTATGTAAAATGGGGTCAATAATACTTATATTACCTGCCTTCCTAGGGAAGTAGTGAAACAATGGCTTTGTAAACTCCAAAGAGCTATAAGATGTTATTAATAATACATGGGATGGTAGAAATGGAGCCAGGTGTGAATTTAGTCTGAGAGGGTTGGGAGGCAGCATGAATCAGGGGAAAGAAACACTGACTCAACTGAATCACATGTTCTTCTTGTTCAGGTCATGCCTGACTCTTTGAGACGCTGTTTGAGGTCAAAGATACTGAATGGGTTGGCCATATCCTTCATGAGCTCATTTTACAAATGAGGAAAACTGAGACAAATAGGGTCAAGTGACTTGTCCAGGGTCACACGGCTAGTATCTAAAGCCAGATATGAACACAGAAAGGTGACTCTTCCTTACTCTTGGCCCAACACTCTATCCATTGTGCCTTGAGTCAGATGAATTGGGTTCAAATCCTACCTGTGATACTTAGCTATAGGATCTTGGGGGAAGTCCCTTATTCTCTCTGGCCTCACTTTCTTCCCACGTACAGCTAGGGAACTGAATTAGAAGCCTCTGAAGTTCTTCCCAACTCTAGAATTATAATCTGACTAAATAATTGCTAAGGTCTCTTTGAACTTTTGTGTATATGGTCCTCTAGGAGCCTCCAGCCCAGAGATTTGAGTTCAAATTCCAGCATTGGCAACAACTCATATATGACCATGGACTTTAGACAAATTTATTTCATTTCTTTGATTTTGTAGTACCCTCCTTGTAAAATGAAGAAATTAGATTAGCTCATCTCAAAGGACACTTTTTCAGCTTGAGAAATCTATGAGTCTATCCTACGACTGGTGTGTTGGGATCAGCAGAAAAGAGTTCTAATTAGGAGATCAATGACTCATAAGGCTAAGAGAAAATGTTGAACATGGATTGGATGAATGGTGGCTGGAAGCACTGGTCCAGTTACTAAACTAGTCAATAAGCATTTATCAAGTATTTGCTGTGTATGAGGTAAAACACTAGGTTCTGGAATGCAAATATAAGGAGAAAGAGAAAGAAAGAAAGAAAGAAAGAAAGAAAGAAAGAAAGAAAGAAAGAAAGAAAGAAAGAAAGAAAGAAAGAAAGAAAGAAAGAAAGAAAGAAAGAAAGAAAGAAAGAAAGAAAGAAAGAAAGAAAGAAAGAAAGAAAGAAAGAAAGAAAGAAAGAAAGAAAGAAAGAAAGAAAGAAAGAAAGATAGAAAGATAGAAAGATAGATAGATAGATAGTGCCTGCCAGCAAGGAGCTTACATTCTAGTGAGGGAAGACAATATATAAAGTGGGAAAGAGGAACCCATCACTGAGGTTTTAGGGTGGGCCAGGGTGATTAAACCATGAAAAGAGAGAAGACACTGAAAGCCAGGTTTAGGGAAGGTGAGAGAGAAGAGGTTGGGCTGAGTCTTTCTTCTAGAATAAAATCACAGGGCTAGGTGATGAGAGGCTGGGCCAGGAATGGAGTTAATAAAAGCAATACTGATTAGCTAGGGAACTTGGCTGGCCTTTAGAATGAGATTGTAGACTTTGTAATTACACAAGTTTCTCCTCTATACATTTGGTTCACCTTTTTCTTCTCAAAAGCACACTTTTTTTAGGAGTAGTGAGGTAGCCCAGTGGATAGAGTACCAGGCCTGGAGTCTGGAAGTTCTGGGTTCAAATCTGCCCTCAGACACTTCCTAGCTGTGTGACCCCTGGGCAAGTTACTTAACCCCAATTCCCTAGTCCTCACTCTTCTTCTGTCTTAGAACCAATGCTAAGACAGAAGGTAAGGTTTTGTTTGTTTGTTTTTAAGCACAATTTTCTCAGGGAAGTAAAAGGGCATCCTGGCCAAGCTTGGCGTGGGCTAGTGGTATCATGAGAGGGCCAGAGAAAAGACCATCAATAGCTTTGGAGGCCAAGGAGCTGCCAGTAAAAAGTGCTGGATTTGGAGTCAGAGGACATGAATTCTGCTTCTTCTTACTTGTATGACCTCGAGTAGGTTACTTCACCTCTGTGGGCTTCAGTTTCTTCATCTGTAAACTGAGACAGTTAGAGTAAATAAGCTGTACGAGTCCTTCCAGGTCTTGATCTGTGGTCCTAATAACTCTGTCCCTGTCCTTCTTACCCAGGGTCAGATTTCCTCCTGCCATTCTCTCAGTGCCTCTCATGTCCCCCCCCCCCCCAGTTGGATAAATCGGTGATCAATAGCATCGCCACAGGAGACGAGACACTTCGAAACCACAGCCTCATCCGGATTTGGTGTGACCCCAGTCCCCCCTCAGAGGTGAGTCCCCCTCCACAGGTAAGGCTTAGTCCCAAACACCCTCTCCCAGGTGAGTCCCAGCCCCTACCCTCACCCCAAATCCAAACTCTACTCCCTCCTCTCCCTCAGAGGTAAATCTGACCCTTTGGAGGTAAGAACCAGCCAGTGAACGTCAGGGGTTAGGCACAACTCAAAGGGAATCCTTCGAGTCCAGGCTGTGAGTCCTCACATCAACTTAATACATATTTAGCCTCATGCTAAGCACTGCTGGGAATGCAAAGAGAAAAACAGAAGCCCCCCCTGAACTCCAGGATTTACCTGAGGTGATACCACGGGTATCCAGAGAAGTACCAAGTGGTTCCAAAGTCACTCTAAGAGGGAGAGGGCTGAGAGCTGGTGGCCCATGAGCTAGTTGTGCCTTGAAAGAAGCTGGGGAATTCTACAAGGCAATGGTGAGGAGGAAGGACTCTCCAGATATAGGGGTGGTCTGGGCAAACGTATGGAAGTGGGAGATGTATTACTGGGTTCAGGGAACAGCTCAGCAGACCAGTTTGACAAGAGAGGAGCATGGGGGGAAATACTGTCAAATATAAAGCAATGCTGGAAGAGGATCGGGAGCCATATGTTAATGGCTTTTTTGTTTTTGAAACCCTCACCTTCTGTCTTAGAATCAATACTGTGTATTGGCTCCAAGGCAGAAGAGCCGTAAGGGCTAGGCAGTGGAAGCCAAGTGACTTGCCCAGGGTCACCCAGCTAGGAAATGTCTAAGACCAGGTTTGAACCCAAGACCTTCCATACCACCCAGTTGCCCCATTAATGGGTTCTAATGCCAGGCTGATGTTTTAATATTTTTTCATAGAGGCAATAGGGAGGCATTGGCCATTTTTGAGTCAGAGGATGATATAACTATATCTGAATTTTTTAAATATCAATTTGGTAGCTGTGTGGAGAAAAGATTAGAACTGGAACCAGAAAAACTATTAGGAGGTTAATGTAATAGCAGTGATGAAAGGTCCCTGAACTTGGGCAGAGGTGGACGGGTATCCAGAGGATAAAGCGCTGGACCCAGAGTCAGGCAAAATGAGTTCAAATACAACCTCAGACACTTCCAGCAGTGCATGGTTTGGGGCAAGTCACCTAACCTGTATCTCTCAGTCTTCTTATCTGTAAACTGGAGATAATAATAGCATCTACTCCTAGGGTTGTTGTAAGGATAAAATGAGGTCATATTTGCAAACAGTAAGGTAGAGACAACTAGCTAGGTGGCTCAGTGAATTGAGAGTAAGGCCTAGAGATGGGAAGTCCTGGGTTCAAATTTGACCCAAGACACTTGCTAGCAGGATGCCCCTGGGCAAGTCACTTAATCTGAATTGCCAAGCCCTTGCCACTCTTCTGCCCCTGGTCCATAGTCCCAACCTGACTGGACCGGGTCCAATTGGGTTCAGGTCATACATATATTGACTGCTTCATTATTATATTTATAATATATTCATATATATAATTTTATAGTATATATTATAATTGCATATATCAGTGATGACAAACCTTTTAGAGATAGAATACTGGGCCCCACCCCCATCCCAACCTCCTAAAACAAGTGCTGTTCCCCTCTTTCCACATCTAGTGTCCAGTGTGCCCTATCCCTACCCTTACCCCACACAGGGGAGGAAGAAAGCACTCTTGTTGGACTGCTGGGCAGAGGGGCAGGTAAGAGTGAGGAATGTCCTCAGTGAGTGTAGAGAGGGGGAAGGGAGGGTTCTGAGTGCTCTGCTCCCCTCCAGCTCTGCCACCTGTGAGCTACCCACCTTGCCCTGTTATGCACTTCCATTTGCTGCTGGGCAGAGAGGTGGGGATATGAAAAAATGTCATCAGGCACAGTGGAGAGGGGGAAGGGAACAGCTCCGTGCATGTCCCTCTGCTTTTCTAGTAATGAACTGTGAGGAGGGGCTGCATACCCACAGAGAGCACTCCGCATGCCATCTTTGGCACCTGTGCCATAGTTTTGCCATCGCTGGTCTAGAGCATATAGTATTACTACATATATAATTATATACGTTACATACCATAATTATATATTATGCTTGTTTTATGATTGTATATATTATAGTTATAATGATATTTTATATATATTGCCATATAGCCTAAGGTTCTATGAGAAGCCCTGTGCTGGGGTGGGCAGGGCATTTGGGGAAGAAAAAGAGAGAAAAAGGAGGCTCACTTCCTCCCTTCTGAGAACAAGACTCAGAGCCCTGGAACCAGTGGCAAGCATGACACAGCAGAGAGAAAGCGAAGGTCTGGTCAGGTGCTGCACACAGTAAGACAGAACCAGCAGGGCACAACTCAGGCCAGTTCTCCCTCTTGCCATTCTCAGGCCTTCCTCCAGAGGGCCCCCGGGCTCTGAACTTGTGGTCTAGATAGCCATTCTGTGCTAGACCAGTTCCCTGGGAGTGCCAAAAGACTTCTACTTCCACAAAAAGGATGGCTTTTATTAAAATCACAGCACAACGGAATTATTTATCATTAATGACTCTAGATTAAAAGAGATCATAGAACAGAGATTTAAGAGTTCAATGGAGAGAGCCTTCCTACATTGTGGTACCCACCCTGATCGGTGGTACCACCCAACTCATCCTCAGACTCCCATGGCTTCCCACCCTCACCTCATCCCAATCCCTTTCTTCCCCAGTCCTGTCCCCGTGTCATCCCCATCTTACTCCTATCCCTACTTCACTCCCATCCGTCCTTTCAGCTTAACCCTGTCCCCCACCTTGCCTTACCCCAGTTCTCAGTACACCAACATCTTGTTCCCATATCGTCCCCATCCTTCATTTCATTCTATTCTTAGCCAAGTCAAATCTAGGTGGCTCTGGTAGTTCAGTTCCAGTGATGAGAAGGCAGAGGGGCATCCATGGACCACAAAATTTAATAGTCAACAAAATAACAGATTTTTTAAGATATAATTTCTAAAGTTAAAAGGGAGATGGGAACAGCTAGGTAGCACCAGGCTTAGAGTTCAGGAGGACTTGGGTTCAAATCTGGTCTTAGACACTGCCTGTGTGACCCTGCATAAGTCATTTAACTCAAATAATTAGCCTTTGCTACTCCTCTGTCTTAGAATTAATACTGAAACAGAAGGTGAGTTTTGTGTGTGTGTGTGTGTGTGTGTGTGTGTGTGTGTGTGTGTGTGTTTAAAGCATACAGACTCAAATTAAATACCACACCCTTCTACCTCCAGGCACCCCAGCAATCAGTCAGGCTAGGTCAGGAAGAGGTTCTCTGCAGACCCATAAAGGTTCTAACCCCAACTATTTGTAGGCTAGACCTTTTAGGCCACAGGCAACCCAGAAGCCAAATGACCTCTTTATCCCCTTCAAGGACCAGCTCAGCCTACGTTAAACAGGTGTTACTCCTACCACACACTCATCTCCCTCCTCACCCCATCACTCACTCATCTAATTCACATTCCTTTCCAACAGCACATCTCCATCCTCCTACTCACCATCATTCCCCCAGCCTATTTTTCACCTCTCCTGTCTCACCCCCAATCTTACTCTTTTCTAATCTTATCTTCCATAACTTTATTGCCACATTTTGTACCCTTCTGCTCCCCAAGCTCCATGAGAAGGGCTAAGGGGTGCAGACTTGGCCCAGCAAAGAGGGGAAGAGATATGATTCTTTGGCCAAGTTTCCTGACTCTGCTGCACCTCATCCCCTTTTCCAGGTTATTACTGACATGCCCCGGGCAGATGCCAATATCAGCTGGACCCTGGGGAACACCACTGGGGAGAAATGTAGGTCATTTAATTGTGGGGCAATCCTGGTGGGGTGATGGGCAAAGGGAAGGGCGGGGGAAAGATGTGCTCCCAGAAGGCTGGACTACAAATCCCTGATAGTCTCTGTTCTGGGAGAGCAAAAAGTAGGACCGAAATACTTCCCTTAGGGCATCAGTGGGTACAAGATGCACAAGAGGGGATGGATACAGGTAAGAGGGCAGGCATGATGCAGGGATAGACTGATTGTGCCCTTTCCTGGTAGCCCTAGATGTGTTTGGGTGGAGCAGACCAGTTGGGCATTCAAATTAAAGACCTGGCTGTGGGTTCAGGTTGAAGATCTGGGTTAGGAGCACTAGTTGGGGCTCAGGGTGATATGACGGCCAGCTAAGGGGTTTTCCTGGAGGGAGGTTTCCAGGCCTGGCTGCCAGGCTCTCAGCAGTACTGCTCCTACCCCTGTCAGGTCAGCATCTATTTGTGGACACCTCATTGCCCGACCTGGCTGTGGGCCTAATCCTGCTTGCTGGCTCCCTCACCCTCCTATGCACCTGCCTTATCCTTCTGGTGAAGCTGCTGAACTCTGTGCTCCAGGGACAGGTAGCCAAGGTGGTCCAGACGGTCATCAACACTGGTGAGCTGGCACTGGCCGTGACTTAAGGGAAAGTGGGCATAGGGCAAATTGAATTGGTAGAGATGTACCTTGGTATCCCAGAGAACAGTTCAAGGTCAGAGGATCAATATGGCAGAGAAGGGACATCCTGGGGTATGGGGGACAGAGGGGAGGAGAGGTTCATATATTCTTGTCTCATGACGGGCTCTGGAAAGGCTATTCCGTCTGTTTCCTAACAACCTAAAGGAACAGGATCAGCATTTATAAAGCACCTAATATCTGCCAGGCACTGTGGCAAATGCTTTACAAATATTACCTTCTCTGATACAACAACCAGGGGAAGTTAGTGTTATTATCCCCATTTTACAGTTGAGGAAACTGAGGCAAACAGTTTAGTGACTTGTTCATGTCTTTTTCCTAAATATACTAGCTGTGGACATAGGCAACTCACTTAATTTCCCAATGCCCCAGTCAAATCTATAAGACCACAAATTTAGCTCCCAAATGTGTTATGTTTTGTTGCTATTATTTTGAATGGGATTTCCCTTTCTAATATTTTTTGTTATTATGTAGAAATATTATCTAAATATCTGTTTATTAAAACATCAAAAGATTACTTTTTGTGGCTTTATTTTGTAGTTTCATAACTGGGCTGAAATTATCGATTGTCTCAACTTGTTCCTTTTGCTGACTGATTCCCTAGGATTTTTTTAAGCAAACTTTATAGCATCAACCAATAGGAATAGTTTTGTCTAAGACCATAGATTAATGATAAGTTGTCTCTAGATTTATCTATTGTAGAAAGAATTTTCCCTTAAGGAGTTCCATTCACCAGTGAAATCACAGGTCTGGAAGAGCAGCAATAACAGAGATGCCAGACATTGTACTTAAAGATGGCTGGTCTGACATTAGCCCTATAGTTATTATTTGGGTTCTCTGGTCATTCAACGAGTTGTAATTCTACCAAACTCTATGTTTATCCAGCCTCTACTGCTCCATTTTGTCCCCAAGGATACCATGAGACTTTGTCAAATGCTTTGTTTATGTCCAGGAATCATAGCATTTTCTTGGCCTAGTAACCATATAAAACACAGAAAATAAGGTTAGTCTGTCTGGAGCCAATCTCAGTGATGCTTAGTAGTCATTTACCAATAATCCTCATCGCTACCTAGCACTCGGTAAACTCTAAACCATCATGAAGATATGAGCTACTATAATTTTCCATCTTACCCTCCAGTTCCCAGCTATGGGATTCATGGGAATTCATCAGCACTTCTTGAGGTACGTGTGACAACTAATAGGCCACTAGCTCTGTGTCCTCTGTGGACTTCCAAGTTACCATTTTTGTTTCTCTGGGCTTGGCTTTTCTCCACCAGTCAAATATAGTTTAAAGGAAAGAGGTCTAGATTTGAAATGAAAAGACATGTATTTGAATCCTTGCTACTTATTAGCTGTGTGATTTAGGGTAAATCATTTGACCACTGTAGGCCTCAGTTTCTTCATCTGTAA
Source organism: Monodelphis domestica (assembly GCF_027887165.1). Taxonomy (NCBI): domain Eukaryota; kingdom Metazoa; phylum Chordata; class Mammalia; order Didelphimorphia; family Didelphidae; genus Monodelphis; species Monodelphis domestica. The sequence continues at coordinate 390,250,534 of NC_077227.1, read as the reverse complement.
AACAGAGAGGCTAAACGAGTTCACCTCTAGGTTTCTTCATAATCTAAATCCTCTCTATGTGAGTCTCCCCATGCGATTTAAGCTGATGCCTAAAAATAGCTCCTTTCCCACTAACATAGGCTGTGGGGATGGGGTGGGGGTACCTTGTTACAGATTTCACCACATCCCTTCAACCTGGGTGACTGGCTACTTCGCCATGGTGGTGGGTGCTGGCATGACTTTTGTGGTGCAGAGTAGCTCCGTGTTCACTTCAGCCATCACCCCACTCATTGGTGAGTGCATTGGGGTTAGTTGGGGACAGTAGGGTGGAAAGGGTTGTGGAATTAGGGAAGGGAATTAGAAAGAGAGGGGCTGGAGACACCGAGGTGACCAGAGATCCTCAGAACTTGACCCACCTCTTCCCAGGTCTGGGCGTGATCAGCATCGAACGAGCCTATCCCCTCACCCTAGGCTCCAACATTGGCACTACCACCACTGCCATCCTTGCCGCCCTTGCCAGCCCCAGAGAAAAGCTCTCCAGTGCCTTCCAGGTACCTGTTGTGGGAGGTGGAGGTAGGGCTGGGACCAGGGCAGAAGTCAGGGATTTGGTCCCCTAGAGAGAAATGATAGGCACTGACTAACCTGGACTTGGTGGCCAGCGCAGCGGAGGCTTAGAGAGTAGCAGAACCAGAGACCATCAGAGATGGAAGGAACTTAAACCATATAGTGCAGAATGTCAGAGCTTGAAGGATCCTTGGAACAGGTTAGAATGGTCCTTAAATATAGAAAACAGAACTAGAAGGAATCTTGGAATACAGAACTTGCCAATACCTAGTACGACCTCCCGTCTGAGCATCTTTCAGATGAAGGAACGGAGGCCCTCGGAGGGTCAGTGACTAAGCCAAGGTTACGTGGATAGTCAGTGACAGAAGTAGGATTAGAGTCTAGGCTCCCTGGCTCTGCTAGACCTGTGGTCATTCCTGGGGCCGATAGGGAGATGGTTCCAGAAAGATGGTTATGCTGATCTGTGTTCCACTTCTCCCCCACCTTCAGATTGCCCTGTGCCACTTCTTTTTCAATATCTCTGGCATCTTGCTGTGGTACCCAATACCATGCACACGGCTGCCCATCCACATGGCCAAAGCCCTGGGCCGGCGCACTGCCAAGTACCGCTGGTTTGCCGTGCTCTACCTGCTGATCTGCTTCCTGCTGCTGCCCTCGATTGTGTTCGGTGTCTCTATGGCAGGCTGGCGGGCCATGGTGGGTGTGGGGGCCCCTTTTGGGGCATTGCTAGCCTGTGTTACCCTGGTCAACCTACTCCAAAACCGGAGCCCTACCCGGCTACCCAAGTGGCTCCAGACTTGGGATTTCCTTCCCTACTGGATGCATTCACTGAAGCCCCTTGACCGGCTAATCACTCGGGCTACCCTCTGCTGCACCCACCCTGAGCCACGCTCCCCACCACTGCCTACCCGAGTTTATCTGGAGGAGCTCCCCACAGCCACACCTTCCCACGCCTTGGGGTGCTCCCCCCAGACACACCCTCCCCACGCCTTGGGGTGCTCCCCCAGCACAATGCCACTAGGCTCTAATGGGTGGTCCAAGGGGAATTCCTGAGTCACTCCTAGCAGGGACTCATTCCAAAACACATTTATGTATGTTTGGGTGTGTGCATGGGGGTGTACGTGTCTGGATTGGGGGCACAGTTAGTGTTTGTGTATATACACAGACATAAAATATTAGAACTGGAAAAGATTTTCCTTAGTCCTACCACCTCTTTGAGGAAACTGAGGCCCGGGAACCAGAAAGAGACTTTGTGCCCGAAGTCACACGACTGGTTAGCGGTGGAGTTGGGATTAAACAGAGTTCTGCCTCTTGGCTCAGGACGTGATTAGGCCACTCCATCTGTGTGTGTGTATGTGTGTGTGTGTGTGTGTGTGTGTGTGCGCATTCTGTGTCAGTGCCCTCGTATGCCTGAGCGTGCCGAGGTACCCAAGTACATGGGACAGGAGAGGAATCCACACGTTCACATGTTTAAACTGGTGTTGGATGAGTACCTATACACTTCTACTTCTGCACATGTGTGCAAAAAAAAAGCATTTTAGCTTTGTCTGTGCATTTGTGTGACCTTATATGCTGGGAGAGGAGAAGCCTTTCTACATACAATGAGGAAGATGCTGGAAAAGAGGATTTTCATGGCCCCTTGGAGCTCCTGAGTTGGGATTGGAGGCTGGCTTCTGGAGACCAGGAAACTGGTCCTCACACACCCAAGGTCTTTGGTTCTGAGCTCCCCTCCTCAGGCCTTCCCCACTCCCAAGGCACATAAAGTCTCAAATCCTGGTATTCTGTTCTCAGAAGGAGTCCGAGTCTCCAGCAGGGCTAGAAGCAGGGAATAGGGAATGTGGGGATGGGAGGGAAGGGCCTTGCAGAGACTTGGCATCACCTCCACTCTTCTTTCCCCTCCTCCTCCCCCCTCCTTCTCGTCTTCCTCCTCCTCTGTTATTCCCCTCTTGGCTCTTAATTGACCAAAGCAGACCTCAGCACTTACACACTGGAAGGGCTATGCTGGGAATTCTTTCCTCCCCCACTTAATGTTATTACTTCCTGAATACCTCACTAGATCCTCCCCACCCCAGTCACGAAACTGGCCCAGATGACTGAAACTGTCCTCTGGGGGCTGGCTAAAAGAGAGCCTGGGCCTGACTCAGGTTGAGCAGAGATGGAAGCTGGATTATAGAAGCTCATTTCTCATACTTCTACCCATGATGACATCTCTGAAACTAGCAGCAGTCCATCAAATTACCCCTCAGGACCCAGAGCTTTCCCTGCTCAGAGCTGGGGGGGAAGGGGGAGGAGGCTGTCTCATCCCTCTTGTTGCATCCTTACTGTCCCCCCGGCTCCCACCAGGCTAGAGGGGAGAAGACTAGGCTGGTCACTGACAGGCAGAACAGAGCCTCAGCAGTCACTTTGGTGTGGGAGACTCCTGGCAGGATGCAAAGGTCCCAAATGAAAAGAAATTCAGTTCGGTCATTTTTCAGTCATGTCCAAATCTTCATGACCCCATTTGGAGTTTCTTGGCCAAAAAAGTAGGTTGCCATTTTCTCCTCTGGCTTATTTGACAGAAGGGGAAACTGATGCAAACAGGGTTAAGTGACTTGCCCAGGGTCACCTAGCTAGAAAATATCTGAGACTAGATTATGTTAAATTCTTTGTGACCCCATTTGAAGTTTTTTGGCAAAGATTTTGGAGTGGTTTGTGATTTCCTTCTCTGGTTCACTTAACAGATGGGGAAACTAAGGCAAACAGAGTTAATTGACTTGACCACTTAACTACTAAGTGTCTAGGCCAGATTTGAACTCAGGAAGATGTCTTCCTTACTCCAGGCCTCTAGCCACTGTGCTGCCCAGAAGTAAGGGACCCACAACTGACTCTGGATACGCCCCCACCCCCTCAGGATTTAACTTCTAATTGGCCTGAACCAGTATCCACAGAGGAAAAGGCTTTTGCTCTATGGTAACCCAAATCTTGGTCCAGTCATCAGCCTCCCTTCCTCAAATTTTCCCTGTTTATTTGACCCAAGAGGGAAACAAAATCCCTTCCCTTCATTTCCCTAAAGCACAGCTGAGTTAAAAACAAAACTTTAGTAAAGAATTAAGGAGGAAAAAGACACGAAGAAAAAGGCGTAAGGCTTTGATGGTTTCATAAGTTTATGAAGGCACAGGCTTGGACTCTTTTTAATCCTCTCTGGCCCTGTGCAAAGCTTAGCCCTGGACCATTGACCTTGTTGACCTGGGCAAGCTTCCCACTTAACAGTGTTCCCTTGAAGCCAGCCCAGGGGACCTCTGCAAAGGAGTTTCCCCAAACAGAGGTTACACTTGAGAATATTACAGTAGGAAAGAGAATAAACTTGGGTTTCATTGTTAGAAGGAACTCTCAGATGACAATACTGTCTCTGCCAATCCAGGTTATCACCTTCCCTGCCATGGATCCTCTTAGAAAGCTGCCTACAAACTAAAGTTTAAAGGTCTTGCCCAGGTTCACAAAGCCAGGATAAGTGAAATGAAGGACCTAAGTTTTCCTAACTTTGAGGCCAGTTTTCTATCCACCATATCACACTGCTTCTCAGAATTCTATAAATAATAGTAATAATAACAATAATGGCAATAACACTATTGACTTGATCTATCACTTAAGCCTTCCCTTCCAGGTGAGAGGAAGCTACATTACCTTAAATGGTGAGGTGGGTCATAACAGTCCAAATGGGCCTGGATCAACAAAAAAAAGTTATCCAGGACAAGGCAATAAGGATGATAAGGACCACATCCAAACACCTTAGGCCAGTAATAGTGAACCTATGGCATAGATGCCAAAGATGGCATGCGGAGTGCTCTCTGGGGGCACATGGCCAGCCTCCCCACCCCATTTGGTTACTAGAAAGGCAGAGGGACTCTGGTGGAACTGTTCCCCTTCCTCTCTCCACCAGGCCTGAAGACATTTTTTCACATTCCCCACCACTCTGCCCAGCAGTCAATGGGAGCATGCAGGGGGGAAGGTGGGTGGCTCACAGGAAGCAGAGCTGGAGGGGAGTGGAGCACTTGAGCCACTCCTCTCCCCTCTCTATACCCACTGAGGACATTCCTCATTTCACCTGCCCTTCTACCTAGCAGCCCCTCCCTGTGTGGGGTTATAAAGGTGGGGGGAGAGCACATCCACAGTTGATGGGAGGAGTTGCATGGGGGCTGGGCCCAAGCACTTCATCTCTAAAAGGTTCACCATCACTGCTCTAGGCCTTTTACTTTTCACTAACCTCTCTAGATTAATTTGCGCTCCAGGTACCTCCCTGAGTATTTATCCTTGCTTGACTGATATAACTGAGGGACTTGCCACTCTATCTCCAAATATTCTTTCCCTTTCTCCTGCCAAACCCACCAACCGTAGCTGGCTACATCTCTCATCTGCTTCTTCTGTCTTCTTTAGGCCTCTATCTCCTATACTTTAGACAATCAAAACATTTTTTTAAAAACCCTCACCTTCCATCTTAGAATCTATACTGTGCTTTGGTTTCAAGGCAGAAGAGCAATTAAGGGCTAGGCAATGGGGGTTAAGTGACTTGCCCAAGGTCACACAGCTAGAAAGTGATTGAGGCCATATTTGAACCTAGGACCAGCTGTTTCTAGGCCTGGCTCTCTATCTACTGAGCTACCTAGCCACCCCCAAAACATTTTTTAAAGAGATTATAGGATCATAGATTTAGAGGTAGAAAAGACCATTGGGATTATCACGTGTGACTCCTTCATTTATAGGTCAGGAAATTGAGACTCTGAATAATAAAGTGATTTGCTCATTGTTACCCAGGGCATAAGTGGCAGCATTAGAATTTCAGGCCTTTCATTCCAAATCCAGAACTGGGCAATCCATTCAGAAGAAAACTCCAAATTCATATGTAACACACTCGAAGGTCATGTGCAAAGAAGAGAAAATTATTCCAACCAGGTTGGCCCTAAACTATTTCATGGAACTTCAGCCTAAGAGACAGAGCTTGGTTAGTGATTGTCTCTAGGGCTATATCAGAGCTAAATGGCATCTCCAAGAATACATGGTCACAAATTTGAGATTTCCCAGGCTAAGATCCTTATATCAAAGTCATTAGTTCATTCTAGGATGCCAGAATCACTTTCAGTCTGATGGAGGGACACGTTTGCATAATCACCAGGAGAAAACCAAAGAAATAGATATAAGGGTTTCTATACAAATCAGGATAATTCAACCCAATACACAGGTCAGCCCCAAAGTTCACACCAGATACCCCTTCCTTTAACAAAAAAAGTTCCACTGATATTTCTTTCTTACATCATTGCTACTTCCCAATGATGCCCCTTCCAACACACCTCTCTTCACAGTCTCTATCTCCTGGGCCATCTCTTCAGTCTCTTAAAAGCCCACTTGTATTCCAAGAAGGCTGAAAAATTCTGAGTTTCATTGATGCCCAGGAGGGACTGGGGGCAACACCAACTGAAGGGCAATGGATCTGGGGTATAATTCCATCAGAGAGAAAGGAAACTCTGAAGGGAGAGGGCCCTAGTGCTCAGATACATGATCTCTGAACTTTCATTCTCCCTCTCCCCAAGCAAATTAAAATTCCCCATGGCACCTGTCCAGGATAGAGACAGCTCCTAAGGGAGACAATTCACAGAACCCAGGAGTGCAAGAGAAGCCTCACCTCCTAACCTACTATCACAGCCCTGCTCTCCCCAGTCCCCTTGGCTTAGCCCCAGAGGGAGCAGGTCAGGCTAGGCCAGCACCCAGGAGATTGAATGAGGAGATACATCTGTTCCCAGCTCCCAGGCAACTTGGGTGACCTGAAAACAGAATCTTCTTTGACTCAGTAGCCATATCTGGGAAATGGGGACTATACAAATTGACCGTGTTCGTAGCTAAAATCTGCTCTGAGATTCAAAAGTGAGAAGAGCTGGAAAGGGCCAAGAGGAGAGAAAGGGAAGCATTTAATATTGAACTGGAAGTTTGAGAGAATAAGGAAGAGATAAGGAGGTGTTGGAGGGAAGCTCTAAACCCCCGTGGGGTTAATGAGGAGGTTGTGGAGAGAAACAAAGCCTAAGAGAGAAAAGGTGGGAAACATGAGCCTGCTACCTCCTTGAAGGCAGGCCAGGTTGCCCACCTTCCCCCCTCTAAGGAAAAAGCTAGCTCAGACTGAGGGCTTAGTTTCTTTAGGAATGTTGGGAACGTCCTCCCTCTGTCTTTTTTTTTTATCCTTAATTTCTTTCTTAGATTCAATACTGCATCTTGGTTCCTAGGCAGAAGAGCAGTAAGTACTGGGATTCAGTGTCTTGTCCAAGGTCCCACAGGTAGGAAATGTCTGAGGTCAAATTTTAACCCAGGACTTCCTGTCTTCAGACCTAGCTCTCAATCCACTGAGCCACCTGACTGCCCCCCACCCTCAGCTATCTTGACACTCCTGGACCTGCTTTCTATTCTTTTCAGTCAGAACTCATGTTCCCCTGACTCATCCTTCCAGACAGGTGAAAGGGACACAGCTCAGATACACAACTCCCCAGCCTCTGTCTCTCTGGACCTCATGACCACTAGGGATCCTCTGATTTGGAACTCGGTTGGGTTTCAGCATAATTCTGCCCAAAGTTCCTCTAATGTTCAACTTCCCTTTTCCCCCTATTTCTCCTACTCTCCAATTTCTACCTCCCTTCTCCATCCTCCCTCTTCACCCTGATATAGCCTATACTAACTCTTCCTACGATTCCCCTAGTTTTTGTCTTCCTCAAATCATTGAAGGTTGTGATCAATACTATAGAAGACACATTTATTCTCAATAAGAAGATTAATAATAACTAGCAATTATATAGAACCTACTATGTGCTAGGCCCTGGGCTAACACTTTATAATTATTTCCTTTGATCACTTCAAGATAATGATGATATCATTATCCCCATTTTATAGTTGAGAAAATGAGGTTAAGTGACTTACCCAAGACCACATAGCTACTACTAAGTGTCTGAGGCCAGATTTGAAAACTGGTTTTTTCTGACTCTAGGCCCAGCATTTTTAATGGCTATGCCACCCTGATATCCTGTTTTTTTTTTCATTCATTAACAGACACCTATCAAACACACACATAAGGTACCTGGATAAAGAGAGATAAATAAAAGAGTCCAAGCCCTTGTGGAGCTTACAGCTTAGTTGGAGAGATAAGACACATACTAGATAAATACTATACAAATTAGAAAGTGCAAAAAAAGGAATATTAATGAGATATGCAGAGATAAACAGACAGACAGACAAACAGACAGACACAGACACAGAGAGAGGTAGTTAGTTTCTATAGAGGTTAAATGTTTATACAAATATATCAGAAGGCAAACCCAAATGTCAGAGCTTCCTTTAAAAGGAAACTAACTTGGGGCCAGCTAGCTATTGAGAGCCAGGCCCATAGATGGGAAGTCCTGAGTTCAAATTTGGATTCAGACACTTCCTAGCAGAATGACCCTGGGTAATCCCCAACTCTGCTTAGCCCTTACTATTCTTCTGCCTTAGAACTGTGAGATTTAAAATGGTTGAGGTCTTAAACTGTAGTGATTAAAATAGTGGAAGATATAAATTGTGATAGATATAAGAGAGGGTGAGTAAATTTGACCGCAGAAATATGTTTCACTACAGTGTCTTGGGTTTAAAATCAAATATAAGGTGGTCGCCAGGGAAATATTCCCAATTATTCAAATACCCAAGTCAATTGGGTTTTATAGAGATTTTAATTAACAATACAAATGAATAATCAAAGAAAGAGAGAGAGAGTAAGAAAGGAATAAGTATGAAGGGCCTCAAGCCAATATGGCCTAGACCTGAGTCTTAAAAGAGAAATCAGTCAGTTTTTTAACACTCACCACAAGGTCTGACTAAACAAGGATTCTAGTAACACCAGGCCAGCCAGTGTCCTTCCTCAAAGAGTCTTCCAGCCAGAGATTGTTTCCAAGGGCCTCTCTCAAGAGCCTCCAGAGCTCCTACCTTAGAAGGACAAAGCCCCTCAGAGGAGCTCCTCAAGGAGCTCTCCTTCAGAATGAGAGTCAGAAATCATGATTCCTGAATGAGATCCAAGCTCTTATTTTTAAGGGCAAAATCTCCTCTGTCACCTCCCCTAAGTCCTTACATCTACCAATCACTGTAGATGTTTCTAAAGGACCGCCCATTTTGAATTCACAGCTGAGTAGTTTTAATCTCTTTA